>NW_023602073.1:6911500-7518817 GCF_014898055.3 Talpa occidentalis | reverse complement strand
ATTGATTTTATTAGTTAATTCATTTAGTCCTTAAGTATTACTTTAGTCCCAAAGACAGAGAGCAGAGCAAGTTAGTAAAATATATGATGTACATCTTTAAATACCTTACCAATGCCAGGGCTTCCCCTAAAATTTTTTTTTATTTAAATATTTATTTTAGGGCCTCCCCGGTGGCGCAAGCGGTTGAGCGCTGGGTTGCGAAGCTGCCCGCGGCCTCTACGGTGCCGGTTCGATCCCCAGCTGCTCCCCGGCCACTGGAGGAGGGTCCCACATGGCGCGCAGACCTCTCCTGCCGCCCGCTGCTCCCCTCAGCAGTGTACTTCGTCAGTCTGCCTGCTCTGCTCCCTGCTCTGGCTCTGGTGAATTCTCTCACCCTCCCGCGCTTCTGACTGTACCCAAGTGCTTGTATAAACAAAAACGAACAAACAAACAAATAATAAATAAAAATGCCTCATATAAAAAAATTTATTTTATATAATTCTTACATTTTTTTTATCTTTGCACAATGTATGCATTTTTCATTTTGTTATATTCCCCTACAATTGCACCCCCCCTTTTTGACTCTAGTGCTTCCTCTCCCCACCCATCCCCACCCCATAGTGTGTCTCTGGTTTATAGTTGCTTGTTGATTTTGATTTTTACTTTGTTTTGATTAGTCTTTTTCCTGGTCCCTTATTTAGGTTTTCTAAATTCCTGCTATGAGTGAGACCATCTGGTATTTTTCTTTTTCTTTCTGGCTTATTTCGCTGAGCATGATCCCTTCCAGCTCCATCCATGTTGCTGCAAACTGCATGTGTTTATCTTTTTTGATTGCTGAGAAATTTCATGGTGTATATGTACAAAAACCCCGATAACTTTCTAGATTCCCAGCCCCATTTTGGCTTATCTAGTTGAGACTGAAGTGTATTAATATAATGAGATTTTAGAAAACCATTAACTTCACCTTATTTTTCTATCTAATGAAATGCTTGGCAATTATCACATGAAAATGTGCATGGAAGATCATGGAGCTATCTAAAAATCCTCAACAAAATAATTTACTTCAACAGAAATGAGAAGACATACCCAATTTTATGTTGGCAGGGTAGAATGAGCACATGGCTTTCTAACCAGTAATTGTCACTTCTAGAATGTCTTTGGCTGGAATTGTTTTACATTTTGAAGACTATATAAGAGGATATTTTTCTAATCCAGGTTGTGCAGAGATGAAATTATATTTCATTTTATAATTAGTGGATACTCTTTATCCTTAGAGTCAGAAACCTCTCCATTAGCTGGCTTATAATTGGCAGGTGGTCACCATTTTATATTTGGAAAAATAGTTTTCTTGGGGGACACTACCTAGTGGTAATAGGCTTTTCATAAATTGAGATCTCTCCTAATACACCACCTGTTTTGGCTGAGAAAAACAGTTTTAAGAAAAGTGAAGTTGATCTAACCTTTCCAACTTGGTGATTGGGAAGGTATTCCTGTCCTGTTTTGTGTCAGGTTCTGCTACTTGGTCTGAATATGACTAGCTGTTAATTTTTTCTCCTTATTCTTCACAATATTCTTTTGTTTCTTTGACATATGTTGAATTCTATCGATTTTGCTTACATGGCTTCTCCCTGAGATTGGGGCCCTGAAGTACTTCATCTCTCCCACCCAAATGTTCTCATGTCCTCATGTCAAGATGGGACTCCTTGTATTCCCAGCAGTCCTAATGTATCTAGTTGAGTCTGGTATTTCCATTGACTAACACATATCATAGCTGGCAAATGCCCGTCCTCACTATGGAATAAGACAGAACCAAGATCCAAACATTTCAGTTGTTGTAGAGGCCATTGAGCTTACAATCTATTCAAAGAAAAATGTTTTAAATAGTAAGTAGGTGCCTTACTTGGTTATAAGAATGGCAGAGTAATAGGAAAGTAACAAGAAGGAGAAATCATTCCAAATACTGACTCTGGCATTGTTTTGAATATAAATAGGTTGTTTTATTTTTATTTATTTATTAAGATTTTATTTATTTATGTATACAAAAACAGGGGTATAGGCCAGCGGTGTGGGGTGTGTGTGAGAGGATTCACCAGAGACAGAGTGGGGAGCAGGGCAGGCAGACTGACTGCAATCCACTGCTGAGGGGCGCAGTGGGCGAGACAGGAGAGGTCTGCTGCACCATGTGAGTAGCTCCCTGGCCAGGGATCGAGCACACGGGCTGCAGAGCTTCACAGTGCTGTGCTTAACCCCTTGTGCCACCAGGAAGGCCCTAAATGAATAAGTTGTTTTTATCCACTCATTGCCTCAGTTTCCTTGTCTGTAAAATGAGGATAGTAATTCCTTTCAGAATTGTTGGGATTACATGAGAATCTCTATATAACATTATCATAAATATTTGCTTATGAATGTTATGAATACGTTAATAAATTTGAGAATTATTAATTTATTACATAGTATAGAAGATGAATATTACAAGTCACAAATGGTTATATAAAGCAGTTTAGCTGTATTCATCTTTGTATAATTTATTATAATAAAATGGAAACTGTTGATAGAGGTGGTAATTGGATATTGGGTAAATGAACTGTAGTTTATACAGAGTGAGTGCTGTGTGTTATCTGTCCTACATGTTCAGGATAAAGCAGTAAGAAAAAAAAAATCCTCTTTTTGGAGTTTAAAATATATTAGAGGTCCTCTCTGGTGGTGCAGGCGGTTGGGCACAGTGCTGTGAAACTGTCTGCAGCCTCTGCAGAGCAGGTTTGACCCCGGCCAGCTGGGGAGCAACCCACATAGCGCGGCAGACCTCTCCTGTCTCGCCTGCCACTCCCCTCAGCAGTGTATTTCAGTAGATCTGCCTGCTGTTCCCCACTCTGTCTCTGGTGAATCCCCTCACCCTCCCGCGCATCTGGCCTGTACCCCGGTTCTTGTGTAAATGAATAAATAAATCTTAAAAAAATAGATAAATCTTTTTTAAAAAAATCTTTCTATTCTCATCTGCCTGTACCCCAGTTCTTGTGTATATGAATAAATAAAAAATAAATATAGAAGGGAAGAAATGAGTTTCTTTTAAAATAAACTCAATGAAACATCTCCAAACATAGGATTCACTTTTTCAGAGTTACTTCAATGTTGTTTAGGCCTCAAGGCAGATGGGAATAGAAATTAGTAATAAAACAGATAAAGAAGATAATCCAGATGAAATTTACACATGATAGCTTTCAATTTTGTGTGAACAGAATCTCAGGAGGTTTTTATCATTGATAGAAATTGCTTAATTGTAAGTATGAAATAACAGGTTTTTGAGAAGGGAATGAATAGTTATTAACTCCTAGTATGGCTAGTAGGGCTTCCCGAATCTCAACTGTTAATCCATGCCATAGGATATTTTTTCTAGTTTATAGATAGTATCTCTTAGAGAAATTTATGTATCTCTTAGAGAAATGTTCAATAATTCTTTCTTTTTTTTTTAATTCTTTTATTTCTAAAGATTTGTTTATTTATGCACACAAGAGCTGGGACACAGGCCAGAGATGCGGGGGGGTAAGAGGATCCACCAGAGCCAGAGCGGGGAACAGAACAGGCAGACTGACTGAAATACACTGCTGAGGGGAACAGTAGGTGAGATAGGAGAGGTCTGCTGTGCCATCCCCGCCGGCCGGGGGATCAAACTCGCGCTGCAGAGGCTGTGGATTTCCCCATAGTGCAGTGCTCAACCCCTTGCACCACCAGGGAGGCCCTTCAACAATTATTTCTATGTTTAAATATACTTTTAAGTTTTATAATCAGAATATGCTATTATAATCTATTCTACTATAAATTCCTAGCTGAAAAATGAGTTTTTATCAAAACTCTGAGAAACTCTAGATTAGGTGAACTGTAACTCTATCCTGAATTTCAGCACAGAAACAATGTTATTTTAGAATCCCCAACTATGCACAAGAAGTTACTTCATCCCTGATAACATTACAGGGTAAAATTATTCAGTGGGAAGTTTGAATGCAGGTTCCTTCTTGTCTCTTATTCTTCTCTGCACTCTGCTGTCAAACCTGTTAAAACTCTAATACAACACTCAATCACATTTATGTGAACTAACGTATTATTGTTTGCTTTTAGATATTGTGTTACCATGCAAGTAGAACTAAATGGGGGCAAGTCATTGAGAGCAAGGCACAAGGGGAATTGAGGAATAGATTCGCCGCTTATTTCCTCAAATCCTAGTGAGGTTCGATGCTGAACGTCTGTCTTATGTTCAGCCCAAAATCTCTTTTGGAGTGTTTTCTTATTCAGTCTTTTGTTTTCAAAGCTTGGATGTGAAGGCTGCCCCACATATCAAGTAACACTCTCAAGAAAGGGACAAGTTCTTTTTAGAGAGTCATTTATTTGTGCATAAAAGAGCTGGGGTACAGGCCAGAGGTGCAGGGGTGGTGGTGGTGAGAGGATTCACCATCGACAGAGTCGGGAATTGAACAGGCAAATTTAATTGAAATACATTGCTGTGGGGAGCAGCGGGTGAGTCAGGAGAGGTCTGCTGTGCCATGTGGGTAGCTCCCTGGCTGAGGATCGGCTATCTGGCTGCAGATAGCTTCATAGGTTGCATCTTAACCTCTTGTGCCACCAGGGAGGTCCCCCTTCTTTTTTTAAAGATTTCTTTATGATACAAGAACTGGTATACATGCCAGAGGTGTGGGGGTGGGGGTGGGATAAAAGGATTCACCAGACACAGAGTTGGGGAACAAAACAGGCAGATTTACTGAAGTTCACTGTTGAGGGCAGCAGCAGGCAAGACAGGAGTGGTCTGCTGTGCCATGTGGGTAGCTCCCTGGCCAGGCAGGGATCAAACTCGTGCCGCAGTGGCTGGCGATAGCTTGGTAGGGCCGTCTTTAATCCCTGTGCCATGAGGGAGGCCCCAATTTCAATCTATTGTATTTGGTAACCTTTATTAATTTTGATGGCCTATGTTCATTAGTGCTACCAAAAGCCCTTTGCTCTTTAGGTGCTGAAACTAATATACATGCCAAGGTACTATATAAATTTGGTTTCACAATTTGATTTATATGATTAAGAGAATAACTTAAACATTTTTAACAAATATTTTGTTTATCTTAATGAAGTTGGTACAATTTCCATTTAAAACCCATATCCCAGGCCTAAAATGTATAAATGACATAAAAATGAGCAGTGTTCTATTTGTATACACTTCTGCATGAGTAACTAAACTGTATGACAAATGAACATTAGAGCTTCTGACAAGATTTTTCTTTAATCTTAAAGAATTTTCTCTTTGGAATTTAGTCTTCTATTATTATTTCATCTGCAACCTCCTAATTCTCTTTTTCGGTCTAGACCCTCAGGTTGTAAAAGTGGTTTCAAGGTAAGGGATGATCATTTCCCCACAGTTCAGCTCTCTGAAAACTTCCATCTTGCACTGAAAGTCATAATCCGGGAACGAAGCAATCACACACTAGATTTTCATGGTCAGCTGCCAAGTCAAAGAACACTGGCATTGGTTGGACTTATTTATCATCAACATGCACAGCCCTGAAAAGGTGGCCTCTCTGTGCACAAAAGTAATTTTTTAAAAAGGAGAAGGCAATATAAAGGCAGCTGGGGCGTGACCAACAAACATCTGCACAATGAAGATTAGACACTAGTAATTCCAATTACCAGATTTTTCAAAGAGATGGGGAGCCAGTTTTCAATTATTTTGAATACCACGTTACAAAAGTTATTTTTCAAAATAAAAAAGGATTAAGGGAAAAGCAAAAAGAAATCTAAACCATTGAATGAGCATGTTTGTTCCTGTTAAACATCAACCACGTCTTCTTCCTCCATTCATAGTTCATTTGGAGTATTGTTATCAGCTATTCTCTGACCTGAGAAGTCTGAGTGAATTCATTGGAATTCCTTGCCTTCGACCTTTGATTCTTGAGTTTCTTGAGTCATTATTTTCACTTTGAAGTGAATCTCACTGCTATCCTGTCCAGTAACTTCGAGTTTTTGTATTTTCCTTTTTTTATCCCTCCAAGTCCTCATTTGCCTCCAGGTTTGCCTCCTGGTCAAACGTGGTGAAGGTGGCTTCACCCAGGTCCACACACAGTAGTGACCCAGGAAAGGCAGAACCTAGCTCCAGGGTTTAAAATTCATCTCTCCTACATAGTGATTTGATGTGTGCAATTTGGAGTTAATTATTTGTACCTTATAGCTGGATGATATTAGATACTTGTTGCGTAGGGCAACACCACACTGACAAAGACACGGCAGTCGTGGAGCAGGCTGCACAAGGCAGGATGCTTCTGAGAGCTAGATCCCAGCCATTTATATTGATAGAATAATCATAGAGCATCAGCTACATGCGTTAGGAGGACAAGGAGAAAAGGATAGATGAAACTCAGGAATGTTATCTAGGTCTTGAGGGGGACATGAGTCTGCTGACCATGTTATCAGCTGATGACCAAGTGTTGTTATCGAAACTAGACCCCAGACCCCTGGCCACGGTCCTAATCTTATCAACAAGGCATTCCACTGATCAGCTTCTGGGGTCCCTTGTCATACTTCAGTCCTTGGCCCCCCGACCGTTCCCGGTCATACCTCATGATGTATGAGTTGGGAGTAAGTTTATGCATCCGTCCTCAGCCCCCGGGGCCTTCCAGTCATACCTCTTGATGCATACCCTTCCCAGAGTGATCAAGCTTTCTGCTCTTGATTAATATGAAAGTCGCCTTGTAAGGTTTGGCTCCTATGACTGTGATTGGACAGTTCTGACCTTTGTATAGGCATGCATAATGCCTATGCCTATGGTTCAGCCACCATTGTGGTGGCTGACACACAGATGCTTAAATCTAGCAGACACACAGATGCTTTCTAAGAAGTTATAATGAGGTACACACACACACACACACACACACACACACACATTAATCCTTTCCTGTGAACCACCATCCTGTTGAGGTTAATATTCATTCTATTTGCAGATGAGGAAACTGAAGCTTAGAAAGAGGATCAGTTACTTCCCCAAGGCAACACAGCTAGTAAGTGACAGATTTGAAGTTGTCTGACTGCAAAGTTACTTATAAGCTTTACAATCAATTGTCTTAAATAGAACATTAAGCCTTTGTTTTTTCACAATTTTCCTCCCTAGTCATTTGGTTACTTGCCTCAACTCACAGAAAAGCAGGGTGAAAGCCCTGGTTTTGCCCAGCTCAGTGTCCTGGAAATCAGTGCCCCCTGAAAGCTCTGGACCTCTGTCTTAGGGTTGAAGGGCAGGGCCACGGGAGCAAGAAGGCCTTCCTACCAGTCAACTCCTACTATCTCTAGACTTTATGGACTCAGCCTTTGTGGCTCAATCACTTTTCTAAATATAATGCCTTCTATTTGGAACAAATATACATATACTCATTACCGGTAATAGGCCACTTACCCTTAGTGAGCAAACTGCGTGGGGAATAACCCTTTATTGCATTTCTCCTATACCGGGAAATATGTTAAGTGCTCTCTATAGATATCACAACCATAAGGTGGATTTTAAGTTCCCATTTTATGGAGGAGGGAGTAAAGCCTCAGAAGCTTTGATTTCTCCAAGGTCAAGCTAGAGAATGGCGGAATCAAAATCAATTGTCTTAAATAGAACATTAAGCCTTTGTTTTTTCACAAAGAGAGAGTTTCCTCCCTGGTCATTTGGTTACTTGCCTTGACTCCTAGGAAAGCAGGGTGAAAGCCCTGGCTTTGCCCAGCTCAGTGTCCTGGAAATCCAGCCCTTGTGTGTGGGATAGCAGAGCCCTCTATTTAATGGAACATTAATGGAGCTCTATGTGTGTGTGTGTGCATATAAACACACACATATATAATTTAATTCCACTTTAGGCTTAAAGATGATGGGCGTCGCTTTTTGAACCAAGCTTTAAAATATATATGTGTGTGTATATATATATATACTTGTATATATACAAAGATTATACATAATATATAAGTATATATTACATATTATATATTGTCTGATGTCATGCACAAAATCTTTATATATAGTCTTTCATATATTTATATACAAGTATATATAATATAATATATAATATGTACATATATATTATGTTATATAATATATATTTTATATAATATATATTATATTATAAATATATTAATATATTTATTTATTTATATTATATTTATATGAAATATACTATATTTCATATATAATATATAAATATGTATGAAATATATAATATATGAAATATATAATAAAATCTATTTCATATATATATATGAAATATATAATAAAATCTATTTCATATATTATAAATATATAATAAAATCTATTTCATATATTATATATAAAATATATATAATAAAATATTTCATATATTATATATATAAATATGTATAAAATATATAATATATTATATATAAATATAAAAATCACATATATAAATACTATATATAAAAGATCACATATATAAATATTATATATAAAGATTAGATAAATATTAGCTATATTACTAGCTATATATAAAGATTATAAAGCTATATATTTTATATATATAAAGATTATTAGCCTGTCTTTCATTTCACTGTCTCTTTAGCTTCTGCCCGCTTTCCCACACGACGGGGCGAAGCGGCGCGGCCAGCAGGTCCCGGTTTTCGCGCCTCGCCCTCCGCGAGCCCCCGGCCCACACCACGCCCCGCCGCGCCGCGGGCTTTGTGCCTCTGCGGCTCCCGCGGGCTCCTTCCGCGTCCTCCCTTCCGCCACTTCGCGTCTCCTCCTTACGAAAACTACGCTTCCCAGCGTGCCCCGCGGCCGAGCGCGCGGGTTCCATCCCCTTTCCCTCCTCCTCTCCCCCCTCCCGTCGCCGCGCGATGACGCCGGCGCGTCGGGCGCGGGCGAGTGACGCCGTTGTGACTCGCGACCGCGGCGGCCTTAGCAGCGGCAATAGGCGCAACAGCGGCGGCGACTGCAGGGCGGACGGCGACGGCGGCGGGGCGGGCGCTGCGCGCAGAGGGGCGGGGGAGCGGGCGGCGCCGGCGGCCTCGACTGCGGCAGCGACGGCCGGGGCGGCGGAAGGAGGCGGCCGGGCGCCGGCGGTCGGGCTAGGCCTCAGCGGCGCGGCGCCCGCGGGGATCTCCATAGAGACGTGACACGCACGGCGGCGGCGGCGGCCGGCGGCCCGTTCCGCGGCGGCGTCGCCTCCGGAGCCCGCGGCGCGCTCGTGCTCCCGGCCGCGGCGCCGGGTCCCGCCGCTCGACGTCGGGCCGGGGCCGCGGGGCGGGCTCTCAGGCCGCCGCTCGGGCTCTCCGCCTTCCCCGCGCCGGAGCGGGCAGCCGCGGCGGCTCCGCCATGGCCTCGGGCGCCGGCGGGCTCGGGGGGGCGGCGGCGGCAAGATGCGGACGCGGCGGTGCCACCCGGGCCGGCCAAGCCCTACCAGCAGGGGCGGCAGCAGCACCAGGTACGCGCCTGCGGGTCGCGGCCGGCCGGCCGGGCGGGCGGCGGGGGCCCACGTGGGGGCGGCCGCGGGGCCCGGGGAGGCCGAGCGCGGCGGCGGGAGCCCAGGCCCCGGCCGGGCCGGGCCGGGCCCGCGCGCCGCGCACACGTGTGTGGTCCGGGCGCCGCGCCCAGCCCGCCGGCCGGGGCTTTCCCCAGCGCCGGCCGCGGGCGGGAACCGAAAGAGCCCGCGGGCGAGCGGCTCTTTCGTTTTTGGCGGGGCTCGGGAGCGCGGGGGTGCGCGGGGATCCGCCCGCGCCTCGGAGCCGGGCTGCCCGGAGAGGGGCCCCGGGCGGGGCGCGCGGCCTGGTGGCGCGGGGACTGCGGGGCTTGGCCCCGACCTGCTGGCTCTCCGGCTCCGCGAGCCCGGAGCCCGGCCCGAAGGCTCCCCTTGCGCTGTCCCTCCCCGAGCCGAGAGCCCGGCCCGAAGCTTTTTTAAAAAATAGATTTTCTTGTTTTCCTCTCATCGGGTTGCAGTTACTGGGGCATTTTGAAAGTCCCTCTCCACCCTTACGTCTTTTCTCTGCTGCGAGTCTCCCCGCACCCCCTCCTGTTCCCTCTCCCTCCCACCACCACCCCCCCTCTTTTATTTTGGAGGCTAGAACTGGCCGTTAGGCGCAGTTGACTGGGACTCCAGTTCTGATCTCATGCACAAAACATTTTCGTATTATGGGGCGTATTCTAGAAGGTTAGGTGCTTTTGACACCTCAGGAGCCTCTTGGTGGTCTTGCGCCTTCGCCGCCTGGCGCACTCGTGGGCGGTGGAGGTTAGGAGAAGGCGCTTATGCTCATGGTAAAGGAGTTTGGATCTCAGCAATTTCGGTTTTTTAATGTGTTACTTTTCCGTCATGGGGCTTCAAGGAGGAACATGCTTTTGAAACTTAGTTTAGCAAAACTTTGGAATATTAAGTTTGTGGGAAGGGACAGATGGATCTTAAAGTTGTTGAAAAGGAAAAGGTACATCCAAGAGGTCCGATAACTTGTTGCGTGTGCGTGGTTCCAGGTAGATTTCGTGGGTGAACTTTATTCTGAAGGAGGAATGTCGAACTCTAACATGTTTGGAGGTGGTGTTCAGTTCATCATTTAAAAGACCCAGAATTTTAAAGGTAAAGGTTTGAGGCCAGCGTTTCGGTAATAAATAGTGTAGTTTGGTTAGAAGTGGTAAGAAGTGCTGGTGTTACTATTTCCGCCCGTCAGTTTCCCGCCAGATATATACAGAAAGTGCAATTTCAGGTTTCTTTGTGGGGAACAGGGGTATGTGAAGACAGACCTGAGATTAGAATTCAGGTCACAGCCTGGACATCTAACCTAGTACTTTTGTAGAATGGAGGTTAGACACACATGCTTTCTGTTTGTCCTGAATAAATGTCTTTGAGTACTTTCTTAGGTCTTGAAAAAAGTTAGTGCTCATGTCTTAAATACGGATGATTGGATGCTCTGCATAGAGTGTAGAGGGGAGCTAATGCATTCCAGGTGACAAAAGTTATAAGCACAGCTTATTTTTAATTGTACTTAGATGGAAATCTAAATTTGGAGAGATGATGTCTTAACAACATAACACCTATGACCCAAATTACCTTAGCGCTTACATGATTTCAGACTGTGTAGTTCTGTTTTAGAGCTTGATATTATTGTCCCCTATGTACAATACTTCATTGTCCAGCCATTTAATTGAAAAAAAGAAAATAAATTTTCAGCTTGAATTGCTATTAAAGATACTTGAGGATTTCTTGATCAGTGCTTGTAGGTGTCAAGATTTCTTGATCAGGTGCTTGTAGGTTTAATATTGGCAGACATTACCAAAGAAAAACATCCAGTATACAAGAGAATACTCATCAGATTTTAAAAACAAAATAAGGACTTTCTTTGGGCCTTAATGGGAACTTTTGTGGATTTGAAGGCTACTTGCTTGCTGTCTGCTAGCCTGGACCGTCACCTCTGCATTTTGCAGCTGCTGCTGAGTCATCATGAATAGCGCGGCGCTTCATGACATGGCATGTTTTATACTAATGTTATTTGATGAAGTGTCCGGGGGTTTCTGGGCAAAAATGAAGTTTTTGGTTGTGTAGTAGAGTGTTGGGATAAGAATGAGAAGTCTGGCACTGTTGATGGATTCTTGCCATTGCCTGTCAAGCCAATTGGCAAGTGCAGTCATGCAGTACCTGTGACTTTGGGTTTGTTCCACTGACTTGTAATTTCCTGTTTTGACTTCCTCTGGTTTTCACTGTGCTGAGATGCATCTAAAGTTTACAGTTTTCCCTTTTAACTGCTGATCTTGATCTTTAAATTGCCATCTTGCTTGAAGTTGTGGAGACAAATCCTTTTTCTTATACAACAGCGGAAGGGTAGTAACTGCAGAATTGTAGAAGCAAAAATGAAGAATAGTTCTGAATAATGTAAGTTGATCATTTTCACTTGTCTTCCTCCCTACCTTGTAACTCTTAGCTCAGATGCATTTAGGAAATGGTGTCATTTTTCTAGTTGGGAGTGAACAGATCACAAAAGAGGATGTGGTTAGTTTTTCTTACCTGGTCAGTCTCCTACCTGTTTCCTTCTATGGAGATTGTCAGGCCCAGAAAGTCAACTTTGCCAAGCTGCTCTTAGTAGCCACCTCAAAAAATTTTGAGTCCATGGGCAAATCACACCTGCCTCTGGAAGAATCTACTGCCACCTCCCGGTGAGAGGGATCTACTTATTTTTGCCCTTTTTTGTGGGTATGCTTTAGGGGTTTTGTCTTTCTGATTTGGAGCTAAGAGAGCTTTTCCCACTTATTCTTAGATGTAGTTTGTCATATAAGTCATTCCTTGCATTTAGTTCTTTGAAAGAAAGGAGTTGGGGAGGAAACCCCTTTAACTATTCAGTACCACTCATCAGGAATCTGCACACTTTTCTGTAAAGGGCCAGATAGTAAATATTTTAGGCTCTGTTGCCGCAAGTCACCAACCCACCCCACCCCCTCCCCCATAAAAATTTCTTTTAAAATGTAAAAGTCATTCTTAGTCTGGGGATTCATAGGGGCTGAATTGGGCCACAGACCATGGTTTGCCTAACTTTGGTTTATATGCTAGAGTAGTGTTGTGTTTTCTTAGCACCTAGATGACACTTTGTTACAAGTATGTCCTGCTTGGTATCTGATGGAAAAAGGCTATTCCAGTGTTGGAAAAAATGGGATATTTAGAGGTTTTATGCTAAACTCATTCCAGAAGTCACTAATTTTGACTTTTATTTGTTTTTCCCTAGATGTTTAATACTAGATGTTTAATGTTTGCTCATCTGTGGAGTGGTAATTGTGAGGGTTAAAAGTATATAGCTCTTCGGATAATCCTGGCAGGTATAGTAAGGTCTCATTTGAGATTATTGTGATTCAGTAGATCCTTTGGGTTTAAGTGTTTTCACTCAGAATTTTGCTGCTCTTATTCGAGATTTTTATCTTTTTGCGTTTATGCTCAATCTAGTATAGGGTCATACTGGATTTGAAGATTTGTTTACTAGAGTGTTTGAGACCATACACTCTAAGTACTTATTTTTAAAGTATTTTCTCATACAAACACTAGTCATCTAAGTGTATAGGAAAATTAAGCCTCAGAATTAAATTGTTTCATGCAAAGTAAGTTTTTTGTTTGTGATGAGCCCCTTGGGTGTGGTAATTTATCAACAATTTTTCTAATAAGATTCATGGCCGGAGAATCCCCCAGGTGTTCTTATCCTGGAATGTCTACCGCTGACATTCGTTTGAAGTAAAGTGGAGACTGATCAGATGTCACTAATTAAAATGATTTTCATTAGGCAGATTATTATTGGAAAGATGTAATGACCCTGTATTTTCAAAGATGTTTTACTTGTAGCCACTTAGTTTCTGTGGCAGTTGCAATGCCTTTTTTAAAGATTCTTGGAAATCTTGCTAGTTCACTGTGCTTTACTGTTGAAAACAGGGTGGTAGAAATGCTTTTCTGACCATAGATATTTCGGTTTGATTTTGTCTATTTCACAGTGTGATTTAAGAAAAAAAACTTGTCCAGTTTTCAAACAGCTTATGAAAAGAAACAACTTAATTTTTTATGGGTTAACTTGCATGGACTTTCGTTGGGTCTCATTGCTGGTTTGAAAGGCCTCTCAGGAACTCCTTTTCTTACCCTTGTTTGATTACTGTTAATTATTTCTTAATAGCACCTTTATGGTATGGATGGCTAAAAATAAGAGACTAAGCCAGGTCATGTTCCCCCTTAATGTATTAGTGGGCTTTGAAGGAAGTTGAAGTTTGTGACCATGTTTAGGCTTTTAATTTTTCAGCCGAAAGTATTTTTTTATGCTTAGGTTTTTGAGCGTGATCTCTTGGGGTTGAAATGAAAAGGGTGGATTTTAAGTGACTTAGAAGGATTTGGATTGGATGGATAAGGAAAACTTTGCTGCTGAATGCCTCACTGTAGGTTGTGAAATAATGGCAAATAATAGATTTTGAGGTTAAATTCAGATGACGGAAAGTAGAGTCAGTGTAATTGAATTTGAATACTTACTGCTTTTTTCCCTCATGGAAATAACAGAATGTTAAAACGTTATAATAAAGATGCATTCTTAGCATTACTGCAGAATGGATATATTGAACTGGAAATAACTGAAAGATTAAAATGGCATTTAGGTTTTTCAATTCAATATTTAAGATATTTTCCTTACATATTCTTTCTATCTCAGGCGAAGGCTTGGGTTATTAGCCCTTGTTCTTCAGCTTGGATTTGGAGGGTGTAAGGGAGCAAACTGATTAGGGCAACTGGGTAAGATGAGACTGAGAAATGTTTGGAAAAGAGTTGTGTGGTGGTGGGAATTGAGTGGGTAAGAAAGGTGCATAGAACCATTGGAGAACACTGAGGGTCAGTGACAGGTCTCAAAGAAACAAGGACATCTGAAAAGAATAGAAATCAAAACAGCAGCCTATTCCAGGAGAATACTCGGGCTCTAGAACTTACAACTTTCTGAGGGTGGATTATATTTGATATTTATAGTTAAAGACGCAGTGAAGTTATTTGAGAAAGGAGATTTTATAATTCGAAACTACTGTTTGATGGAGGATAATGTGAGGGAAAGAGTTGAGCAGAACTGACGTCAAGAAAACAAATAGGAATAGCTTTGTATAAGACTAAGGAAGGCTAGATAGGTAAGGAGCTGACTACATAGTCAGTAGGAGACACTTCTGGTTATTTTGAGATTACAAACGGTTGAAAAGACACATAGGAGAAGAGTGTTTTTTTTTTCCTTTACAAATGAATTCTGAGTTAAGATTATAGGGGAGTTTTGTCTCACTTCAGCCTTCTTGCATTACTCCTTGAACTCAGGTTAAATGTAGTTTGAAAAGTTGCATATTGTCCCCAGTGCCATACACATTAAATATGCTTATTAATATGTGTATATTGAATTGAATTTACTTCTGGCCCCCAAATTGGGTATTCTGAATCTTAAAGGCATTTTTGGTTTGCTCTATCAAATAAAGAATACTTGGGGAGAAAGAATGCTTGGTTCTGGTAAAGAAAAAACCCAGTGAGTTTAAGGATTTAGTCTTTCAATCCTTGGATTTAGCCTTGTTAGTCACGATTATCTAGTGTAGATTTCTTTTCTAGGATAACAAGGAATTTTTTTTTTAAAGATTCATTCATTCATTCATTCATTCATTCATTCATTCATTTATACAAGCACTGGGTACAGTCAGAAGCGCGGGAGGGTGAGAGAATTCACCAGAGCCAGAGTGGGGAGCAGAGCAGGCAGAAGGACCGAAGTACACTGCTGAGGGGAGCAGAGGGCAGCAGGAGAGGTCTGCGCGCCATGTGGGACCCTCCTCCGGTGGCCGGGGAGCAGCCGGGGATCAAACCAGCACTGCAAGAGGCTGCGGGCAACTTCGCAACCCAGCACTCAACCACTGCGCCACCAGGGGAGGCCCACAAGGAATATTTAGGAATATTTTTAAGATTTTAGTGCCTCATTTTTTGGTTTGATTTCTGTGAGCCTGTTATTAGTTTTGCCCTCTTTGGCTACTTTTCCGCTTCTCTCCGTTTAATGGCTTTGTGTTATTCCAGAGGATGGTTCAGTTTTCTTGTGCCCTTGGATAGATAGCATCGCAAGTTGTTTTTTCAGAAGTAGGACTATTAGTGTGGCAATAAAAATATTTAAGGTGAAACTATTGCACCAAGCAAATGTATTGTTTATGAATTCTAGATTTATTGGTGTTCCTTTTAGAAACTTGTCATAAAATGTTCATATGTGGGAATAAGAGGGTGGTTGAGCAGTGCAGTTGTAGGTAAATTAAAACTGTACCAACCAATTTGTACACTGTGAAGACCTGATTCCTGTCTTCATAGAGCTGATACTGTAATGGAGGCCAGAGACAAACTGTAATTACCATCCTGTTTGACAGATTGCCATCATGTAGGAAGTGCAGAGCCCTGTTGGCGCATTTGTAAGAGTGACTGTCCCAGACTTAAGAGGATCAGAGGTTTTCTGTAGTAAAGCTCAATGTCAAGTTGTAGAGGTGGCACTTAGACCTACCGCTGAAGCCTGTGAAAGCAGGAAATTAATCTGAGTATTCACTCTTGGTTAAACCTTTATTTAATGTTTCCCCTCCTTTTTCTTTTAATTTCATAAAACATCCTTTCGTTAGCCCCATTTCTGTAAAGACCTGAAGATTTTGCTCAAGAATTACTGAAAAAATCTTTGGTAATACAGAAAAAGGAACTTTTTGCCCTCGTTTTTCTCTTTTTTCCCTGATCTTCTCACTCTTTTTCATTTTTCATTAGTGGCTGGAGTCTGGTAATGTGGGTTTTGAGGGTTTCAGAACTCATAAAAAATTGCCATTCAGGGGAGTAAGTATTCCAAATCTATATCATAGATTTACCTCTTTGTAGTCTTCTACCCAGTTTTGTGCATAATCATTTTTCTTTTCCAACTCTAATGTCTGGTAGTGGATTATTTACATAAAAAAATATAGTAAGCCTTTCACTGTTATTTCTGATGATTTTCGGCTAATGTTGTAGATATAAAAATTGATACAATAGTAGATGTATTTTTGGATAATGAGTTAATGCTGGAAATAGGGTGGTCATTCAGGTAAAACTTTATTATCTTTAAGCTTGGACTCTATTTTGTTTATCATGATAATTGGGATAATGGTCATTGAGTTTCTAGATTTTAATGCAGTGGTTCTGAAACTCTAATTTGCGTTAAGAATTAACTCAAGAGCTTGTTAAAAATAAACTTGCATTTTCAAAAAAATTTTTTTATTTTTAAAGATTTATTTTTACACAAGAGCTAGGGTACAGGCCAGAGGTGTGGGAGGGTGAGAGGATTCACCAGAGACAGAGCGGGGAGTAGAACAGGCAGACTGACAGAAAACACTGCTGAGGGGAGCAGCTGGTGAGAGGGGAGAGGTCTGCTGTACCATGTGGGAATCTCCCTGGCCGGCCGTGGCCGGGAATCGAACCCACGCTGCAGAGGCTGTGGACAGCTTCACAGTGCTGCGCTCAACCCACTGTGCCACCAAGGAGGCCTAAATTTGCATTTCTATCATGTTCATAGATGACACCAATGTTTTCTCATCAAAAGACTAATTTGAGAACCACCATTTCAGTCTTTTCATAGTGGCTAGATATATAAACTACAGAACAAAATGTTGCATATAGGTTTTCACACATACTCTTGCACTTGCGCACACAGACACACACACAATGTTAAATGGGCATTTTTGAAAGGTTTATTAGATTTATTGATTTATTTACTAATATACCTTTTTTTTTACTAATTCAGTCACTAACAGGGCTACCAGAAGCTTGGGTGGCATGTACCAAGGAGACTTGTATGTTCGAGTCGGTACATTTTGTTTGCTCAGTCTGTAATATTTCTCCACGATAAATTTACATAGCTCATTTCTCCCTTTTTTCAGGTCTTTGCTTGTATGAAATGCCTATTGCATTTTGCTTCTCTGCTTTATTTTTGTCTATGGTACTGAATCACCATACTATGTGTTTATGTCTTACATATTTACTTGCTGGGGGTTTTTCTCCCAACTTAGACTAGACTGTAAGCTTCAAGAAGACAGCGATCAGTAGGTGTTATAATATGTGACCAATAGGTGTTGATTGAATGAATTGAATGAAGATAAGCAATGTCTGCTTTTACCTCTATGAATTAGATAAAATTCTAAAACATTCACTAAGATCAAGTCTCACATTTGGCCCATTTATATACTGTTTTTTCGAGATAAGGTTGCTGTAACTTTGGGCGATGAGTTTTTCTCCCCAAGTGTGGTGCATGTGTTTCAGTGTTGATTAAGGTGAATCTAACTGATACATGGACTGATTTTTTTTTTTAAATTTTCATGTTAAGTAGAAAAAATAATAAGTAGCACAACTGTGTCCATTCGGAACAGCAGCAAGGAACACCTCACTCCAGATGTTGCAGTCGAGGTATATTTGAGTCTACTTAGTAATATGCTGGTGGTTAAAGGAATAAATATGGGACTAATAGTATTGAAAACCTGCTGTCATCCCTGAAACTGGAAGGATAAAGGAAAGAAATGTTATTGGAGATGTAATTTTAGAGATGGGTCGCTTAAGTAGAAAGTAGGCACAAACAGACTCTAAACCTAATGTCCTCCAATATAGCTCATGGGCCAGTCCTACCAGGAGCCAGTTGGGTGATTTAGTGTGTAGGGACAATGTAATAGAAATGGAGTGAGGGAGAACTAGGAAGGCCAGCAAACATAACATCATTATCAGTGATTTGATACATTTCACTGGTAGGAAAAGCTAAGTTTCCTGAGAAGCAAGTGGATAGAAAATCATGAAATAACAACAGTACAGGTGAAAATCATGGTCGGGTTTGGGAAACACTGGGGAAATAGTCCTGCGTTGTATTCAGCACAATCCAAAATGGGCAGTGTAAAATTTGTCTTCCTCTGATTCATCTTAGAATGTTTTTGTTATGATCTAATTATTGACTACTAATGTAATTTAATTAGTGTGCTACAGGTATGTTTTTTGGATAACTGAATCTTAGGAGTTTTTTTTTTAAGATTTATTTATTTATACAAGCACTGGGGTACAGGCCAGAGGTGCGGGGGGGTGAGAGGATTCATCAGAGACAGAGTGGAGAGCAGAACAGGCAGAAGGACCGAAACACACTGCTGAGGGGAACAGTGGGCATGACAAGAGAGGTCTGCCATGCCATGTGGGCATCTCCCTGGCCGGCCGGGAATTGAACCCACGCTGCAGAGGCTGCGGACAGCCCCATAGCGTGGCGCTCAACCGGCTGCGCCACCAGGGAGGCCCTGAATCTTAGGAGTTTTAAGCGTACATAATTTTATTCATCTCCTGCAAAGGAACTTTGCCTAAAATGTGCTGTAATTTCCTGAAACGTATCTAAATTTCCTAATTTCTTTAACTAGAAAGATGGCACGCAGGTTTTAGCAAACATCAAAATCACCTTGGGAGGTTTTGTTAAAACTGTTAAGTCCTACCTCTGTAAGTTAGACTGCTGCAACTGTAACAGGGTGGTCCCCAGGAAAGGGGGAGGTTCCCTGCCCCACCCAAGGGAGGGTGGAGCTGAGCAGGAAGAAAAAAGCTGCAGAAGAGACTGAGGAAGGAAGCAGGATGGAGCCAGGAGACCTGGAGGAGGCGCATGGAGCCTAGAGACACCTAAAAATACTGCGCTTGTTTTTTGGTCGTGGATGGGGTGACACAGATGTGGGTGAGACCCATGGGGAGGTGACAATGGCAGCTTTTATCTTGATGTTGATTTTGCTCTTTTTCTTTCGGGCTTGTTTGGTTGTTTTTGACCCTTTGCAGTGGGTCCCCACTGAAAGATGCTTTAGACTTGTGGCAGGCTTTGGGGCCTTGTTCTGGGCCTATCCCATATGGATGGACTTTTACCCACAAGGGGATGGGTCACTTTGGGTGCTTCATTTAAAAACTAGATTTTTTGCCTTTCCTGTATTGTTTCCTAGTTTTATTAAAGTTTTTTTCCATTAAAGTCTCCTATGTTTTGTGTTGATGCGGCGGATGGCAGAACCCATTTAGAATAGGCAGGTTTGCGGGGTTTAGGCTGCCCCTCTCCCTGTTCTATAACACAACGACCACGTTTTGGGAACCATTTGTATTAGAAGATACTGAGCTTAATTTAGCTTATTTTGATGGCTTAGTGTTGTTTACCCTAATATGGTGTATTGAAATACAACTTTTTTTTTTTTTTGGTAGTGATGATTCTGGGTTAGTTTTATGTTCTGTATTTCTCTTTACTGTCAGGCTCTTCATGTTGTCATTCATTGTGCCACTAGTAATTCCTCTTCTCACTTTAATTTCCTTGCACTAGGCTGCTAAGATTAGGTAAATGGTTAAATTTTAGTTGAGAAAAGAGGTCTCCAAAATTCATGAGCTTTAGAGGAATGGAGAGTGGAGGTCTTTATCTGTTTTGCTGTTCAATTTTGTTTACTGATTGTCACATAAGTGACCTTTGGTTAAGTTCAGTTTTAGGTTTTAGATCTGAGTAGGAAATCACAGGAATCTCTGATAGTTGTAGTAACTACCTAGAGGAAGTTCACAAAAGACTTAATTTACAGTACTTTTTTGCTATAGCACTTAAGCTTACTTACCATTTCATATCAAGTATTTTCCAAAGTAAGTAATACTGTGTAACATCAGCATAGAAAAAGGGAACAGTGAATTTGTATTTTTTCTGTAGTGATTACTCTAGGGCTATTGACTTCACGTGTTGCTAGAAAACTTAAGTTATAGAAATATTTAGAATTTCTATTTGGAATATGCACGGAACATAATTACACATTTCCCAGTTCTTGTGTCTGTTGGATTTTCAAGGCCTATTTGTATTGGGGTTGCTTTGAGGTGGATTTATGGATTCTCTGTTGATTATTGTTTTCTGTACTTGCTGTGTGTGTTCGTTTGTTTGCCTTCTATAACACTTTTGGAAATCCTAATGCTACTTTATGAAGGAAATTGATGCCTAAAATTAGTTACCTCATCCTAATTTGTTGCTTTTTTCCTCATTAGTAATAGTTAATCTATATGTTTCAGTAAGTTCAGAGAGGTACCCAAATTTACCCCATTCTCCAACACCAGAGCCCATGCTTATACACTATCCTAGATCTGCCATATGAATTGTTTTTACCTTGGGCAAGTTATTTAACTTCATTGTCTCTAATCATCTGTAAAGTGGGACTATTTATACCATTTTTATAAAATTACCGTAAGGATTACATTGAATATTAACATTGAATAAACTTCTTAGAACAGTACCAGGAACATAGCAGAGCTACAATAAATGTTAATTCAGATAGTTGTTATGCCACATTCCCTCTCCCTTTAGTAGTCAGTGTAACAAAATTAGTTCTACAGATTTTCAAGGAAAATTTGATATAACAAAATTTTACAATTCAAAAAATCTTAGATTACTTCTGGAGTTTATTATGTTAGATTTGTTGTCATTCTATCAGTCTTTTTTAAACTCATATTTTGGTCTAGATTTTTGTTCTTTTTGGAAGAATTTAAAATAAAGCAGTTGCTTGAGGAAGTTGCTAAAGGTACTGTGCTGTTGATATAGCTTTTAATATGCTGAGATCAAAATGGGTATCTTCTAGTATTATAACAATTTAGTGCGTGTTTTATTACTCTAACTAAAATCTGTATTGCTTATTTGATGGCCTATTGGAGTTTTTTAAGGATTGGAATAACATGGCCATTTGGAACAATTATTGATCCATGGACGTATACATATGGATTTCATGATGTCTATAGAATTTATAAAATACTATTATTTCAGTAACTCAAGCAACTAAATTGTGTTGGAAACAGTTGTGTTTTGCTTGTCATGGCTTCTGTAACGAGATATTTATTTAAAAAGATGAATTTCTGGGCCTCCCCGGTGGCGCAGCGGTTGAGCGCTGGTTGCGAAGCTGCCCGCGGCCTCTGCAGCGCCGGTTCGATCCCCGGCTGCTCCCCGGCCACCAGAGGAGGGTCCCACATGGCACGCAGACCTCTCCTGCCACCCGCTGCTCCCCTCAGCAGTGTACTTCAGTCCTTCTGCCTGCTCTGCTCCCCGCTCTGGCTCTGGTGAATTCTCTCACCCTCCCGCGCTTCTGCTGTACCCAGTGCATGTATAAACAAAACAAACAAACAAATAAATAAATAAACAAAGCATGCCTCTATTAAAAAAAAAAAAAAGATGAATTTCTAAAATTTCCTATGTATTTTTCTTTTCCACAGGGTATTCTTAGTAGGGTGACAGAATCTGTTAAAAATATTGTGCCAGGATGGCTACAAAGATACTTCAACAAGACTGAAGAAGTGTGTAGCTGCTCAACAGACACAAGAGAGGTTCCACAGTGGCCAGAAAATAGAGAGGATGACCATCTGATATATGCTGATGAGGAGAGCTCTAATATTCATGATGGAAGAATCACTCCTGAGCCAACAGTCAGTAATGCAGAAGGTAAATAGAATGTCAGTATTTTATTATGAATGCTATGTTTTCATGCCATAATTATCTTTATACATTACCTGACTATGGTAAATTTAGGTGGGTAGAACATAAACCCTGTAGGAGGAGGGTGATGATTAGATTCACATTAGGTATCTTTCTTACTGATTAGCTTTTGTGTACCAAGGGAGGTTGACAATATTATGAATTAAGAGTGCAAGCTCTGTTGTCAGACTGTGGGTTGAATTTTCATTTCACCATTTGTTAGGCATGCGGCTTTGAGCAAGATAATCTATGTTCTCCTCTGTACGGCCATAAATTGTTAAAAAAAGAATGCAGCCTTAGAATAGATCCTTGCACTAAGGGAGCACTGTATAAACCAAGCTCAGCTGGGTTACTCCATTAATCTTCCAATTAAATGACCTGGCTTTTTAAACTTGAACTTTTTTGGATTCACATGTAGCATTTTGGTGTGAGGTTTCATATAAGTAGAATCACAAACTATGTGGTCCTTTGTGATTGGCTTATTTCACTTAGCATAATATTTTCAAGGTTCATCCATGTTGTAGCATGTATCAAAACTTCCTTATTGCCAGGCAATATTTCATGATAAGAGATAAAAAAATTGCTTTTATTCATTTATCAGTTAATTGGTATTTGGGTTGTTGCCACTTTTTGAATAGTATAAATAATGCTGGGAATATTCATGTGCACATTTTTGTCTGGCTATGTTTTCTCTTGATTATGTGCTGAGGAGTAGAATTGCTGGGTTGTACGTTAATTTTCACATTTTGAAGAAAAACTTTTCTTTTTTTCTTTTTAAAGATTTACTTATTTATTTATTTATACAAGCACTGGGTACAGTCAGAAGCGCGGGAGGGTGAGAGAATTTGCCAGAGCGGGGAGCAGAGCAGGCAGAAGGACCGAAGTACACTGCTGAGGGGAGCAGCGGGCGGCAGGAGAGGTCTGCGCGCCATGTGGGACCCTCCTCCGGTGGCCGGGGAGCAGCCGGGGATCGAACCGGTGCTGCAGAGGCTGTGGGCAGCTTCGCAACCCAGCGCTCAACCGCTGCGCCATCGGGGAGGCCTCTTGAAGAAAAACTTTTCAAAGTGGCTATACTATCTGATAGTCCTACCAGTGTAAGAAAATTCCAGTTTCTTTACACCCTTAACAAAGTAGTTATTGTCCTTTCTTTAAAAAAAATTATAGTTATTCTAGTGGGTGTGAAGTGGTATCTTATCGTAGTTTTGATTTTCCTTTCCTTGATGGCTGATGATGTTGAGTATCTTTTTCATGCTTTTATTGACCATTTTATATATCTTCAGAGAAGTGACTCTCCAAACCCTTTTTTCCATTTTTAATTGGGTAATGTGTCTTTTTATAGTTTAGTTGAAAGCGCGCTTTACATATTCTAGGTGTAAGTCTCTTATCAATATATGATTTACAAATATTTTCTTTCATTGTGTGGGTTGTCTTTTTTTATTTTCTTGATGTTCTTTGAAGCAGTAAAGTTTCTAATTGATTAAGTCCAGTTTATCTCTCGGTGTGTTTCTTATAGCATATATGTTTCTTTTACTATATGTTTTCACCTATTAATAATTACAGTTTTTTTAAAATTCTGTGTTAAGTCTTATCTTCCCTAAATAATTGACTTAGATATATGTCCCATTCTGGTGTACTTAGTATCATTTCCCTGCCTGATTTGCTTATCGTAAAAATTTGTGATAGTGAAATGGGCCTGAAAGAATGGTTCTTACTTTGGAGAAATGGCATTTCTGAGTTTTCTCAGTAATTAGGCCTAGTCATTTAAAATGTTTATTTTTACTATGAAGTTTTATTAGGTTTTAATATCTGTGCTTTTTAAAATTTTTATCCAGTATATTACCAACAACCATCTTGAGACTTTATCTGATAGAGCACTTGAAAACAACTGCTTCCAGGCCATTTTCTTTTCTGAGAGTTGAATGAGACCCCAACGCACCCTTTTCTTTTGAATAGACCTCTGGTGTCCACAAGTGAAACCTTTTCCATACTGATGAGCTTGCCTGAGAAGATTAAGTTGAAGAGTTTAGTTGAGGTGTGAGATGAAATTCTCATAACTTCTTTTTGTGTATGCTTGTGTTTTATTGAAACAATGGAATTAACTCAGTAGTCTGCTAACGTGAATTCCATCTCAGATTTTGTTCACTATTAAGTTTATAAGGTATTTTTTTCTGTTGCATGTTTGTTATACACATTTTTGTGGGTCACTGTGAAAAATTTCATACGACAAAAAGTGCGAACAGTACAGTGAAATCCCACTATATCCATTACCTTGCCTCAAAGACAATCAACTAGTGGGTGATCTTGTTTTCTCTATTCCCACACCTGTTCTCCCACCTTCCTGCTCCGACTCCCAGGATTATTTATTTATTTTTAAAAGATTTATTTATTTATACTTACAAGAATGGGGTGCAGGCCGGAGGTGTGGGGGGTGTGAAAGGATTCACCAGAGACAGAGTGGGGAGCAGAACAAGCAGATCTACTGAAATACACTGCGGAGGGGAGCAGCGGGTGAGACAGGAGAGGTCTCCTGCGCCATGTGAGCAGCTTCCTGGCTGGGGTTTGAACTCATGCCATTGTGGCTAACTTCCTATTGCTGACACTCAACCCCTTGTGCCACCAGGAAGTCCCTCCCTGACTATTTAGAATCAAGTTGTGTGAACAGGCTTTTGATACTAACTTCAAAAACTTGAAGCATTTTTTTCGCTCTCCTGGTCTTCAAGTTGAATCCTACTCCTATCTCAAACATTGTAAATTTTAACAGTTCTCATCTCACAATTTCTCTCTTAGCCTGTCTGAAAATATTTAGTCAATGCTTTCAATCTCATAATGATTTACAGTACCACTCTTAACTCCCTAGCATGATAATATAGAGCTTACTGGATATAACAAAGAAATCAATTTATGTTTACTCTGTGAAACATTACTCTTAAATTGGGCAGTGCATTCTCAAAACATCTTACAGACTTAAGACCTGCTTTTTACAATAGTGTCAAATTATGCAATGATTAAAATAATTTAGATATAACTATCCTAAATATTTTCTAAATAATTTTACCAGTGTAATTTTTATATTAATAGTAATTAGGGTTGGAGAGTATTGTACATTCTTTGGATAGCACGGTGCAGTAGGGACAGTTATATAATGTGTCATCAGTTTCAGAATTTGTTGTCTGCAGTCTTCTGCCTAGGTCCCTCCTTGCATTGCCTGCCTTAATGATGGGGAGCCATTGGATGTCTAGATTTCTTCTTGCTAGTGGAATGGTTCAGTGAGGGTAACCTCAAATAATGTCCATATTTAATTTTCATGGACTCTGAGAGTTCAGTTCTCTGAGGGCTCCAGAATGGTCTGTCTAGTACACTGTGATGGGTTGAAGTTACAGGACTACTTTATACCATGTGATGGTAGGTGTACTCTTGGACACTGAGCATTTATGGCTGATGTGAATAATCTGTGGATCACATGGCCTTGTTTAGTTTTATTATCCCAAACACTATCCTTTTACTGTACCTGTTTTGGGGGGTCAGGATGCTCTAAAGTATAAAAACATTGTGCAACCATTGCTGTCATCCATCTCAGCTCAACTTTTTTCATTCTCTAAAATTGAAACTCTGTATTCATTTAACATTATTTCTCTTCTCCCACTCTCTCCAGCCCCTGGCACATACCATTATACTTGTCTTTCTCTGTGTTAAGTACCTCACATGAGTAGAATCATAGTATTTGTCTTTTTGTGACTAAAGTCACTTAGCATAATGTCTTCACGTTTCATCCGAATTGTAGCATATATCAGAATTTACAAGATTGAGTAATTTCCACTTGTGTGTTGTGGCAGCTCCTGCCTCCATGGTTGGCAATGCCACTGTTGCCACCATTGATCGCCAGTAATTGGATGAAATAAAGAGTGGCTGTACTGTGGATGATCACAAATAAAGTACGTAAGACCCTCTTCCCCTGTGCGCTGGACTGGTCAGCCAATGACGGGTAAGATCAGGAACAGACCTTCGGTTTGTGACTCCTGACGACCTAAGACAGGCGCAGTCCCCGAGGGGATTTATAAGTGTCCCCCCTTTTTAACTCTATGGAAAATAACTGCTAGAAGGCAATAACATTGAGTTTCAGTAACTTGCTCAATTTGCTGAAGTCACACCGTTGCTCCTTATAATGGGTTTAAGCTTTATTAAACTATTATTGTAAAACTAGTTTGACTGCTTACGGAAAATGCATTAGGAATCTGGTGGGTGTGGGGAGCCTAGAATAATGGAATTAGGTTGTGCTGTATAAACAGTCACAGTAATAACAAAAATATGTAGGTCAACATAGATCCCAAGTACAAGAGAATTCTGAATAGTTGAGTCAATGGTTAAGCTAGGGTTAATTACCAAAAACCTAGAGGTCATGAATAGCATAGAGAAAAATGGGACCTCTTGCAGAGGTCTCGGTATGTACCTGATTCATCGACGCTTGTGCATGATCAGAAGCTTGATTTAGTGCATATTGTCTTCGTTATGTTTCACTGCATGTAATGATTTGGTGATTTGGTGTATGATTAACCACATAATGTACAAAAGCAACCTTATGCAATGTCTATGAAAATGTATAAAAAGAGCATGATACTTTCAATAAATTGCACTCAGATTTTCACTCTCCCTTGAGTGTGTCTGTGTGTCATTCTTTCTTGTCCCTCGCCCTAATTCCTTCGACCACCTTTTGCTCGTTCTCACTTAATCTCGGAGATTGTCTCGATCTCCCGCCGCTGCTGGGCTGGTCCGCGGCAGTGTGTAATGTCACATTTTGCTTATTCATTCATCTGTTAATGGACACTTAGGTTACCTCCATCTTTTGGCCTTTGTGAACAAAGCTGTTAGAAACATGGTTGTGTGAATCTCTGAGATCCTATTTTTGTTCTTTGAGTATATGCCCAGAAATGGGATTTCTGGGTCATATAGTAATTCTATTTTTAAATTTTTTGAGGAACCATTGTTCTCCACAGTAGCCACCCCTTTTGTATTTTTTTTACCAACACTGCACAATGGCTCTGGTTTCTTCATATCCTTGCTAAGATTTACTTTTTCCTCATAGAAGCAGTTTTAATGGGTGAGAAGCGGCATCTCATGGTTTTGATTTGTATTTCTCTAATGGTTAGTGATGTTGAGCATTTTTTCATATGCTTGTGGGTCATTTGTATGTTATCTTTGTAGAAATGTCTGTGTAAATACTTTCCCTATTTTTTTAATCTGGTTTATTGTTTTATTATTGAGTTGTAGTTGTTCTTTATGTACTCTGGATACCAGCCCTTTATCATATATATGATTTGCATATATTTTTTCCTATTTAGTAAATTGTCTTCTTACTCATTATTTCAGTGCACAGAAGTTTGATAAAATCCCACGTATGTGTCTTTTTTTGTTGTTGCCTATCATATCCAAGAAATTATTGCCAAGACCAATGTCATGTAGCTTTTCCTCTGTTTTCTTCAAGGGGTTTTGTAGTTTTTAGTCTTTTGCTTAAGTCTTTAATTCATTTTGAATTAATTTTTGTATATGGTATATGCTAAGGATGCAAATTCATTCTTTTGCATGTAGATACTCAGTTTTTCCAAAATAATTTGTTGAATGAGCTTTTCTTTATTCATTGAGTGATCATGGCACCCTTATTGAAGATCATTTGATCATAGATAAAAATTTGTTTCTTGGGCTCTCCTGTTCCATTGGTCTATATTCTTTATGCCAGCATCTTTTTGTTTTGTAGTAAGTTTTGAAATCAGGAAGTGTGAGGTCTCAAACTTTGTTTTTTTTTTTGTTTTTTGGTGGGACCCTCGCCAGTGGCCGGGGAATGAACCGGCGCTGCAGAGGCTGCGGGCAGCCTTGCAGCCCAGCGCGCAACCGCTGCGCCACCAGGGGAGGCCCACTTTGTTGTTTCTTTTTAAAATTATTTTGGCTAGTAAGAGTCCCTTGAGATTTCATATAAATTTTAGGATGAATTTTACTATTTTTGCAAAAACATTATGGTTTTTTGAAAGTTTTATTGAATCTGTTGATTGCTTGCTATCATCACAATATTGTCTTCTAATCAAAGAACATGGGATCACTCAGCAATGTTTCATAGTTTTTGTTGTGCAAGTCTTTCACCTCCTCGGTTTATTCTGAAGTGTTTTTTTTCTTTTTTATGCTATTGTTACTAGAATTGGTTTAAATATTTTGGAATAGTTTTCTTTGTTCACTTCAGATCTTTCATTATGCATAGAAACACACCTGACTTTTGTGTGTTGATTTTGTTTCCTGCTACTTTGCTGAAATTTGTTAACATTTGCCAAAATTTGTATATAAACAAATTCTGAGTTTTGTGGATCATTTTAATTCCCAATTGAATGTTATTCTTTTTCTTGCCTTAATACTCTGGCTACAACTTCTAGTAGTGTGCTCAGTGGAGATAGCAGGTATCCTTGTCTTGTTTCTGATCTTACAGAAAATCTCATAGAAAAACTCTTTAAGTCTTTCACCATTGGATATAATGTTAGCTGTTTTTCATAGATAGCTTTTTATATCTTAAGGTTTCTTTCTGGTCCAATGGAGTGTTTTTATCTGCACTTTATTTTTTGCATAATGGCACTTTGAAATGAAATAATCCAGAATCGTTTTATATTGCTTAAACAATTAAATATTTTTGAAGACAAACTTCTAGAAGGCTATTGCGTAGAAAAAAAAAATTACAGAGTGACAAATACTATCTATTAGCACAGTAAGGAATAACTTACTAAAGAAGTTATACAAGGAATTATTCCTTATTGAGGAATCACTAGTATAACAGCATCTCAATCGCAAAAGGAGCTCAATTCCTCATTTTGTTAGATACAGAGTAAGACATTAACTAAAACGTAAAATCCATTCTTTATTTCTGTTTGGAATTTGGAACTAATGTTTCCTTTATATGTCAGTCATTCAAAGGCCAAAATCATACATAATGTTGGAAGCATTCCCATTGAAGTCAGGAATAAGGTGGAGATTTATCACTTCTCAGATGATAAAAACAGTATGATTAGAGGAGTGTGTATGTGTAAGGATTGTGAAGGAGGCAAAATGATCCTTGCTTGCAGATAATAACTGGAAAAGCCAAGAAGGTCAACTGAATGGAGGTGGTTGGGGGGAGCAACAGCATAAGAAAATTTGAAAAATTAATCATAAAGTTACTATTGAAAAAAATCCTATTAATGTTTTACAGCATAACCAGTTAGAAAGTATGAAGGAAGATATAATTTCATTTATAATGTCAAACGATGAAAACAGAGGATACACAGAAGAGTATTGATAGACTGTCTAGAAGAGGAAATTCTCTCATGTTCTGCTGTAGGACTTAAAGGAGACCTGAACAAAAGGAAAGATGGGTCAGAAAACAATGCTGGAAATGACATTAATTCCTTTTTAAAATGTTTTACTTTCAGTGTGATCTCATCAAATAATTTTAACAAGTTTGTTAGGAATATATTTAAAATGCCTATTTTGCAGTCTTTGTTAAGTGTGATGTCTTTGCTCTTTTAACAGTTTTTATTGACTTTTCCACTGTGGATCACATTTTTTATTTTCATGTTTAGCGAGTGATTTTTGAACAAATATTGTTATTTTGAATAATATATGGATAAGTTCTGGATTCTGTTAATCTTCCTCTGAACAGTGTTGATGCTTGCTTTTAGCTGGCAGTTGTTACTGGATGTTCATTTGGACTTTGTAGGCTTAGTTTTATGTATTCTAGTATCTATCTGTGGAAAGTCCAAGATGTTTTTTAAGGTGCTACAGTGGTGAGACTTTCCAAACTTTTTAGGAGTTTATAGAAGGTCTTGTTTTCTAGGACATAATCCTTAGTTCCAAGGGGAAGCTTTTCTGGTAATTTAGCTGAATGCCAGTTTTCATGGAATGTCTCTAAGTTACAACAGTCATGGAATTTTTTTGTACAGCACTGCTTTTTGCACTGGGACTCCTCACCTTCTAGTAAGCGTTAGGTGGTCATACTCTGCAGAACTCCCCTATGAACTTCTGGCGGCAGCCCCCTCCTGCAGTTTTCCATTGTCCAGGCTTCTTAATTCTGATTTCTGCCTGCTGTGTTTTGCTTGGAGCCCAGCTTACAGTGCCAGTTTTGAAAATGTTTTTAGATAGAGAGCTGGGTAGTGATGGGGCTTACTTCATGAACTTTCTTTTCTCTTAAGGCTTTTGTCTCATTCTATTCAGTATTCTTTTCTTAAAACGATAATTTATTTTTGCGACTTTCTGACAATATCTTTAAAAGTCATATTAAGAAATGCAGGTTGAAACTGGCATTTAACTTTTTAAAAAATTAATATTTTCTTTTCAGTGAAGTAACACTGGTTTACCATATGATTTACAGTAGAGGGTCACACCTCTTCACGTGTGTGTTACAACAATCATACCCACCATATTTACATTTGAAGGATTAGTCTGAGCCTAGTATTCTGGCCTAAACAGGTAGACTGTTGGAAACAGCATAATGCTAAAGTTCTTGACTATAGGGAATTTCTGAAAATAAAAAAGGGGGAGTAAAGGGGGTAGATTGAAGTGAAGTAACTTACAGGGATTTGTTTAGCTAGTCACTGGTTATGATACGTCTCTGTATCTGTGCACATACTATATTATTTAAAACTATAGTTCTAAAACATTTGAAACATTAGAGATGGGGGCGGTGGGGGAAGCTGCTTGGAAGTTAACATGTGGCAGTGGTGGCTCCAGGGAGGAAAATGCATCTCATTTAGTAAGATTATTTCAGAATATTAACATACTAATCATCTGGAAAACGATGACGTTAAATCATTCCTTCCCTGCTATATCATAACTGATTTTCACTGATGGATTCACGATTAAAAATTATATTGAAATAAAAGCAACAGTACTAAAAAAATGCGTAGCATGTAATTTTCTAATAGTTTTGAAATTATAATGTCTCAGTAAACAAGACATTATCAAAAAAAATGAGTGAGTTTATGGTAAAAAGTTACATTCATGAGTTCATATCACTGATCTGACTGATAAATGACAAATTCAATTTTACTCATCTTATTAATAGGAAAGATTATGTAAATATGCAACTAATAGAATAAATATAAATGATTGCTGAATTTTAGGGGAAGATGTGTAATAGTCCTCAGCTAAATAAGTGAAAATAATGATGCCATTTTATATATTAGACAGACAGAAAACAAAAAAAAAGGTTAATACTGGTGTTTGTAGAGAATATGGGGAAATGTGCATTATCATTTGTTATTTGTTGAGAGTATAAGTTGACAGGAATTCCTTGAATCATAGTATATATCATAAGCAAAAGTGAGCATGCACTGTGATCCAGTGTGATGTTATTTATCCAGTCAATTCTCAGGATACTGTGGATACTTAGGTTGCTTTCTGAGCCTAGCTTCTGACTTACAGAATCTGATTTTTTGGTGATTGACCTAGGATATTTATTTAATAATTTCTCCTCATGTTTCTCTTAGACACTTAGAGAAGCATGGCTTTACTTAAAACAATTACATTAAAAATATGTGAGTATATTGGGTTGTTGGTAAAGTCATGATGCATGATAGTTCATTTTTGGAAATATTAGAGTCATTTGCATCTATGTTATTGCTAGTCTTTTGACAATTGACAGTTCTGGCTTCTTTCTAAAAAAATTGAGTGATTTGGTTGAGTTTTGGAGATTTTACATGTTGAAGATGGAAGACCAAACTGCATTTTCGCCATATTTTACTATTTTGCTTCCATAAAGGGAAGAATGCATGTTCAGCTTGTGAAAAGTTGCATACAGTTTACGGTTACAGTGCTCAAGAAGTACGTCAGTGCCAGCAGTGGTTCACGAAATTCCATGTTGGCGAGTTTGATCTCAGCAATGCGCCTGGGTCAGGGAGGCCCACCAAGGTTGATGACAACAAAGTAAAGACAGGTTGAGTCAAACCCACTTTGCACAACACGAGACAGCAGAAACATTGACTGTTAATCATTCAAGCGTTCATGACCACCTGAAAAAAAAGCTGAGATATGTAAGCAAGGTCAATATTTGAGTTCGTGAAGTTGATTTGATGGTGCATATAAACATCTGTGATATCCTCATTAAACGCCAGGAAAACGATCCTATCCTATCCTACTGATAACTGGTGATAAGAAGTGGATCGTTTACAACAATGTGGTACGCAAATGATCTTGGTCCAGACATGGTGGTTTTGCCTCAAATGATGTCAAAAGCAGACACTCATCAGAGGAAGGCTATGCTTTCAGTGTGGGGATTTTAAAGGTGTCGGGTTTTTTTTGAGCTGCTCCCAAGGAACCAAACAATTAGTTCATATGTGTACTGTTGACAATTGGGCAATTTGAACAAATCCATCATCTGGAAATGTCCAGAGCTCGTTAATTGTAAAGAAGCCGTGTTCCATCACCGTATTTCGAGACCACACCCAAGTTTGATCACCCGTCAAAAAATTATCAGCGCTTGGGTGAGTTATATTGCCACACCCACCATATTCGCCTCACCTTGGCCGTCAGACTGACTGCTGTTTTGCTCTCTTCAAAACTCCTTGCCTGGTATAACATTCAATTCAGATGAGGCTGTAAATCCACCTTGTTGAGTTTTCCACCGATAATGACAATAAAGACAGGTCCTTCTATGAATGAGGTGTGATGAAGCTCACTGAAAGATGGCAAAAGGTTATTGAACAAAACAGGGAAATATGTCATTGATCTTTGTTCTTTATATAAATAAATGACCTTTGAAAACATAGAAAAAATACGTTATGACTTTTCAGACAACCCAGTAAGTACATACATATTTGACAGAATATTGGGAAACAGTCACATAATTACAGCAGATCAATACAAGGTGCTCTTTATAGAGAAATGTCTGTAGCAAATTTAATAGTGGATATTTCTGAAATAATAGACATTCCCTTATTTGACTTGAGTTTTTACTAGCAGGTTTTAAGTAATCAAGAACCATGTTCTTTTCAGAAAGTTGTATGTGATTACTGAAATATATTTTGACCTTGATAAGCTAAATTAATTTCTGTTGGTTAAAACCTTACTTGACTTGGGCCTTCGCTGGTGGCGCAGCGGTTGAGCGCTGGGCTGCGAAGCTGCCCGCAGCCTCTCCAGTGCCGGTTTGATCCCCAGCTGCTGGGCAGGCCAGGGTCTCACATGGCGCGCAGACCTCTCCTGCTGCCCTCTGCTCCCCTCAGCAGTGTACCTCGTCAGTCTGCCTGGTCTGTTCTCCCCTCTGGCTCTGGTGAATTCTCTCATCCTCCTGCGCTTCTGACTGTACTCAGTGCTTGTGTAAATAAATAAATCAATCTTAAAAAAAAAAAACAAAAAAACAAAAAACAAAAAAACCTTACTTGACTGAAGAATATAAATTGGGTTTGTCATGGGAGACCTCAGTCATTTAACTTGAAGTTGTATTTGTTATATTTATGTTCTATTAAAGTAAACACCATTTTGTATAATAGCATATAACTTTTTCCAAGTTGTATTTATAATATTAATGCTTTTCTTTTAAGAACCCTCAACAACTAGTACTGCTTCAAATTATCCAGATGTATTAACAAGGCCTTCTCTTCATCGGAGCCATCTGAATTTCTCCATTTTGGAATCTCCTGCATTACATTGTCAGCCTTCCACATCCTCAACATTTCCAATTGGCAGTTCTGGATTTTCCCTTACAAAAGAAATTAAAGATTCTACCTCTCAGCATGATGATGATAACATCTCAACTACCAGTGGTTTTTCTTCAAGAGCTTCTGATAAAGGTATTCTTGTCATTTGGTGATAAGTTTTGGTAGTAAAATTAAATTCCACGAAATAAGTTTTTTTCTGACTTGTTATTTTCATTTTCTGTTTTTGAAAAACTAGGATCTTGTAATTATGCTAATATTATGCGTTACATATTTTTTATTTCAGATATAGCTGTTTCAAAGAATACTTCAGTGCCACCTCTGTGGTCCCCAGAGGCTGAACGTTCTCATTCACTCTCACAGCACACTGCCACCAGCTCAAAGAAACCAGCATTCAACTTGTCTGCCTTTGGGACACTTTCCCCTGTGAGCACTGATCGGATTTGATTTTATCATACTGGTTTTGAGTGTTTACTTCTTATAATAATTTATCAATATTTTCTGTGCAGTCACTTGGAAATTCCTCAATCCTTAAAACAAGTCAGCTTGGAGATTCTCCTTTTTATCCTGGAAAAACAACGTATGGTGGAGCAGCAGCTGCTGTAAGACAGCCTAAACTACGAAACACACCTTATCAGGTTGGTTTGAATAGAAGGATTGTTAACCTTAAAAAAAAAATTGATAAGAAACTTTTGATTCAGTTATTCTTTGTAAAACAATAGAACTGAATGACAAATATTTTTCACTTAGGGACTACTGAACATTATTTTAGACCTCATTGAACATATGTTAGATTTGTGTGTGTTTTTATACATATGTTTAGGAGGCATGGTGGTGCTTCTTTTAAAAAAAATTGAGATATAAATTACATGTAGTAAAATTTACCCCACCAGAGTATTTGAATTTTAACAAAACCAAATATAGTAATGAAAACACTTCTGTAATCATAATTCTGAACAAACATTTCTGTCATCTCAAAATACTACCTTGTGATTTCTGTAGTTAACCCCCTTCCTATTTTCATCCTCACACAACCGCTGATTTATTTCCTTTTCCTTATTTTTTCTTTCTCCGAAGGTTGTATAAATTTAATCATGTGGTATGTAGCCTTTTGAATCTGGTTTATTCTTTGTTGTATAATGCATTTGAGATTGATCTTTATTTTTGTATATATGAATAGTGCCTTTTTATTGCTGAGTTCTATTTTGTTTATTCCCAGTGAAAGGTCACTTAGGTTGTTTCTAATTTTTGGCAGTTGTGAATAAAGTTGCTGTGAACATATAATTTTCATTTCTCTTGGGTAAATACGTAGAAGTTAGACTGCTGGGTCATATGGTAAGCATACATTAAAACTTTGCAATGAACTACTAGACTTACAAAATGTCTGATACCACACTGCGTTTTCGCGAGTAATGTGAGTGTCCTTGCTATTTTAATAGGCATGTATTGATTAACTCCAATATCACATGGTTTTTATTTGCATTTCCCTAATGACTAATAATCTTTAACATCTTTTCATGTGTTTATTTGCCATCAGTTTATCTTTCCTGGTGAAATATCTGTACTCTTTGCCCACTTTTTAAAGAGGGTGGTTTTCTTAATGAATTTTGAGAGTTCATTATTCAGGGTATGAGTCCTTTATTAGTACTTGTTTTGCAAATATTTTCTCCCATTCTTTGAACTTGTCTTAATGTTAAATTTTTTTTAACATAAATTTTTGAAGATAAATTTTTACTTTTGATGAGATTCAGTATATTTTTTTTCTTTTTATGATTGATACTTTTGGTGTTTAGTATCTAAGCCTTTTTTTTGCCTAACTCATTAGAGTTCCTCCTGTTTTTCTTCTGGAAACTTTGTAGTTTTAGGTTTTAATTTATATATAGAATTCCTTTTAATTTTTTAGTGTGGTATGAGGTATCTATGAAGATTCATTATTTAACATAAAATTCAATTTTTCTCATACCATCTGTTGAAAAGACTGTGCTTTCTCCATTGAATTACCTTTACCCCTTTGTCAAAAATAAATTTACCATATAATGTGACTGTTTCTTGACTTTCTGTTCTTTTCCACTGATCTGTGTATCTTTATGCCAACAATAAACTGTCTTGATTTACAGCTGTATCTTTATAGTAAATCTTGAAATGAGATTAATATGAGACTTCCACCTCAGTTCTTCTTCAAGCTTCTTATGATTTTCTAGGGGCTTTGCTTTTTTCATAATTTCCGAATTGCCTTAATCAGTTCTTACAAAGAATATTGGGATTTTGATTGAGATTACATTGAATTTAAAGATCAGTTTGAAGAGAATATACATCTTAAAATGGAATCTTACATTGAACATCATAAATCTCTCCATTTATTTAGGTCTTTAAAATTTTTTTATCAGTGTTTTGTAGTTGTAGTGTTTATCGCACAGACCTTGTACAGGTCTAAGTTAGATTCATACTTAAGTATTTTGTATTATTTGGTATTAGTCAAAAATAAATAGCCTAAATGTCACTAGTCTGTTCAGTCAGTTGAATTCATAGTTATAATACCTGTCAGCAAAGAAAACTTCAGGTCAAGATAACTTTCCTGGTGAATTCTGCCATATATTTAAGGGAAGAAATACTACCAGTTCTGTAAATACTTTCGAAGTTATTTATGAAGCCCAACCTTAATTCTGATACTAAAATCAGACAAATTGTAAGCTACAGACCAACATTTCCCATGAATTACAGACTTTTAGCCTCAGTGAATATTTGCAAATTGAATACAGCATATATAAATAGCATGCTGCATGCTGATCAAGTGGGGATTATCTTGGGAATACAAGGTTGATTCAACCTTTGATAATTATCGTTGCTCTACCATATAAACTCGCAAAAGAATGAGAAACCACATGACCATCTCCAAGATGCATGAAACACCTTTCACAAAATCTAACATCCATTCATAATAAAAATTTTCAGCAGACCTTGGAATAGATGATAAATCCCATCAGCCTGATAAATCATATCTATAGAAAATCTTCAGCTAGCATCATACTAATGGTAAAAGCCTGAATACTTTCCTTCTAAGATCAGGAAGAGAAAAAGGATGTCTGTTACTCTCAGTGGTCAATGTTGTAAACACTGCTTGTGTCTTAAAGGGTACTTGTCATTTCTTCATGTGTTTTTTTCCCCCCTTAACTTCAATTTAAGAATGTTTAAAAGTTGTTTATTAAGAAAAAACAAACATTTAAAGTTTTTCTTACTAAAATTTGAAAAACAAGTTAGTTTAAAAATTTTATTCAGTTGCAATAGAATAAAATTTGTTTAGTTATCTTGGTGTTTACTATAATTAAGTATTAATTATACCTAGAATAATATTTTAATGTAGCTCTTAATAATTAAATATCAGACTAAATACATCAAGGTTTGCTAGAATTTTTTACCAGTTACCTCATTTTTTGGTAGAACTTTTGAGTGGTACATGTTTTCTTTTTTCTCATTGTAAGAGTAATTTCTTTGGTGAAGAATTGGATTTTCAATAAATGCATAAAGAAAAAAAGGTGAACATGTGCTCAATGACAGCACCCAAAGATATGTCAGTGTTAACATGTTAATCTTGTTTCACTTTGGACATCCATTCTATCTTTGTCAGTATTTTCATTGTGATTTCAAGTTTGTGGTTCAAACAAATAATACAAAGTTTACTTTATAGGCACCAGTCAGAAGACAGATGAAAGCTAAGCAACTCAGTGCACAATCCTATGGTGTGACTAGTTCAACAGCTCGGCGAATATTGCTGTCTCTAGAGAAGATGTCAAGCCCTCTAGCGGTAAAGTTTGTTAACAAATGCAGGATTACAGTAAAATTGGAGCTTTATGAAAAACCTTAATAATGGTTTTTTTTTTTTTAACATTGATAGGATGCAAAAAGAATTCCATCTGTCGCTTCTTCTCCCCTGAATTCTGTAAGTTGACTTCTAAAGCTTTTTTAGATTGTTATGTATTGGTAGTGAGAGTGATGATTTGCTTGCTTGCTTGCTTGCTTTTTTTTTTTTTTTTTTTTTGGTGGGACCCTTGCCGGCAGCCAGGGAACAAACCGGTGCTGCAGAGCCTCGCAGCCCAGCGCTCAACCACTGCGCCACCAGGGGAGGTCCTGAGAGTGATGATTTTCTAAGTTTACCATATATTCTAACAGTATTTTATTTTTCAGCCTCTTGATAGGAGTGGACTAGGTACCACCACAGATTTTCAGGCCAAAAGGGAAAAGGTAAGACTGACTTCTTTAGCATTTATTTAAAGTATAAGCAATTTTTATAATCATTTCACATTAGCAAATATACAAATTGACTATTGACTGTCGTCAGTAGGTAGCATGTTTGAGAAATATTTTTACTTGGACGTCTTAGCCCCTGTGAGAGCCTTTGCATAATGCTGTATATGTAGTAGATGCTCAGTCACTATTTTTTGGTTGAGATTTCCATCTTCATCATTTTGGCAATATTTTGAGTTAACGCTTGCCTTTTGACAAAAATAGGAGTAAACAGAACTGAAGTGTTTAGTATTTAGGAGTTCAGTGACCCAAAGTCCTCACTGAACGTTGTTATCTTTGTAAATTTTCCTTATTAGCAAAGAAGTCAAATCTGAAATGTATAATAGAATTTGAAATTGGCATATCTTCCATCAGTCAGCCAAAATATTGTTCAAATGTATAGTAGCGCTAATAAAAAGTTATATTACAGATTATCTCTTGATAATTCCTAGTGTATTCTATTTGGGTAAAATTGGCTTTAGAGGTTACTGTGGAAGAAATACAATGTTTGGTAGTGTTAAAGAGGTATATTTTTATTTGCTACATGGCTAGTAAAGTGTCTTCAAGGGAAACATTCCTAGATCCTAGACACACACACCCCCGGCCCGCCCCACTCTCCCACGCCTTTCTTGTTTCTGTTACTAGTAATTTTTCTCTCAGCGTTTGTTTGCTTTCTCTATGATGTTCTCATAGTCTCTAGGGCACATTAGCTATTAACAGTTTTTAGATAAGCATTACTGATAATACATGAAAATAAAAGTTTGTCTTTGATTTCTGTTTACCTGTAAGGTGGACTCTCAGTATCCCCCTGTTCAGAGACTCATGACCCCAAAGCCAGTGTCCATAGCAGCAAATCGAACTGTTTATTTTAAACCATCTCTGACCCCATCTGGTGAATTAAGGAAGACTAATCAAAGAATAGATAAAAAGCACAGTGTGAGTATGTGTTTATTTTCACCAGTCTTTGACTAATGATCAAAATGAATAAAAATGGTAACTACATGTACTCTGTCATTATAGTTTAACAGTGTAGATAATGTGTAAGGTATGTGAATTAATGATTACAGATTGCTATGCCTTTAAATGGTTGGCATCTTGACCAGACCCTAAATTTGTGTTTACTAGCAAACGTCAGTATATACTCATTTTTTAGGTAAAATAATTTTGTTAGACTTAATTTCTTTGTATTTTGCGTGTGTTCAATTCTCTGAAATAAGTTTCAGACATTCTGTCTGTTCACCCCTAGCTACTTTGACATGCTTCTCATCTGTATTATCTCAAAGGAAATTACTATTAAAGTCCTTCCTAAGCAGTGTCTTGTCCATGTTCAAGTGTTTATTGCTGCATTTTTGAACTAGAATTCAAGAATTCACTGCTTTTGGTTTTATCCTTTCTAGCCTCAAACCTTCACTTACCATATTGTTTTGTCTTTAACTATTTCATTGAGGTATCATTCATATGCTATAACATTCATCCACTTAAATAGTATATTCAGAGTTGTTCGGTCACTGCCGTAGTCATTTTTAGAATATTTCCATCACTGTTCCCCTAATCTCCCTGAAAAATTACATACTCATTAATAGTCACCGCCCACTCCTACCCTTGCAGGTCTGACAACCACTGATCTCTGTTTAAATTTATTTTGCCATTTCATATAAATGGAATCTTAAAATATGAGGTCCTTTGTGACCGGCTTATTTTGTTTAACAGTGTTTTCAAAGTTTGTCCAAATTATATGGCATGTATCAGAATTTCATTTCTTTTTATGACTATTTTGTTATTTTGAATATACCAAATTTTTGTTTATTCATTTATCAGATTGGGTTGTTTCACTTTCTGGCTATAACAAATATTACTGCTATGAACTTTTGTGTAGAATTTTTTGGTGGACATAAGCAGTTGTTGGGCACATTGGTTTTTGAAGACACCAGGTGACTTGTCTTATAAAATGTCTCATTCTGGGTTTATCTGATTTCCTGTGTCATTTGATTAAAGTTCATTTTTGTATTTACATGGCATAATATTTGTACCTTTACATACATTTAATCTCTTCCAAGCTTCGTAACAACCCAGTTACTGAGAAATTTTGAAAGTGTGAACCCATTCTTTTATCTTTAATTGACATTTTGTAATATTTATCAAAAATTAGAAACTATTTTGATCAGTTTTGGACTTAAAAGATTTACAGGAAAAAAATTTAAGAACTCCTGTTTTGCTACCTTTGCTTTATCTTTTTCCTGTGTTTTCTATAAGCAAAGAATTCCTTACATAACTGCAGAACAATTAGTACATACTATTCTGTGTGTTTATTTAGATAATGCCACCTGTCTACAAAAGAAAAAAAGTCCAAAATCCATGTCTTACATTTAGTTGTCATGTGTAGTGTTAGTGTCATTAGTGCTTTTGAGCGATCTATTTTTAGATTGCCAAGTCGTGATTTTTTCCAATTCCACTATTCCTTCTGCATGTATTAGTTTTCTATGGTAGGGAGGATTTTCTTTTCTCTATTTACTTATGTGTTTATTTTTTAAGTCAACTTGAAGTCATACATTCATTAAATTACAATCCTTGAATTAGTATTTGTTTGATTCTCATATTGCCCTGTGTTTGGCCTTTTTAACTGGCTACTGTGGCTTTTTTAAAAAAATATTTTCTCATTTTTAAAAATATTTAGTTGCTTTTGATAATATGAAATAATCCAGGCTCATCTTGTAAGTTTTTGCCCCCAGCCCTGATTGGAATCAGCTCTTTCTCTAAGAATTCCTGATTCCTTTGGCATGCATTTCAAAAGGAAATTTGTAAATTTGCATGTACATTTTATAGGCTATATGAATGATAAAGCTTTCTGGTTGGTAAGTCTGTTAACTTCATATAAAAGTCTTTTCTTTCAAAGACTGTTGTGCTCAGGGACATTTATTTAATCCCATTTGAAACTCTTGGTTACCATTCAAGAGGCAGAGAGTACGTTGCATATTTTAGGATTCATTAACTAATAGCCATCAAATTCTGATACCAAATATTAAAATTCACAGATAAAAGGATAATATTAAGGAAATTAAAGCAAAAAAAGAAGTATGTAAATGTGCTATGTTTATTTTTCTAGACTGGATATGAAAAAAATATGACATCAGGGCAAAATCGAGAACAACGAGAAAGGTAATGTCATCTCCTACAGCTAAATTTTATGTTTAATTTATAAGGTGTATATTTGATTTACATATGTGTTTTTAAAGATTAAGAAAGTTAGAAGAAACTTTATACATACAAAAATCTGTCAACTTGTAAAATCACATTTAGCTATACATTTTCTTGTTAGCAGTTCTAGGTTTTAGGTATTCAGTTATTTAACAAGTTTTATGGACTATTGTAATATATTATTTGTTTTAATTTTCTTTTTCTTTTTTTGTCTAGTGGCTTTTCTTATCCAAATTTTAGCATGTCTGCTGCCAATGGTTTATCTTCTGGAGTAGGTAGTGGAGGTGGCAAGATGAGAAGAGAGAGAACACGCCTTGTTGCATCTAAACCTCCAGAAGAGGAGGTAGGATTATATACTTGCGTACTCTTGAATTTTATTAAGCTCTTTTATGTGGTGGTGGTGGTGGTGAAGGAAGACCTGGAGGGGTGGTTGGGTGGGATTTGGGGAGACCTAGTGCAAGAATAAGCTATCTGTGTGTGTGTGTTTAAACTACCACACTTTTCAAATCACTTTCACTGTGACAGCACAGGCAACAGAAAACCTAACCCTAACATTTTATAGGGATCATAAAACCGTTCATCAAATAAGAGTTGCAGTTGAAATTGACAGAATTACTGCATATTCAGTTTTTGTCCATACCTGAAACTTAAGTAGATGGGTTAATGCTCTGTGTATGCTTCTCACTTAGTGTTTTCTTCTTTTTATTTGAGAAATTTATCAGCATTGTGAAAGATTACTATGTTATTTAATTAATTTTACAGTTATATGTTTATTCAGTATGAAAATTTAACACAGTCCATTCTGCCGGTTACATGTGGGTTGATTTCTAGTGCATGTTAAGATGAGTATTTATGCACTTGTGCAGTATTTTCTCTAGGCTATTATCTAGCAATGGAGTTGTTGGGTTTTAGGGGATGGTGCACTTCTTCATTGTATTAGATGTCACCTTATCGCTTTTCAAGGTCGTTTTTACAGTTTAACCCTTTGCACTCTGAACCATTTTACGATATTTTGATTTAATTTCTTGTGCCATTTCAAGATAAAACTTCAGGGGAACATGCATGTCTCAAAAAGTTGCGTTGAAATAACCTCAATTCCCTGTAATCACTAATAAATTCCGATGTCCCCTGCAAAGGGTTAACAGCTTTCCCCCCCCCTTCTTACCAGTATTTGATTTTGTTGATTTAGAAATTTTTGCCAATGTGATGAATGACGTGGTGTGCTGCTGGAGTTTTGTTTTGGATGTCCTTGATTTTGGGGGTGATAGAGGAGGGAGACATCTTTTTTTGGGTTTTCTGTTCTCACTGAAGTTCTTACAGAGTTTATTACATTTAAGAAATACACATTTATGGGCCTCCCTGGTGGCGCAGCAGTTGAGTGCTGGGTTACGAAGCTGCCCACAGCCTCTGCAGCACTGGTTTGATCCCCAGCCGCCGGACGAGGGTCCCACATGGCGCGCAGACCTCTCCTGCCTCACCCGCTGCTCCCCTGAGCAGTGTACTTAGTCGGTCTGCCTGCTCTGCTCCCCGCTCTGGCTCTGGTGAATTCTCTCACCTTCCTGCATTTCTGACTGTACCCATTGCTTGTATAAATAAATAAATCTTAAAAAAAAAACCACACATTTATTACACTTATACAATGTTACATTTAAGAAACTTCAATAAAAAGGAAATTATTATCTGATTGTTAAGGGTTTGTTCCTTACACAAATTTTTGATATAGTTCTCAGTAAAACTTGTGACCCTGCCTTTTTTAAAGTTTATCCCTATATGAGGAAAACGTTAACTTGGCTTAGTGTTTGTTAGATGACAGATTTGTGAATTTTGTTTATTTCCCTTCAGTTTCATTTTTAAAGATCCATTTTTTAAGCTCTTTAGCTGAAAGCAAGATTGACATCTGTAGCTTACTTTTTTAGCTGTTGTGTAGATGCATGTTTATTATAACTTTCATACTTGATTGTTGGGAGTTTTTGTGAGGGGTTTTAAATTTTACTTAATTCCGCTCTTATTACCTGTTATACTAAACTGTGAGGAGTTTGTGAAACTCCCCACTCCCAGATCTCTCTATCACCTCCTGCATTCTCTGGACCCCCACTCTTCATTCCAACCAACTGCCAACTGCCAATCTTACATCCCAGGATGCCTCATCTAACTCCTGTCCCTAAGCTCTGTTTCACACTGGAGTTACAGTCTCCACATTGCTGAGGAAAGAGGTACTAGTGAGTGGCTGCCCCAAAGTTTATGCCAATCCTGTGGTTTTTTTTTAAATACTCATAGAATGGGTTTGGGTAGATATTTCCCTTATTTTATTTTGGATCTCAAATATGTTTAGACCACTAGTTTCTTTCTTTCTTTCTTTTTTTTTTTTTTAAGATTTATGTATTTATACAAGAATGGAGGTACAGGTCAGAGGCGCAGGAGGATAAGAGAATTCTCCAGAGAGAGCAGAGCAGAACAGGCAGACAGACTGAAGACACTGCTGAGGGGAGCAGTGGGCGAGGCAGGAGAGGTCTGCTGCGCCATGTGGGCTTCTCCCTGGCTGGCCGGGAATCAAACCGACGCTGCAGACCCTGTGGACAGCTTCACAGCGCAGCGCTCAACCTGCTGCGCCACTGGGGAGGCCCTAGACCATTAGTTTCTTAATTCAGTTATAGTTAATAGGAATTTTTGATGAAAGATTGAAGATTCATTTTTGTGGACTTTTTAATGGATTTTTTGGAAAGGTCGAATGGAAGGAACTTTGGATGGATGTAAAGAAATTATGCTAATTTTAGATACCATTTCTATATAAGGAAGGATTAGTGTATTTTGAGTCAGTAAGCATTCAGGTTATAAGAATGCTATTGAAAATAACCCATTTTTGCAAATGAATGTGTTTTAGCTTCCCCCTTATATATTAGATAACAAAATTTGTAAGGAGTCTGTGTTATTCATGAAACGTTGCCATTTTGTTTCTGTCATGTCAGTGTAGGTTTTTATAATGGAAAAACTCATTGGTACACTTGATTTTAGCCAAAAGGCCAAAAGGCTTCCGCTTCTCCAAGTGGAAGGGAAAAAAAAAAACTCCCCGATATAAATAGGCAGTATATAATAAGGTTGAATTTGGGGAGATATAATTTCTTAATAGTGCCATGTGTCAGCAGTCCTGTTACTGGTAGTGAGTTACCTTGGTCAAACTTCGAACATCAGTTAGCTGTAAAATGGGGATAAGAAGTCTGCCATTTAATAACTATGTTGGACCCTACTTTTCCATACCTGTTTCCTCACAGCAGTAGTAGTTACTTCATGTGAGATGACAAGTGTAAAGGTATTCCAAAGATAAGATGCAGTAAGTCACAGATCTGATGGCATACGTTCAACTTGATGTGTCTTATTTTAGCAGAATTCTTGACTTTCTCCCACATTTGTGGGACTCAGTTCTGATTAAGTCTAAATTTTGAATAGGAACCCAAATTTAGAATTGAATTAAGACCATCAGTTATATAAAGAAATCACTGTGGCCAAGTATATGGTTAATGAGTTAGCATGAGACTTACTTTATGTCTTTACATTCCCATCAATGGTGTATAAAGGTTCCTTTTTCTGTACATCCTCACCAACATTTGTTAGCATTCTTTCTCGATACATACCATTTTCATAGGTGTCATGGTACCATAGTTTTGATTATTATTTCATAAGAGATGCTGAAGAACCGCTCCCCCCTTTTAAATACATATCTGTGTTGGTTATCTTTGTATCCTCTCTGGAAAATTGTTCAGGTTTACTGCTTTTTTTAAAAATTTTATCTTATTTATTTATTTATTTATTTATTTATCTATCTATCTATTTATTTATTTTGTGGGGCCCTCACCGGTGGCCGGGGATCTAACTTGCGCTGCAGAGGCTGCGGGCAGCCTCTCAACCCAGCGCTCAACCGCTGCGCCACCAGGGGAGGCTCAAGGTTTACTGCTTTTTAATTGGGTGTCTTGTTTTGTTTTGTTTTTTTTGTTATTCAATTGGATGCTGCTTTATGTACTTTGGATATTAACCCCTTATCAGATATATGATATGCAAATATCTTCTCCCATTCAGTAAGCTGCCTTTTTAATTTGATATTTTTTTTTGCTATGCACAAGCTTTTTTGCTTGATGTCCCAGTTGTTCATGTTTGCTTTTGCTTCCCTTGCTTAAGGTCAAGAGAATAATTTTTTCTGTGTGCTCACATATTCTCCATTTAGTAAGCCATTCCACTTCATGTTGAAGAACTTACGAAGCAGCTTTTATGGCAACAGATCCTTAGGTTTCCTTTCTCTGAAATTTTTCTTAGGATTTATTTTTATTTATACATACAAGAATTGGGGTACAGGCCAGAGCTGTGGGGGGTGAGAGGATTCACCAGAGAAAGTAGGGAGCAGAACAGGCAGATTGACTGAAACACAGTGCTGAGGGGAGCAGTGGGCGAGACAAGAGAGGTCTGCTGTGCCACCTGGGTAGCTCCCTGGCCGGGGATCGAACTCATGATGCAGTGGCTGTGGATAGCTTCATAGTGCCTCGTCTTAACCCTTGCGCCACCAGGGAGTACCATTTTCTCTGAAATCTTTTTTTTTGCATTTTTGTTTGTGTGTGTGGGGTCGACGTCACTGATGTGAAATTTGTATATGATGAACTACATCCTTTTAAAGTATTCAGATTGTATAGTTGGCAGTGAACTTTCCTGAACTCAGACTATTCCTTCATGATGGGCAACAATAAAACTTTGTAGTTTTAGTTGGCAGCTTGGTGTCTGCCATATGCCCCTGTGAGTTACAGGTGTGCCGGAGGTTTAGATACAAGGGCTCTCCATCTGTCACTCTTCATTGTTTCATCTTCCCTCATTTTCTGGCTGCTCTGGTCACCTGTTGACAGATTTGTCATTTTTTTCTCTGAATTTTGCTATCCAGTGGCATCCCTTCACCGAGAGAACAGGCAGTCCCCTCGATGCCCTCGCTCCTTCCAGCGTCTTCTCCCCTTTACTTTCTGCTTAATTTTGGTTGCTCACCTGTGTTCAGGGGTTTCAGTAGTTTGTCCGAAGTTTCTAATTGTTAACTGTGTCGGCACATTGTTCAGGCAACACATTATTCTACCACTAGCACAAGTGGAGCTTTTCTTGCTTGTTTTGGATCTGGGTCACTTGAGACCATGGTGATCGTCACTATATTTCATTAAAACCCAAGGCAGCTCACCAGATTCTTCAGTACTGACATTTATTAAATGCTCATTTTACATAAAATCATTTTTAGTCATTTGATTCAAGACCCTACATTGTTAACGTGGTGCTACCGTCTCCTTATTCTAAATTTATCTGCAAATATATCAGTTGTATTTGAAAAGAAGTAGACACAAAAGAATCACATGGAAGATGACTCACATTACTATGAAACATGTTGTGTTTTAGGAAATGGAAGTACCAGTATTACCGAAAATCTCTCTACCCATCACCAGTTCTTCACTGCCTACCTTCAATTTTAGTTCCTCTGTGATTACAACTTCTTCTCCATCACCTGTCAGTCCTTCACAATCATTAACAAACAAGGTATGTAAGCATTGTACAAATAGAGGTGATTTTTGTTTTTATTCTTTTAAAGGCTAATATTCTGTTTAACGCGGTGATTAATTTTTCGTATGGAAATTAATAATAACCCAGAGTAAGAGGAGGAAAATGAAAACACAGTGGTTTACTTGTCTTTTCATGTGCATTATGATGGGGGTATTTTTCAATTCTTATGTAGTAAGCTAGAGAAGTGATTGTAATTTTGTTTCCAAACAATGTTCCTAATTAAGATGATTTTGGGTGAAGGTATAAATGGATGTATGTTTCTATTTCTCAAGTAGAATTAACATTTTTAATGTGTTACTGAAATTTTTATCCCTTTTCCTGGCTTTTACTTTATAAAAAGTAAAAACAAGAACATATTCTTGTGCGTGTTACTTTTGTAGGCATATAGCCACTTGTAAGATAGTGTATACGCCTAAGAAGAAATCTTTTTTTTTTTTTTTTTTTTTTTTGATAGGACCCTCGCTGGTGGCCAGGGAATGAATTGGCGCTGTAGAGGCTGCCCGCAGCCTCTGCAGCCCAGCGCTCAACTGCTGCACCACCAGGGGAGGCCCAAGAAACCAGATTTTTATAGCAGTTATTGCTTAGTATTTTTCAGGAGTTAAAAAGTGATTTTTAAATATAAAGTGGGAAATTGCTTTTGACTTCTTTGGAATAATTTAAATTTATTTTATTGTCAATTTCTTTTTCTAAAAAGCTGTTTTTATATAATTTAATAATTTGGAAAACCAGGTACAGATGACCTCTCCAAACAGCACTGGCAGTCCCATGTTTAGATTTTCATCTCCAATTGTAAAATCTACTGAGGCAGATGTACTACCTCCATCATCTGTAAGTAGCAAGCAAGGAATATTTCATAATTAATGGATTTCAGAGACATACTATATTTTTATCAAATCCAAGATGCCAATGATAATAAATACCACTATTTGTCTTCAAACTAAAAAAACTTTCCAATGTGCGAAATCTTGAATGAATGAGAACCTATACCTTTTTTAGTGGATAAGACATATAGGCATTTGCATCTACTGTGTGATAGTTAAGATGCATACATCTTGATACCGTTAATACATTTCCCTTTACTCTTTAAGAAAATGGACATTCCTTTTCACACTCAATGCTATTACTATACCCAAGAAATTTAACATGATATAATAATAGCATAATCCATATTTAGATTTCCCCATCTGTTTCATACTATAATTGCTGTTCTCTTGTTCATAGATCCCACTACAGTTGGACTCAAAAAGCTAAATCATGCTGTGCTTAGTTAGTGCACCTGTTGAATTGTCTTTAATCTAGAAAATTTTGAGCTTTTAGTGTCCCACAATATGTATTTGTTTTTCCATAATTAAATATTTTAGATAATAACATATAAGCTTAATGTTCAGATTGCCCCTCCTATATTTGGCATGTGTATGTCACTTTACCATGTTGCCATAGTTTTTCCTGTGTTCTTATTTTCTGTCATTAGATATTTTAGATCACCTTTTAATTTCTTTGCCACATCTCTGAAATCCACTCATTGTCCAAGAAATCCCTGACTTTTTATTAGAAAATGGCATTGAGAATACCTGGGCATTAAGAACACACTATTATTTTATTTACTGCTTTGAAAGAATACAATACCTAATAAATAAAAATGCTTTTAAACTAGGACACCATTCATTACATTAGAAGAAACACTGAAAAAAGAAAAGAAGCACTCTAGTTTTAGAGATTTTAAAATATGAAAGTGGCAAATTTTAGAAACAGTGAAATTTGGTTTTTTTTTTTTTACTTGCAGTTAAAAATGGGCTTTAATTGATAATTGTTTAAAACTATACTGACTCAACTTTTAAGGGGATACTTTTCTTTTTACAGATTGGATTTACATTTAGTGTGCCTGTTGCAAAAACAGCAGAACTTTCTGGCTCTAGTAGTATTTCAGAACCAACTAGAAGTAGTTTGGGTAAGTAAAAATTTCTCAGAAATTTTTAACATTAAAATAGATGCATACATTAGTACTTTAAAATTTATCTTTCACCATTGGCATTTCTTGTAGATGGTTTCATTTGAATGAAATTAACTCTGAGAAGCAAAGTGGAGCTAATACCAACCTTCTGACAATGCTTTTTAGCAATACTTTTCAGAGATACTTAGATGTGTGGTCTTTAGTTTTGGGCACATTTTTTTTTTGTTATTGATGTGCAATTGACAAAAGATAACATCATTCATTTCAAAGGGAAGGGTTCAGTGGTGTTTAATATAGTCACAGTTTTGTGCAATTACCACCTTTATGTAATTCCAGAACATTTTTATCACTCCTGAAAGGAAACCTGTAAATGTTAACCAGTGACTCGTTTACCCCAGCCCCTGGGAACCACCATTAGGTTCTGTTTCTGTGCATTTTCCTATTCTAGAATTGAACAGTTTAAACTTTTGCATCTTCTTCATTTAATGCTATCAATGTTTATCTATATTATAGTGTTTATCATTATTTCTTTTATTGTTAAGTGATATTCCATTGTGTAGCTATACTGTAATTTGTTTATTCATTCATTGATGGACATTTTGGCCCTTTGCATCTTCTGGCTGTGTGTGTGTGTGTGTGTGTGTGTGTGTGTGTGTGTGTTTGTATACTGGTTTCAGTGCTTTGGAGTATATAGCTAGGAATGGAGTTGATGGGTCAAATAGTTGAAACTTTCTCTGCTGCTGGCTCATGTCTGATTCCCACCAACAGGGTCTGAGGATTTTAATTTCTCCGTATTCTCACTTCACTTAGTGTTTTCCATTTTTTGGGTCATAAACATCCTAGTGGGTGTGAAATAGTGCTTTGTCGTGGTTTTGATAATGCATTTCCTTAATGACTGAGTAGTGCTCTTTTCCTGTGCTCGTTGGCCCTTTGTATATCTCCTTTGGAGAAATGTCTATTCAAATCCTTTGCTAAAATTTTTAGATTTTTTTGTTGTTGTTGCCGAGACATAAGCATTTATTCTCACAGTATTTAAAATTTATCATTATTTGTTATGATGATCTGTGCTCAGTGGATTTTGATGTTACTATTTTAATTGTTTTGGCTGTGCCCTTATGTGATATGGCAAACAGTAAATGTCTTGTGTGTTCTTCCTGTTCTATCCACTGGTCATTCCATGTCTCTCCCTCTCCACAGACATACCTATTTCCTGAGATACAATTGTTTTGTAGTTAGGTCAAATATAGGTTAATCCTATAATGTGTATAATGTGTTCAAGTATTCATGCATCTGTCACTTTATATCAAAAGCTAGAAATGATAAACTTAGTGTGGAAGGCCTGCCAAAAACTTTAATGAGCCAAAAGTTAGACTTCATTACCAAACACGCAAGTTATGAATGCCGAGGCAAAGTTCTTGAAGGGTTATAAAATTGCTACTCCATTGAGCGCAGGAATGATAAGAAAGATGTACAGCGTTATTTTGCTGATGTAGAGAAAGTGTTGGTGGTCTAGAAGGTCAAACCAGCCACAATATTTCCTTAAGCCAAAGTCTAATGCAGAACAAGGTCCAAACCCTCTTTAATTCTGTGAAGGGTTAGAGAGCTGAGGGAGCTGCAGAAGAAAAAAGTTGAAGCTAGCCAAGGTTGATTCATTAGGCTTAAGGAAACATGCTGTGTCCATGACATAAATATGCAAGGCAAAGCAGCAAGTGCCGATTTATTTTTTTTAAGATTTATTTATTTATACAAAAACTGTGGTACAGGTGAGAGGCGTGTGGGAGGATGAGAGAATCACCAGATCAGAGCGGGGAGCAGAACAGGCAGACAGACCAAAGACACTGCTGAGGGGAGCTGCGGGTGAGACAGGAGAGGTCCGCTGCACCATGTGGGTTTTTCCCTGGCTGGCCACGAATTGAACCGGCACTGCAGAGGCAGCGGACAACTTCCCAGCACGCCGCTCAACCCACTGCGCCACCAGAGAGGCCCAGCAAGTGCGGATTTAGAAGCTGCAGCAAGTTATCTAGAAGATTAAGATAATTTATGAAGGTGGCTACACCAAACAACAGATCACTGGTCATTAACAGCCACGGCTACTCTTCATACACATTAGATACCAACAGTTAAAATCTTCTGGATTTTTAACCTGCTTTTACCCATATCTATGCTTTTGGGAATGATTGATGTGGGTGCATTCTGTAATTTATATAATCCCTCATTATTGAGCAACTGTCATCCTGGTTTTTTTTAAATTATAGCTGAAGAATATAGTCAATCATAAGATTTATCTCTAGAAATGAAAGAACTAGCTCTGTTGAGTATGAGGTTTTCTTTTCAAATCAGTATTGTAGTTTGCTGTGTAATCAAATATATTATTTCATGCAGCATATAATCTTGCCTCAGTTGCCACATTCCTCTTATGTGTTTGCCTAGTTATTTTTGATACCAGCGAGTTCCTTAGGTGGCAGTTGTGGTTTATATTTTTTGCCCTTTTGGAGGAAAGGAGGAGTAGAGTATAGGCAATGGTGTTTGTACTTCCTGTAATGGCAGATTACCCTATCACTTAAGTCATTTTCATTGTCTTTGATTTGTAAGTAATTTTTTATGATGTTTATCCAAATTGTCTTTGAAAGATCTTTTTAATACATTTAACTAAAGTTCAATGCTTTCTGATGGCATATTATTTTCCAATTAAAAAAATTATAGGTCAAGACATCACCGTAGTTAACAGTGCAAACTGTAAGAAGAGTCCAGATGAAGATTGTTATGGCCCTTTTAGACCTGCAAAAATCCTTAAAGAAGGAAGTGTCCTAGACATTCTGAAAAACCCTGGTAAGATTACAGCAATTCTTGAAAGTGCCTAAAATCTGAATTATAAATTCATGACCTCATTTTAATGTCATTTGTGTTATGCTTTAGACTTTTAAAATTTATAAATTGTGTGTTGTCACATTAACTTTTTTAATTTTTTTTTTATAAAGAGGCATGTGTTTTTTTTTTTTTTTCATTTATTTATTCGTTTTTTTTTTTTTTTTGTTTATACATGCACTGGGTACAGTCAGAAGCGCGGGAGGGTGAGAGAATTCACCAGAGCCAGAGCGGGGAGCAGAGCAGGCAGAAGGACCGAAGTGCACTGCTGAGGGGAGCAGCGGGCGGCAGGAGAGGTCCACATTAACTTTTTAATGTAGAATCAGATGTAGTTCTTTTAGGGGAACTATCTTAGGAATTTTACATATTTCTTTAGAATTTACATACCTTGTATTATTAAAATGAAATTTCTAAGAGACATATAGAAAATGTTAATAGAGATAGGCCAGTATGGTGTAAAATGAATAAACCTGCCATAACTAGGCATGTCTTTTTCTGGTAAGAGCATAGAACTGCCTAGTAGGTAATAATTGAAGACAATAAATAGAAGTCCTAAAATAGAAATAAATTTTCAGTTTTAGAATCAAGGACGATAGGGGGGCGGGGAAGGAGGGATTGGGGTCAAAATAAGGGGGTTGAAATTGTATGGGGGAATATAAAAATAAAATTTAAAAAAAAAAGAATCAAGGAAGATAGTCACAGTTCCCATTGTGATATATACTATAAAAATGGGTTTATGAAATAATCTCATAGCTGAGAAAGAATTTAGATTTACCCAGCAGATGCAGTCATGTATAATTGAATGGGAGTTTCAAAATAGTGTTGACTGCTCCAACAAGATTGAGAAAGATTTGGTTGCTTTGTTTTAGTGCTCTCATTTTATAGATGAGTACATTGCGCATAGGAATCTCAATAACTTAGGTGACTATGTAGTTACGGCAGAACTCCACAGAGTGCCTGTACTAGCATTAACCAGGTAGTTGGTAAGCATCAAGTGGATGTGTTTTATTGTCACATAATTCAAACTTTGTATTTATAATGCCATTCCCTCCCTGTCTTTTAACTTTTTTTAAAAAGGCAAAAATTTGGAGGAATTGTAACTTCTTTTGAAAGATATTTGGAAAATCCACAAATAGTGAGGAAAAAAGAAATCTTTAGTACCTTGAGAATGAGTGCTGTTAAAGTTTTGCCAACCTTAGTGACTCAAATTAGTCATTAACAAGACAGCACATTGTTGACTGTTGGGGATAACTTATGTGGAATTATTTTGCCCTGTGCTAACAACAATAACAAAAATTCTGTGCTGGATCATTTCTTGGCATCACTAGAAAGTCTAACGACCTTCCAGGTCTTCCATACAGTTTTCTTTTCTTTCGGTGCTAAATGCTACAGAAACAGGTTATTGAGTTTGTTAGTATCTGTGAAATTGATCCAGAGTAAAGGATTGGAAGGTTATTCTCAAAAATAAGAGTAGTCTGAGTGAATCAATTCAATGATAGCAGCTTTGGTAGCACAAAGACTTTTTTCCCCTCCTGTCATTCCATGGTTCTATGTGAATATGTTGATTTTCTAAGTAACACCTAAGTGATTACAAAAAAGAAACACTTAGAATGTGAAAGGCTATGAAGAGTATATTGGAGGGAGAATTGAAGCAATTTTATTTGAATTAGTGTTTGGTTACTACTCAAATACTTGAACGTATAATTAAAATAATTCTTTCCACCGTGTTGTATTTGGGAAGGACATCTGTCAAATTAGCATATCCATACAGCTCAGCTGGATTATACTGAAAGTAGAGCATTCCACAACAGTGGATTATGATTGGATAAAATTAAAAGATTATTAGATACTGAACTCATTTCAGGTAGTTAAGGGAAAACCTGAAAGGAAAGACAGATCAGGAAGGAAGGCTATGAAAGGCTATACTGCAATTCACTATTACAAAAAGGTATAGAAAAATGAAGATGACAGTAGACTGTATCAACAAATCAGTATAAAAATAATTGCCTCAAATTGGTATTGGTTGAATTAAGTAGAGATTCTTGGAGAAGAGGATCATATATGACAAACAGAACAGCATCTTTAGAATATTAACTAAACGTTGCGTATTGTAATTAATAACTGCTCAGGTGAAAAACAACTCTTAAGTAATCCATTGGATTGTAGTAACTCTGCAGTAAGATAAATGTGTTTTCCCCAAGTGATAATTTCAGTTAATGTTTTCATTAGAAAACTTCTTTTCATTCTCTCCTCTTCCCCTCTTTGTAGGTTTTGTATCACCGAAGACAGATTCTCACCCAACAACTTCAAGCCCAGTAGTTTATACAAGACCAGCAATAAGTAACTTTTCTTCTAGTGGAATTGGATTTGGAGAAAGTTTAAAAGCTGGGTCATTGTGGCAGTGTCATGTCTGTCTAGTCCAGAACAAAGTCACAGACAATAAGTGTGCAGCCTGCCAAGCGACAAAATTGCCAGCAAAAGATACTGCTAAACAGACTGGAATTGGGACACCAAGTAAAAGTGGCAAACCAACTCTTTCTGCATCAGGGACAGGCTTTGGAGACAAATTTAAACCAGCAGTAGGAACTTGGGATTGTGATACCTGTTTAGTACAAAATAAACCCGAAGCGATAAAATGTGTAGCTTGTGAAACACCGAAACCTGGAACTGGTGTTAAGCGAGTCCTTACATTGCCAGTGGCTTCAGAAAGTGCTGTCACTGTGGCCACTTCATCTTCCAGCTGCACTGTGACCACTGGTACCTTAGGATTTGGCGATAAATTCAAAAGGCCAGTGGGATCTTGGGAGTGCCCAGTGTGCTGTGTTTGTAACAAAGCCGAAGACAATAAATGTGTGTCCTGTATGTCTGAGAAACCAGGTATGTTTGCAACTATTTGGAATAATTTTTTATATTCCTTTATTAGAGAATTTAAATTTTTTCTGTGTAAGATTGCCTGGAACAACCTTAGTATTTTAAATGTTTCAGAACAAGCATTTCTTACACATCTTAATTTTTCTAAATTATCTTGATTTGCTTGGGGCTGTATCAGCCTGTTCTCTTAAAATAGACTACCATGTGTTTTCTTAGAATAGGCTGTGTGTTAATCCGTCCTTTGTATACTCTTTGTATCCAGTTTTATCAGAAACTTCTTGCTTTCAGCATCATTTTCAAGTTGATTATTGTAGGTGCTGAAAGGTCCTAGAACTAGGAAGTCTTTCTTAAACTTTCATACAGAGTAAAACATTTCTTTGTTTCTTTTTCTCTAAGTAGAAGTGAGGATGACTAGTCATTTCCACGTCATGAAATTTTCAAGGACATTATGGCTGTGATTGAATTTTAATGGTGCTACCCGCATGCTGTCTGCCAGAGATAGTACAATGAGAGTAAATTCCTGAATCATTAATGAAAAAAATATCAGGCAACCAAAATAATGGTTAATTTTTCTTCCCCTGTTACTTGGTTGAAATTTGAAAGAGTTGCTGAAGATTCACATTGATCTTTAATTCATTTTTAATTCATCTGGAAATGACTGCATTGATTCTATAATATCATTGTATAATTATTGGGTATAGATAAGTAGTCACATGATGTGGGAGCTACTTTATTTTTATTGCACTGCTCAAGGTTTTGTTGTTTTAAGTCTGCAATGGAAACCCCGAGTTATTTTAGCCCAGGTAATTGTATACTCGTTGTGTCCAGTTTTACCCCTCCTTGTTGAACACAAGGGTTGGGTGGTATTTCTAACTCCTACTGGACATCTCTACAAGAGTAGGATTTCAGAAACTTCATTCTGAAATACCTTTCTCTTTCCATCTGGCATTTCTTCTCCTCTTCTGGGAAAAAAAAAAAAAGAAAGCCCTTGATGGATACAAGAAACCAAAAATAACTCTGAGTTGATGAAAGAATAAAGCTTTAGTCAGGAAGTAAATTGTTACACACAAAGCTCATACGTAAATGATGAACTACTATTTTGAGCAGAGGAGTGATGTAGTCAAGTTTTTATTTTTGATAAATCTCTCAGTTGGTTTTTGGAGCATAGATTTTTTTTTTTTTATAAGATAGATTTATTTATACATACAAGAACTGGAGTGTAAGCCAGAGGTGCTGGGGGCGGAGGTGGTGGTGGTGGTGGTGGTGGTGAGAGGATCCACCAGAGAGAGTGGGAAGCAGAACAGGAGGATCTACTGAAATCCACTGCTGAGGGGAGCAGCAGGCAAGGTCTGCTGTGCCATGTGGGTAGCTCCCTGGCCAGCTGGGAATCAAACTCTTGCTGCAATGGCTGGCAATAGCTTGATAGCACTGTTTAAACCCTGTGCCACCAGGCAGGCCCTGGAGCATAGATTTTGAAGATGACAAACTTTGGAGACCAGAGAAGAGGTTAGGAAGTTTTATCATCAGTCATATAGGTAAAGATGATGGTGATGTGTACTGAGATAACTAAGGGTAAGGAATGTATGAGATACACAGATTTAGGGACCATTAGCTCTTACGTTTCAAATAAGTTGTGGAAGTGGAGGGGATATAAGTTGAATGAGTGAAGTAGAGAAGAAGCCCTACAATTGAATTCTTTCTAAGTTAAGAAGTACAGGAATAAAACATAGGAACAATTAATCTTTTAAAGGAGTAACCAGAGAGGAAAAAGAAATTGTATGGCACTGGTTGCTTCTTAGAAGGATGGATTTCAGGGGAACAAGACCAGTGGCCTCAAAAGAAGGCTCCTAAGCAAGACTTGCAGGGGGTGGGCTCTTGGCAGTGGGCGGATCAGGAAAAGAGAATGAAATAGATTTGAGAAATATTAAAGGTGGTGGCGCCCTCTAGAAATGAAAAGAAAGAAATGAAACTTAGTCGACTATTTAAAAAAAAAATAATTATTATGGCTCTGTAGTAACGTTTGAAGTCTGGGAGTGTGCTGCCTCCATTCACCTTCTTTTTTTGGTCAGTAGAGCTTTAGCTATTTGACCTTTTTTTTGTGGTTCCATGTGAATTTCATCTTTTTTTTTTTTTTTTTTGGGAGAATGTCATTGAAATTTTTATTGAAATAGCATTGAATCTGTAAATTTCTTTTGGTAGGATGGCCGTTTTGAAAATGTTAATTCTTCCGATTCAGGAGCAGGGGATGTCTTTCTATTTCTTTTAACAAAGCTTTGTAATTTCTTTTTATAGGTCCTTCACCTCTTTCGTTAGGTTTTTTCCCCAGTATTTGATTTTTTTGTTTCAATTATAAAAGGTATGGTTTTCTTGATTTCTTCAGAGTGATCATTTGCATATAGAAAGGCTACAGGTTTGTGTGTGTTGATTTTGTATATTGCTATTGTACTGATCTGGTTGATTACCTTGATTAGTTTTTCTGTGACCTTATTTAGGGTTCTCTATGTATATTATCATGTATCTGCAAATAGCAATAGCTTTACTTCTTTTCCTATTTGGATTCCTTGTGTATCTTTCTGTTTTCTCACTATTTTATTAAAAGCAGTGGTGAGAGTGGACATCCTTGTTTTGTTCCAGATCTTAAGGGAAAGGCTTTTAGCTTTTCACCATTGAGAATGATAGTGCCTATGGATTTGTCGTATATGGCCTTTATTATGTTAAGGTATGTCTCTTATATTCTGAGAATTTTGAGGGCTTTCATCATAAATGGATGTTGAGGGCCTCCCTGGTGGCGCAAGGGGTTAAGACACAGCCTATGAAGCTATCTGCAGCCACTGCAGCACGAGTTTGATCCCCGGCTAAGGAGCTACCCACATGGCGCAGCAGACCTCTCCTGTCTCGCCCACTGCTCCCCTCAGCAGTGTATTTCAGTCAGTCCACCTGTTCTGTTCCCTACTCTGGTGAATTCTCTCACCTCCCACACCTCTGGCCTGTACCCCAGTTCTTGTATGCATAAATAAGTAAATCTTTAAAAAAAATAAATGGATGTTGAACTTTGTCAAATGCTTTCTCTGCATCTATTGATATAATCATAGGATTTTTCTTTTTGTTGGTGTGTTGGATTGCATTAATTGATTTTTCGGATGATGAACCATCCTTGTGCCCTGGGAATAAATTCTATTTGGTCATGGTGAATAATTATCTTTTTGATGCATTGTAGGATTTTATTGAGGATTTTTGCATCAGCATTCATTAGAGAAATTGACCCTTTTTTTTGTGTTGTCCTTGAGTTGTCCAAAATTGAAGTTTTGGTATTAGTGTAATGTTTACTTCATAAAACGTATTTGGTAGTATTCCTTCCTTTTCAATGATTTGAAAGAGTTTATGTAGGATAGGCACTTTATAGATTGTGTTTCTTCACCCTCATCAGTTTCATTATTTTTTCCTTGTCTTGGACCTTTGGAAACTTTACTATTATGTGTCTTGCTGTAATTTTCCTTTCATTTCCTTTCATTTGCTGTGGTAATTTGGTGTTCTTCTAGCTTCTTGTTTGTCTATTTTCATTTCTGTCTTCATGCTCAGGAAGTTCTCTTCAATTACCTCCTTAAATAGTTTCTCAGTTTATCTCCTCACCTTCTGGGATTCCTATGACTCTCATATTTCCTTTCCTCATGGTGTCTGATATTTCTTTTTTTTTTTTTTTTTTATATAGAGGCATGTTTTCTTTCTTTCTTTCTTTCTTTGTTTGTTTTTGTTTATACATGCACTGGGTACAGTCAGAAGCGCGGGAGGGTGAGAGAATTCATCAGAGCCAGAGCGGAGAACACAGAGCAGGCAGAAGGACCGAAGTACACTGCTGAGGGGAGCAGCGGGCGGCAGGAGAGGTCTGCGCGCCATGTGGGACCCTCCTCCGGTGGCTGGGGAGCAGCCGGGGATCGAACCGGTGCCGCAGAGGCCGCGGGCAGGTTCGCAACCCAGCGCTCAACCGCTGCGCCACCGGGGAGGCCCGTGTCTGATATTTCTTGAAGTGTTTTTTCACTCTTTCATTTATACTTCTCTTTCCTTTTCATTTTTGGTTCTTTTTATGTCTGTATCTAGGAGAGTACTGACTCGTTCTCCATGTCTTCCATTCTGTTTTCTTGGAGTTCCTCTGCTAATCTCTGGATATCCTCCAGTTCCTTCGCTTTCTTCCTCAGTTCATTGATGATAGTCTTCTCTCTTTCTTCCTTTTCTCTTATCTCTTTTATTGTTTTCATTATGGCCCTTTTGAATTCTTTGTTAGGGGTAGATTATTTCCATGTCCATGTTATTGGGGTCTGGAGGTTGACTTTCTGTGGTGTATCATTCCCAGAAGGGCCTGCTTGATCGTTAGTAATTTTCTTTCTTTCCATTGTTTGCCTTTGGCTTTGTTCTGTTCATAGTGCCGCTGTACCACTGGTGCTGGTGGGCATGACTTCTGATTTCTCTTGCTCAGGCGTGGATGTGTCTGCCTAGTGTCTGAGCTGGTGTGACTGGATACATGTCTGGACACTTCTGTTATGGTAGGTGTTGTTCTGAGCTGTGTTTTGCACCAGGAGCCCCTGTTTGTCTGGTCCCTACTGTGTAGGATGGGATCCAATAGCTCGGCCTGTGGTGGTCGGGAGTCTCTGTGGAGCCCTGCACCTCCAGACACATGTTGGGGCCAAGGCCACTGGGAGGACCTTCAGGCTGGGTGGGGTTTATTTCTCTGTTGAGCGGCTGGGTCCCTCTAGGTGTGTCTCAGCAGAATACTGGGATCAAAAGAGAAAAAGGAGGGAGAGGAAAGAAGATGATAGAGAATGTAGACAGAACAAAAGTGAGAGAAGAAGGAAGGGCAAGATGGGGGACAAGGGGACCTCCCTGGTGGTGCAGCGGTTGAGCGCTGGGCGGCGAAGCTGCCCGCAGCCTCTGCAGTGCCGGTTCGATCCCCGGCCGCCAGCGAGGGTCCCACATGGTGCGCAGACCTCTCCTGTCTCGCCCGCTGCTCCCCTCAGCAGTGTACTTCGTCAGTCTGCCTGTTCTGTTCCCTGTTCTGGCTCTGGTGAAGTCTCTCACCCTCCTGCGCTTCAGACTGTACCCAGTGCTTGCATGCATACATAAATAAATAATCTTTTTTTAAAAAAAGAAGAATAGAAAACAAATAATATCAGATAACAGACAACGAACTGGCTAATAAACAAACACATAAACAGATGGCGGGAGAATTGCTTCTCAGGGCTCAGCTGTTTCCCAGTGAGTTCGTGTCCTCCAGGAGAGAAAAAGAAAAAGAAGGAAAAAAAAACCCTAAAACCCCACCGATCTTGGACGGTGCAAAAAAGAACTGCAGCTGTGGGTGTCTGTGGGTGTGGGCGCATCAGCACACCTTCCGGGCCCATGAGGTAGTTGGTGAGTGTGGCGGCTCCTGCAGCCTCCCTCACCTGAGGGTTTGGAGAACCAAGAGGCCCCCAATGTAGGGACCAGCCCTGCAGGCTCCCCCTGATGTCCTTCCTGTGTAAATGTGCCTACTGACCGGTCTGATGTCCTTCCCGAGTAAGTGCACTGGACTGGTTAGATGCTGGCTCAGGCCTCCAGGAGGGGTAGGGGGAGGGAGATGCCACCTTGAGGGAGTTGCTCCCAGGGCTTTATGTCCATGGGGAGGCCCCCCCCCCCCAATCTTTTGTTGTCCAGACCCCTCCAATGCCTTGGGATTCTCCTGGTCCTTGTTTTCCAGCTTTTCCTCCTTTACTTCTAGGTATTATGCCAGCTTTGTGGGGAGGGGCGGGGCGCAGTGTTCCAATGATTTTCTTTGTTTCCCTTCCCCCCTTCTTTCCAAGTTCCCTCAGCAGTCTGAGTGAATCAGGGGTGCCACCAAGTCCGTGTCAAGCGCCCAGGTCCTGCCGGGACTTCACAGTTAATTTCTCCCTATTGGATGTTTTTATGGGAGAATTTGATCAAAGGGATCAACCTTGTCCTTTCGCTGCCGTGTTGATCAGCCTTTCCCCCTTCACTCTCACATGAGATCATTTATCACTTTTCTTCGTGGTGATAGTGATAGGATGCGTTCATGTATTTCTTCTTTTTAAACCAAGTGCACCTTTAGAAGTTAAGCAACATTTTATTCATCTTTATGTTCCCAGAACCTAAGTACATTTTGGTACTTGCTAAATGTCTGTTAGATGACTGGCTTGTAACAAAATTAACACGAACTTAGTAGGCAGTATTGCGTTAAATTGCAAAGTTGGTGTAGAACACTTTCCTGGAGAAGTGATCACTTTAAAAGCAGAGACCTGTGCTTTGAAATCTTGAAATGAACGTGGTCTGTGGCTATGTGTTAGGATAATGCCTGTAACTTTTTATGTTTGTTTTATAATGCTGTGCTGTTTGAAGAAATCGACAAAGATTCTTAAGGAAAATTTAGTCTCTTAGGCGTTGATTTGTGAGGCTTTTTTTGGTTAAATATGACTCTTCAGACTTGGGGTTGTGAGGTATCGCATGACTGAATAAGGTGTATGTGAGCTGCTCATTTGTAAGACTTAAAGAAATCTAAAGAAATCTGAGATGTTTATCCACTGTTTGTAAAAGTGTTATGTTTTTATTTCTGACTTTTAATCGGAAACATTAAAAATGGAATACTTAGACTTAATGGTGTCATTATAATATTGACAAATTAGAATTTTCAGATTTCTCCTTTATTTAAAAAAAAATGTTTCCCTCCTTATTTTTTAGGAAGTTCAGTGCCTGCTTCTAGTAGCAGCACTGTCCCTGTATCTCTGTCTTCTGGAGGCAGCCTAGGATTGGACATGTTCAAGAAACCTGAGGGAAGTTGGGACTGTGAAGTGTGCCTAGTGCAGAATAAAGTAGATTCCACGAAATGCGTAGCATGTGAAAGTGAAAAACCAGGCACAAAATCAGAGTTTAAAGGTAAGCTGTTGGTAAAATGCCTCATGTTGCCATTTTAAAGTGAAATTTTTGCAGCTGACTTTAGTTTTTAAATTAGTTATTCTCTATTGAGAAATTATGTATCTATTGAGAGATTATGTAAAATGAGATACTGTCCTAAACGTTGAGCTCACTTCTACCTGTATTACTGTAAAATCAGATGATTTGCTTGTTAGCAGTATGATAGCTCTTTTCTGTAGATAGGTAAAGAGCTATTGTATTTTGTATTACTGAGTCTGAGAGTTTTAGTTTCTTATTTTTTAAAACTTAACTCTTACTTAGCAGGAATTTATATCCCTAGAACCTTACTGTGAGTCATCTAGACTTGGGTTTGGTTTCCCATAGGATGTCTTAGAAAAAAATAGCTCTCTTAATATAAAAGAAGGAAGAACCTCAAAGTAATTTATGCTGAGTATCTGAAGGCCAAATTTTTCTAAGTCTTCATATCCCTGTATGGATTATTTCATATAAGAACATTTCAGTCAAAGTTTGATAAAAGCTGGAAATGAGATTTTAGGTCTTAAAGGGCTAGTCAGGGAGATGCGAGAAAGATTTCACTCGGTAAGAAAGTAGTTAGGACTACTAGGGCATTGAAACAAGAAAGCCAAACTTGATCTACTTGTAATTATACCTTGGACTAGTGGCTCTCAAACTTTTTTGATTCAGACCAAAACAGTCATATTACATTATGACCTGTCACATGCACCGTGTATTCATTTATGTAATTCAGAGAAACATTTTACAAATTCTTAGCTCCCGTGTGTGAGATGCCATAGTGTGTTCTGTATTTTTCCTTTTAGAAGAAATATGCACAATGCAACCCACTAAAGTAATTGCATGACTAATGGAGATACAACTGGCCAGAAAACATTGCGTTCAGGTGTTTTCAAAAATCCCTGCTTTCCAGTTCATCTCAGCTCAGTTGGTAGCTTTTACCTGCCTATGGTTCTTCCTCCCCTCTTCTCTCTGTGGAGTGCAGTAATCCTCAGACCTTTACGTCTGTCCCTTGGAGGCAGAGCTACCTTGGAGCAACTCTGAGGCAGAGGTGAAAACTAGTTAGTTGTTTTTGGCCCCTTTATTTTTAGCTTCTAATTGAATCACTTAAAGTATTTTAGAGACCATGTACATAACTGCTTGCTCCTGAGATCGGATACAGTTTGCAATTAAGATTCTTAGGGAAAGAAAGTGGGGATAGAGAATTGTTCAAAGAGAAAATCTGAATGAGACTTGTAAAGCTTGACTGCTAGGTATCTCTATTTGTACATGGTAAGCAGAGTAAAGTAAATATCTTGGCGCCCTTTATTAAACGATTCCTGATTTGAACCAGTCAACCAAATGCTTTATTTCTAGTGTATTCAGCTGCAGAAAAGCATTATGAAAACTATGACTTGGATCTTGTCATTATACTGTTATCTTTTTAGATATTGCTTCCACTCATGTCATTCTTTTGGTTCTTTGATGCTGATTTTTAAAAATGCTTGCATAAATAAGACATGGACTGTTTTTATAAATCAAATTATAAGATGTACTATGAAAAGTTTGTCCCCATTGGTTCATTTTCCATCCTTCTGCCCCCACCAAAAACCAACTATGGTTGGTTTCTTATAACTCTTTCATAGTTCTTTTTGCAAACTATAAGCATATATATGCTGTTATTTTGTATACAGTAACCTTTCCTTGCTGTGGGGCTATGATCCAGGACTCCTCGTGGATGTCTGAAGCCACAGATGTCACCAAATTAGTACAAGTTAGGCACAATAAGAAATTAACAAGAACTAATACTAAAATAGAACAGTTATAACAACATGCTGTGATAAAAGTTATGTGAATATGATCTCTCTTTCTCTCTCTCTCAAGGCTTTGGCACAGCTTCCTCATCTTCGAACCCAGCAGCGTCATCCTTCAAATTTGGTATCCCGTCACCCTCTCAGACTTTAACAAACACTGGAAATTTTAAATTTGGAGATCAGGGAGGCTTCAAAATAGACGTGACATCAGATTCTGGGTCTAATCCCATGAGTGAAGGCTTTAAATTTTCTAAACCAATAGGCGATCTTAAATTTGGGGTTTCGTCTGAGTCTAAACCTGAAGAAGTTAAAAAAGACAGTAAGAATGATAATAATTTTAAGTTTGGACTTTCTGCTGGCTTAAACAGTTCAGCTTCTTTAACTCCTTTTCAGTTTGGGGTGTCTAATCTTGGACAGCAGGAAAAGAAAGAGGGACTGTCTAAATCTTCATCCGCTGGTTTTAGCTTTGGTACAGGTGTTATTAACCCCACTCCTGCTGCTACTCACACCACAGTGACCTCTGTGACTTCTGAGAATAAGAGCAGCTTCAGCTTTGGAACTGTAGAAACCAAGAGTGTCTCAGTGGCTCCTTTTACTTGTAAGACATCGGAAGCAAAGAAAGAGGAAATCCCTGCCACCAAAGGAGGGTTCAGTTTTGGCAATATGGAACCTACCCCGCTGCCATCTGCCTCAATGTTCACTTTGGGAAGGACAGAAGAGAAACAGCAAGAGCCCGTCACTTCCACTTCTCTAGTGTTTGGGAAGAAAACTGACAGTGAAGAGCCAAAGTGTCAAACGGTGTTTTCCTTTGGGAATTCAGAACAAACCAAAGATGAGAGTTCTTCAAAGTCGACCTTTAGTTTCAGTGTGGCGAAACCATCTGAGAAGGAATCTGAGCAGCAGCCAGCAAAACCCACTTTTGCTTTTGGAGCTCAAACCAGTACTACAGCTGGTAAGTCATTAAAGCCTATTTTTTTTTTAAAAAAAAAAAGAAAAAAAAGAAAATGTCTTTGTTATCTTGACAAGTGCAACAAGCCAAGGAATGTTTTAAACCCTGAGCATAGTTGAGAGAAAATGAGTAATGGTAGCAGGATTCTCTGGGAAGGAACCTAGGATTTCAGTTTTTTTTTTTTTTTAAAGATTTTATTTTTTTTATTTTTGCATACAAGAGCTGGGGTACAGGCCAGAGATGTAGGGCGTGAGAGGACACACCAGAGACAGAGTGGGAAACAGAACAGACAGACTGACTGAAATCCACTGCTGAGGGGAGCAGCTAGCGAGCCAGGAGAGGTCTGCTGCACCATGTGGGCTGCTCCCTGGTGGCCTGGGATCGAACTTGTGCTGCAGAGGCTGTGGACTGCTTCACAGTGAGGTGCTCAACCCCTTGTGCCACCAGGGAGACCCCCCCTAGGATTTCAGTTTTAACTGCTCAAAATGCCCACGATTCTGATGAAGTTATTTATAGATTTTGAGTAACACAGCTCTAATGAAAAGCACAAATTGTTGTGTCTTTCGCCTTCCTGTTTGGGTTTTTATAATCAGAATTGGTGTGTACTGTTTTGAACAGTAAGCGGTCTTTTTTTAAGCCCAATACTACTTCCTAACTTGGGCCTCCCTGGTGGCTTAGGGGTTAAATCTCAGCACTATGGCCTGAGTTCAATCTCTGGCCAGGGATCTAACTCATCTATGACGCAGCAGACCTCTCCTGTCTTCCCCACTCTCCCCTTGGCAGTAGATTTCAGTAAATCCACCTGTTCTGCTCCCCACTCTGTGTCTGGTGAATCCTCTCACCTCCTGCGCCTCTGTCCTACACCCCAGTTGTTTTACACACACACAAATACTTTATAACTCAAACTTTTTTTTTAAAAGATTTATTTATTTATTTATTTATTTATACAAGCACTGGGTACAGTCAGAAGCGCAGGTGGGTGAGAGAATTCACCAGAGCCAGAGCGGGGAGCAGAGCAGGCAGAAGGACTGAAGTACAATGCTGAGGGGAGCAGCGGGCGGCAGGAGAGGTCTGCGCGCCAAGCAGGACCCTTCTCTGGTGGCCGGGGATCGAACTGGCGCCACAGAGGCCGCGGGCAGCTTCGCAACCCAGCGCTCAACCACTGCGCCACCGGGGAGGCCCTACTCATAAACTTTTAATGTGCCCATTTTCATTTATAAAGATAACCAGTCATCATCAGGCACTTAAGAAAATTAAACAGCAAATAGTTAATAGTTTAAAAATAAGGGTGATTTTTACAACTAACACCTTAAAGAAAAATGAAACTGCATTTTTGAAAATTAAAAACATGGTTAGTGAAATAAAATTGTGTGGACAGAGTAATAGAAAAAAAGCTTAATTAGATTAATGAACTGGAATTTCCCAGAGTGCAGTGCAAAAGTGTGAGATTGATCCAGACTAGACTCACAAGGTTTGTTGCAATACAAGTGCTTAGAAGCTAAGATAAAAAATCAGTGACAGACGAAAATTTCGTAGATACAAAGAGTAATACTATACTCAAAAATGGAAATAGCTCTCATTGACAAAGTTTGGTGAAATTTTAGGAGACCAATATCAAATTCTTGAAAGTTCTGAGAGAAAAGCTCTTTGGGAAAAAACTGGAGCCAGATTAACATCAGACTATAACATCAGATGCTGAAAACATAGAAGACTGTGCCTTCAAAGTAAAAATGGCCTTGAACCTAGAATTCTGTAACTTACTAGATTTGCTCAAGCATAGGGACAAAATACAAGATGTTTTCAGGCAAGCAAAGACTCAAAAATTGGATAACCAAGAACATTTTTGAATAATAAATTAGAAACACAAAATGAAAAATTAACTGGAAAAAACAGTATGAAATTCAGTAAATGGGTTTGAATTTTTTATCTGAAATTTTCACTTGGAAATTTAAAAACAGCATTCAACGAAAATAAAGACCTAATTATATATTATTTTGAAAGCAGTAAAAATGAAATAGGGTCTAATGAAATCATGGGTCTAATAGACAAGATTTAATCATGCTATTGCTATATAATGCTATCTGTGTACATTGAACTGAGACGTAGAAACACTCAATTAACTTTGCTATTTTCTGTAAACGCACTGGGTACAGTAGAAGCACGGGAGGGTGAGAGATTCACCAGAGCATAAGCAGAGCATCACTGCAGCCGGGCGGCAGGAGAGGTTCGCAGTAGATAAGCCGGGGATCGAACTGGCGCCGCAGACGTTTCGCATGAAACAATTCAAATTTTTTTAAATGCAGTGCCTAGATTTAGGCTCACCATATAAAAGTCAATAACCTTTCTCCATATTGGCAATAAATAACTGGACAGCATATTTCATTTATGTTTTCTAGCCTTTCTAGTTTATATTTTACAGTAGTGCCAGAAATTGTAGTATTCCTCAATTAAAAGCATTATAAAAATTTAATACTTCTTCATGAGACTATTTTTCCCTGTCCCTCCACCCCTGACTTCTTGGAGGGATTTTTGTGAAGCTTAACAAACTGGCACTAATACTAAAAACTCCCATGGAAGGGAAAATGCACAAGAAATTTTGGGGAGAAGGGCAGGCACACAGTCAGGTTTGTGTACTAATATCAAAACAACAGTAAAACTACAATAAGTGAAACAGTCTGGTAATGATAACTATAAAGGGAAAAGTGTACATACATATATGCGGAAATTTAACATGTCAAAGTTGGAGTTACAAATTATCCATTAGTTAAGTGCTACAGAGGAAATTGGCTATCATTCAGATAAATTGAATTATCTTGCTAACGTAAATTACAAAATAATATTTGTAGAAGTCCTTTTCTTTTCACTATCTAAATCTGCTACCCAGTTAGAATTTAACTGCAATATCCACTTAGCAAATGGATTTAACAAATATTTTTTCCTTTATTTATTTGAATGCTGAAAGTTTTCCTATATAAGAAAATCCATAAGCAATAACAGGTACGATGTATTTGATTACATCAAAATTTTATGTAACATGTCCATTTGAAGAACAATTCTATGTAAATGATTCTGTTTTGTAATGAATTTTTAGATTATATGGTAGGCAAAAATAATGCTTTCTGGACTATTTTGTTCTTAAAGATTTTTGTTTTTTAATTTCTGTCTTACAGATCAAGGTGCAGCAAAGCCAGTTTTTAGTTTCTTGAACAATAATTCCTCTAGTTCAAGTACTCCAGCTACTTCAGCTGGTAGTGGAATATTTGGTAGCTCCACCTCTTCCTCCAGTGCACCTGTGACTGCCTTTGTGTTTGGACAGGCCAGCAATCCTGTGAGCAGCTCTGCCTTCGGGAACTCTGCTGAGTGCAGTACATCTCAGTCCTTGTTGTTTTCTCAAGAGAGCAAACCAGCAACCACATCCAGCACGGGTACAGCTGTGACCCCATTTGTCTTTGGGCCAGGAGCCAACAGTAATAATACTGCAACTTCTGGCTTCAGCTTTGGAGCTACCACCACGTCTAGCTCCTCAGGTACATTTCGGAAAGAAAAGTCATGCGTCTAGTCGTTACATTGATTTTAATTATGCCAGCTGTTGGCAAATCATATAGTGCGTTATGACTGGGTGCCTTGGGGCATCTCGAGGTGTCCTTTACTATGGAATAATGTAAATTTTGTGCTTAAGCTTATTATAATTAACTCTTGTAAGCAGTTTTTCTAATCTCAGCAAGAGTGTATGCTTTAGTTTTTCCAAGTTAATATTTTGAAATACTAAGTTGTAAGTAGCCAGACACTGGGAGTTGTTTTACTAGACATCAGTCCTCATTTCAGCAGTGTATACATGTGTACAGCTTCGGCTGATTTCTGCCGTGTGTTAAACTTGTCTTTTTAACTCTGTTTTCTGAAACTTTTAGCTGCAAAGATTGGGAGACATGTTGATAGAAGTTTGGGTGTGGGTTTGTTTTTTTTTTTTTTAAATATGGATTCCATATAGTTTTATATCAAATGGGAGAGAATTGTTTTCTTAATCATTCAAAATTTGTCTGATTGGGATTTGTTCAGCAAGATAAAAGGCCTGAAAAGAAGCTTAAAATTTGTTTTTGAGTATCTAGGGTATTTTTGAAGATTCTCTCATTCTAACTATCATGATGATTGAAGCATTTTTTTGCCCCTGTAGGATCCTCCTTTGTATTTGGCACTGCACCGTCAGCACCATCTGCCAGTCCAGCATTTGGTACTAACCAAACGCCAACATTTGGACAGAGTCAAGGTGCCAGCCAACCTAATCCCCAAGGCTTTGGGCCTATATCATCGACAGCAGCATTATTTTCTGCTGGTTCTCAGCCCCCACCGCCTACTTTCGGGGCCGTGTCGAGCAGCAGCCAGCCTCCTGTGTTTGGACAGCAGCCTGGTCAGTCTGCGTTTGGCTCTGGGACAGCTCCGAATTCCAGTAAGTGTGGCGTAGTGGTGGCGTTGGTGTCTATACTTAGGTTCTGATTGTCTTACATGTAATTTTATTTCTTTGTGAACTTTTTTGTATGTGTGTTGTACTTGGCGTAACAGAAGTATATGTTTAGGCTATAAACAAGATTCACAACTTTCACACAATTGAACATTCTTAAGGTATTATGATGTTTGATCAGAATTTTACCCTTTGATTCAGGTACTGGATTCGTTCAGCTCCATGTTCTCCTCATTTGGATTTTGAAACACTTCAGTCTCGATTTCAGCTTGTTTTCTCTTATGATTTGCTTTACGTCCGGAAGTCAGACCCATCTCAGTAACTTTCTGGGCATAGTCTTGCTGACTGGTATCATAACGTTTTCTGTTTGATGATTCTAACCTTTCACTTGACTTGCATATTTGAGTAGATGTTCCTGTGACTTTTATTTTATTTTTTTGAAGAATTATTTATGCATTCAAGAACTGGGGCACAGGCTAGAGGTGCGGGGGGGGGGGTGAGAGGATTCACCAGAGACCGAGGAGACAGAGTGGGGAGCAGAAAAGGCAGATGTACTGAAATACACTGCTGAGGGGAGCAGCGGGCGACACAGGAGAGGTCTGCTGCGCCATGTGGGTTTCTGTCTGGCCGGGGATCGAACTTGTGCTGCAGTGGCTGCCGATAGCTTCATAGTGCTGTGCTTAACTCTTCCGCCACCAGGGAGGCCCGTTCTGTGACTTTTAAAATGTGGCTAATCACATTGTATTATAATGATATATTTCCCTAAAATTACACTGGGTATGTTTTCCTCGTTTGTGAATGAGGAAAGCGTGAAGCATAAGTGAACAGTGTGATGTTGAAGCAAGCGCTTCACCGCCCAGGAACCTTTTCTGTGTACCTTTTTGATCACATTCCTCTTTCCTTCATCTAACAATGTCTTGACTTCTATGGTAAACATTTTTCTTGGGCTTTGATTAAAATTAACTGCTGATATAGTCATCTGTAGAGAGTATTGTTTTGCCTGATTTTTAAATCTACTGTATTCAATGCTTGCATTGTTTTCACTCTTGTTTGTAAAGTTCATTTGTATGAGTGCATGTAGTTTAATTCACTGCTAGAGAGCAAATCACTGTGTGACTATACCATAATTTGTATACTGTTGATGAGTGTTTGAGCTGTTCTTTCTTTTATTAGCGAATGCAGCGGTATGCATTCTTGTGACCTTGAGTTCTTTTTTTTGGGAATTGTTTTTGTATTTTTTTCCCCACTTTTTTGCTTGGTTCTTCTGTTTGTGCTTATTGATTTGTAGGGGATCTTTATGTATTCCGGATATTAAAATTAGAAATTGTAGCTTGCTTTCTTTTTCTTTTTTTTTTTTTTTTTCCCCAGTAGGAGAGCTGGGAAGTAGGCCAGAGGTACGGGGGTGAGTAGATTCACCAGAGACAGAGTGGGGAGCCAAACGGGCGGATTCACTGAAATGTACTTCAAGGGGGGAGCAGTGGGCGAGACAGGAGAGGTCTGCTGCGCTATGGGGATCGAACTTAGGCCGTAGCGGTGATAGTGCTGAGACTTACCCCGAGGCCGCCAGGGAGGTCTGTTAAGTGAAGATTCCATGGAGGTAACATTTCCCTCTGTCTAACAGAGTAACACTGGGTGGTTACACCCCGATTAGGAGTCTGTAAGTTCCACTTGTATACTTTTTCTTTCCTTTACAAAGTTTTGTTTTCTCTGGCGTCAGGTTCCCTCTCTCTAACCTTTCTTCTGTACTTGTCGCCGGTTAAAACTGGCTCTTCTCTCACTTGTGTAGATCTCCATATTTTTTTCATATCTCAACTTTTCAGTATCTGAAAGAAATTTCTCACGGCATCTTCTAACCTGCTCCTCCCACTGGGATTTCTAAGCCTGCAGTTTAACTGGGCATGAGGGAGCTCCTGTATTCTTCTTGGAGATTTCTTTAACTTTCTTTCCTCTTGCAAAGGTTCATGACTTACCAGGTTGTCGTCTCTTCTTCCTTCTTAGCCATGCCCTCATTTGGTAGAATACATTTTCCAGTGATTTCTTAAGGATTCGGGGAAGAAAACTTTGAGACCTTACATTTCTGGAAGGTTCTTTCTTTCACCCTTATGCTTGAGTATACATTGAGATTTGAAATCACTTTTGTGATTTTTTTTTTTTTAAGTTTTTCTTCATCGTGGACTTTCCAGCCCTCATACTTGCTTTTGAAGTCTTTTTTTTTGATCTTTGTTTCTGATCTGTTTCTTCTTTCTAGAATCTCTTTAGAATCTTTTCTTTTGCCTTCCGTGTTCTGACTTATGAGGGTGATATCCCTTGGCCTGGATCCATTTTAATCCATTGATTGTGTAAGGGATGTGGTGTGTCCTTGTGTGAACTTCTAGTCTTGGGAATTTTCTTGAATTATTTCTTTGAAGATTTTGGTTTTTGTTTTGTTCCTGAAGTGTTAATTATTGAGCTCTTGAGGATATTATGATATTTTTTTTTTCTGTAAAGCTGTGGCTTGGTTTTCTCCAGATTGCTTTTCTTTATTAGTGTGACCGCTCACTAGAACTTGTCTTTCCTGACAGAACTTTCATGCCCACTAAACAGCAATTCAGTACCCATTTCCTCCTCTTCCCCCTCCCTGGCAGCCAACATTCTTCTGTTTCCATGACTTTGACTCTTTTAGTACCTCAGGTAAGAGAACATGTGTCGTTAGTTGTCTTTCTGTGTTCCGTGGTGACTGCTCCAGCTGACCGCCCCCAAGAGGGCACAAGGGCGCCCTTTTCTCTGCTTCCTCACCAACTCTCGCTGTTTGTTGTCTTTTTGACGAAAGCTGTTCTAATAGGTGCGAGATGACCACTTAGTGCTTTTCATTAGCATTGCCCTGATGATTAGTGATATTGAGCCTCTTGTCATGTACTTGTTAGCTATTTGTATATGATATTTAGAAAAATTTCTGTTCACATCCTTATTTAAATTTTTTTATTTCTGTTGTAATCCATACATACTTTAGCTATTAGCTGCTTATCAGGTCTGTAGTTGCAAATATTTTCTTCCATTCTGTTTACATCTTATGAGCAGGACACACCGAATACTACTTGATAATTCTTTGCACGTAGGTAGGGCTTAGAAAGATCTTGAGTTTCAGTGTAGGTTTATGGGATGGGTCTGCTTTTGGGAAGACCTAGATGTTCATACCTGCCGTCTTTTCTTTTAGATTATCAGATTTCCCAATAGAAAATTTTTCTAGGCTTTCCCCAGAGGAGTGCCTACACTCCTGCTTCGGCGTTGCGGGAGCAGTCAGGTGGACGCCCGCACCTCTCAGGGTCCTGTGTATCAACCTGCCCTGTGCCCTTCCGGCTCCAGTATGAGACCCTTGCTTTTAACTCTGCGTGGTGTTCCCGGTCCTGGGAGCTGTCTGTAGGTTAAGTTCTGTTTAACGGGTAGAAGGGAGAGATGGATCTGGGTGTCTGATTCTTAGGTAGGTGTACAATCATTCTTCTTTTTTTGGGAAAGATTGATTTATTTACACAAGAACCCCAGGGTACAAGCCAGCTGCGTGGGGGGCGAGAGGATTCACCAGAGACAGAGCGGGGAACAGAACAGGCAGACTGATGAAATACACTGCTGAGGGGAGCAGGGGGCGAGGCAGGAGAGGTCTGCCGCGGCATGTGGGCATCTCTGTGGCCTGCAGGGTTTGAACCGGCGCTGCAGAGGCTGCGGGCAGCTCCACAGCGCGGCCCTCAACCGCCTGCGCCCCCAGGGAGGCCCCCTCTTCTTTTTTCTTTTGGTCACTTTCATTCTCCTGTCCCGGAACCTCAGTCTTTGGGAATGTCTGTGTGCGTGGAATGGCCTCTGTGCTTTCCCTCTTGCTGAGCGTGTTGCTCCGCTTCAGTGAGCCTTTCGGCTCCTCAGTTTTGTTGTCTCCTCCTCCCAGCTTCGTAAAAACCCCTTTGCTGATATTTTGATGCAGTGTTTGAGGAACGTAGAGCTGACTGGTGTTGATTCTGCTCTCTTTAACCAGAACTGTACTCGGCCCTCGGGAAGCTGCGTCACGTGTTGGAGAGGGTGTCGAGTGTGTACTGTGCAGTAGAGAAAATACTGTAATTATCTTTAAATTAAGTGACCCCAAGGTAGCTTAACACGTAACACGCCTTGGTTTGTAAAAGTCAGAGTCGCTGCTTAGAAACACTGTCATTTTTACATTTATGTTGTTTTTCTGCTTCAACTATTGCAGGTTCAGTTTTCCAGTTTGGCAGCAGCAGTACAAATTTCAACTTCACCAACAACAATCCATCAGGAGTATTCACATTTGGTGCAAATCCTAGCACGCCTGCAGCCTCAGCCCAGCCTTCCAGCTCAGGGGGGTTTCCATTTAACCAGTCCTCAGCAGCATTTACAGTGGGGTAAGAGAACTTTTAGTTGAAATCGAGAATTTAGTATAGTAAGGGTGTGTATGGTGCGTGTGTGTGTATGTGTGTGTCGTGTTTAAAGTCGCCAAGGTGCAGTGCAGTGTAATTCAGGTCAGAGTGACACAGTCCAATGAAGCATGATCTCTAGTACCAGCGTACCTTCCTACACTCTGGGCGGATCGTACCCTGAGAGGAATGGCAGGGTGTGTGTGTGTTTGTGAGCGAGAGTGAGAACAGAAATTGGCTTAGCGGTGTCTCCCTGCCCCTGGTCATGGGTTGGTGACACTCAGTGTTGTTGGGCATCTGAAGTGTTGTCTGAGCATCATGTCACATTGTGAAGTTTTCATTTTTTTTTTACAGGTCAAATGGGAAAAACATGTTTTCTTCTTCTGGAACTTCGGTTTCTGGTCGCAAAATAAAGACTGCTGTTAGGCGCAGGAAATAAAGGTCACAATGGTGTTAAACCCAACGGTTTTCACAACAGCTGGTGCCCTGCTTTCACATACTGGATTGTACTACGTGCTGGGGGATCTGCCTAAGGACTTCTTTAATTTGGAATTTGCTTTCTTTACAAAAACCCCACCCTCACCTCTCCCGCTCCCTTTTAAAAAAAATACTAGCTAGACTGGTGACTGATTCTTCAGCAAAAATATTTTATGATCCAGCAAATTATTTACTGATTTGGCATAGGCTGGCTGAACCCAGGAATATAGAGTCTGCTCGGCGAATGGCTTTGTATAGCACCTCTTCGTCTGCACCATTACGTGCGTTGATGACGCGTTTATGGAGCGCATAGAAATTGTAATTATATCCGAGGAATTCTGTATAGATTAGAGGATGTTGAAATGAATGATTTCTATGCTGAGTTTGTGCCGGTGTATGTGTGAAGTGAGTGAGTTGGGTGTGTTGTGCACTAAAATTTTCTGATAGAGGAAGCCTGATTAAAGAGTGGTCCATGCTAAAGGACTCGTTAGATCTAGTTCATTCTCCATTTAATAATTATATGCTATTTCTATATTTTCATTCTTCTATCACCTGTCTTGCCTTTTTCATTATTTTATTATGAAACTCGTGTAAATACAATTTTGTTTCCGTACTTCTTTGGCATAACATAAATCTGTGAACTTGAAATTTTGTGTTAGAAATTTTTTTGTTGTTTGTTTAGTCTTGTCTCAGATTTTATTATGTAAATCCCATTATTCAAAGTTGCCTAAATCCATTTGGAAATCTTTAAAAAAAATTGGGGATTCTTAAAATGAATTTATTGGCTTTTCTGATCCATTTTTGTTTGGACCAAAAACCAGTATTGTACAAAGTATTAAGCATATATTTTTATATTTACTGAAATGGACTGTGGTGACTTTGGATAATAAGGAAAAGTTTAATATTAAAGCCATGTTTATTACAGTATAATTAACATGTTAAACCATGGGATAAATGCCATCAATAAAAAATTATGAAATACTTTTTGTTCTAGTGTTAACTCATAATGCAGGTGCACAGTTACTGGAGGGAGACCTTTTTATCAAGGGTAGCGGTGGTGAGTTACGAGAGAAATGACAATACGGTTAGGTGATTTGGACAACGGAATGGAGGAGAAGGTGTCTGTTTTTGCAACGTATGAAGGTAACTTGTTTTTTTGGTGCTAGGGATCACGCCTACTTTGCTGATAAATTGGCATACCTTTTTAAAAGTTGAAAATAAACAACCATTTCTCTGTGTACCTGTCTCTTCCTTAGTAGGTGTTCGTGGAGAGACACACCACTTCGGTCTTCCTCCTGTGGTTTTTGGATCATCTTACCAAAATTTTAAAAACCAGGTTTCTTTTTGTTGGTCTTGGGACATAGAACTCTTGGGACAGCTTTCTTTCGATGATTTTATTTTTCAATTTGAGTGCGCGATTACTTTGTGCTGACTACTGGATTGAATTCTAAACTTAAAAATGTAAGATGTTTAGGAGCTTTTCTGCGTTGTTTCCAATGAAAATATTTTTATTGAAAATAATCTTGGCTATCATCAAATGTTGGTTTTGGGTAGAAATGTTCTATTTAGTAATACTCCATACACGTTGACATGGCAAATAGTAACAGTGAATGCCAGGAGAAGTAAGTGGAGATCTCTGGTTTTTGTGTTGAAAAGTTCATTCTTAGCCCATATGGGTGGGAATATTAGGGTTTTCACTTGGAAAGTTTTCTTGAATGTGTTAGAAATGTTTCTACTCGGTACTTTTTAAAAGGCATGACTCGCAACCATACTTAAGATGACTTATTTGAAAAATGAAGTATTTTGGCCCCCAAAACTAAAGTCTGTATGTAGGGCTGTGTTCAGGACTGGTGACTTGTTTTCTCTCTGTTGACAGCTGTGATTCTCAGATGCACCTGGCATCTCCGGTCTGCATACATGCTGGCAGCGAAGTCTGGCGGGCATCTCTGTACCGAACTGGCTCAGGCTGTATACCCACTTCTGTTTCACTCCCTGTGGCCAACCCCCTACTGTAGTAGTAGTGGGCAGGCTTGGGTTATGTGCTCCACATGCAAGTGAAAACTGAGAGCTGTTCATGGAAGAAGGGGAAACGTGAAAGTTCACTTCTCGGGCTGGCCCAGTGAGGAAATGCTTTTGATTGAAAAATTACCTCTGGAGGAAAGCCATGTGCCAAAAGAGTAAATAATCAAGTATGTTTATACCCTTAGGTTCATTGAGCCAGAGGATCAGTCCTAGTCATTGAGTGCATATTTAGATAGGTGGGTGTGGTGTCAAATGTGTGTTTTAGGACCGCATGGCCAGATTCATTGGCTCTGGGCAGGATCCAAAAATCTGCATTAAGCACCTGGACTGGACATTGGTGATGGACACGGGGTGATACACAGTTGCTGAGATGAGAAATTGTGTACCTGAAACCCATCCAATGTTGTAAACGAATGCTACCTCACTAAAAAGAAAAATGTAAGCACCTGGGGACTTCCCATGTATGAGGAAGACCAGGTGTGCCACTTCTCTTGGCCCGTTAGGAGAGGTTTATGATTTCAGGCGTTAAGTATAATTCAGACAGTTAGAAAATGTCTTCAAGCCAATTGCTCATGGTATTTGTTACAAATCTTCGCCTGAACTTGCTGTTCCTATAATTTGGATTTTATTATTTGAACTAAGTGTCAACCAATTTTAACAATTTGTAACCAGACCATAAACATTGTGGTTTAGCCTGGGAAGAACTTGTGTTTGCTTTAATTGTATTAGTATGTTATTTCCTTGACTTGTTGAAAAGTTTGAAAATCGGAAATCTGATAAAGGTTAGCCCATGGGATGAATGGAAGGTGAAAAATCAGGGAAAGTTAATGGGTGGGTTGGTTCAGCTTTACCCAACATCTGTATATGATGTCAAAAGTTTTCATTTCCTTAGAGTATGAGGCAACGTTCATAAACGTAACAGGCCACCGGTTTCAGAATGTGTAGTTTGTGATTGGCCTCCTAAGTAACAGTTTATTGTCTACAGGACCGGACCAGGCCATGGTTTAGCCACATTTTAAGTTTATCCTTTATTATCTTCGTTATTCTTGAGGAGTCTGTTTTGTAGCCCGTCCTTCCCTCTGCATTATTTGTAAAGGAATGTGAATGCTGGTAAGATCAGAACTAAGTTGCCCCACCCATTTCTATCCTACCTGTGCACCTGAGCTGTGAAATGTGGGCCCTTAATACCTTGCATGGTGGTTGGGACGGTAACTGAGGACTGGATTGACTAAACATTACGCTTAGTTGTTGTTAACCTAAAACTCCAGGAGCTAAACCTAAAAATATGCCCAAAGAGGCATAAGGTTAGTTTCTTAGGAAAAAAATATAAGATGGTAAGTGGCTAAAGAGTTTATTAATGTTAACAAACTAGTCTTGGCTAGAGATAGTTGATTCTGTTCTGCTAAAAGTCCATAATCATCAGTTATCTAGATCTGGATGACAACTCAACTGGGTTTTTGTTTTTTTTTTTTAATTTATTTATTTATACAAGCACTGGCTACAGTCAGAAGCGCGGGAGGGTGAGAGAATTCACCAGAGCCAGAGCGGGGAACAGAACAGGCAGACTGACGAAATACAGCATGACAGGAGAGGTCTGTCGTGCCATGTGGGACCCTCGCCAGCGGCCGGGGATGGAACCAGCACTTACAGAGGCTATGGGCAGCTTCGCAGCCCAGCGTTCAACTGCTGCATCGCTAGGGGAGGCCCAACAATTGTTTAATTGCTTCTGGCCCGGTCAAAAAAATCTGGTGGTGGTCAGATATCTTTGACCTACGTCAAACGAGAACAGCGATAGGATTTCTCTGGCTTCCCTACTCTTTAAAATGGCTTTACAGATGTCAACTTTCATATCATTGGGTAAAGAATATGTATTTTTAAAGACTGTATTTTTTGGAGGGAAGAATATATTCCCCCCGAATGGATATTTTTGGGGTCACACCTTCTGAAAGCACCTTAGCTAACTGCTGTAGCTCCTCTGAAGGCAGAGAAGGACAGAAAGCTGCATTTGGAAGTGCTGTCTTTTAAGGGCGAGACCCTAGAGCAACCCTGAAAGAAACAGGCGAAATGAAAGCCCTGGTGGCCAAGTATTTATTGAGACAATACAAATATGTCGCGTACAAATCATTAAAAACAGGATGTTGAATTTTTTATTCAGGCCATCAAATACTGTTTGTGGGTCACACCCCACTACAACGAACTTCAGGGACGCGGGCGCACGCGGTGTGAAATAAGGAACCTCACCCAGGTAAGAACTTATTAGAAAGAGTTTGGCCTTTGGTTTGGGGGGTGGGGAATGTTAAGGAAAATGACACCTGAAGGTGTTTCGGAACACTGCTGTTATGAGGTGTATTCTTCAAAGGAAACAACAGCCTCTTTAAATGAGTAAGTGTGGCATGGGAATATTTAATACCCCTATCTCCTTTAAAAAGCCCTTTAATCCCAAGTAACAAGCTGGTTAATTTTTTTCAACTCCTTTCTTTTCTTGTGCTGCAAATAATGCATTCGTGAAACCAAAATGGCACTTAATATCCTTCCAAAATAGTTAAGACAGTTTATTTCAACAACACTGAAAATCTTCAGACTCACAAGAAAAACAACTCAAAATCAGAAACTAAAGTGATGTTAACGTAAACTATATAAAGGATGGCAAAACTATGAACCATGAAACAAACTGGATGACCTGAGGGGAAAAGCCTGAAAAACAAACTCTGTGAAAGATGTTTCATGATGAAATAAAGTCTAAACTGATGGGATACCAATTAATTAAAGACCTCCCAACAAAGACTCGGACCAGACATCTTCACTGATGAATCTTAACCATATTTAAAGAACACCTAATACTTCCTCAATTGCTTCCAAAAACTTCGAGAAGGGAACACTTCCAGACTCTCTAGGAAGCCAGCGTTACCCTGACACCAAAACCAGACAAGGATCCACAGGGAAATGACAGTCCAATATCCTTGATGAACACAGATGCAAAAATCCTCAACACTAGCAAACCAAATTTAATAATAATACATTAAAAAGATCAGACACCATGATCAAGTGGGGTTTATTCCAGGGATGACGGTTCACCTTAAGTCAGTGTGATACACCACCTTTCCAAGATGAATTAAAATGCTGATTATATCAATAAATGCGTAAGAAGAATCTGGTAAAATACAACATCCATTTAGAAAAGGCAGGTATAGAAGGTTTGTACCTCAGCATAATAAATGCTACATAGGACAAGCTGAAAGCTTCTCCTCAAAAATCAGACACTATGCCAGCTGCCACCACTTAATATACAAGTCCCGGCCAGAGCAATTAGGCCAGGAAAAGAAACGCATCCAAATCGTAAAGGAAGGAAGAAGTAAACTGCTGATGATGTGTAGGAAACCCTAAATATTCACTAAAAACCTATCAGAATGCAGGAAAGTTGCAGGATACAAAAATCTGCATTTCTACACACCAATAAACTATCATAAATTAACAGTCCCATTTACAATGGCGTAAAAAATTAAATACCTAGGAATAAATTTAACCGCGGAGGTTAAAGACCTGTACATTGAAAACTCGAAGACATTAGTGAAAGAAGGAAGACACAAAATAGAAAGATACTCTGCTCACGGACTGGAAAAGTGCTCTCCGATGCCCACACTGTACAAAGCTTCCACAAACTCAATGCAATCCCTACCAAAATTCCAGTGGTGTTTTTCCACAGAAACAGAAAAAACTCCTGAAATTTGTATGAACTACAGAACCCCAAACAGCAGTCTTGAACAAAGTTGGAGGCGTCAAGCTCCATGTAGTGACTATAACAGTGTGGTCGTGGAATAAAAATAAGGTCAATGGAACAGAGCCCAGAAATAAACCCTCTCACACATGGCCAATTTATGGCTGACAGAATATACACTGAAAAAAGGACAGTCTCTTCAATAAAGGGTGCTGGGAAAACCAAACAGCCACATGAAAAAGTCTGAAACTGCAACACTAACGCAGATAATGAAGAAGCGAGTTAAAGACTTGAACTGAAACAAAAAGCTCAGAAGAAAATATAGGCAGGTAAGCAAGCTACTTGACATGTGTCTTGAATTTCTTGAATCATACACTAAAGACAAAAGTGAGGAATAAACGAGGACCAATAAAAGGAAACCAACAAGATGAAAGACAATCCAGTGGGGGTGGGAGAAAATATTTGCATGGGGGCTACTATCCAAAAAAACAGACAATTCAATAGTAAAAAAACCAAAAAGTGGGTTGATCTGAAGACATTTTTCCAAAGAAGACATACAGATGGCTAACAGGTACATGAAAAGATGCTCATCGTGAATTATCAAGGAAGTTAAAACTATAGGGAGATCCCCTCACACCTGTTGGGATGGCAAATATCAAAAAAGCAAGAAATAAGTGTTGGTAAGGACGTGGAGGAAAGCGAACGCTTCTGCACAAATACAGAAAGTATCGAGGTTCCTCTAAAAACTAAAGACTACCAGATAATTCAGTAATTTCACTTCAGGAATTTATCTGAAGAAAATGTAAACACTTAACTTGAAAAGATACCTGTTCCCCCTTGTTCATGGCAGCAGCATGCTTTTTTTTTTTTTTTTTTCCAAGATTTGTTTGTTTATACAAAAACCAGGGTACAGACCAGGTGCGCGGGAGGGTGCGAGGATTCACCAGAGACAGAGCAGGCAGAAGGACCGAAGTACACTGCTAAAAGGAACAGCAGGCACGACAGGAGAGGTCTGCCGCGCCACGTGGGACCCTCGCCAGCCGGCCGGGATCAAGCCCACGCTGCAGAGGCTGTGGACAGCTTCACAGCGAGGTGATCAACCGCTGCACTGCCAGGGGAGGCCTGGCAGCATTATTCTTAATAGCCCAAATATGGAAACAAGTGTCCACTGATGGATGAATAAAGAAACTGGTACACAGGCAAGTGCTGTTGAGCGACAGGACTATGCTCGGAGTTACATGGCATTAGAGGATTTCATCACTGCAACATCAGAGTGCAATCACACAGACCCACATGGCCCGCTACATACCTAGGCTGAACGGTATAGCCCAGAGGCACCGCTGTGCTCCATGCAGTCTGTAACTGACCATAACATTCTTAAGGGGCAGATGACTGTTTACATATAATGGAATATTATTTGGCCATAAAAAGTGAAATCTTGACATGTGACAACATGGTTGGAACTTGACAGCATTATGCTAAGTGAAGTCAGTCAGAAAGACAAAAAGTGTTTGATCTCTATGTGGAATCTTAAAGACCAAAAAACTCCAAAACAAAGAAATACCAACTTGAAAGACAAAAAAGAATTGACGATTGCCAGAGGTGGGGAGTGGGAGTTGGGAAAAATGGGTTGGGGGGGAGAGTTAGTGCTTTCTTCATTAAATCCATTTAATTTCTAATGAAAAATAAGTAGAGGTCTGAAAACAGAAACACAGTACTCATTTTTTTATAATCTAGGTACAGTGGCCCTCAAATATAATGCCTGTTTTTCAATTTTAAATATTTGAATGAAACAGTGTTAGGCAAAAAGAAAGTTTCCAAATGAATGCTAGATAAATGTCAGCTGGGGAGTATTTCAAAGAAAAGGCTTAGCGTTCAAAAAAGTATTGGCTTTTTTTCCACAGTCGAAGATTAGTTCAAAAGCATGGCTTGCCATCACTCACACTTACCTACCCAGGCCCAGCATGAACATTCATGTCAGACTTTTCTCAATATGCTTTAGCCAGCCAGGCTACTTTTAGTAATGGGTACTGAGATTTTTCTAGATCCCTAAGCTAACATGCCTGGTCTCTGAAATCGTATTCTCACTCAGCTTGACTCCAAATTTTTGTTTCCTTATTTCTTATCTTGTAAAAGTGATGAATAATGCTTGCACTATGAAGACAACTTTCTTTTTGCCCTTTTTTGGCTAGAGTTGCAGTATCAGAATTATACTCTGACGTGGAAAATCAGCCCTTCCATACATGTAATACACTAAAAAGTGTTCTGAAAAGAGGGAGGCTCCATTCCCTCCTCTCCCCACACACAAAAAATAAACATGTGGCCCCACCTTCAGGCCCCATCACTTTGTCCTTTTTTCCCCAACAATTTGGGACTCAAACTCTTTCCCTAAGCACTGAGTTCATAAATAGGAACAGACTTGGATTTTTTTGTAAAGACAAAGTAATACTTTATTTCAGAGGGCTATGTCGTATATAATTTGAATCCAGAGGTGGATCTAAATGAACCTACAAAAACCTATACAGATTTTAATTTGAATGAGTTACACATGTAATATTGCAAATGTGGTATAAATTTAGGAACAACAAATTAAACTGGACTACTTGTTAGCTTTTGTTTTACTGTATAAATAAAAACAGTCAAAAGGTACATCTAATTATTTGGGAGGAAATTAATACATCAAAGTTAAATTCTGGAGCTAATGACTAAAGGGCATTTTAACTTATATGCCAATCAGTGGCAAAAGTACTGTATATGCCAATGCTAAGTGGTAAATCTATATAACACTTCTTAATTTCTAGCGTAATAAAAAAATGAGGTCTTTTCCTACTGTGAATGGCCATAACACTTTTAATATCTTCCCTGAGGCTACAAGTGACTACTTTGACATACTTAACAGGCTTTCTGTGATGTTGGATTTAATATAAAATTATTTTGGAAAACATGGTTTATGAAATTTTACAATAAAAAAGATATTAAGGATACTGTTAAGGTTTTTATAAACATCAAGTATGAATCTATTCACAATTTTCAAAGAAAAACCCACTTTAAAAACTGATTCGGTGATGACAGATGTGTCTGCATTTGCTATTAAACTGAAGAAATAAGGCCTACCAATTAGCTATAAAACTGAAGAAATAAGGCCTACCGATTAGTGTTTTCTGGGAAAATAGCAGGGTTGGAGGAGATGCTTAAGAAACAAGAATTTTAGTTCAGGATATCTCAACACAGCTCCCTGGGCCATCCAACAAAAACACGCGCACACTTAAAACTCTTCAACTTTGATTCAACGGAAGAATAAATTAAAATGGCAATGCACAAATGTTACTCTGCCTAACATTTCCTTCAAATATCATCCTTGGCAGGCTCAAAATGAGCTTTTGGCCCACAGAGCCAAAGAACTTAGAATAAATGCTACTCTTCCATATAGTCCATAATGGGAAATCACTAATATTCCATAAGCTACATGGATTTAATCATGAAAGGATAAGATTATTTGACTCATCGATGCGTCAGAAGTCATGGAACAATATAAAATAAAAGAAGGAAGTAGTACATGAATATTCTGCACATGAAGAGGGGTTATATTCAAAACACTGAAAAGCACTAATACTTTCTTCATGCTACACACATACTGGGAATATTGTTTTACAGTAAATATGCAACAGTTTGATGGAAGTAATAACTCCTTACATATTTATAGTTTGATTTAGGGCACTGAAAACACTTGCACATAAATTTTAAGTTAAATTTACAGTGAAACTTTACTCCCACCCCCCAAAGTAATCACTAACTTACCTTTTCTTTAAAGGAATCAGTAACAGCAATATGACTCAATACTTTTTCATTGTTATGCAAAACTTGCCCAAAATATACATTTAAGTGTTAAGAATACTTGTAAAGTTTATCATTCCCACAGTAAACTGCAGTACAGATTTTAAAACTTCAGGTGAAGGAACTGCTGGGCCTGCCTCACTTGCCCCTTTCTCTTGCAGCTAATCACCACCCCTCCCGGGATGGGAGATAATGGTTTATCTGATACTGTGTTCCTACTCCGCCCGCCCCCCTAAAAAGCAAAGACAATTTCCCCAAGAAGTGTTAACTAAAAGATGAATAATGTGTTTACAAAACACAACTGGACATTTTCCATCATTTTGGGGTAAACCAAAATAAAATTTTAAAGTTTCATTTGGAGATTTCAAAACTGGAAATGCTCTCAGCAAATTCTAATCTCTTAGATCTTAAGAAAGTATACATTGTCCTTGTTGATTATGAAACTACTTGCCTTCTTTTCGATCTAAAAATTTTAATACTTGAATTTAACAGATTTTTCTTCTGGAAAAGTTCTTTGGCATTCAAGTAAAATCAATACTTTCAGAATAGTCACCTGGATCACACTGTAGTGACTGCTTTAATTTCTAAATCATCAATGTTGCCCGGGGATACTGATGGCCTTGATACATAATTGAGTCTTCTCAGTATTCCATAGAGTATGGAATTCAGGGCGTTTTCGGGCATCATCTGACCCCATTCCTTTTTACCACGATGGTTCCTGCTACAATGTCATACGCTGTTCGATTATGCTGAAAAAACAGCAGTGTGATGAAAGCAGGGAAAAAAGAAGCAATAGAAAAGTTCTTGATCAAAGCTCGTATAGTGGATCTAAAAAAATTAAAGCAAAAAAAAAAAAGATAAGTTGTGTATCAATCACAAAGTGATTAATATTATTCTATCAAGTTTAAAACAAGTATTTAAAACATTTATAGTGTAGTTGATTTCCTTTGATATCTGAATACTTTCAAGTAACATTGTAGTATGAACAAACCACCAGGGTTACTTCTGAAGACTTCATCAACGTAAGACAGAATGTTACATGAAAAGCAGTAATATATTTAAAATGTGAAGTAGATATCTTACACTGTGAGCTAAAGATTTATAAAATTTTCTAGTATTTTGCCAGAAGAAAAGAACTATTCCCTTTACTGACCTTTTCTACATAGTCACTTATTACTGTGCATTTTAGCAGCCTAAAAGCTGAGTGCTCACTGCAGCCCCATTTTCTACCCTCTATGAAGTACTCATATTTGAAATTACTTGGTATTCTTTTATCAGTTCTCTTCTTTCTTTGTGAGATCCTGTGATTATGGAAAGCTTTAAGAAGCTTTTAGCAATAGCTCAGAATGGAGAATTATCCTACTTTCATATTAGATTTCCATCTTTCATTTTATTGAAAAGCAAAGTGGCAAAACATGAGCTAGGAATTCATTCAGACTAGTTGGCTTCAGATCTATTTTGCACGTATAAAAAGGAGATAATAGGGCCTCCCCGGTGGCGCAGCGGTTGAGCGCTGGGTTGCAAAGCTGCCCGCGGCCTCTGAGGTGCCGGTTCGATCCCGGCTGCTCCCCGGCCACTGGAGGAGGGTCCCACTTGGCGCGCAGACCTCTCCTGCCGCCCGCTGCTCCCCTCAGCAGTGTACTTCGGTCCTTCTGCCTGCTCTGCTCTCCACTCTGACTCTGGTGAATTCTCTCACCTTCCCGCGCTTCTGACTGTACCCAGTGCATGTATAAACAAAACAAACAAATAAAATAAATAAAACATGCCTCTATTTAAAAAAAAAAAAATTAAAAAGGAGGTAATAGTACCTATCTTATAAAGTGAGGATTAAGTGAGTAATACACAAGCAATATTCTTAAAAGTGCTTGGCATATAAGAGGTGCTCAATAAACACTATAGTCATTTTGACTCTAATTAAAAGTAGTAGCCAGAATGATCATAACCATAAAGGAAATTTTGAGTATGTCAGCAAAATCAAGACTTATTTTAGAGTCTCTTGTTCATATTTCTTTATATAACAATCCAGCTCTGAATTATTCTGGCAGCAATTCCAGCCAGTATCTTGTTTTGCTCAACAGATCATCTCCTACTTATCTTTACAGATTTCATTATCACTATTTGTACCTTCTCCCGGAGCCGGATGCTAAAAGCTAGCCATGAGTACCAGGAGTACTACACACTCTATCACTTTAGAGCTGGATCAGAATGGACGCGTACATTGCTCTCAAATCTCATACTGCCCTTTCAAGATAGGATAATGACAGGGATTATCAAATGGAAGCGCAAGGTAGATCAGTAACTAAAAGGACTATCCACAGATCTAGAGAATAAAGCTAGACACGGATATTATAGTTATCTATATCATCAACACTCAAATCATCCTCTTACTATGGTGACTTCATAGATTTCATAAAATGATTCTTGAAAATGTATAATGAAGAGAGATCTACAGTCATAGCTGAAAAATATGGATATGCTTTGTTTTAAACCTGAAAAAATATGGCTATTATATGCCACAAAGAAAAGAAAAATACCTGCATCATAAAAATAATTTATGAATTATACTTGTTTTTAAATTATTTTCAGAAGTATCCAGTTGACTAAGAACTTACGTTGTAATGCTAACATTTGAAGAAGGAATCACTAAAACCCGACTTGGTGCAATCAGCACTGATGTATCACATGTCACAACTCGAAGCCCTAGCAGGAACTTCCCTGGGGTGGCTCCACCAGCTCCCCAAATGCAAATTATCTAAAAAAAGAAGGGTAATTAAAAAAATAATTTACTGGCTCAACAATAGCAATTTTAAAGGTAAAATTTCATGTCGTGTTATTTATGTTTCAAAATTTTGAAGTTGGAACAATTTCACAGACTACTCAAAGGTTACCCTTTTATGACACATTTCTGAAAGTCTCCAACATCTTCAATACCACAAGGTGCCTACTATATAGTTCTCTATGGCCCATATGTATTTTTGAGCAAGATTCTCCTATGGAAAAATACATTTCAAGTTCCACAACCAACTTACAAGTATGTATTTGGGCCATAAGACTGAAATATGTTACAAGGAAATTATATAATGTCTCCATTCTGAGTATTGTTTCAACTTGAAAAGTATGATAATTTCCATCACTTTTTTATTCTAGGACTGAATCTGAAATTAGAATGTTAAATATTAATGTTTGTTTTAATTAACAACTTACCTCATAGAAACAAACTAGTAATCTGTATATAAGAGCCACAACCATCATTTTCTGCAAGTCTTCCATTGATGTGTCTTCATCTATTTCTTCTATTATATAATGCATAGCAAATTTAGAGATATCCCTACACAAAATAATAGTTTTGTGTTATAAAGATATAGCTATCAGAGCAGTTACATTGATTTTTTTCCCCCAACAGTGTTGTCATAAACTAAAATTGAAATGCTAAACTATCTTTGGTTTCTAACAATTTAGTTTCAGAAAATACTCATTGGCTTATTCAACAAATAAGCATTACTACCACAAGCATACACTGTACTACCTCTGGAGAGATGATGGTGAGTGACTTCCATGTGGCCTCTATCAGGAAAATGCCACGAGTACTATATAGGAAATCATAAAGTACTGGGAAAACATAGGTCAGGTACACTTAGATTTCCCAGAAACGACATTGATGCTGAGCTCTGAGGATGAAGACAAGAGAATCAGACTAAGAAGGGGGAAGGAAGTTCCAGAGAGAGAGGGAATAACAGAGAAAATCTTGGAGCAAGAGTGTGATACAAGCTATAAACACTTGGTATGTCACCCATATTAAGAATAAGAGTTAACAATGATTAAAAAATAAGGGCATCTGTATACCATATGGATATGTTAAGACTATTCTGAAGACAAAGAAAAACCACGGAAGGGTTTTAAGGCAGGAGAAGGGCAGAATCAACTTATAATCTCTAGTTTTACATCAGAGACTGGGCTGAGACACAACAGGCTACTCAAGACAGAGGACTGAAAGAAGGCTACAGAGACAGACTATTGAGCTACTAGTTAGAATACTTTTGCTGCCAGCCAGGAAAGAGAGGACAGTAACCAGGAACTGGTGTGGGTTGAAGGCTATGCAGGAGATTGAACAGAAAGGAGTTGCCACTTGGTTGGATGTGGAAGGTAGGAGAGGGAGAAGAGAAAGGAAGGAATCACAGTAATGTTCAGACCCCTGGCAGGCGTCCTAAAATTTGACTACAAGAATTTATATTTTGACTCTGTCATGTATTCCTTTGTACCTCTGTGAATTCTGGCTTTAATTTCTTGTAAGCCCAAATTTCAATCTCTGTGAAATGGAGATGTTTACCTCTACTTCACAGTTGTGGTAAGAGTAAATCAGAATTTTTATAAAGAGGTGAGCTCAATGTCTAGTAAGTATAAGGTACTTAGCCAATGATAACTGCTATTATGATTGTTACTCTGAAAGAATTATAAATGTCTCACTTTGCAGTTGATTTGGGAAATGCCTGATAGCAAAAGCAATCCCATTTGGAAATGCCATCTAGGTAGCTTATTAATGTTCATCTACCAAAAGCTCCTTATGCCGTTGTGTTCGGATTTCAAGAGAAGTTTGTCCCCAGCCTAAGAAAATAGCTGAATAAAATCAAACCAGGTCTGAAGACTTCTTTTACCCTCTTTCGAGAGCTGAGATAACCACAGATCTTGCAGAATTTAATGTGCTTTCTTTGGTCTTTTGTAAGTGTCGAAACCCTGTCAGATTATATAGTCACTTGTAGGACTGAGCAAAACAAGATCTCTCATTTCTGCAAATGGGCTTAACTTACTTTATTCCACTGAGGTGCATAATACTTAAGACAATGGTTGCTTTTATAAAGAAGAGAATAAAGAAATCCACCATCTCTGCCATAAATCTATGCGCCAAGGATGGAATAACATACTCTCGGCCTGTAAATTTAAAAAAAAAAAAAAAGGTTAGGAAAATCCATTGATTCACATAAGCCTTAGAATGCAAAGTAGGTAATAAACAGAGAACATAAAGTCAAGGTACACACCCAGCTAATAAAATTTTTTCTAACCTTGCAACAATTATTGGTATCGACTTCATCAACAGTACATGCTAATAACAGCAGCACTATTCTTCTACTTACTGAGCAGTTTAAAGTCTGCTTTCAGGGGGCCTCCCTGGCAGCCTAGGGGTTAAGTCTCAGCGCTCTTAACACGAAAGCCTGTGTTGGATTCATGGTCAGGGAGCTGACCCACTTGGTACTGCAGGCCTCTCCTGTCTCACCTGCTGCTCCCTAAAGCAGTGTATTTCAGTAGATCCGACCTGCTCTGCTCCCCACTGTCTGTCAAGTCCTCTGGCACCTCACATCTCTGGCCTACACCCCAGTTCTTCTATGCAAAAATAAACAAATTTAAAAAACTAAAGTCTGCTTTCACCCCTTTAATGTTTAAAAATGATCTCACACAAATTTAAGGTACTCAATACATTTCACTAGGGACTCAAGTGAGAATCTAGGGATTGCAATTCCATGACACAAAATTAAACTTTTTTTTTTTTTTAGTAAAAATCAAGGTGAAGTATAGACAATGAGTATATAGGAAACCCCTGTGTTCCTCACAGCACCCTTTAGTCATTTAGCTTTCCAACAGCTACAATGATTAGCAATCTGCCTCAACTCTGACCGGGATAAAATTCGGGCAGTAACTAGTTCTTGTTCCACCCAGCTGTGGCTGCACAAGATAAAAAGTTTAAATACTAATCTAAAAGGCGTAACTAATTCAAAGGGCCGTCATGTCCGTGGGGAGGTAAACAATGCGCCCGACCACGGAGCCGGGGAGAGGCGCGCAGCTCCGTCTGGCCTCCCGCCACCGCCTCGGACCTGCAGCCCGTAAGTAATTATTATACTAATCACACACATCCCGTCCCGCGGCCGCGGGCTCGGACGCCACACGGCGACCCTGGGTCTGCATTAATTCCAGCACGTCCCGCCACCCGGGCCCCAAATGGGTTTGCCACCCGAGAACCCAGCTCCGGGCCTCCCTTTCTGGGGCGCGGAGCTCAAGAGGGTGAGCACAGCTGCCCTGACTCGTGGGAACGGCGAGTGCCGGCAGCAAGCGTCTCCAGTCGGGGGGCAGCACACTTGGGGCCCCTCGCGCCTGGGGAGCCAGCGGGGGCGCGCGCAGAACCGGCGAGCAGCGGCAGGCACACGCGCGAAGGCGCGCCGGCTCCCCGTCCCCAGCCTGCGGGGGGCGGGGGTCGGCTCCCCCCGGGGGGTTCCCGGGGTGGGGGGTCCCCCAGCTCGGCGCAGCCCCGCCGTGGCGCGCTCACCTGCCTGGCGCCCGGTCTCGCTCGGGGTTCGCGAAGGGGCGGCGGCGGCCGCGCGGGACCCCGGGGCGGCGCGGCCGGAGCCCTGCGCGTGGGGCGCCCGGGGGGCCTGGCCCGCGACGGCAGCGGGGCCGGGGGCGCCCCCGGGCCGGGCGCGGCGGCCGCGGCGCTGAGGAAGTAGAAGGGGCTGTAGTAGGCCAGCGCGGGGGGCGGCGCGGCGGGCGGGGGCGCGGCGGGGCCGGGCGCGGGCGGCGCGCCGCAGTAGGCGGGGAGCGCGGCCAGGCCGCTGTGCCAGGTGAGGTAGCCGCAGTAGGACTGCCACAGCCACTCGTGCACCTGGCGGGAGTACTCGCGGGCGCTCAGGCGCGCCGGCCGCTCCCGCGGCGCCTCGGGGCCCTCGCGCGCCGCCGGCTCCTGCGGCCCCGCGCCCGCCTCCCCGCGCCGCCCCGCCTCGCGCGGCGGCGCCGAGTCCGAGTCCTCGGCCGCCGCGAGGCCCGGGGCGGGGGGCCGGCCCGGGGCCTGGGGTTCGCTCGGCGGCCCGTCCCGGGGGCGCGGGGCGGCGGCGGGCGCGCCCCTCAGGGAGGGGACGGGCGGGGCGTCCCTTCGGCCGTCGTCCTGTCCGGGAGGGAGGCCCCGGGCTTCCTCCGGCCCCTCCGCCATCGTCGCCTCAGCAGCAGCCGCGGCCGCCCTGTCACCGCGGCGTCTCCCTCCCCCGCGGGCCCCGCCCCAACGGCCCGTCGCGCCGCCGCCGCAGGCGCTGCGTCACAATGCGCCGCCGGAAGCGGAAGCCCCGCCCGCGCGACGTCATCCGCCGCCGCCGCGAGGAGGGGGGGCAGGCGGAAGTGTGGCCCGGCCGGGTTGCTGGGGGGTGGGGGGCAGAGCACAGAGGCGAGTCCTGCAGTTTTGGGGGTGCTGGGGGTACGGGTAGGATAGCGGGCAGAGCAGACCGGGGTAAAGGAGGAGCCTGGAGCCCTCAGTGGCTTTCTCAGGCCTTTATTGAGCTTTACATGGAGTGTGGCAAACAGGTACAGGACAGGCAGGGGTGCCGGGGGTCAGGAGGCTGGCAGGCCCCCAAGCCCCCCACACGTCTTCACTCTGGGCTGCTCGCTCTCTCTCTTCTGGCTTGCTTTCTCCTGTTCTCTCTCCTGCATCTGCTTCTCTTGGTGACTATCTCAGTACTCCTACTATGGCCCACAGAAGTAAATAAGACAGTTTGCAACAATGTGACAACTGCGGGTGCCCCATCAGGCAGGGCAATCCTAATGGTGGGATTGAAGAAAAGCCTGAAAACCATTTACCCTACACTGGGCCCAGAAGGTCACCCCTTCCTCCATTCCCCGTACACCTCTCTCCCTCTCCCCCACCCCTTGCTTTTAAAAGATTTATTTATGCATATAAGAATTGGAGTACAGGCCAGAGGTGCAGGGGGTGAGAGGATTCACCAGAGCCAGGAACAGAACAGGAGGATCTACTGAAATACACTGCTGAGGGGAGCAGCAGACAAGTCAGAAAGGTCTGCTGCGCCATGTGAGTAGCTCCCTGGCAGGGGACCGAACCTGTACTGTAGTGGCTGCAGATAGCTTCATAGGTTGTGTCCCAACCCTTTGTGCCACCAGGGAGGCCCCATCCCCCCAAGTTTAATAAAGCCTGAAGCCCATGGCTTCTTTCCGTAATCCCACAGGCTATGGACTCAGGCCCTCCTGGGAGGAGAGGATTCCCAAGGCCATTGGTCCCAGGGGTCAGTGTCCTCCTGCCTGTGGGGGGGCCACGACTGTTGTGGGCTATAACCTGTTGTTTATTTCTGCCTGTAGTACTTGTATCACCATATGCAAGTAATGACCAAATCAACCTGGGACATATCTCAAGATAGTTTGCTCAGTTGCAGAGATTTTTTTTTGTGTAAGAAAGAGAGATAATGCTGATTTGAGAGTCCTTATCTTGAAGCTAACTTTTCCTTAAAAATCTTCATTTCTACTCTGTAAAACCGTGCCTTTGCCTGCAGCAAAACTGCCTTTCTTTAAGCCCATTGCCTCACTGGTGACTTGTCTAGTATTTTCTTTTTCTTAAAGATTTATTTATTTATGCATACGAGAACTAGGGTGTAAGCTGGGGGGTGGTGGTGGATATGTGTGTGTGTGTGTGTGTGCGCGCGCACCAGAGACAGAGTGGGGAACAGAACAGGTGGATTGACTGAAATAAACTGCTCAGGGGAGACAGGCGAGGTCTGTTGCACCATGTGGGTTGCTCCCTGGCTGGCTGGGGATAGAACTGGTGCTGCAGTGGCTGCGGACTGCTTCACAGTGCGGTGCTTAACCCCTTGTGCCACCAGGGAGGCCCCGCTGTTGAGATTTTATTGCAATTGCATTGAATCTGTAAATTGCTTTTTGTAGGATGGCCATTTTGATAATGTTAATTATCCCTGCTATTCCATAAGCAGGGAATGTCTTTCCATTTCTTTGTGTCTTCTTTTACTTCTTTTCACAATGTTTTGTAATGTTCTTTGCATAAGTCTTTCATCTCCTTTGTTTTGTTTTATTTCCAGGTATTTATTTTATTTGGGTACAATTGTAAATGGGGTGGTTTTCTTAATTTCTTCCTCTTCACACTGATTTTTGTGTGTTGATTTTGTAACTTACTACTTCACTGAACTGGTTTATTGTTTTAATTAGTTTCCCATAGAATTTTTAGGGTTCTCTCTATATATTACCATATCATTTACAAATAATTATAGTACTACTTCCTTTCCTATTTGGATTCCTTGTATGTCTTTCTTTTGCCTACTCACTCTAGTTAGGACTTCCAGTATAATATTGAAAAGCAGTGGTGAGAGTGGACATCCTTGTCTTGTTCTAGATCTTATAGGGAACGCTTTTAGAATTGAGCATTCATTGAGAATGCTGTTAACTGTGGATTTGTTGTATATGGCTTTTATTGTGTTAAGGTATGTTCCTTTTATCCCAAGTATTTTAGGGCCCTTCATTGTAAATGCTGAACTTTATCAAATGTTTTCTCAACATCTATTGATATGATCATAAGATTTTGATTTTTACTGATGTGTTGGATTACATTAATGGATTTTTGTTTTTTGGTTTTTTTTTAAGATTTTATTTTATTTATTTATACAAGCGCTGGGTACAGTCAGAAGCACGGGAGGGTGAGAGAATTCACCAGAGCCAGAGCAGGGAGCAGAGCAGGCAGAAGGACTGAAGTACACTGCTGAGGGGAGCAGCGGGTGGCAGGAGAGGTCTGCGCGCCATGGGGGACCCTCCTCCGGTGGCCGGGGAGCAGCCAGGGATCGAACCGGTGCTGCAGAGGCTGCGGGCAGCTTCGCAACCCAGCGCTCAACCGCTGCGCCACCAGGGAGGCCCATTATTAATGGATTTTTGAATGTTGAACCATCCTTTGTCTCTGTGATAAACCCCATTTGTTCATGATGTATTTTTCTTTTGATCCATTGGATTCAGTTTGGTAGATTTTATTGAGGATTTTTTTTTCCATCTGTGTTCATAAGGGAAATTGGCCTAGAGTTTCTTTTTTGTGTGTTGTCTTTGTTTGATTTTGGTATTAGTGTAAGATTTTATTTGGGTACAATTGTACCCAATTTTTGGCTTTGTAAAATTTATTTGGTAATATTCCTTCTTGATTTTTGTAAGATAGGCACCTTTGAACATTTGGTAAAACTTGTGAATCTATCCCATTCTGGGCTTTTGTTTTTGGGGAGGGTTTTGATAACTGTTTCAATTTCACTGCTTTTAATTGGTTTGTTTAGGTGTTCTATTTTGCCTTTATTAAGTTTTGGATGATTATATAGTTCTAAGAATTTATCCATCTCATCTACATTGTTGAGCTTGTTTGCATATAATTGTTCATCATAGTCGTTGATTTTCCTCTGGATTTCTGCTATATCTTTTATAATTTCTCTTTTTTCATTTTTGATCCTATTAATTTGAGTTTTTCTTCCATTTTTTCTTTCTGAGCCTGGCTAGAAATTTGCATACTTTGTTTATTTTTTCAAAGAAGCAGCTTTCAGTTTCCTTGATCTTTTGGATTGTTCTCCTACTTCGTTGAGATGGGAGATTAGGTTGTGTTTTGGGGTTCTTTCTTGTTTCTTGATGTGTGTCTATATTGCTATATACTGTCTTCTTATTACTGCTTTTGCAGTCCCATATATTCTGGAACGTTGTGTCCTCATTGTTATTTGTCTCAAGGTATTTTTTTTTAAAGATTGATTTATTTATTTGTACAAGAACTGGGGTACAGGCCAGATGCGTGGGAAGGTGAGAGGATTCACCAAAGACAGAGTAGGGAGCCGAACAGGCAGACTGACAAAATACACTGCTGAGGGGAGCAGTGGGTGAGGCAGGAGAGGTCTGCCACGCCATGTGGAACCCTTCAACACACACTGCAGAGACTGTGGACAGCTTCACAGCACTGCGCTCAAGTGCCTGAGCCACCAGGGGAGGCCCTCAAGGTATTTTTTTATTTTTTTCTATGATTTCCTCATTAATCCAGTGGTCTTTCAGTAGCATGTTCTTCATTCTCCATGTAATGGGTGGTGATGGTGCGTGGGGGAGGGGGTGTCTCCTTGCTTTCTTTTAGTAGGTGATTTCTAGTTTGATCCCTTATGGTCAGAGAAGATGGTTTGATTTCAATCTTCATGTATTTGTTGTTTTTCTTGTGGTCCAGTACATGGTCTATCCTGGAGAATGATCCGTGTGCACTTGAGAAAAATGTGTTTTCTTTTCTTTCTTTTTTTCGGGGGGGTGGTGGTCAGTTTCTTATAGATGTCTATTAGGCCAATGTAGTTTAGATCTTTGTTTAGGGCTATTGTGTCCTTGTTTATTTTTTATCTCATTGATCTGTCCACTGGTCACAGTGGTGTGTTGAAGTCTTCTATTACATGTGTATTTTCTCTGATGTCTGTTTTCAGAGATGATAGTGATGACAATGTATTTTGGTGCCCCTTCATTTGGTTAGTATATATGAATGAGAGTTATAACCTCCTGGTGTATTGTCCCCTTGATCATTATTATATAGTGTCCATTGGTGTCTCTAGTCACCTTTTTTAGTTTGAAGTCTATTTCATCTCATGTAAGTATGGTTGCCCCTGCCTTCTTACGGAAGCCATTTGCTTTTAGAATTGTTTTCTAATCCTTTATTTTCAATCTATATTTATCTTCGACACTTAGGTGTGTTTTCTGGAGACAGAAGAAGGTTGGATTCTGTTTCCTAATCCTGTATTCCTCTCTGTGTCTTTTTAGTGGTCAGTTTAGTCCATTTATATTTAGGGTGATTGTTGATACATGGGAGTCTATAATTGCCCATTTTGTTCATTGTTTGTGGTTCTATTCAAAACCTTATTCATTTCCTCCTGCTCATTCCTCTGTTGGTTTAGATTTTAAGGCTTCTTGTAATATTTCTTGGAGTGGGGGGGGGTTAGCAGTGAGTTTCTGATGATTTAGTTTGGCAGAGAAGTTCCTTATTTTTCCCTCATATAGAGTTTTGCAGGATATAGTATTCTTGGCTGGCATTTTTTGTCTCGGAGTTTTTGAATACGTTACTGCATTCTCTTCTTGCCGATAGTATTTCTTCAGAGAAGTCTGATGTCAGCCTAATCAGTTTTCCTTTATAGATTATTTGTTTCTTCCCCTTCATTACTTTCTCTTTGTCTCAGAATCTTGGAAGTTTTATTATTATCTGTCTTGCTGTAGTTTTACTTTCATTATGGTAATTTGGTGTTTTTATAGCTTCCTGTATGTCGGTTTTCATTTCCTTCTTCATGTTTGGGAAATTCTCTTCAATGATTTCCTTGAATAGTGTCTCAGTTCCCTTGTCTTTTTCTTCACCTTCTGGGGTTCCTAGGATTCTTACATTTCCTTTCCTCATGGTATCACATAATTCTTTTTTTTTTTTTTAAAGATTTATTTATTTATTTATACAAGCACTGGGTACAGTCAGAAGCATGGGAGGGTGAGAGAATTCACCAGAGCCAGAGCGGGGAGCAGAACAGGCAGATGGACCGAAGTACACTGCTGAGGGGAGCAGCGGGCGGCAGGAGAGGTCTGCGCGCCATGCGGGACCCTCCTCCGGTGGCTGGGGAGCAGCCGGGGATCGAACCGGCACTGCAGAGGCTTCAGGCAGCTTCCCAACCCAGTGCTCAACTGCTGCGCCACCGGGGAGGCCCATCACATAATTCTTGAAGTGTTACTTCATTCTTTTCCCTTCATACCTCTCTTTTCTTTTCTTTTTTGGTTCTTTTTTATATCCGTATCTTCAAGAATACTGAGTCATTCTTCCATTTCATCTATTCTATTTTCATGGCTTTTCCAGAACTCCTTAACTCTTTTATTGATCTGTTAACACCCTGCAGTTCCTTTATTTTCTTTTTTAAAGTTTCAGTCTCATTCTTCTATTCATTGATTCTATTTCTCATGTCATTCTTTCTTTCTTTCTTTTTTTTTTTTTAAGATTTATTTATTTATTTACACAAGCACTGGGTACAGTCAGAAGCGCGGGAGGGTGAGAGGATTCACCAGAGCCAGAGCAGGGAACAGAACAGGCAGACTGACGAAGTACACTGCTGAGGGGAGCAGCGGGTGGCAGGAGAGGTCTGCGCGCCATGTGGGACCCTCGCCGGTGGCCGGGGATCGAACCGGCGCTGCAGAGGCTGCGGGCAGCTTCACAACCCAGCGCTCAACTGCTGCGCCACCAGGGGAGGCCCTCTCATGTCATTCTTGTCCTTTTCTGCATCTTTAAATTTTTCAATTATGGTGATTCTGAATTCTTTATCTGTCAGGCAGAGAAATTCTTCCAGGTCAGTGTTGTTGGGTACTGGAGGCTGATTTTCCTTCTATGGTGTGTTGTTCTCAGGAGGGCTTGCTTGACAATTTATATTTTTTTTTCTCCCCATTGTTTGCTTTCGGGTTTGTTCTAGGCATAGGCCACTGCAGTCCCAGCGGGCATGAATTCTGAGTGCTCCTACCAGAGCATGGGGGCTGCTGTGGTTGGGGGGTTGTTGGGGGTTCCTACAGCTCCCATCTGGGTGTGCATCTGTGGAATAGCTCTGTGTGCTCTCTGTCCCCCCTTGAAGTGCACCCCACCTCTCACTGGCCTGGACAGGGCTGGTGTAGTCTTGGGTTCACAAAAACTGTTGATGCGGGTGGGGGCGATGGCTGCTTGCCCTGGTAAGTTGCAACATATCTGTTTTCTCCTTGTCCCACCCCGTTTTTGACATAATTTTATTTTATTTTTGTAAGAGGCTTTTTAAAAAAAGATTTATTTATTTATGATTACAAGAACTGGGGTACAGGCCAGAGGTGTGGGGGGGTGAGAGGATTCACCAGAGACAGAGCAGGGAACAGAACAGGCAGACTGACTGAAATACACTGCTGAGGGGAGCCACAGGTGAGACAGGAGAGGTCTGCTGCACCATGTGGGTAGCTTCCTGGCCAACTGTGGATTGAACTTGTGTTGCAGAGGCTGCGGATAGTGAAGTCTATTAAGAACTTGTAAATACAAAATTCATAATGATGTGTAGTCTTCCCAAAGGGATTAAACCTGAGTTTGGTCAAAGCTCTGGATCCAACTACTAATATATAGGAAATAGAGAAAAAAGAAACATATTAAAATACACTTTAAATGTACAATCTGCAGAATTCAGACTGTGGGGAACAGTATGTCAAATAGCTGATATATTCAATAGATAAATTGTATAAAAAAGGAAGAAATGAGAGAATTATTATATTAAAGGCCACTTAAAAGAATCAAATCAAGGAGCAAGATTAAATTATAATTTGGAGGAGTTCACTTAAAGAAATATGAAAAAGTGATTTTGGGGCGGGGGGGATAGGCTTTGTGGTTGGGAGGGAACCCAGACATGCTTCTGGTGTGGCTGACAGATTTCTGTTTCCTGACTTGGAAAGTGATCGCAAGGGTTTTCATCTTATAAAAAAAAAAAATCAAACTTTTGACAAAATGGACCAAAATGGAATTTTTTTTCACCATCACATCTAAACTCTGAAGGATATACTTCAGTAGGAGGGCAGTGGGACCTCAGAAGCAGAGAATGAGATGACAAAAGAAATAACTTTAAGAAAATTCTATCCTAGGGCCTCCCCGGTGGCGCAGCAGTTGAGCGCTGGGTTGTGAAGCTGCCCGCGGCCTCGGAGGCGCCGGTTCGATCCCCAGCTGCTCCCCGGCCACCGGAGGAGGGTCCCACATGGCGCGCAGACCTCTCCTGCCGCCCGCTGCTCCCCTCAGCAGTGTACTTCGGTCCTTCTGCCTGCTCTGCTCCCCGCTCTGGCTCTGGTGAATTCTCTCACCCTCCCGCACTTCTGACTGTACCCAGTGCATGTATAAACAAAACAAACAAACAAATAAATAAATAAATAAAAAACATGCCTCTGTAAAAAAAAAAAAAAAAGAAAAAAGAAAATTCTATCCTAAATCTAATTCCTGTGTTAAACTAGTTCGAGAAAAATAGTCTGGACACACATGGTGAATGGACCATTTCTCCTTTTCAAAATATCCATTGAAATGACACAAAGGACTGAAACTATCAGATGGATGTAGTTTTGAAGGTAGAAGTTCGATGACTTAAGGAGGGGAAATTCTGAACCTGGTGGTCCACTGTACTTCAGAAAGTATGGAGAGCACAGTGCTTACAGGGCCCAGATTAAATAAAAGTCTGCATGCTGAATACTCCAATGCTCCTCATGGCCAATTTTTCCCCAGCATCATTCTTGAAATTCCACTTGTCAAACCTCCGTCTCCTATGCTGGATTATTGGAGAAGTATTCTTTTGAGAAACTGCCTGTTCTGTTCCCCGCTCTGGCTCTGGTGAATTCTCTCACCCTCCTGCGCTTCTGACTGTACCCAGTGCTTGTATAAATAAATAAATCTTTTTAAAAAGAAAGTACTTAGGAGGTTCCTGTCTCCTTCCATATCAAGCCGCATATTTACAGTAGCAAACGGGATCTCTATGAGGAATAATAAGAGAACCTGGGAGAAACTAGTAGCAGGTTTTGCCATTGTTATCATCTGAAACCTGGCTGATGTCAATGACCTTGCTCCCCAGAATTCTGGTGAGTGAGCTGCGCTGAAGTTAGCTACTGATGCTCCTGCTGTGGGTAGCTTTGCATCCCATCTGGGGTCTGGGGACCCCAGGGACGGCTCTTCATTCTTGTCTTGGTGAGGAAAGAATTCAACATGGAGACCAGAATTGGGCAGGAAACCAAGAAGTTTATTGACAGGTAAGAAGAAGGACTGGAACCCTCTCTGAGCAGAGAGGGGTCCCAAATAGGTGGCCGCTGAGGGGACCAAAAGCAGGTGTTTATAAAGGTATAATGGGAAAGAGTGGGGGTGTTTGGCTCTTGGGTGTCTCTGTGTTGTCTCTTGCAGATTAGTTGGGGTCTGTGGGGTGTCCTAGGTTACTGAGGCGCAGAGTCTCGCAGGCTACCTAACCTGTTTTCTGGAAATGAGTTTTGGTCCGTAGCTTTGGCACTGTATTATGGTGTTGGTGTTCTGAATAGTAAATTTTTACTGGCTTGGGGGCACCCTGACTCCAAGTGATTGCTTCCCATTCAGTTTATAGATGGGTTTGGGACGTCTGGGCTTCAGACACCTGGTTGTTCCTCATTCAGTTTGATAAATGGACCCCCTGATCCTAGCTGACAGCCTGTACCCATTTTCCAGCTTCCTCCTTAGCATCACTCCCAGGAACTGCAGTAGCCAGATACCAGGCAGCATTCTGAGGTTGACTTCTGATGGTGACAGTACCCAGGGCTGATCAGCAGCCTACCAGGGGCGCGTCTGCGGTTAGCCTGCACACCGCTGCTCTGCGTAACAGGCTCTCCTCTGCGCTCGGTGCGCGTTGCTGTTCCATGTAAGAGGAAGGGCGCTCACACTGTGGGTCTGCTGTGGTGTGGTGGATGCTGGCTCAGGAAGATCCTCAGATATTTGGCACCATCTCCGGTGAACACCCGCGGAGGGCATGCTTGAGCAACATCTACAGAGCTCCTGAAGACTCTGGAAAGGAAGAGCAGTGTCCTGCTGAAAAGGCTGTGACCAAGAGGGAATTCATTCCAGCTCCAGCTCCTGAGTTCACCCCATGCAGCCACTGGAGCCTTGATAACCATTTGGCAGTTCCCCACTGAAGACAGCGCCCTCAGCCTGCCATGAAGCCTGGGCTGCTGCTCCCACTTACTGCTCAGGTCACTGAACAGGTAGGAAAAATCACTGGATGGTCTTCAGCTGTTCAGCCACAGCCTGTTAAGCAGAACAGGGAAATCAGAGTGATGGAAAATAAACAGTTCAAAAAAATACCAGGAAAAGCAAACAAACAAAATACCCAAGAAAGGAAAGGAAACATAATCATAACTGCTGCTTGACTCATCACTGAATAACGTTCACAGTCATACCATCAACACTGCTGTTCTGACCCAAACTGTGACGCATTTACTTTGAGAAATAAGGGAAGTGAGAGGAGGCAGAAGTTAGCTAAGTGCTGATCTCCTGTATTAAGAAGTTAATAGATGACATCTTCAAACGTCATTTAGAAGCGTGGCTGCAAATGTCAGATGAAACAGCCCAGATAATTGAAAGTCCTCAGGGTCGCCTTGATGGAAATGAAATGACACATGAACATGTCAGAAAGTTAGGGTACTATCTTGATTTTGTAAAAGCAAAAACAACCAAAAAAACACTGTCATCTGCAAGAAAAGAAACATAATGTCTGCGTTGTGACTATACCTGCAGGCAGTGGCTGTACCTGCCAGGTTTATGGAGTGCACACCCTGTACAACTAAACTTGTTTCTGTGTTGCAGGATGGGGGCTGGGAGTGGGGAAGGGCGTGGCAGAGAATTGTCATTTTTCTTTTACTGTTTGATTTTTTATTAAGCTAAATTACTCTGATGGCAAGGAAGGAAAGAAGAATGTGAAATGTGGGTCTGATTTCATGCATGCATGGAGAAGGTTCAAAGAAGTCATTAGAGGGGCTTCCTCCCTGGTGGCACTAGTGATTAAGTCTCAGCACTATGAAACTATTGCCAGCCACTGCAGCATGAGTTCGATCCCTGGCCAGGGAGCTACCCACATGGCGCAGCAGACCTCTCCTGTCTCGCCCGCTGCTCCCCTCAGCAGTGTATTTCAGTCAGTCTGCCTGTTCTGTTCCCCACTCTGTCTCTGGTGAGTCCTCTCACCCCCTGCACCTCTGGCCTGTACCCCAGTCCTTGTATGCATAAATAAAATTAAAAAAAAAAAAAAGAAGTCATTAGGATCTGGATTCTGTCCCATCAATGCGAGATCTCCCATCAGAACCCATAGGTGGCTTCAGCCTTTACATTGTCTCCATATTCCTAGTCCCGAGCAAAAGTGGGCTTTCTTTGGGCAAACCTGTGGGCTAATAAACTGAGCCTGATCTATTAAGAACAGTGAAAGAACAAGACGACAATAGCAGGGAAGAACACTTAACAGAATCAAATAGGAATAGATAATAAAAAAAACAACAACAACAAAAAAAAACAACAGCAGGGCTTCCCCCGTGGCGCAGCAGTTGAGCGCTGGACTGCGAAGCTGCCCGCAGCCTCTGCAGCGCTGGTTCTATCCCCGGCCGCCCGGCGAAGGTCCCACATGGCGCGCAGATCTCTCCTGCCATGCCTGCTGCTCCCCTCAGCAGTGTATTTCGTCAGTCTGCCTGTTCTGTTCCCCGCTCTGGCTCTGGTGAATTCTCTCACCCTCCCGCGCTTCTGACTACCCAGTGCTTGTACAAATAAGTAAATAAATCTTAAAAAAAAAACAAAAAACAAAAACACAAAGGAAATATTGAAGAGGCAATAGAAAAGTCAAGGGAAATGGAGATGGGAAAAAAAAAACACAGAATTGAAGAGGGCATTGCTGAATTTGAGGGAAGAGTTCCCTGGAGTGGAAGAAGCCAAATCAATTCACTGCATTGCTTGTTGGGTTCCTGGCCTAACAATAGTCAATGGGAATTTGCTAGAAATGCAAATCTTTAGGTCCCACATCAAACCTTTTGAATTAGAGACTCTGAAACTGGGGCCCACGTATCTGTGCTTTTACAAGCCTTTCAGCTGACTCTGAAGCATACTCAAGTTTGTTGGCAATGTAAATTGGTACAATCTCTCTGTGGACAATTTAACAATATCAGTCATAATTAGAGAGGCATATACTCTTTGACCCTGGATTTTCACACTTAGCGGTGTACCCTACAGTTATTTGCATGGAGACAAAATCATTTATGTACAAGGTGGCAGCATTATTTGACTGGAAATGAAATGTCAGTTATTAAGGAACTGGTGAAATCTGTAGTGGTGTGTTTATGGCATGTGATGTTATAGAGTTGGAATATAATGAGGAAACTTCCTGTATTGGTATCTCCCAGAAATATTATATCGATATCTCCAAGTTAGGTTGCAAAAACAAGATGCAGAATTGTATATCTAGTGTGCTGTCATTTATGTAAAATAAGGAACAAAATAAATATGTATAATGAGGGACAAGTTTATATATGCCTATCAATGGCATTGACTTGATGTATGATGAGGAAACTTCTAGAAGGACAAATATGAAATAACAAGGTTATCTGATGAAGATGGGAAAAAGTGACAGGATATTGGAACTATTGGACTTTATTACCTAATCCAAAAAGCATGTATTTTTAAATTCTGTAATGAATTCATCTCCGTCTTGATTACTCTAAAACAGGTTGTCATCGATTTTTTTTAAAGATTTATTTATTTATGCATACAAGAACTGGGGTACAGGCCAGGGGCATGGAAGGGTGAGAGAATTCACCAGAGACAGAATGGGGAGCAGAAGAGGCAGACTGACTGAAATCCACTGCTGAGGGGAGCAGCGGGTGGGACAGGAGAGGTCTGCCGCGCCATGTGGGTATCTCCCTGGCTGGCTGGGAATTGAACCTGCGCTGCAGAGGCTGTGGACAGCTTCACAGCGCTGCACTCAACCCGCTGCACCACCAGGGAGGCCCAGGTAGTCATCGATTTTAATGTAGACAGCAGCACTGTTGCTCGTAGTCCTACCTCCAATCTTCTCCACTGCCGACCTACTCCAATTCATAGCCTACACTGTTATAGACAGATAATCAATCAAGAGTGAGACAGAGCCTCTTCTAGCTTTCCTGAGTCCTACAAATCCTTCTCTTCCCAGGGTGACCAGATCTCCATACACAACACACATTTGCAAACCTCAGCAACATGATTGTATTGGAAAACAGCTCACAGAGGTTTACGCAAGTATCAAGGTGGCTATTTGATCTCTTTTTCTGTAATGGTTTTTAAATATTTTGAATTTCAGAGTCAAACTAGAAAGATTTGCTTTAAACACATTTGATAATTTTAGTTAATATAAGTGACAAGGTGGGAGAAAGTTGACTTTATCCAACTCTTATTTACTCTGACCTCTGAGACTTGGGAGCAGAGTCAGAGTGGACAGCTAGTGTTTTGAGTGTGTACTCAACAGCTTGTGTGTTTCATAAAACCTAAACCTTCTGTTGAGCTCCACCCTCAACAGAATTGTAAGTGTCTGACATAATATAGTAAATAATAGGCACTAAGTTGTATAGCAGGTTTCTAAAACTTCCTCATCATGCATAACTAAGACTTGATATCCATTAGCTTTTGTTTGTATAACTTCATACCTTTCCTCCCTAAAATAGCATCATTCTGTTTGTTCTAGAAAACTGCCCCCCTCTTTGATCCTATGATTCTTTCAGAAGAGGGATTTTCTTTTCTTTTTTAAAGATTTATTTTATTTATTTATGCATACAAGAGCTGGGGTATAGGCCGCAGTTGAGGGCGGGGAGTGAGAGGATTCACCAGAGACAGAGTAGGGAGCAGAACAGGCAGATTGACTGAAATGCAGTGCTGAGGGGAGCAGCTGGCGAGACAGGAGAGGTCTGCTGTGCCATGTGGGTAGCTCCCTGGCTGGGGATCGAACTCAGGTTGCAGTGGTTGTGGATAGCTTCATAGTGCTGAGACTTAACCCCTTGAGTCATCAGGGAAGCCCCAGAAGAAGAATTTTCAAACCCATTTCCTTCAGCCTGCCCCATCCACCTCAAACTTGGGCAATCAGATTATTGTCTCCTTAGAATTTGAATCTTGAATAGTGACTCAAAGTTGTTACAGGTCCATCAGTTTGAAAAGAATATCCTGGAGGTTCTGTTGCTGGTTCCTGGGATTGTCCCTGGTTCCTGGTTAAGGTACAGTTGTTCATCTTTTCCTCTGATTCTGAGCGATCCATTCTTCTTTATTTTTTTAAATGCAAAATTTACCATTTTTATTGAGGGGATACAACCATTATGCCAAACTTTAGCCATCAATAAACAATTTCACTTCCCATCTTGAAGTAATAAGAATATATTTTATTTTAATGGGACATAAGGGCAAAGTATCAAGAATTAAATAGTTGTAAGTTTTATATTTTTTGTGATTTTGAAGTTATTATTTGAAGTTGATATGCAGGATATAGGATGTGGTATTGTACAAAATATAACTTCATCTCTGAAATTTAAGAAGACAACATCCTATCGTTTTTACTGTCAGTGACGTAGAGCAAAGGACGAAGCATTAAAATTTTAAAATCTAAAGGGATCAGAGGGAGGGAGGGAGGAGCACAGGGGTGATGGTGCATGGGTGCATTGGTGAAGGAAATTCTATGGGGACTACAACTGAGGGGGTGGGGGGAAACAAATATTGTTTAAAAATGAACAATGATGTAAAAAAAAACCTAATTAGGGCCTCCCTTGTGGTGCAGTGGTTGAGTGCTGGGCTGCGAAGCTGCCCACAGCCTCTGCAGCGCTGGTTAGATCCCTGGCCCCTGGTGAGGGTCCCACGTGGCACACAGACCTCTCCTGCTGCGCCCGCTGCTCCCCTCAGCAGTGTATTTTGTCAGTCTGCCTGTTCTGTTCCCTGCTCTGGCTCTGGTGAATTCTCTCACCCTCCTGTGCTTCTGACTGTACCCAGTGCTTGTATAAATAAATAAATAAAATCTTAAAAAAAAAAAAAAACCTAATAAAAAAAATTTAAAATCTAGAGTTCCTACCACCAAGACAACCGTGAACCCTCACAATAGATTCCTGTGCTCTCCCCTCCTGTTTTGATCCCTCCCTCTCCCCTGCTGAATGTCTCTGATTTATAATTTGCCTTTTAGATTTGTCTTTCTTTTTTTTCTTATCCCTGTGCGGTTTTCCTATGTTTCTCCTATAAGTGAAACTATCCAATATTTTTCTTTTTCCTTCTGACTTATTTCACTGAGCACAATCCCTTCCAGCTCCATCCATGTTGCCACAGATGGCATGTGTTTATCTATTATGATTCTTGAGTAGAATTCCATTGTGTATATATCCCACAACTTTTTTTTTCAAAGATTTATTTATTTATGCATACAAGAACTGGTTTATAGGTCAGAGGTGTGGGGGGTGAGAGGATTCACCAGAGACAGAGTGGGGAGCAGAACAGGCGGCTCTACTGAAATACACTGCTGAGGGGAGCAGCGGGCGAGCCAGGAGAGGTCTGCTGCGCCATGTGGGTTAGCTCCTTGGCAGGGGATTCAATTTGGAACTCCTGCCTCAGTGGCTGTCGAAGCTTGATACTGCTGAGACTTAACCCCTGTGTCACCAGGGAGGCCCTGTTGTTAGTTTTTTTAAAATGTGGGCCATTCTTACTGGTGTGAGGTGACAGCTCATTGTGGTTTCGATTTGCATTTCCCTGGTTATAAGGGATGCTGAGCGTTTTTTCATGTGCTGTTGGTCATCTGCATTTCCTCTTTTTTTGGACTGGGTTCTTTATTTTGTTTTTGTCGAGTTGTGTAAGCTCTTTGTAGATCTTTGATACCGGTCCCTTATCAGTTTTGCGGAATGCAAATATTTTCTCCCAGCATGTGGGGTATCTCTTCATCTTGGTTATTGTCACTTTTGGTTTCAGTTTGATATTATCCCAGCTGTTCGTCTTCTCCTTCGTTTTCTTTGCTTCAGGGGAAGAGTCTGTAAAGATATTTCTGAGATGTATGTCATGGAGTGTTCTGCCTCTGTTGTCTTCTACATATTTTACGGTTTCAGGTCTTACATTCAAGTCTTTTATCCATTTTGAGTTGCTTGTGTATGGTGCAACACTGTGTATGTTTTAGGGAAATAGGTTTACACCTCTTTAAATGTATGTCAACACACCGCACTCACCACCGAAGCACCCATCATGCTTCACCATAGAACATTTGGTCTCCATTATGCTCCCCAGGGTCCACCCTCCCTCCTCCTCTGGTAGTTTCAATCCTATCGTCAGATTTCTAGGGTTTGTTTTGGTTTAGTTTTTTTTTTAATTTATTTATACAAGCACTGGGGTACAAGCCAGAGGTGCGGGAGTGTGAGAGGAATCACCAGAGAACAGAGAGGGAGCAGAAGAGGCAGAAGGACCAAAATACACTGCTGAGGGGAGCAGCAGGTGCAACAGGAGAGGTCTGTCTTGCCAAGTGGGAATCTCCCTGGCCACCAGGAATTGAACCCACGCTGCAGAGGGTAGGGACAGCTCACAGCGCTGCACTCAACGCGCTGCGCCACCGGGGAGGCCCTGTTTTGGTGTAGTTTTGCTCGTTTTTTGTCTTAATATTCCCCATATGAGTGAAATCTTCCCATATTTGTTTTTCTCTTTCTGACTTACTTCGCTTAGCATAATTCCCTCCAGTTCCACCCATGTTGTCACAAATGGCAAGAGTTTATTTTTTTATATATATATATAGCTAAGTGAATCAGGCCTGGGCATCTGAGAACCCCCAGAGCTGGATCCCAAGGGGCTCTCTCAGTTCTTGGCTTGGTGAGGAAAGAGATCGAGGCTGAGTTAGACAGGAAAGACATTTATTGTCTGATAAGGAGAAGGACTGGAGGGCATCCCTGTGGGTGCAGGGGTTAAAGTCTCAGTGCTATCAAGCTGTCAGCAGTCATTGTGGCAAGAGTTCAATCCCTCTCCAGGGAACTGACCCCCATGGAGCAGCAGACCTCTCCTGTCTTGCCGGCTTCTTCCCTCAGCAGTGTATTTCCGTAGATCTGTCTGCTCTGCTCCCCACTCTGTCTCTGGTGAATCCTCTCACCACCCACCACCCCACCTCTGGCTTACACCCCAGTTCTGGTATGCATAAATAAATACGATAAATCTTAAAAAAAAGAAAAAAAGAAGAAGAAGGACTGGAAAGCTCTCTGAGCAGAAACAGGTCACTGTGGGGGTAAGAAATAGGAGTTTATATGGGTTTAGTAGGCAAGGAGTAGGGGGTTGGCCATTGGGTGTCTCTGCATTGTGTCTCTTGCTGATTGATTGGGGCCTGTGGGGTTACTAAGGCCCCCTGGGTCTCCCAGACTGCCTGACCTGCTTTCCTGGAATGAGCTTTGGTCATTTCAGTTGCTTTGGCACAGTGTTATTGTGTTGGTGTTCTGAACAGTAAATTTTTTATTGGGTTGGGGGCACCCTGACTCCAACCTATTGTTTCTCATTCACTTTGATAAATGGTCTACGGGACACCTGGCCTTGGGGGCACCCTCCTGTTTCCAACCAATTGTTTCTCATTCATTTTGATAAATGGGCTTGGGGGCTTGGGGCACCCTGCTCCTGACTGACTACCTGTAGCCGTTTCCTAACTTCCTCATGCATCAGTAGTGTCCCATTGTGCATACGCACCACACCTGCTCTCGCCACTCAGCTGCTGCTGGGCACTTAGGTTGTTTCCATACTTTAGCTTTATAAATAGTGCTGCAGTCAACAGGGGAGTGAATACGTCCTTTCAAATTAGTCAGTTTTCATTCTTCAGATAGATAATCTTCTGGATCCTCATTGCTGGATCGTCTGGCACAACGGCATCTTTAGGGAACTATGCTTCCCCCATTGTTTTTTAAAGATTTTATTTATGCATACAAGAACTGGGGTACAAGCTAAAGGTGCGGGGGGTGAGAGGATTCACCAGAGACAGAGCAGGAAGCAGAACAGGCAGACTGACTGAAATTCACTGCTGAGGGGAGCAGTGGGCGAGACAGGAGAGGTCTGCTGTGCCATGTGGGTAGCTCCCTGGCTGGGGATCGAACTCATGCTGCAGAGGCTGCGGATAGCTTCACAGTGCTGTGCTTAACCCCTTGCGCCACCAGGGAGGCCCCACCTTCCCCATTCTTAATTTATCTGGTTCAAATAGGATGGCCCCACACCTCTGGCCCCACTAGTAGGTACAGGAGAGGATTCCACCCCATTTGCCACTGGTTCAGGGCTGGGAAAGTGATATGAGTTGGGCTATATTTGGGAATTTGCAATCTGGTTTATTACCCTGCTAACTACATGCAAGGGTGAACACGGAGCTATGAGAGGCCATTACTGATGCAACATCCATTGACCTTGCTGAAAGTGACACCAGTGGAGAGAAAATTGAAACTGAAAGATGGTAAAACAGAAAAAGGACCCTGTGACATGTTTCTGCCCGATGTCTGGAGTCATGTCTTTGAGATTTAAAGTTGCTCAAGCAAATAAATTCCTTTCTCCTTTGTTTCTATTTCAACCAAAAGAACCCTAATAGCGAGGGGCCTCCTTGGTAACCTAGCAGTTAAGTCTCAATGCTATTACCGCTTGGACCTGAGTTCAATCCCCTATCAGGTTAGACCTCTCCTGACTTGCCCGCTGCTCCCCTCAGCAGTATATTTCAGTTAGTCTGCCTGTTCTGCTCCCCACTCTGTCTCTGGTGAATCCTCCCACCCCAGCAACATTGGTCTGCACCTCAGTTCTTCTACACACACACACAAGAACCCATCCATATCTGGGCCCCATCCCTGAAGAGTCTGATATAATTGATTTTAGTTAGGGTTCAGGCAAATGTCCCAGTACAACCAAAATTGAAAGTGCCCCTGATATACTATCTCTTGAAAGGTCTAGATGTTTCTAAACGAAAAGTGTTGGTGCTCGTTCTCTGAGTTTAATTGAACATGTAGAGTTTCTCTGCTTCTGTGGTCAAGGATTCATTTCTTTACTCATTCACTGAGCATTTTAAGTGCTGGATGCTGGGCCAGGAGTAGGAGAACAAAGGTGAACTGAACTCAGTCTTTCTAGTGGAGGGGCTACAGAACAGATGGGAGAGATTGGCAGGTAAATAACAGGGAAGGGGGAGTGGTCAGTTCTGCCCGAGAGAAGATAGAGGTAGAATCAGGAAGGGCTTTATATAGGGGTGGTTTTGAGCTGAGTTGAGTCTTAGAGTATTTGCTCTAGTGATACAGTAGGGGAGGTTATTCCAAATTCATGGAATTAGCTAAGCTGATACTTGTGGTCTGGGGAGGGCTGATTAGAGATACATCTGGAAAAGGGAAGATTATGAAGGGATTTTTTTTCTTTTATAAAAGAATTTGGACTTTATCCTATAGATACCAGAATTTTTTTTTAATAAATTTTATTTTTATATTCCCCATACAATTGCAATCCCCTTATTTTGACCCAAATCTCTCCCCTCCCTGCCCCCCACCCCCCATAGAGTGTCTTTGGTTCATGGTGGTTTGTTGATTTTGATTTTCACTTTCTTATAGTTATTCATTTTCCTGGTCCCTTATTTAAGTTTTCTAGATTCCTGCTATGAGTGAGACCATCCGGTATTTTTCTTTTTCTTTCTGATACCAGAAGTTTTTGAAGAACTCTAATAAGGGAGATAAACCTGATTGTATTTGTTTTTGGAAATACCTCTCTGTTGGTGGTATGGAAGCTGTTGCAATGTTGTAAGGTTGGAGACCAGAACTCCAGTTAGATAAAATAGTTTAGTTAGATAGTTTAGATAAACTGAAGAAGACCTACACCAAGGTAATAGAAATGAAAATGAAAATGAGAGGAGGCACTAAAGTGAAATCAGGGTGCCCAGTTTACAGAATTTGATGACCGAAAGAATTTAGGGAGAAACATCACATAACCTCTATTTGACACCTGAGTGAATGGATTGTTATGCTGTTTATAGAAATGAAAGAAGACAGAAATAAGCACAAGGTGGCAGAAGGGAGAGGCGTTTCTGGGAGTCCTGGGGATACCAGGACTGTAAAGATACAGATTGAGGAGTCACAAGAATACAGATGGTGGGCATCCCCGGTGGTGCAGTGGTTGAGCGCTGGGTTGCGAAGCTGCCCACAGCCTCTGCAGCGCCGGTTCGATCCCCGGCCACCAGGCGAGGGTCTCACATGGCGCACAGACCTCTCCCGCCGCCCGCTGCTCCCTCAGCAGTGTATTCCATCAGTCTGTCTGTTCTGCTCCCCGCTCTGGCTCTGGTGAATTCTCTCACCCTCCCGCGCTTCTGACTGTACCCAGTGCTTGTATAAATAAATAAATAAATCTTTAAAAAAAAAAAAGAATATAGATGGTCCTTAAAGTGACGAGTAGATGGAAAATGTCTGAGAAGAGAAAGCCAAGAGCAGAAGCTGAGAGAATACTGAAGAAGAAAAGACTAAGAAAGCATAGGAAGGAAGCAGGGTTGAATGGGAAACTAATGGAGCCTTTCCATTAGAAGGGAGCATTACCTGGTGTCAAAAATGAAGATATCACAGATGCAGACTGTGGCAGACATTTTTCGTTGACTACCCTACCTCTTTATTTCTCTTTTGGCAATTGCACCCCATCCCATTTCTTCTTATGGAATACAAGGTGGTGGAACTATCAGGATGTCCTGCTCTGTCACTCCATGCCATGGGGGCAGGCATGCACCTAGGCTCAGTCAACTGGACATGTTCACCTGGACTTGGCAACTTGAACCAAGTGATCCTGGAGGGAGTGACTTTAATGCCAGCAAACATCCCTGATAGTTGTTTTTTAGCTCGTGCCACCTACATTTCTTCCATAATTTCAGAGGCTGGGCTATCCTTCCAACAGTTTCCTCTTAAATGTCCATCAGCAAGTGCTGGTATTTATGATCCTTCCCAGTAGAGAACCTCAACTGGATTTGGTCACGGAGAGGTTATGGGGGTGAAGGGTGAAAGACTGAAGAGGGAATGGCAGGCGAGGGGATAAAGAGATTGTTTTGGAAGAGAAGTGTTAGAGAAGTATCTCATTTTTAAAAAAGATTTATTTATTCATGCATACAAGAGCTGGGGTACAGGCCAGAGATGTAGGGGGTGAGAGGATTCACCAGAGACAGAGTGGGGAACAGAACAGGCAGACCGACTGAAGTACACTGCTGAGGGGAGCAGTGGGCGAGACAGGAGAGGTCTGCTGTGCCATTTGTGTAGCTCCATGGCTGGGGACCGAACTCATGCTTCAGTGACTGCCAATAGATTAATAGCTCTGAGACTTTAATCCCTGAACCACCAGGGAGGCCCAAAAGTATCTAATATTTTAAGCCATGTTTGAATCCACGTTTTGCCAGGACAACTGTAAAGAGAGTTCCGGCAAACTGGGCAGACGTATTGTTTTAACACCGATTTCCCTCAGTTTTACTGAGACTTCGTTTATCAATATATTTCAACTATTCTTCCTTATATAATAATATATGACAAAGCCAATCCCTGATGACAAATTGCTCTTTAAAGTGTCCACCTGAAAATAAGGCTTTGTCTGCTTTATACTTCAGCAGAAAACAATTTGAAAACAAAATGAAACTACCACCCAAGATTTCTTCTGAAAAGATGTCTACGGCATCAAATAAAAGATTAAACTTACACATCATTTGGTTTGGGCACTAATTTCTCGAAATACACATAAAATGAGAACTCTCTTTTCCTTCTTAGTGTAACTTGGAACCAATTGCTGTATGATGCTTTTCTGCCCTCCAGTGGTGGTTCAAAGACATTAAGAAATGTACCCCTGCTTTTAAATGTATTATAAGAATATATTTTCTGTATAACAGAACTTTTGATCTTAGGAACTCAAAGTGCTGTATAAATGTACCAGCATTTATAAGAGGCACATGTTGTAAAAAAAAAAAAAAATGGGCACAACTCTTACAGCAACAGCAAGCCTTATGGAATGTAAACTCACTTTAGGTAACCAGTAGGTGGAGGAATTTCCAAAGGCAAGAATTCTTATCACGAGATCCAAACCTGGTTTCAGAACCTGAGCATCTTAAAAAGATAAGATTCAGACTTTTCTGTTTTGTATACTAACAGAGGCCAAGGACTGTTGACCAGCTCCTAGTTATATGCAGATAGTGCCCGTGAAATTCTGGCAGAAGGAAAGATGATTGTAGGTGAGGAGTAGATTTTATTTGTGATACGTGAGCACTGGGAGCGAAGCAGAGGCTTTTTAGGTATGAATAGAAAGCTGAAAATAAGTATAGTGTATGAAGCAAATGGCTTTGACTTAAGGCAGTAAAAAGACTGAAAAGAGAGTGTCAGGTGAAGGTTGGAAAGTACTGTGTCGGGGCCTCCCTGGTGGTGCAAGGGGTTAAGATACAGCACTATGAAACCACCCATAGCCACTGAAGCGCAAGTTAGATCCCCGGCCAGGGAGTGCACCCACATGGTGCAGCAGACCTCTCCTGTCTCGCCCGCTGCTCCCCTCAGCGGTGTATTTCTGTCAATCTGCCTGTTCTGCTCCCCACTCTGTCTCTGGTGAATCCTCTCACCCCCCACACCTCTGGCCTGTACCCCAGTTCTTGTATGCATAAATAAATAAATCTTAAAAAAGAGGAAAAGAAAGTACTGTATTGTGCAGAAAAGGAGGCAGAAGAGGAGGGATTTGGCTTTGATGCAGTCAGCCACAGAAAGCAATTATGAAAGACAAAGGACAATTATTACCGAATATGAACTGCTGGTACGAATGTGAAAAAGTTAACTTGCAGAATGATAATATCATTTGTCATAAACCCAACAACTAGCTCTTTGGATAAGAGACCAACACTATACATAATCTTGTGGCAATGTTAGTTAAGAAAAAGGGAGAAACCACAAAAATGAACGTTACTAATGAGAACATATGATTTAAAATCATGAAATAAAAGATGTTCAACTTCCTTCCAACACATTTGGAAATTCAGAATAAATGGATTATTTTTTAAAATAAATTTTATTTTTATATTCCCCATACAATTGCAGTCGCCTTATTTTGACCCCAATCTCTCCCCTCCCCGCTCCCCACCCCCCATAGAGTGTCTCTGGTTCATAGTTTTTTGTTGATTTTGATTTTCACTTTCTTATAGTTATTCATTTTCCTGGTCCCTTATTTAGGTTTTCTAGATTCCTGCTCTGAGTGAGACCATCCGGTATTTTTCTTTTTCTTTCTGGCTTATTTCGCTGAGCATGATCCCTTCCAGCGCCATCCATGTTGCTGCAAATTGCATGAGTTTATCTTTTTTGAATGCTGAGTAATATTCCATGGTATATATGTACCACATCTTCTTGATCCAGCCTTCTATTTTTGGGCATTTGGGTTGTTTCCAAAGCTTAGCTACTGTAAACAGTGCTGCGTTAAACATAGGGGTGCAGGTGCTCTTTGGAATTGATGTTTCTGTGTCCTTTGGGTAAATACCTAGGAGTGGAATCGCTGGATCATATGGAAGCTCTATGTTTAGTAGGTCCAGAAATCTCCACACAGCTCTCCATAGTGGTTGGACCAGTTTGCACTCCCACCAGCAGTGCAGGAGAGTTCCTTTTTCTCCACATCCTCGCCAACATTTGTTGTTGCTAGTTTTTTAATATGTGCCATTCTCACTGGTGTAAGATGGTATCTCATGGTAGTTTTGATTTGCATTTCCCTGATGACAAGTGATGTTGAACATTTTTTCATATGCCTGTTGGCCATTTGCATTTCCTCTTCAGAGAAGTTTCTTTTTAGCTCTTCTGCCCATTTTTTGACTGGATTATTTTCTTTGTTGTTGTTGAGTCTCATCAGCTCTTTGCAGATTTTTGTGATCAGTCCTTTATCATTAGTGTTGGGTGCAAAAATGTTCTCCCAGTTGGTGGGGTTTCTCTTTGTTTTTGTTATTGTCTCTTTTGCTGTGCAGAAGCTCTTTAATTTGATGTAGTCCCAGCTGTTTATCTTTGCCTTCACTATCACTGCTTTGGGTGATGTGTCTGTAAAGATGTCTTTGATGTGCAAATCCCGTAGTGTTTCGCCTATATTTCCTTCTATGTATTTTATGGTTTCAGGTCTTATGTCTAGTTCTTTAATCCTAAATGGATTATTTTTTTAAAGATTGATTTATTTATGCATACAAGAGCTGGGGTGTAAGCCAGAAGTGTGGGAGGTGGTGGTGATGGTGAGAGGATTCACTAGAGAGAGTGGGGAGCAGAACAGGAGGATCTACTGAAACACACTGCTGAGGGGAGCAGTGGGTGAGACAGGAGAGGTCTGCTGTGCCATGTGGGTAGCCCCCTGGCCGGGGGTCGAACTGATGGCAGCAGTAGCTGGCCATAGCTTGATAACGCTGTGTCTTTAACCCCTGCACTGCCAGGGGGGCCCTATTTTTATACTTTTGAGAACTCATTTTTTTACATTTAGCAGTTATTGATTATTTTCATGAAAAAAACAGTTCAACACTGTGGCAGCCTAAGGTCTAAGCTGGTCTTCAAAATTCCTGCCCCCTGGTGTGTATACTGTATATGACCCTTCCCCTCGAGTAGGGGAGAGCTCTGTGAATATGGTGGGATGTTACGCTCCTGAATAGGTTACATTATTTGTCAAAGGTAATGTTATTTTACAGGTCTAATTAAGGTCTATGGAAGGAAGAGCACAAGAGTCTGCGGTGATGGTTCACGGGTGTCTTGTGGTGGGAATTTTATGGGGACTACCTCTGAGAGGAGAAATCAAACGTACAAAAATGAACAACGATGTAAAAATATATATGTAAAAAAAAATCCCCTTCTCTAATATTTTATTTTTAACATTTTGACATATTTTGTTTCAGATGTACTTTTAAAGACAGCATATGTATACTTGTTGAATTGAGTTTTGTATTCTCTTTCTATAGTTTATCACGTTTACTTTACCAATTTTTATATTTGGTCTTTTAAATAAAATCTTATCCTTTTTTTGCTATCACATTCTTTCTTTTTTTCTATATTTTGCTGCACAACTATCTTTTTGGCTTTGTATTATCTAGAGTTTGTTGTTTTTTTTTTTTTAATTTTTAAAAAGATTTATTTATTTATACAAGAACCAGGGTACAGACCAGATGCATGGGTGGGTGAGAGGATTCAGTAGAGACAGAGTGGGGAACAGAACAGGCAGACTGAAGAAATACACTGCTGAGGGGAGCAGCAGGTGAGACAGGAGAGGTCTGCTGCGCCATGTGGGAGTCTCGCTGGCTGGCTGGGATCGAACCGGTGCTGCAGAGGCTGTGGACAGCTTCACAGCGCTGCGCTCAACCGCCTGTGCCACCAGGGGAGGCCCTAGAGTTTTTCTAAGTATATATTTTTAAGATAAATTTTAGAAATTAAAAAGAAAATTTAAATTTCTCCAAAGAATTCAATCTATATTTTCCCTCAAAGCAGGAACTTTTTTATCCTCTTGAAGCTTTAATACCAATCACTTAGAAATGTTAAAAAAATTTAATTTGCTAAATTGAAATAATTTGATTCTAAGCAACTGTGCTGGTAAATAGCTTTTAACTTTTTTTTCCAAATGAACATCCAAATGTATTATTTGATTTTTCCCTTTGGACTATATTTTTCATGTGGATTATAAAGCATTTCCTTCATGTGTCTTTTGAAACAGAAGCCTGTAATTTGAAACAGACAAAAATAAACTGATGAACTAGATGGTAATTATCTTTGTTTGAATGTGTTTTAAAAATCATTGGATGTTTATAAGTCACAAGCAATTATGATATTTTTAATAATCAAATGCTTATAATCCTTATCCTGACACATTCAAATGGTAAAGAGTAAAGAGTAGAAGACTATTTCCTTTAACTCCATACTTCAAAACTAGTTATTGCTGCTTTTAGTGTGTATCTTGACATTTTATCTCTATGTTATAATGATGATTATAATAGCAACTCATACTGACAAACATTTATGATGTGTACACTTAATTATCAAAACAACTCAATGGGTAAGTGGTGTTATTGACATCTCTGTATTAGGCAAGAAAGAAGTAAAATTCTTTTAAGATTTATTTTATTTATGCATACAAGAACTGGGGTATAGGTCAGAAGTGTGGGGGGTGAGAGGATTCACCAGAGACAGAGTGGGGAGCAGAACAGGCAGATCTACTGAAATACACTGCTGAGGGGAGCAGCAGGCTAGACAGGAGAGGTCTGCTACACCAAGTGGGTCAGCTCCCTGGTTGGGTATCGAACTCTTGCCTTAGTGAGAAAGTTAAGTAATTTCCCCCCAAATTATATAGCCAGTTAAGAGATAGTACAGTGATCCATGTTCTCAACCATTGTACTAAGCTGTCTCTCATCAAATATGTATTTACATACCTTTATATACGAACAAAAATAGTTCTTTCAATAGGCATATATTTTGATAAAAATATACTTACCATCTGTTTTTCTGACACATGTTCATTTAAATTAATGTACTTTGCACATCTTTCCAAATTCTTTGAAGATTTTTTTCTGGTGAATGAACCAGTAAATCAGAGGTATGTATTAGTTTTGATAGGCTAAACTACTCTGGTAAATAAACCCAAATGTGTGATTGTTGAAGCACGAGCTGAGTTACTTTTGCAGCTGACTCCAGCGGGTGGCTGTTTTCCATAATCAGGAACCCAAAATGTGCTATTTTTACATGACTAGGACATACCAGCATCTGCATGATTGAGTGGTTGCCTTGTCCAAGATCTCACTGGTGGATGGGAAAGAGAACATGGAGAAAATATACTTTCTTAAAAGACTGATGTGGGATTTACTTAACATCCACCCTCCTTCTGGGATTATCTAGTCATGTGACCATCTGACTGCAAAGGAGAAATGTAGTCTACTAAAGAGGAAGAACAGCTTTTGGTGAACAGCTAGTGACTGTGCCACAGACAATTTTATTGTACATTTGTTAGGTCATAATTGGAAAAAAATAACATATTGCTCTCATTTTTAAAGAACGACCTATCTCTAAAGGCGTCACAGTGTTTGTTATACGGACACATCTCTCTGGCTTTTAGAATGTAAAACAGATTTTTTGATTCTTATGCCAAAGCTCTTTCTAATTAATGCAAGACCTACTTTATTTTTCTGAAGCATTCAGGAAGGATGAACTTTTCTCCTTGAAGTTAATCCCGGTGTGAAAGCTGTATCTTGTGAGAGATTACAGAGAAACATTTCTGTAAATAGAGAGTATGGAATTAATTTAATTTTGAGAAAGTAGCTGTCTAGCCAGTTGGTAGAAGCAGAATGGAGACCATATTGCTGGTGTCATTATTTTAGAGCCTAACAAACGATGGAACATTTTGATAATTCTCTAGTGAACCAGATTTTAGTTGCTAAATGATGAGACATCACTCCTTGAATTCCACAGCCACTGAGAAGACTTACATTCAAACATTCTTTCTTTAGTCTTCAGATACATGTATATCAGCTGTGATTGAGACTAGGAAATTGACTAGAATATGGACAGGTAATTTGGATGACTTAGGTTTTCAAATACATATATGTGATTTTCAAATATATACATTGCATATATATGTGTGTGTGTGTATATATATATATATATATATATATATATATATCTTTGCATAGAAGAACTGGGGTGCAAGCCAGGGGTGGTAGGTGGTGAGAGGATTCACCAGAGACAGAGCAGGGAGCAGAACAGGCAGACTGGCTGAAATACACTGCTGAGGGGAGCAGTGGGCGAGACAGGAGAGGTCTGCTGCGCCATGTGGGTAACTCCCTGGCTGGGATTGAACTCAGGCCTTAGCGGTGATACTTAGTACTGGCACTTAACCCCTAGGCCACCAGGGAGGCCCGGTTTTCAAATATTATTTCTTGTTGTCAATAGACAGATAAAATATCTTTTGCTTAAATTAGTCAGATAAATATAAAAATCTGTTTTGACTTTGCTTTGTAGTCAGAACGAAAGAAGAGAGATTCACGATGGTGGCAGAAACTCCTGGTTATTTCATCCAACTTTTTTCTATGTCAGGAGATGAAAAATTCATATATTCAAAATAACTAACTACTCTATTGCCATAAATTTATGTCCTTTTTGTCTGAACAAACATATCATGTATAACTCTTGCAAAATCATTTCTGCACACTGCTATTTTCTTTTAGTAATGGTACAGGACAATATCTTTAAATATCCAGAAAGGATCAGAGATTTTATCATGCTTATTGCAGAAGGCCATTACTATCCTGGTACTGCCAATCTGCATCCACGTAATTTGTGTATTTTCTCTATAGTTTTTATTTTTTTTTTTTTAATAGAGGCATGTTTATTTATTTATTTGTTTGTTTGTTTGTTTTGTTTATACATGCACTGGGTACAGTCAGAAGCGTGGGAGGGTGAGAGAATTCACCAGAGCCAGAGCGGGGAGCAGAGCAGGCAGAAGGACCGAAGTACACTGCTGAGGGGAGCAGTGGGCGGCAGGAGAGGTCTGCGCACCATGTGGGACCCTCCTGGTTTCTGGGGTCCACATGACATCCATCATCGCCCCTGCTAGGGGGTGTATGCCATTCATAGAGTGTGGACATGACTATGTCCCCAAAGGACAATGAGGAGGAAAGAATAGTCTCCCCCTCAAAATCTTTAGGTAGCTTTTGTATTCATGGGAAGACTTCCCATTGGAAGTCTATTGATTTTTGACTAGAAGAAAATAAGGCCATGGTTATTATTAAATATAGCAAGAAATTAATAAATGGGAAATTTTAAAGTGGATTTTAATGAAAAAAATATTGGTGAATAAGATTTAGTATCATGGCATAGTACGTGCAGAAAAGGATGCATTTCCTTCATTTTCAAGTCAGCATGAAATACCTCTTTTTTTTCCTAATTTGAGATGGTCCTAAAAAGCAAGATATAGAAGGAAAGTGCACTTTGTACTCAAATAGTCAAAGTTGTAGTTTTAGGCAAAATTATCTTTAAATATAAAATGATATATTACATTGGAAGGAAATCTGGGGGAAAAAACCTTACTCATAAGCAGATGTTAATCTTTGTTGCATATTTTGTAAAATATGTACAGGAACAAAAAATAATGTAGAAATTTTGCATGGGGGCTTCCCGGGTGGTGCAAAGGGTTAAGTCTCGGCACTATTAAGCTATCATCAACCACTGCAGCTGGAGTTCGATCCCCGGCCAGGGAACTAACCCACATGGAGCGGCAGACCTCTCCTGTCTCTCCCGCTGCTCCCCTCAGTAGAGTATTTCAGTCAGTTCTGCTCCCCGCCTGTCTCTGGTGAATCCTCTCACCGCCCCCGCACCTCTGGCCTGTACCCCAGTTCTTGTATGCATAAATAAATAAATCTTTTTTTAAAAAATGTTGCATGGATTAATTTGAGCTGTTTACTGTCTACACATAACAGATAAAAAAATCATGTACAGAAACATCGAAATGGTGAAACTTACAAAAGAAATCTGGGAAAGATTATAAAATTAGCTTGTTTCAGTTGGCACAATTAAAGGCCTAAAATTACAGTGGTATCTGAAGGGGAGCAGAAAGTGCCAATGGTTTAAAAAAAGTCTTTTGAAACGAACATGTTTAATAAGGCTTTTCTAGAATATTAAACTTATGCAATGATTCCTAAGGAATTGGTATGAAACACAGTGGAAATGACTGCAGATTTCGCTCTGTCTTCCTCTCCATTTCTGATTAAATCTCACAAAGATGCTCTGAACTTAGTAGGTTCAAGACTGAAGCATAGTTCCCTCCAAATTTGGTTCTCTCTAAAGAGTGTTTCGTGGGATTTGGTTTTAAATTTATGGACACATCTGAGGTAGCCATCGACTGAAGCTAGAAAGGCATGTGGATATTGTGGGAAATGTGCATTAATTTTAGCCATGTTGAATGAAATTGGGGCAGCAGGTAGAAATACTCTGTGGACCCTTGGAATTAAGAATCTAGGGAGATGGGCATGGGGTGTGGATTTGGGAGTCATCTATTAGGGGTGATAGGTGAATTTAGGCAACAAAACTTAAGGGAGCTTTTGAGGTGGGGAAAGTTAAGAGTCAGAAAAGTATATTGTGTCACTAAACCAAGAACATTTAATAAGAAAGGGAGTGTCTAGAATCCCAATGGATGAAGGATGAGGACTTGAGGACTTTTGAGTTTTAGAAATGTGGTGAAATTAGAAGCCAAATCATTGAGTTATAAAAAGCAGTGTGTGTTCTTGTCCTTATGTAAGATTTTTATGTCACTGTACCTCAGATTTTTTATCTTTAAAATGAGAAGCTCCTTTAGATAAACTCATCTAGATCCTAAGAAGTTGAAGCACATGAATGAAAGAGAAATGAGTAAAACTATATATACATATATATTGCCTATAGTTATAGAATTATCATAGATAAGGAGTTGATATTGATTATGCACGTCAAGAAGTCTTGCTGTGGAAGGAAGACTGTTACTAATAAACAGATGATTTAGTGCAAACAGTGTCATCAAAGAAAGGATTTTTAAGACAACATATTCTTTGGGATCATTTTATCATTTTGTAGAATAAAACATAGATCCTCGGCACTTTTAATTTATCTGACACATTTTCATTTGTTTTTTTTTTTTTTGTGTGTGTGTGTGTATGACATACAATATTGTTATATATGAATTTTTTACCACTGTGTCAAGAATTGTAAGGTCATTGCATTGATAGCATTGCAATTCAACCAGTGCAAGAAAAGAGACATATTGGAAAGGAAGCATCAATCTTGGTGATTGTGTTCCTATACATTGACAACTTTTTTCTTTTATTGAACAAATTCAACATATTCAAAAAAACAGCTGATGGCTTTGGGCACTAGGGTTGCTTGGTAAATAATGGTTGAAACCTCAAGGTCAGACTTTCATTATCTGTGGTGAAGCATTTTGAAATTCAACAAATTCTAAGACTTATTTTTTAGTATAAAATTATTACTATGTAATGAATATGTAGTATAACTTTGTTCATCTTTTCTTTCCACTTTATCTCCTAGAAATTCATTTATAATTTTAAAAGTTATTTATATTCACATTAGACATTTAAAATTATATGGTTTATGTAATACTGTATTAACTTTACAAACTAAATTTATTTTCTGGGATGTTTCCACTAACAGACATCTATAAGAAGGATGAATTATAAAACTAGATTCTAGAACTTTCTGATAGTCATGCCAATCTACTAACTTGAAGAAGTCATCCAGGGAAACTAATGGCATTTCGGGTGCGTTCTCTAATTCAATTAGAAGATCATCTTGCCTAGGGCCTCCCTGGTGGCGCAGGGGTTAAAGACAGTGCTATGAAGCTATAGCTGCCACTGCAGCACGAGTTCGATCCCCAGCCAGGGAGCAACTCACATGGCACAGCAGACCTTTCCTGCCTCACCTGCTGCTCCCCTCAACAATGTATTTCAATAGATCCTCCTGTTCCGTTCCCCACTCTCTCTGGTGAATCCTCTCGCCCCCTACACCTCTGGGTTACACCCCAATTCTTGTATGCATAAATAAATAGATCTTTTTTTAAAAAAAGGTCATCTTGCCTAACTCCAACATATGAGCCAGGCATGAATCCCAGAACACACACACACACACACACACACAAACAATTTTAACACCCAGAATCCATCACAGTATATAAACAATTAGAGTTTTACTTTATTTTAGAATAAGTTTACAGTTGAAAAAAAGATATTTACTAAAGCCACAACATTATTCATTAGGACAAAACTTTTATAGCAAAACCTTGATAAAGAGCATTAATAATTTTATATGGATAGAGAAGATATTTAAAAAACGGAAATGATGTATTCCAAAGGCTGTAAGAGGCACGATCTATATGCTTGTATTGGGCCTGCAAGCATGATACTAAAATTCATTACATGTCATCCAAGAAGTTGCAGACTTTTCAGCACTATGTACTTCAAGATACAAAGGAATATCATAGTTATCATATGCTGGAAAAGCATGTACTATTAATACTACAAAAATAGGAGCAGCAAGCCTAACCAACAAATAGTTCCGTAGGTTTTACAGGACATAATACATCTATGGCTTTTCATGTTCATTTTTGAGACTGATAAGCAAGTCCAGCAAGTGATTTAGAAGAAAGTAACCTAAATTAAAATGTTAAAAATGTCATGTACAAGGCATCCGATATTTAACAGGTTCAAAACTGGAAAACACAAATTGAGTGTGATGTGAGTACTCTACAGCAAAGAAACCAAACAAAAAACTGCTTCCACCAATCTTTTGGCATGAAAACCTTTACACAATAAAGTAAGTTTTCCAAGTGACATGGTGGAAAAATTTTTACGATAAGTCATTAGAATTTAGATTTTTAGTAACTGCAGTGTATAGGACCAAGAAACTTAACACGATGCTTAGTATGTAATTTTCTTGTATTTTTTAAAAACATGGATTGGAATATTCATGTATTCATGCTGCCAGTAGATCCATGCTGATGAACACGTGGGAAAAGGTGAACACGTGGGAAAAATAAGGAAGAAAATCATATCGTGTGCTTTTCAGAGCATACTACTACAGCGATATCACATTGAAGTTTCCTAAAAGGTAAAAATGCACATCTTAGATTCTCAAAGGTTTTGTTTTTCACTAGTCGTTAAACATAAATATAAAAGCGAATGAGCGGCTAAACCTAAGTGTAAAGGTGAATCATGCGATATTTTTACCTATCAGTGCTGTTAATGATACGCGGGAACAGCATTCTTGTTCCCCCTTTCAATGTAGAACGCTCACGAGTCGTCAAGTGGGGCTTGACTCACACACAAAAGCAAATCATGAGGAAATGTTAAACTGCAAAATGCCCACGAAAGCATGCCAGAAATGATGCTGTTTCTATAATTGTTGGAGGCCAAAATGAAAGCAGTAGGTGTTCCTGCAACTTCTAGGTCTTTAATGCTGCTTTTTTTTTTTTTTTGCAAGTATGGGAAAAGGGGAGAGTCGGGTCAGGGGGTTCAGTCTCTCTGGAGCTTAGGCCATAATTTCAGCAGGTTCTGTGACCAGCTTCGAGCCATCCCACGATGTCTTGAACTGCTCCGGAACAGGAAATTCCCTCTGCAAAAAGCAAGAACAGTCACTTAAACCAAGGCTTCCTTCTGGAAGCAGAGGGAAGGCTGACTATGTCACATGATGAACAGAGACATCTTATGGAACCCAAATTTGCGTCATGGAGAGGTCCTCGGTGTCACATGTCACATGCAGACTTGCAGGGTCACGTCTCAGTTCTCAGGCTGAGCCAGCCTCATCACTACGGGGGGGGAACTTACTGACATCCAGGGTGTGTGTGAACTCAGTAAATCACCTACAACAACTCTGAGAGCTCAGTATTCCTGAGATGCCATCTACAGGAAGTGGAGGCTGGCAAGATAAGCAACCAGCCCAAGATGGTATCACCAATAAGCAGTGCAGCCAGAGTCCACACCTAGGGATATTTGTGGGCACACACAAACACAGTGGTTTCTTAACACTGTGGCTTCTTTGTTTCATCCTAAGACTTTCTACGGCAGATTTCACTCAAGGAGAATTCATCACTCATTATAGAAAGACCCTTCCCTTTTTTTTAAGATTTATTTATCTATGCACACAAGAACTGGGGTGTAAGCCAGAGGTGCGGGGGTGGGGGTGAGAGGATTCACCAGAGACAGAGTGGGGAGCAGAACAGGCAGACTGACTGAAATACACTGCTGAGGGGAGCAGCGGGTGAGTCAGGAGAGGTCTGCTGTGCTATGTGGGTAGCTCCCTGGCCAGGGATTGAACTTGTGCTGCAGTGGCTGCAGATAGCTTCATAGTGCTGCATACCACCAGGGAGGCCCTGGGTAGAAAGACTTTCTCTTCATGTTATGTGACTTCTCTGTGATGAAATAGAAAAATGTGCTTTGGGTTGTGTACCAATTGGTTATCCTTCCTCCAGCTAAATTCTTCCCATTGGGAAATAAATGCACATGTACCACACACATGCACTATATACCACAAGCACACTTCCTGTGCACATACATGTATATGCAAAGAAAAATGCAGAATGGTCAAAATGAAAGGCGCTTGGGATCTCTCCAAACTGATTCTCCGATCACTTCTTAAGAAGAATAAATAAAGGAAGGGAACAGTTCCCTTGGCCCCTGGTACTGTGGCCCCGTGGACTTCCTGTATACACAGTACTGTTAAACCCCAAGTGTCTGCTAAGCTGCAGCCTGGGCTTATCCATTGGTGAGATGTGATGTTTCAATGGAACATGTACATCTTCCTAGATGTGTGGTCCTACTGTTTCTTTGGAAGAAGCCATTATCTTAAAGGGAAGGCTCTTTCTTTTTTTTTAAAGAAAGATTTATTTATATATACAAGAGTTGGGGTGTAGGCCATAGGTGTGGGGGGGGAGGGTGAGCAAACTCTCCAGAGACAGAGTGGGGAGCAGAACAGTCAGATTGACTGAAATACACTGCTGAGGGGAGCAGTGGGGCACCACTGGAGAGGTCTGCTGCACCATGTGGGTCAGCTCCCTGGTCGGGGATCGAATTCACACTGCAGTGGGCAACAGCTTCACAGTGCTGAGACTTAACCCCTTGTGCCACCAGGGATGCCCGGGAAGGCTCTTTCTATAATGAGTGATGAATTCTTGAGTGAAACCTGCCGTGCAGTCTTAGGATGAAGCAAAGAAGCCACAGTCTTAAGAAACCACTGTGTTTGCGTGTGCACCCGCCAACACCCTTCTGGGGTCCTTGGGACCTTGATGAATAAATAAGGCTGGGTGTTTGCTCTCAATGTAAAGAATACTCCAGAGCCAAGACACCTCTTTCATAGTTGCTGCATTATAGTCTTCCCAAATCTTGTCTGGGAGTGATGTGATAGTAAGATGATGACAGAGCTTCTCTGTGAGACTGTTTTCCCTCCTGTGAATTATTCTACCAATGAAGCTGATAGGGTGGTTGCTGCTAAATCAATGTCTAAGAATGGTAATAATAAGAAGGCTCAAGAAAAATTCTTTCTTGCCTTTGAAAAGGTACTTACATAATCACCATCCTGAGGGATAAGTATATTCATTTCAGATGACTTGGCACTCACAATCTCACAGTCTAGTGCATCTTCACTGAGGTATATGTGGCAACCTTCTGTCTTATTAATAGAAATTGTTGGCACTCTCCCCATTACCTGAAATAAAGAAAAAAAAGCGGGACCTCAACAAAGAAACAGGGTTACAATGTCCCCAAAAAAGCACATTCCATGGGAATAACCAAGCTTTAGGGGTAGCTGGGAGGAGGTAGGGGTGCTGGAGAGGCACCGTCTCAGGCTCACCAGGTAGGTGTCATTTGGGGACATGAATGAAAGGGCCACACAAGGAGATTCTCAAACATCAGGGTCTCTTTCCTGAGACAAATAAAGGGATTAATTAGAAAACAGCAGCTAAATGTTCAGAAAAAGTCTCAAGGCTGTTAGTGGATTTGAAACATATATTTGATTTCATGATAAAAGAAACAAGATGCGTTACTTTTATTTGCTTAAAAGTTCAGTTTTGAGGAATCGTGATGCAATTGGGATGAAAACAAATACTGTCATAAATAAATATTGTCATTTAGGAGCAAATAACTTTTTCTGTAATGAAAATTTTTCCTAAATCTTAGTAAAAGTAAGAAATGCTGTGATTCTTTTCACCTAAATTCTTCGCTAGATAAAAATCTCTCTGCCTGAATGTGAAGCTTATTAAACAAAAGAATGAATGTCTAGGTATTTTGAAGTGTATTAATTTCAGGAGCCAAAACTGGAGACTTGGTTGAGGTCACCTGTTGTATAGGTAAATAGCACCATACATGGGTGGAAGCGATTCTTTGTATTATTTACAAATATCTAAGTGCTGTAAAAATTCTGATCAGTTTTAAATTTCTTTTGGAGCAGGTTTCAAACACCCCCATGTCTATAGGGGCACCCTGTCTCCCCCAGGACTATATTACAATTCTATAATTCGCCTTCTTGTAATGGCAATTGAAGTGATAAAGACATCTCTTCTTTCACCCTGAAGAAAAGGCCTGATTGCTAACTAAAGGAGCAACTCCAATCGATGGTGCAGGTGATAGAAAGAATTCCTTAGGGGAGTCTGGCCAGATAACTGTATTTCTGTTTTCCCCTCTCTCCCTGGAAACTGGACACTAGTTGTAATGAGCCCCAGTGGAAAAAAAAGGCAGAGGTAGTTCAAGGTCAGGTAAGAACAGAGCCTGGCCATAAATAAAATAAAATAAAGATAATGCATGTAACTATATTTCAAGAGTGCCAGCAGTAATGTTTTGGCCATCTCTAGATCTGCTTATTTTATAATAACAAAGAGCATTTGCATAGAGAATAGCACTCAATGAATGCCAGACAAATAAAGGGAAAAGACTAAATTATCAGTCTTAGGTGATTTGTTTGTGAGACACAGTAGGGCCACATGAGGCGATCACATTAGACCAGTACATGTTATTTGCATTTATATATTGCTATATTATGCTAAAACTGCTGAATTACCCTGTGTATCTGAATATCTGAAAAAGCAATAGCAGAATTAATAAAAAAACAGCCCTTCTTTGGAGAAGTGTCTATCAGATCATCTGCCCATTTTTAAATTAGATTGTTGGTATTTTTTATTGTTGAGCTTTAAGAGTTTTTTCCATATATTTTGGGTGTTAACCCCTGTCAAATGGATGGCATGCAGATACCTTCTCCCATTTTTGTTTTGATGCAAGTTTCTTTCCCTGTGCATAAGCTTTTTAGTTTGATATAGTCCCATTTGCTTATTTTTGCTTTTGTTTCCCTTGCCAGAACACTTACAGATGGCTAACAGGTGCATGAAAGAATGTTCATTATCTCTTATTATCAGAGAAATGCAAATCAAAACAACAATGAGATATCACCTCACGCCTGTGAGGATGGCTATTATCTAAAAGACAAGAAAGAACAAGTGTGAGCGAGGATGTGGATAGACGGGAACCCCTTACACCCTTGCTGGTGGGAATGTAAAATGATGCAGCCATTATAGAAAGCATAATGGAGATTCCTTCAAAAACTAAAAATTGAATCGCCATATAATTTAGTCATTCCAATTCTGTGTTTTTACCTGAAAAATACAAAAACACTAACTTGAAAACATATATGCACCCCCATGTTCACTACAGCAAAATGCACAGTAGCCAGAGTTAGAAACAAACTAAGTGCTCACTGGTAGACGAATGGATAAGGCAGATGTGGTGGAATCTATGGAATGGAATACTATTCAGCTATAAAAAAGATGAAACTCCGCCATTTGCAATAACATGGATGAACCTACAGAAAACGAAGGTGACTGATGTAAGTCATACAGAGAAAGACAAACGCCATATAACTTCACTCATCTGTGGCATATAGAAAAAAACAAATAGATGAAAAAAATAAAAATTTAGCTTTTGAACTGTAAGACCAATTAGTGGTTACCAGTGGCTATCGTTCCTGGTACAAGGGAAAACGAGGCAATACCCTCGTTGTGGTGAGCTATGGATTAGTACTTTTTGCAGTAAATTTCAAGTAGTATGTGCACATGGCGATTCTCAACAACGAACACCTGAAACTTATGTTATAATGCAATGTTATGCCGATTAAATAATAGTAAGAGAGAGAGAGAAATAGACTAGGATCAGAAGTTTTACCAAAAAATCACCATGATCTGGTAAGAATTGTCATTTCTATAGTGTTTTGGTGAAGACTGCCTTAGAATCAATTGCATACATGCCTTTTCCCCCAGTCGTCTGTGAACACTTTGAGAACAGAGATCATTTCTGATAAGAATAAGAGGACCATGAGTGACAGGTAACTGTGACCTTCAGTCTGGTGCTCTAGCATTTAAATTGCCTCTGTATTAATTGTAATTATTTCTCTATATCTTGTATTTCTCTATATTTTAGTCTTTCTCACATACTTTGTATTATTTTGCTATACTTGTTTCTCAAAAATAGAATTATTGCACCAAATCATATGAACTTCAGTTCATGCCTCTTTCTCCTTTCAATTTTTTAAATAGCATCATTGAGAAAATCTATAAACTTAAAGCTCACCTGTTTTAAATGTTCAATTTGATGATATATATTTAGTTCATTTCCAGTCATGCAACTACCCCTTCAGTTCAGTTTTATTTTATTTTTAAAAAAGATTTGTTATTTATGCATACAAGAACTGGGGTGTAAGCTAGAGGTGTGAGTGGGGTGAGGGAATTCACAGCGACAGAGTGGGGAGCAGAACAGGCAGACTGACTGAAATACACTGCTGAGGGGAGCAGCAGGTGAGACAGGAGAGGTCTGCTGCGCTTTGTGTGTAGCTCCCTGGCTGGGGATGGAACTCATGTTGCAGTGGCTGGCGATAGGTTGATAGAGTTGAGATTTAACTCCTGCACCACTATCAAGCTATCACCAGCCACTGCCTCATGAGTTCGATCCCTGGCCAGGGAGCTAACCCACAGTAAACAGCAGACACTTTTCCTGTCTCACCCACTGCTCCCCTCAGCAGTATATTTCAGTCAATCCATCAAGCCTATGGTTACTGTTCTGCTCCCCACTCTGTCGCTGGTGAATCCTCTCACCCCCTGTGCCCACACCTCTGGCCTACACCCCAGCTCTTGTATGCATAAATAAAAATAAAGCTTTAAAAAAAGCTGACTCAATGACTATCAGATATAGATAGATATATCTCTGTATATATGTATGTGTGTGTATTTAGAAAAATGAAATCATGCTTTTCATAATGGTATAGTGTTCGTTCTTCTTAACAAGACGTGGACATATTTCTAGGTACCATTTAAAATGACTACACAGCATTCCAATGTATGAAATTCATAAGTTAAAAATTTTAAAGTAGACATATCTTGTCTCTTATGATTTTATAAATTATAATTCCTTCAATTACTTTTCAATTTAGAATTTTTTTCTCCCCCATAAATATGATTATTATTTTGAAGTGTTTTCTTCTACTTTCTTGTAGTTTCATTTTTTATATTTAGTTCATTTGGTTTTAAAATTTTGAATGTAATGCAATTATACATTCAAAATATTGGTAATTCTATAGATACGATTGCATCATTGCTACCCAACCCCATTTCTGTAGAATAAACAAAAACCTGAAATAAATTCTCTAAAATTAAAAGAGGCTGAGTTAGGTTAAATTATTTCCAGGATTCCTTTTAAGTGTAACACAAAGTGAATGCATGATAGTTGCAAATTATATACTCTTACCTCTTGCCATAAAGTACTATTTCTAGGTTTTTTGTTTAAAAAATAATGTGGGGGCCTCCTTGGTGGCGCAAGGGGTTAAGCACCACACTATGAAGCAATCAGCAGCTTCTGCAGCACGAGTTCGATCCCCAGCCAGCCAGGGAACAACCCACATGGCGAGGCAGACCTCTCCTGTCTCGCCCGCTGCTCCCCTTAGCAGTGTATTTCAGTAGATCTGCCTGTTCTGCTCCCCACTCTGTCTCTGGTTGGTGGATCCTCTTACTGCCCGCACCTCTGGCCTGTACCCCTTTTCTTATATGCATAAATGAATAACTCTTTAAAAAATAATAATAATGTGGAATGCGAGGAAGTCTGGCTCTTTACACAAAAACTCCCACCATCCAGAACAGTTCACTGTGGCCTCATCATAAGGTTTCTGTGAACCACACCTGTCCTTCATGAATTGAATTTTTTTCTGGTAATGAATAATTTCCTTAATATTTTCACTCATTATATTTTGGAAAGCAGTGTTTTGAAGTGCATTAATGTGATCATTAGAAATACAAAATTGGGAGTTAGCATGGCCAGAATGTAAGTCCAAAGAGGGCAAGGATTTTTGTCTTATTTGATTACTCTTGTTTGTAATGCCGACAACAGTAACTGGCATGTCAGACAGAGTCAAAAAATATTTGGCAGACAAATGAAGAGATGAATGCTAAATGCTAGATGGTCATGGGCAAAAAACCTCATATTTCAGAACCTAGAATCTAAAAATTAATTATGTTGTTTTCCCTGTTAACAAGGTGAAGGTAACAATCTGGTATAGGTTGGGATTACTTGGTGAGTTCTTCTAAATGATTTTCTATTAAGGAATGGGATTTATGAAAAGTGGAAGCAGAATGATCAGGAGAAGGGGATTGATGGAACCAGAATGTGAAAGACACAATTCTATCTGTAACTGTATCTATGTGCCAAGCATACTTAGAATTTGGGCTGGAGAGGACTTAAAATCCTCCAATTAACAATGTGTTTTAGAGTAGAGACACGGTAGTCAGAGTTGAGTGTCCCAGTGCACACAGCGGTGAGAGCAGAGCTAGCGAAGATGTGCGGGTCCCATGGTGCACAGTTCAGGGCTCTTTCTACTAAATGGAAATAAGCAAAACCAACTTCTTAAATAAATGGCAGTTACCGAAACGTAAAATATGCAAGTGAATATCCTCTAATTAAAAGAGGCAGTGGTGAAAAGGCCCAGTAAGACAAAAGTGGGCTTTTATAGAGAAAAGTCTATGAAATCAGAGTCCAATTTTAATAACCATTATTAGGAGACATTCTGTAATCAAGGGTAATTAACAAAATGAAAAGAATATAATCAAAGAGCGTGGACAGAGCTGGCCAAAGGTAAGAAGCCCTTTTAGCTTTTGTGTATTGTAAAGTCTCATTTGGCTAAGTCAAATTGTCTAAAGGAATGAAGATATTCTTGTTTGGAAAATTCAATTCCAATCCTAATTTCCCGGTTGTTTTACTGATGATTTTACTGACTTCAGAAAACATTTCCCCTTTTCTACCTCCTTACCCAGAAAAATTTTTTCCTGGAGGGGAATTCTCTCTGGCATGGTATTATTATGCTGGAGAATCTTGTACTATTCTTGTTCATTCATTTGCAGATTTTCTCCAATCAACAAACATTTATTCTTGACAAATACCCTGTGCAAGTACTGTACAAGTTTCTGAGACTCTAAAGATTAATTAGTTCTTGAAATAGTGATGGTAACCCACTCCAGACAAAAGATAGCTAAGACACCAAGGACTACAAATCACATAATGTAATCACACCACCGAAGGGAGGGTTGTTGGGAACTGAGGGTGGAGTTAAGCAGCCAGGTTTGGTGTATAACCAGACATGTGGGCCTTGGGGCTCTCTTGGTTTTTCACCACTCAGCATGCAATCGGGGTTCCAGCTCAGCGGAACTGGTAGGATGCATTCACCAATTTATCTCTGTCTCTTTCTCCCTGAGTTATTCCTTTCTTCATTTCCCCTTTTTGTGTGTGCCTGTGGTGGAGTCTCACTATAAATCCCTTTTAAGCATGCGGGTGAGGACCCACAGTCAGGCACCCATTTCACATTGGGGTTCCCTGTAACATTATAATAGACTGAAAAGGAGGAATTAATTCTCAGGTAATCTAGGGAATCAGAGAGGAGGTGATGACAGAGGTGTGTCTAGAGGGAAGGGAATTTAGGGAGACCCCATTCCGGAAGGGTAGATAGTTTGGCAAAGCCACAGAGGGGGCAGAGCATGGTTCACAGGGCCACGTACCTGCATTTGAATATCCTTGGAGTTGATCACTTCCACAATACCCACCACATTGTCAAACACAAGTGCAAACTTCTTACAATTATCTAGGGGGAAAAAAAAAACAAGCCCCTAAATATACAGAATGTCTGCCCAAGAAAATGCATCAAAGCAACCTCAGAGTCATAATTCTGCCCTACCTATTGTAATGGAATTTATTTTCCCTTTTATCTGTAGAGTAGACTTGTTGCATTGGAAAATGTAAGCCACTTGTTTCAGTTCGGTCTCTGCAATCACAAGGTCGTTCCTGTCCTCTTGATATTCCTAAAATCAAAACATGGGCAAATGTTAAATATAAGGATTTAGAGATGCAGGGCACGGAGGACTCTGAATCTATTACCTGCCGAAATTTCTAGGGAGTTCAGCTTTTCAATAGGTCCCTGCCTTTAGAACCGTTTGCTACAGACTAAACCACAGCTCTTAATTTGTCACCATAACTCTGGGAAAACATGGAACCACTGCCAGAAAGGGGCCTGGGAGTCAGTTTGCAACCAGCCAGAACCAGGCAGCGGGCTAGTGGGATGGGAGAGCTTTTGGTTGAATCTGGATGCTGAGTCTGGCCCAGATACTACAGCACAAGTGGCTGAGTCAAATTGGGCAAATCAGCCTGTGAATTCACCCCAGTTCCTACATGCCTCTGTACTTGGAGACCATGACAACAATTCAGGGACTTTGGTCCTCCCTCTGCAGGAAAGTCCCCTAGATTGTCCGGGGCACCATCTTGCATTGCAAGTGTCTTTGTCCTAGTCACACGGTGGTGGGGGAGGGTTGGTTCTGGTAGCACTTCCCTCAGTGGGATGGAGGAAACACCTACAGCAGATCAGAATGAGGTACCGATGAAAAATTTATGGAAAACCCAGTTAGATTCACTGAGTAGAAAGATGTTGCAGGGGCTGAGGGTAGTGGGGTGGGGAGTGAGTGTCTAAGAGGCACAGAGTTGCAGTTTTACAGTTAATTCTTTCTGTGGCTGGATGGGGGTGAAGGCTGCTCCATAGTGGGATAGTCCACACAGAAACATCAACTCCAAAGAGCACCTGCACCCCTATGTTTATAGCAGCACTGTTTACAATAGCTAAGCTTTGGAAACAGCCCAAATGCCCAAAAATAGATGACTGGATCAAGAAGATGTAGTCCATATACACCATGGAATATTACTCAGCATTCAAAAAAGATAAACACATGCCATTTGCAGCAACATGGATGGAGCTGGAAGGGATCATGCTCAGCGAAATAAGCCAGAAAGAAAAAGAAAAATACCGGATGGTCTCACTCATAGCAGGAATCTAGAAAACTTAAATAAGGGACCAGGAAAAAGAATAACTATAAGAAAGTAAAAATCAAAAATCAACAAACAACTATGAACCAGAGACACTTTATGAGGGGAGGGGGGCAGGGGGGAGGGGTTGGGGTCAAAATAAAGGGGTTGCAATTGTTTGGGGAATATAAAAATAAAATTAAAAAAAAAAAAGCCACATGGCACCTAAATGTTGAGACGGCAACTCTGTTATTGTGTGTATTCTACCACAATTCAAAGAAACAATTTAACAAAGTTCAAGAAGAGAATGTATGAGAAATGAGGAAAAACAAAGAATGCTCATGGAGCATTTAGAAATGCCCTGATTTCAGTCCAGCTGTGTGAAGGTTGCCAGCCATCCCACTTTTGGGAATCTGCCCAAAGGACACAAAAACACTCATTTGCAAGGAAACCGGCACGCCTATGGTTACTTCAGCACTATTCACAATAACAAGAAAAGGACACAACCTAAATGCCCTGAAACAGACAAATGGATCAAGAAGATGTGGTCTATGTGCACAATGGAATACTACTCAGCAATCAAAAAAGATAAACTCAGGCCAACTGTGGCAACATGAATGGAGCTGGAAGGGATTATATGAAGCAAAACAAATCAAAAGGAACAAGATAAATATTGGATGGCTCCACCTATAGGGGGAATATAGGGGACCCAAACAAAGGGTCAGGAAAAAGACAAAATTTGCAAGCTAACCATAAATTTGAGGCAAGCAACAAGGGTGGGGGAGAGGGGTCAAAACAGGGGAAGGAAGAGCATAAGGGACTGTAGTGATGGATCACCATGCTGTGGTGGTGGGAGAAACACAGGGACTACATCGGAGGGGAGAAATCAAGCACTATTCAAAAATTAATGATGCAAGAAAATAAAAATAAATTTAAAAAATAGGAATGCCCCAGTTTCTATTTTACTCAGTGACTTTTCCTCTGTCATCTTACTTAGGGATCCCTGAGGCCCTGGGAAACAGCTAAGCCATTGGGCCTTTCATTGGATCATGTCAGGAATGAGGGTTAAAGGGCTTCACTCACTACTCTCCATTTCTTTCCTTCCAACTCCAACACCGGAGCATGTTTCTGAGGCGCCTGAGAGTGGGGTGGGGTGGGGCCTGGAGTGTGGCTTTTGGATGGAGATGTAGTCTGTCCGCCTTGCGCCCGCAGACTGGGATTCTTGTGTGTCTTCTGGTCATCTGTGACGTGTCGGAGTCCTGGGGCAGGGAGATAACACACAGACACTTGTTTTTATTTCATCCTTAATGTCTTAGAGCAACACAATGTAAATAGCATAGAGCGTTCTGGTGTGCTATTTTCAGAATAGCCTAGTGTTTTCTCAAGGTTCATGGGCTGAGTCTGAGTCCTATGTAAGTTGAGTTAATAGAAGCACTGGAATTATTTTTCCATTCAAAGAACCTCTTTTTTAAGGGGCTAAGATGATAGACAAACATTTTGCAAAAAGCAAATCATCAAAAGGCTCACATGACTGACTTCTCTTATGGCTAAATCATTCCCCAGGTATTGCCTAAAAGGTTAGGGCATTTCCATAAGTGCATATCTGAGTATGGGCTCGACTTTAAGGTGATGAGTCCATTCCCTTACTTTATAGATGAACTAATGCTGCATCAAGAAGGCAGAAAAAATGGACAATTTCGAATGCTTAGTTCCTAGACCAGGACACAGGGAAATTTATATCATAATTCTTATTAATTGTGCAAAGCAAAAATATATTCATACAAATTTTCTGCCACCAGACTTTATTGTTTAGAATGTATGTGTTTCTGATTCCAATATACATTAAAAATTATTTTAAAAAACAATTTATTTATGCATACAAGAGCTGGGGTATAGGCCACAGGTATGTGTGTTTGTTGGGGGGTAAGTTGAGAGGATTTGCCAGAGACAGAGTGGGGAGCAGAACAGGCAGATCTAGTGAAATACACTGCTGAGGGGAGCAGCGGGCGAGATAGGAGAGGTCTGCTGCACCATGTGGGTCACCTCCCTGGCCGGGGATCAAACTCATGCTGCAGAGGCTGCAGATAGCTTCATACTTCTGAGACCTAACACTTTGCACCACCAGGGAGGCCCCCAATATATTTAAAATGTATGATTTTCTTTTACTTAACTTTTTGCCCTGAGGACACAGGTAACTCAATGCTGTAATTCTTGGACAAGCGGGCATATGAATTGAGGACAGAGGGGCTATTTGTCATTTTTATTTACTTCATCTTGAAGCTGTGGTGGTGGATGGGGCTGAAGTGTTGAGGCTGCAGTGGTCCACTAAGAACGCAGTCTCCAAGTTCTTTCTGGTCCACGCGACAGCCCACTGAGCCCATCTATCTGGAGAGGAGGCACATGGCAGGCTTCTGCCTGCTTAAGTCTGTGTGTTGGGGATGGAGATGCTGTGACACACCCGTCACTGTGGACTCTGGGACTCTGCATCCTGGAGCCAGAGGGAGACAGATTCAGCTCTGGGTTTCTCACCTTTTGTAATCGCTTCACCTTGGTTAAGTTGCGCAAATAAAGCTGAGCGTGAAGGAGAAGATTCCTCTTTTTTACCCTCATTCTCAAAAAGCGGAGGTGGTCCAGGAGGAGGAGGAGGAGGTGGGGGTGGAGGGAAAGCGGGCCCAGGGGAGAGAACAGGCGATGCCGATGCACTGGATGCGACTGGACCCTGGGAAGAAGGAAGAAGTCGTTGCATGAGACTGATGTGCTGAGAGCTGCCATTTTGTTACCAAAGAGGGGATGGGGCTCAGAATTCACAAAGAGGGCCTCCCTGGTGGCGCAGACAGTTGAGCACAGAGCTGTGAAGCTGTCTGCAGCCTCTGCAGTGCTGGTTCGATCCCCACTGGCCACGGGATAAACCCACATGGCGCAGCAGACCTCGCCTATCTTGCCCACTGCTCCCCTCAGCAGTGTATTTCAGTCAGTCCACCTGTTCTGTTCCCCACTCGGTCTCTGGTGAATTCTCTCACCCTCCTGCACATCTGGCCTGTACCCCATTTCTCTCTCTCTCTCTCTCTCTTTCTTTTTATATACCCCAGTTCTTGTATAAATAAAATAAATCTTTAAAAAAAAAGAATTTCACAAAGGCCATGGAAGAGGCACAACTGTGCATCACGGGCCTGTTGGGGGGATTGGGGTTCAAGGGGGGGATCCACCATGGGAGCAGAGTGTGACTGAGCTGGGCAGCCTTGTCAGTGGAAACGCCACATCCATGACTCATGCTGCCAACTCAGAGGCAAATAAAGCCATATTCATAGGTTCACGTCCAACGCTTGGGATAGGAGTGGAGCTGGACCTTGACCAGTGAGAATCTGAAAAACATGGGACACTGGTAAAGAGGTTTGACCTTTTAGGGACAGATCACCAAAGACAGAGTGGTGACAATACTCATTGGTAAAATATGAGATGTAAACAAAGTATTAGGCATAAGGAAAATATTCAATATTTTTAAACCTTTTTCAGCAGCTAGAGAAATACTGAACCTCTCCCTGGGGCTCACTTTTCAGTGTGCAGGCCTCGCACTATTCAAAGCTGGACATAATCGGGGTCCGGATCCATGTTGGAGTCTGGTGCATCCAATGTTGGTGGTTAGTGAGCAACTAAAACCTGGAGCCTTCCCGGGCAAGCTCTCTGCTTGTTCTTAATTTTTCTGCTTTGTGCAACTTTGCTTTCAATATGAAATTTTGACAAATCCAATAGCAGTAAAAGGTGAGCGACAACAGAGGGATTTGTTTTAATGTCTGAGAGGACCTCAGAGGGGAAGTTTTCAAAGGACTAAATTAGTAGCATGGGACACATATACAACAAACTCTGGTTATATAACATTTACTTTTTTAAAAAACTTTGTTTTTGCATAGAAGAACTGAGGTGTAGTCCAGAGGTGTGGGGGGGGTGTGAGGATTCACCAGAGACAGAGTGGGGAGCAGAACAGGCAGACTGACTGAAATACACTGCTGAGGGGAGCAGCAGGCGAGACAGGAGATGTCTGCTGCACCATGTGGGTAGCTCCCTGGCTGGGGATCGAACTCGTGCTGCAGTGGCTGGCGATAGCTTGATAGAGCTGAAACTTAACCCCTAGGCCACCAGGGAGGCCCTTATACCATTTACTTTTAAACCTTGAAGTAAAACTGTACACCTTTCCTAAGGAATTATAAGCTTATATGATTTACAAAATAGGAAACTGAGCAATCGAATCTGGTAGAAATGGGACACATATTTTCAATACAGATACAAAATAGGAACTATCACTTACATGTGAGCTTTTTACACAGATAACATATTCTTATTTTCATCACCCACTCAGGATTACAAAGTATCATTATCACCTGAAGTTTTCACCTGTAAATAATTTTCAGTTGGGGAAAAAACACTATTTTCAAAGCACTTACAGGAACCCTATTAAGTATAGAATTAGGCTGCAAATTAAAGATGCTTCTCTTACTCAGAATGCATGCCTTAAAACTGAGCAAGTTGGAGGGTGCATGTCTTGAAGATATAATTTGTGATGGCTTGTTTCTTGTTTCTAAGGGAGACCAGACTGACTCCATTAGGATTCTCAGGTCAAAAAGAAAATGACTGCAGAGGTCTTGACATTGGCCACATTTTTTTTCAGTATCTTAAATGTATTCTATTATGTTCCTGGGGTGACATTTGAGAATTGCTCTGCATCACAAGAACATCATATAAACTTTGTGCATCCAACAATATTCCAGTTCTTTGTTCCAGACACTGAGGGTCATAAACACACGATCACTGACACATTCAGTGCTGGGATGACTCTCCTGCATGTGGACTCTGCTGCTTATAGACCCCTGAAGTTGTGGAAAGGGGAGATGGCGCTGGCTTCTTAGTTGTAGAAGGATACAGGTGGTTCCTTTGCTCTCAGAAATCGGAGCTTCTTTCTAAGAGTCGTTAGAGGACTCTGAAACCAATAAGCTACGTGTTCAACTCTTTGGAACTGATGGCTGATTCAGGAACACCAATCAAAAGATTTGTTGCAACGAATGTTGGCTAGGAAACTAAAAATGGGACTATTTAATTGTATCTCAAAAGAAAAGAACTCAAAATATATGTACGGCAGGTGCACTAAAGGTAGCGATAATGAGTGGCGTGATGGACAGTGTCAATCATCTTGCTAAAGACTGCATTTTCCTGCCTGCCTCGTATCTTGATGGAACCGACGTGATTATAATATGCACAAGTGATGTAAACTGACATGACTGAGAATATAAGACATTTACTACCTAACTTTAAACTCTGTCCCATTACTGGACACTTAGGGCCCATATGATCGGAAGGATATTGTGAATTAATGTTATAACATAAATCTTGTAATTATCTTGTAAGACATAATTACACTGCACTGTAAATTTTTTGGTAATAAAAGTGTTCATTGATCAAAGGGAAGAAAAGAAAAAGAAAAGAGAAAAGCCCTCAAATATGAGAAATCAGGACCAGTGGAAACTGCCTTCGAGATTTCCTTTGTACGTTCTGGCTTATTCCTGTATCAGCCTCTGCGAGCTCACAAAACTAAGCTCTGGTTTCCTAGGTTACTTCACAATTAGCATTCAGGGGCTTTACTGTACAGTGGACTTGAAAACAAACTCATTAGATGTTCCCTTAACAAGATCTCCATGGGCTGCCCCTTGCAGCGTGCAACTTATCAGCCTCTTTCTCCGCCTCACCTCCTGTGGGATGTTACAACTTGATTCCAGAGCTTTCTACATTTGCACGTGGGCCTGTTGTGGGGACAGCCACCTCTACTGGGATCACAGCTGGACACCATGTCTTCAGGCTCCCACACTGAGCAGAGATGCTCAGGGGAGCGAAGGGGGCTGAGAAATCTAGGAAGTCTAGAATGTACCAGGCGCTGATGGTTTCCATTCATGTACCAGATATTAACATCCAGTAGAGGACAGACTCTATGCCAGGGGCTTCCAAACTTGTCTAAATATGGGAACCATATGGGGATCCCCCAGGTCATGGGGCAGAAATGCTCTCAGAGAGGTGGGACACAGGCATCGACGTGTAAATCTCCTAGGGGTGGGTGTCTGCGACCAAACACTCTCTGCTCTGTGCTCAGATGAAGTTATCTGTCATGACAGTATTCTTGAGTCTATATTAAAATCCCTCTTCAACAAAATATAAAGCAGAAAATCAGGAACGCTGACCCAACACTAAAGGATCAGTAAATGGAAGAGACATAATTCAAGCACACATCTGCTTGGTTCGAAAGCCATCTCCAGGAAAATCCTTTATGTTATTTGATTGATTTTTTAAAAAGATTTATTTATTTATGCATACAAGAGCCAGAGTACAGGCCAGAGGTGTGGGGGAGTGAGAGGATTCACCAGAGACAGAGCGGGGAGCAGAACAGACAGACTGACTGAAATACACTGCTGAGGGGAGCAGCAGGCAAGACAGGAGAGGTCTGCTGTGCCATGTGGGTAGCTCCCTGGCTGAAGATCGAACTCACGCTGCAGTTGTTGTAGACAGCTTCATGGGTTGCCTCTTAACCCCTTGCACCACCAGGGAGGCCCTGATTGATTTTCTTTTTGATAGTCACTAGTCAAATGAAAGAGCCAGAAACAAGGGTTACCTCAACATACTGCTCTCAGAATAGAATAGAAACAGCTGAAGAACTGGGAGGTGTTTAGTGTTTATCCCACACTCCTTTCTCTGTAACGTAAGAGCTGACAAGCACCTATGGCCACTGTGGAACCAGGCTTGACCCCCGTGGGGATACAGGATGTCCTGGCGTTGACACTGGATCCTCAGCTTCCAGCCATCCTTCATGCTGGTTTGTTATGACTGTTCCAGAAAATGATCTCATCCATTTCTCCCAAGCACCCACTATATCCAGTAATAGGCAGTTGCATCCAAATCTTGGTTCCTTGCCTAGTGCTCTGGCTATTCTGGGATGAGGTCCCAATCCTGACCCTCTTCCTAGTTACTAGAGATTGAAGGGCATTGCCTCTTGGTGTGGTTCATGCAGAGGTAACATACCATGTTCTCCAGACTGAATGGGAAATAGTGGACGAGATCAGGGCCATAGTCTCAGCCGCCCACTGGGTGATCAATGCACCCCTTCTCATTCTCACCTCCAGCAGGCTATAGGTGCTGGGGGAATGGAGTTGAAAGGAGAAGAGGCACCAGAAGAGAGTAATTCTGGCACAGTTCCTGTTGAGTCAGGTCGGTGTAGACAGAAAAGGCTAGCTCCAGATGGCCAACTTGTCTGGAAGGTGCTAAGAAGAAGGTCTGGGAAAAGCCTCCGACTCAACAACACCAGTTTCAGGGACCCGGGAGCGTCATAGCAGATAGAATTCAATGAATGATTATTCACTGCATTCATTTCTCTGAATGGAGGCTATGCGGGCAGGAGTACAATGTGGAATAAAGAATCAGTGAAAGATGCCCTTTAGCTGCAAGCTCTCAATATTTCAGGCTCTTCTAAAAGAAGCCTTTGCTTAATAAAAAAAAATATATATTTTTTAGTATTTTACCCTCACATTTATGCTCATTTCTTTCTTCTTTTTTAAAAAAGATTTATTTATTTATGCATACAAGAACTGGGGCATAGGCCAGAGGTGTGAGGGGGTGAGAGGATTCACCAGAGACAGAGTAGGGAGCAGAACAGGTGGATTGACTGAAATACACTGCTGAGGGGAGCAGCGGGAGAGACAGGAGAGGTCTGCTGCCCCATGTGGGTGGCTCCCTGGCTGCCCATGGCTCGAACTTGTGCTGCAGAGGCTGCAGACAGCTTCACATGCTGTGCTTAACACCCTGTGCCAAAGGGAGGCCTTAGGCTCATTTGTTTCTACAGTGTAGGGTTAGAAACCCGAAAGCTCGGGACCTACAGGATTCTGAGATCCTGCGATCTGCACACGATGACAGATGAAAGTGAAGTGAGAACAGCAAAGGAGGACCCTTAAGGAGAAAGGAATAGGCACCTCCGAGCAGCAGTGACCTACATGAATATTTTTTTACTACTTTGTTATATTGATCAATGAGTCTCTTAAGTATCTTAGAGTTCCCGAGAGGAAACAATTGAGAAGCTATCATTTTATTAAAGTCATTGTAACCGTGGCTTATAACTCAAAGAAAAGGAAAGCCTCCAAATCATGATTTTAAATGGTCATATTCAGGGAGCAAAAGTTCACTCATATTGCAAGAACACAGCATAAAACCTACGCCCTGCTTTTGAAAGCTCTGTTAAGATGAATTTTTAGAGCAGGTGTTTGATTATGTCTTTTTTATTTGGAGGGAAAGGTAGAAAGACTTTTTAAAAAGTAGGCAAATCCCTTTCTCTAAGTTAATTTCAACAGGACTGCCTGGGCACAGCTGCCTCCTCTGTTAAATATATGAAGAACAATGATAAAACAATGAAACCATTGTATGTGGCATGTGGAAAGCTGATTATGCTTTGGTTAGATGCTATACATAAAAGGTAAATAACTGCATTAATATATTATAGCTGTGTACTAATGCATATTGGAAATTTTTTCATTAGCTGTTACTGGAAATAATTACTAATGGTTTTATTATGTTAGAATTTAGATTTTGTTCTAAAAAGGAAACTACTTCCAGCTCTTAAATGAAAACTTCACATTGTTTTGTTGATAGCAATTACATATGTTAATCAACAACCCACTTCTATCCGCCCCCCAAACACTGTTGCCTTAGTTATCCAGTACATTTGGGTACAGTTCAGTTTTGGATCTAAATAATCTAGAAATTGAGTCCAATTAATCATTTTGTCAAGTTTGTAAACGTAGGACTAATACGGCACTTAGAAAGAGGTCAGTGTTTTCTTCTGACCAAATTAAGCAAATAGTGAAACATATCCGCCTAAGTTAAAAAAAAGAAAAGGTTTCTGGGCCTCCCTGGTGGCACAAGGGGTTAAGCACAGCACTGTGAATCTATCTGCAGCCTCTGTAGCATGAGTTCAAACTCCAGTCGGCCAGGGAGCTACCCACATGGCACAGCAGACCTCTCCTATCTCACCTACTGCTCCCCTCAGCAGTGTATTTCAGTGGCTCTGCTTGTTGTGCTCCCTGCTCTGTCTCTGGTGAATCCTCTCACCCACTGCACCTCTGGCCTGTACCCTGGTTCTTCTTGTATGCAAAAATAAATAAATCTTTTTATTTTATTTAAAAAAAATTTATTTATTTATGCATGTAAGAACTGAGGTACAGGCCAGAGATGTCGGGGATGAGAGGATTCACCAGAGACAGAGCAGGGAGCAGAACAGGCAGACTGACGAAGTACACTGCTGAGGGGAGCAGCGGGCGTGGCAGGAAAGGACTGCACGCCATGTGGGACCCTCGGCCGCCTGGCGGCTGGGGATCAAACTGGTGCTGCAGAGGCTGTGGGCAGCTTTGCAACCCAGCGCTCGACAGCTGCACCACCGGGGAGGCCCAAATAAATCTTTTCTTAAAAAAAATAGGTTTCTAAGATTTTCTTGAATTCTGTCCACCATAAACAAATTGCTTTGGAAAATTTCAACTTTCACATTTTAAATTCTAAGCTTTTGAAACCAAACAACAGGGCTAACAATGATGATTTGACATAAACAGAACTTCATTCTGTTACTCCCTTGCCAGGGGCTGCAGATCCTGGGATGGGGAAGTTCGTTAGAGGGGGGACAGCTGCTGGAACTTGGGACACTGGGGGCACGAAAAAGGGGGTGTCCAGCTCTTCTTAGAGGGTGGCCTCAGGGCAATCACAAAAGGGGCTTCTGAAACTTTGCCTTCAAATGCTTTGGGGGTCTTCAGCCTAGGAGAAGCTCTAGGGGGCTGAGGCAATGGGGAAATGTATATGGAGATGACATTCATCTCTAGCTTTAAGCATCAGTCAAGCAACCTACATCCTGGCCTGTATTTTTACCATTTTTTAAAAAAAGCAGAGACCAAGAAAATAAAAAGATCACGTACAGTCTCGTAACAGGGGAAGGCGGCCCTCATAACAGAGCTTTTGTTACGATGTTTCTTCTACAAAACCTGTTTGATGACAGCCATATTTTGAGCCACCTGTCTTTAAGTGTTTGCAGAGATCACAGATGAAACTACCAAAGGAGACAGCTGACAGGCGCGGTATAGTTTATGGGTTTCATTGCACCCCATCCTTGCCTTACCGCCACCACCCTAATACTCCTGCACACCACTGCAGGCACACATAGAGGCTCCTTCTGCTCCTTGGTCTCTCTTTAGCTGCCCACCTTGGAGATATCCCGACTCATCAATCACCTGGTTAATAGTTCATGGCCTTCAGGTGACAACTTACATGAGCCCGAGGGCAACAGGGCAGCAGTTTAACTTGAGCAGTTTAAAAATTAAAACACCATTTCAGTCACAGACACATCGACATGCCTCAGAGAGGCCCACAGGAGCTCAAAATGCTTTATTTATTTATTTATTTTTAAAGATTTATTTATTTATTTATTTATTTATACAAGCACTGGGTACAGTCAGAAACGCGGGAGGGTGAGAGGATTCACCAGAGCCAGAGCGGGGAACAGAACAGGCAGACCGACGAAACGCACTGCTGAGGGGAGCAGTGGGAAGCAGGAGAGGTCTGCGCGCCATCAAAATGCTTTATACCGAACATTTTTGTAAAATGTTTTGTAAAATTTTCCCCAAGACAAAGAATCTCAAATGTTCTAGGTAATATGGTACATCTTAAATGAGAGGATGATAAACCTCTGATAGACCACAAGATCAGACAGTTTTCATAGCAGCAAAGTCATAATTTGGGATTTGCTTAGATGTCAAAACTAATTTCTTTTTTCTTTTTTTGGCATAGAATAACTGGGGTGTAGGCCAGAGGTATGTGCGTGGGTGGGTGGGAGGTGATGAGAAAGGATTCACCAGAGACAGAGTGGGGAGTAGAACAGGCAGATCTACTGAAATCCACTGCTGAGGGGAGCAACGGGTGAGACAGGAGAGGTCTGCTGCACCGTGTGGGTAGCTCCCTGGCCAGGGATCAAACTCAGACCCCAGCAGAAATTACGCTGAGACGTACCCCTTAGGCCACCAGGGAGGCCCAAAACTAATTTCTTTCCATTTTCTGCAAGATGTATTTTGATCAAAAACTTAGTGAAGTTAGTATATTTCAAATTAGTCATTTTTACATTCCTATTTGTATCACGTTTTTAATGGCAGATAATAAAAAAAGATGGTACATGAACTAAGAGGCCATCACTGTATAGTGTAGTGGATATTAAAGTGAATATTTTTTAAACTCTTATTTTTATCACACCTTAAAATTTTGAGACATCTTTTGCCATTTAAAATAAAATTTCTAGGCCAATCTCTTGCCTGCCTGTAACTATACAGGTGTTTCTTTTCACAAAACTTTTGCCTTGCAAGCAGCAGCGGTGGCTCTTTCTGTTTGCTTGTGTGTGTGCAAGCATCTTGTCCTTTTCCTACTAAACCTGTCCTTTTAAAATATAAAAAAAAATTAATTAAAAATAAATAAATAAAACAAAATAATTCTGAGAAAACAGAATTATTAAAAATACTACAACGATGGACAACAAAATATTGACAGCATACATTGTTAATGTATTATTAATTATTAAAATGTCCATGTAGGGAATATTTCCTATTTCATCCATGGAATCAGAACACTGGGAATTCCACGTTTCCACAAATGTAATGACAGTATTTACTTGCCATCAAAATTATTAGATGGGGGGACTCCCTGGTGGCCTAGGGGGTAAGTCTCAGCATTATCACTGCTGGGGCCTGAATTTGATCCCCAGCTGGGGAGCTGACCCACAAATGACACAGCAGACTTCTCCTGTCTTCCCTGCTGCTCCCCTCAGCAGTGTATTTCAGTAGATCCACCTGTTCTGCTCCCCATTCTGTCTCATGTGAATCCTCTCACTCTCTGCACCTCTGACCTGTACCTCAGTTCAAAAATAAATAAATAAAATCTTAAAAAAAAAAAAAAAGGAAGAATGCCAAGGGGATGGGACCTCTGGCCACAGATGAAAAAATTAAAAATAAAAATTAAAAGATGTGGGTCGGGGGGCATTTTGATTCGTTTTCTTCAGAGGCAGGACTCAAGCATGCTTATTCCAAAATGGAAGTATAGGAGGAAAGTTAATGGAAATGCCAGACCAGATTTGCCTGTTTGGGCAATACTGCTCAGGGACTCACTCTGTCCCATCCGTCCCACCCTTGAGTGGTCGCTGCATGTCGTACACTCAACACAGCCTCATCTGTTCCTGTGATTGAGCTACTTTGCATAAATTGTCTCGATAAGCAGCTTTAATGACTTGCTTGGCCTTGCTTTTCCTCCGGTTATCTGGACCAAATCTGGGATTTCCTGACTGTCTTTTCTTGTCTGCCAACATTGGCAGCTTGAAAATAAAATTTCTCATAAAAAAAGAAAGATAAACTTTTTCCACGGACAAAATTTTCAGAGTTAAAGGTAGGTAAGTCCATCCATGAAATAGACAGACTATAGATAAGCCAACGGTTCCATGAACACAGATAGTGACATGTGGGTTGAATTATCTGGAGAACTACTTTATTTGACCAAAGAAGTCTAGGTCTGAACTGTCATTGAATTAAAGATGGAAAAAAAAAAAAAAACTTGCAGATTTTAGAGTCAGAAAGAAACATTTCTCAAATTATCCATATCTGGTAAAGGTGGGGGAGGAGGGATGATTTACAATAATTAATTTATAATTATATAATTCATGGGTCTCCCCTGGTGGCGCAGCGGTTGAGTGCTGGGCTGCGAAGCACCTCTCTTGCTGTGCCCGCTGCTCCCCTCAGCAGTGTACTCCATCAGTCTGCCTGTTCTGTTCCCCGCTCTGCTCTGGCTCTGGTAAATTCTCTCACTTTCCCACACTTCTGACTGTACCCAGTGCTTGTATAAATAAATAAATAAATCTTTTTTTTAAAAAAGGCTTAAAAATAATTATATAATTCATGATAAATTATAAGGATAATTTATATTTGGTTCTATATCATGTATATCATTACTTAGAAAAAATAGTTTTCAATTAAAAAAAAGTATCAACACCTAGCTTTATAGCTGAGGTACACTAAGAAAGAGCAACTATTGTCTCAATTTCAGTTCCAAAATACACAGAAAAGGCTACCTCATTCTTAGGTCTGAGAAAGGATCTGTGATTAGCTTGGTTTGCCTCAGTGGGATAACCTGGACCAAAAAGCTTTACCAGGGCTAGGCTTTATCTTATATTCTAGAAAAGGTTTATTTTACCTTTAAGACAATCAGTACCTTTCACTAGTTCTTAAGAAAACCTTTTTGTTAATCGGTGATTAGCTTGCATTTCCGGAGTTTATACCAACTGGGAATTAGGGGCAACGCAAATTAGGTATTTGTGAGCAATATGCTGTTGTCTGCAATAAAATGCAGCATCCATTTCCATTACCATCATTTGCTAGAAGAGATAAAGAAATATTCACAGGGCTTCAAAACGCGGATATAATCTGCACAGTTAGTGGTTTGATATTCTGGAAATTGCCTTGTAAAGAAATATGATTACAAATTAACATGTTCAGTTTAGCAAATATGTTTGCATAGTGTCTGCATTTAAGTCCCGGGCCAGTCCAGGCCCCAGGTATAAAGGGAAAAGGACCCTGGTCTAATGAGCTCGCTGCTTCAGATGAAGGAGAAGACTCTATGTCCCTAGACAAGGGACACTTGGCTGCGGCCTTCTGTGCTAAGGCCGTAACATTGTTGGAAGATTCTTCCCCAGTTTACTCTCTAGAAAACTCTTACATATTCTTCAAGGCTGATCACAAAGCTCTCTTCTTTTGTAGGTTTTTCTGGACCTCTCCTAAGAGAAATTTCCTGATTCTTTTATTACAAGGATCTGGTAGGAACACCCTCATTATGATACTTCACATTATATTGTATTTATTTATCTGTGAATTCAGATCTGGTCATCTACCAAGCTTGAGTACTGAAAATCCACTCATTACTCATTTTAATGTGGCCCAGAGTCTGAAACATGTTAGATATTTCATAAATATTTACTGACATGAGTAAATAACTGCTTTATAAGGTAGATAGTGCTAAGCATCATAAACTAAGTATAAATTTTAAGAAGTGCTCTGGGGTGATCTGTGAAAGGAAAGGCCAACTTCCAACTTTGGGCAGGCATGGGGACAAGCAGAGGAGATTAGAAAGGTTTTCTGGAGAGAAGACCATTTGAGACAGACCTAGAAGGCTGGATGGTTGGGGTTGACACAAGAAAGCAAAAGGAAGGGGATTCCAGTTTTTGCATTTCTGGTGGTCCAACCACTATGGAAAGTTGCATGGAGGCTCCTCAAAACATTGAAAATGGATCTACCATATGATCCAGTGATTCTACTCCTAGGAATCTACCCAAAGAACACAAAAACACAAATTCAAAAGGAAACCTGCACCCCTATGTTTACTGCAGCACTATTTACAATAGCCAAGATTTGGAAACAACCTAAATGCATCAAAACAGATGACTACTTCAAGAAGATGTGGTGTGTATACAAAATGGAATAATACTCAGCAGTCAAAAAAGATAAACACATGCCATTCACAGCCACATGGATGGAGCTGGAAGGGATCATGCTCAGTGAAATAAGTCAGAAGGAAAAAGATAAATGATGGTTTCACTTATATGTGGAATATAGAAAAACCAAACAAAGGGTCAGGAAAAAGATAAAACTTGCAAATTGACCATAGATTTGAGGATACAGCAGGGGAGTAGGAGGGAGAGGGGTTAAACAAGGGAGGGAAGAGCACAAGGGACTGTGGTGATGGATCATGGGTGTAATAGTAGTGAGAAAACTACGAGGACTACATGTAAAGGGAGAAATAAAACACTGTTCAAAAGTGAACAACAATGTAAGAAAATTAATTAATTAATTAATTAAAAAAGGAAGAGGAATCTAGGAGTGGGGGACAGAAGCACTATCATTGCAACAGACAAACGCAACTGAATTGTTAGCAATCACAGAGCAACTTAGGGATCCACATTAGTCCTGTCTCTCCGGGCATTACCTTCTGCTACTACACACTTGTGCAGTGAATCTACCACGACTCAAACTTGCTTACGGGATTGCCTTCTGACCTGCTTGTGAAAACAGACATGCCAAATGATCAATCATGTCTTTATACTGTTTCTTTTTCCAGAAAGGAGTATGGTTTGAATTAATTCTCCACCAAAGAGCATCTCACTGACTTTTGGCTATTTGAAAAGATAAAAGTCATTTTTAAAAAAATATTGCATACCATATTTTATTTTATTTTATTAATTAAAAAATTTTTTTTACATCATTGTTCATTTTTAAATAATATTTGCTTCCCCCCTCCCCCTCAGGTGCAGTCCCCATAGAGTTTCCTTCCCCAAGGCACCCGTGCACCATCACCTCAGTCCCCTGTGCTGCTCCCTCCCTCCCTCTGATCCCTCTCCCTCCTCCTGCCCTGCAGGATGTCTCTGGCTTATAATTGTCTGTTTTCACTTTGTTATGTTTTGTACTTGTTACTATTTTTCCCCCTGATGTCTTATTTGGTTCCCCTATATTCCTGTTATAAGTGAAACCATCCGATATTTTTCCCCCCCTCTGGCTTATTTCACTGAGCATAATTCCTTCTAGCTCCATCCACATTGCTGCGAATGGCATGAGTTTATCCTTTTTGATTGCTGAGTAATATTCCATTATGTATATGTACCACATCTTCTTGATCCAGTCATCTATTTTTGGGCATTTGGGTTGTTTCCAAGTTTTCCCTATTGTACATAGTGCTGCAATAAACATAGGGGTACAGGTGCTCTTTTGAATCATTGTTTTTGTGTCCTTTGGGTAGATCCCTAGGAGTGGAATTGCTGGATCATGTGGTAGCTCCATTATTAGTAGACTGAGAAACCTCCAGACAGCTCTCCATAGTGGTTGGACCAGTTTGCACTCCCTCCAGCAATGTAGGAGAGTTATCCTCACCAAAAAGTCACTTTTTAAAGAAGGAAGATTTGCCAACCCTTAAAAGGATGGACCAAAGGCTTTGCCTGCTATTGCTCTTTCTTACTGGAGGGTGGGGAGAGACAGGGAGATAGAGCTTTTCTGTCATGGGGACAAATTTGGGGAGGCCCAGTTTCAGGAAGTGGGGGAGTCCTAGAAGATGAGGTTGGATCCAGGGGTGGATGAAGAGCTTGAGGTACCTAGTGGGGCTCTGCCCTGGGCTGGGGCTGACAGTTCAAAGTCTCCTACCTAAGCACCCCTACTCTGCTCTGGGGAGCACCTCTGTCTGCACTCTTAAATCCCAATTGCCTGATTTTTCTAGGAGGGGCTGGGAGAGTGGCGACAGGACACTCCCAATTACACAAGTGCCTTCAACATTACACATTGAAGAATTTTAATTGAAACACTTAACTGAAATATTTGAGGCGATGGTTTAAATAAATTAGGAACGTACATTAATTTGCTGGCATACAGATTTAGATAGTTTGAGTTCTTGGCTATGAAAAAGTTCCAGTAAATAAAATAATCTTGATCATTAAATAGACAGTTTTAAAAGTTACTACTGTTTTGATTTAAAGAGGAAAAACATTTAAATACTTTAAAATATTTATGTATTCTTATCAACTAACAATAAAACTCAAAGGCATTTATGAGATAATAAAAATTGTTCTAAATATCAAACACTTACTTAGAGCCTCAAAGTACAGCAAACTCTTAACTATTGTATATGAAATAACACATATTTGTTTTTGACATATACTCACTTTAGTGTAGGTAAAGATAAAAATCCAGCAATGGTTCCCAAACTTCAAAAGGCAGAAATTAAAGCTATAAGCAATAATCTTTCCCATAAATAATTAGAAGCCCATTACACAAAATCTTCTTATTCAAATTCTTAGTACCCCAAATTGGTATCAGTCTTTTTTTCCATTTCACTAAATTATATTAAATAGCCCCTTCATGAAAAAAGAAAAAAAAGATTAACTTTGAAAAGTGAAATTTTCAGTTTCAACCTTCTCTTTCTGTAGATTTAAAAAAATAGGGAGTTGGAGGTGATAATATGCAAATCTATTGAGATTTCAGTAGATTCTCCTTTTCTTTCTTTTTTTCCCCAATCTGTCTTTTTTCCTTCAGAAGTGGTTGATAAGTTAAGAGGATTATTTTTTTTAAAACTGGGGTAACACTGGTTTGCCACACTGTATGTGATTTAGGGGAAGAGACTCACACCTCCTCAGCCATCACCACACTAGCCCCACCATAGACCTGTATTCCTTTACCATAGACCATTGGATTTCTCCTCCCTTTGTTTCCACCCTCTCTCTCCAGTAGCCTCAATTCTGCAGTCTTATTTCTAAGTTTTCTGGAGTTTTGTCAGTTCCTTTGGTTTGTTTCTCTATATTCTACAAAATAGTGAAATCATCCAGCATTTATCTTTCACCTTCTGACTTGTTTCTCTTAGCATAATTCTCTCCAGTTCATCCAAGTGGTCAAAAATGAGAGTTCATCTTTTTTATAGCTGAGTAGTATTCCACCATGTATATATACCACATCTCCCTCATCCACTCATCTGTCTTGGAACACTTGGGTTGTTTCTATAACTTTGTTATTGTAAATAGTGCTAGTCTATCTTTCTTGAGAGCCTGAACTCTTTTACTGGGTCCTCTCCTCTTTGTTCTTTCTGGCCTTGACTGATTTACTTCATACTCTAAATGACAAGTCCCCCCAAGGTTTTATTTTCCATCATATTCTATTTTTTCTATCTTTTCATCTTTTAAATATCATCTTTATATCAACCTCTCTAATGAATTTAGGACTTTCATTTTTACGTCTCCATCTCACCTGCATCCCAAACACAATATGGCAGAAGCTGATGTGAACATTTTTCTTGCTCTTCCAGACTAGCTCCTTCTGTTGACTTCTGTATTTTTAATGAAACTATGATACTCCCAGGCATCCAGGCAAAAGATGCTCTGTCTTAGTGTACCTCAACTATAAAGCTAGATGTTGCTACTTTTTTAATGAAAATTATTTTTTTCTGAGTAACAATATATTGAGTTAAGGTCTTGAGGGACTGTAGGAGTCCTCAAGACGTTAATTCAATGTGAGTCCTCAGTAGCTGTTCCTACTCACCTGGAGTCTAAGTAGTAAAGTTTGTTTTCCAACATGGCTTTGTATTGTTGTTATTTGTATTTGCCTCATAATTTATATTTGCACCTGCTCCTTGATGGCAGAAGCTGTAGCATAAATATAATGTCTAGTGCATGCTTTATATGTTGTAGATAGCTAATAAATGACTCATTAAACAAATGCATGGGTAAAAATTCCTCCTTGAGTTTCTCTCAAGATGGAAACCTTTGGTCTAATCTGAATATACAAGAACTGGACTTTTCAAACTTTAATATGTATATAAATCATCTTGAGTAAACCTTGTCAAAGTGCAAGTTCTCACTAAAGAAGTTTGGGGTGAACTGAGCTTCTGCATTTTTCCAAGCTCCCAGATGCTTATTGGCCTAAGAACAGCATCGCACTTCAGGAACTGGTGTCCTTCCCATAGTACCCTGGTTTACGCATCCTGCTTTGTGCTGACCTCCCCCTAGTCATTAACATTCTATTGTCTATATGTTCTTCAACTAGAAAGTGAATTTCGGTAGAGAGTACTATGTCTACTGTACCATATATCCATCTTTGTATTCTCAGCCCTTTGCCCAGAAGCTGGTGTACAGTAGGTGCTTCAGCCCTGTTTATATTTATTTATTTATTTTTAATTTTTTTAAAGATTTATTTATTTGTGCATATAAGAGCTGGGGTATAGGCTAGAGGTGCAGGGGGTAAGAGGATTCACCAGAGACACAGTGGGGCACAGAACAGGCAGATCCATTGAAATATATAGCTGAGGGGAGAAGCAGGTGAGACAGGAGAGGTCTGCTGCACCACGTGGGTATCTCCTTGGCCAGGGACTCGTGCCACAGAGGCTGCAGATAGCTTCATAATGCTGTGCTTAACCCCTTGTGCCACCAGGGAGGCCCCAGCCATGTTTATTTAATTATGTAGTCTCTATCAGGCTAAACTCAGTCATTTCCAAATGAACTTCATCATCTGCGTTGGGAGTTCCACTGTCAGTCAGTGACATGCCTAACTCCCTCTGAGTACTATGGATCTCTTCCATAAGAGAACGAAAGTTAATTAGCTACCCAAAGCCCCAAAGGGAGCTAAAACCCAAGAGCAATTAAGTAGACTAGATGTAGCTGTGGTCAGGTAGACTGGTGAGGCCCCGTCCATAAATCCATAGAGAAGATCAATAAGCTTTGTGGATGCAGACAAGTGAAGCACTATCTGAAGCTTCCCCCGTTCACCTTGATAATAATCTGAAGGCACAGGTTTCGTACAAGTTCCAGATGAACATTTCGATGTGAAAGATTGACAAAAAAGATAAACTCGTGCCATTTGCAGCAACGTGGATGGAGCTAGAAGGAATTATGCTCAGTGAAATAAGCCAGAAGGAAAAAGAAAAATATTGGATAGCACTTATAGCAGGAATATAGGGGAACCCAATAAGACATCAGTGTAAAAAAATAACAGTATAGGGGCCTCCCTGGTGGGGCAAGGGGTTGCGATGCAACCTATGAAGCTCATCGCAGCCACTGCAGCACAAGTTCAATCCCTGGCCAGGGAGCTACCCACATGGCGCAGCAGACCTCTCCTGACTCACCCGCTGCTCCCCTCAGCAGTGTATTTCAGTAGATCTGCCTGTTCTGCTCCCCACTCTGTCTCTGGTAAATCCTCTCACCCCCCCCAAACTCTGGCCTGTACCCCGGTTCTTATATGTATAAATAAATAAATCTTAAAAAAAAAAAAACAGTATAAAACACAGCAAAGCAAAAACAGATAATTATAAACCAGGGGAAGAGGGAGGGGGAGGGATCAGAGAGGGGGAGCGAGGAGCACAGGGGACTGAGGTGATGGTGCACAGGTGCATTGGGGAAGGAAACTCTATGGGGACTATACCTGAGGGGGTGGGGGGAAGCAAACATTGTTTAAAAATGAACAATGATGTAAAAATAAATTTAAAAAAATACCACAAACAATAGCTGTGAGAGATTGAGAACAACTTTCACTTGTAAATATCAAGAAGTAGTTAGAGAGGCCAGAAGACATAAAAATTAACAAGACATACATATTTAATGACATGCTGCAGAGTTTACATTATTTATAATAAGTGAAGATACCCTCTGGCTGAGTTTTAATTTGATCACCAGCAAACAGTTAAACTTTTGCTTTGTTAATGGATATTTAGCCTTTACCTTGAGCAACAAGCTGAAAAGAAATACCCCCCTGGAGGTAAAGGTGCATTCACAGAGTGTTTTGCTTTGGGAAAAACAGAACCCCACCTTGGCTGTAACTGTACCCCCTCCCAACTATTTGCATTTTCTGGGGAGGACAGGATGGAGACAACTGGGGTGTGAGATTTGTTAAATCCACATTATTATCAAGAAAAATTCATCATTATTATGGAAGATTTTGTACACATTCATCTATGTGCAATTTTAATCTATTCTATAAATAATTGTACCCACGTTCTCAAAGCTAAAGTAATTATGGGAGACTTATGAAAGGACAGGAATTGGTCCACAGGTTAATGCCAGAAAGTCGAGAAAATAATCATATTTTACCCTACTCAAAAAAAACTTTTTGTGACCTTTTTTCTGGCCAGATTCTCACAGTCCAGAATAATAGCTTGAATGAAGAACTGCATAATTCACAGAAAAACAGTTACTTTGGTAATTTTAAGTGTAAAGATTAGGCTTCAGCCTTTCAGCTATAGTGTCTGATTTGCCAACAAATATTACAAATCTGACCAACTGCAAGGGATGATAAATAACAGTGTCCTTATTGAGTCCCTGCCAAAAGATCAATTTATTCAGCAAAGTCCCTCTGAGGGACTTTGAGGGACTTTTTCCAGCACTGAGGAAAAACTATGTAAATAATATGGAAAAGACTTCCCAATAATTAAAATAACTGAACATTACAAGTAGTTTCCAAGGCCCTGGTAAGGAAAAACTTACAGAATTGAGAAGATTTCATTTACCACAAGTAAACCTAACAAGAAATTCCAGATAGATTACTCCACAGCTGCTCCTTCACCCCCAAAGGCATCCCTCTTGCACGCCAGCACACTTGTGCACACACACAAACCCGCTCTCCAGTCACTGTCCTCAAAGTTTTGTATTTTGACCTGAAAACTGAAAGAACAGCAGTTGCTTGGCACAGCTGCAGCCTGAATGAAGGCTAAGTTGGTTACAACTGTTAACTTGGGGTAGCCACGATTATTTTTTTTTTACAAAGAAATAGCCTTGGCAGCTCAAAGAGTTTCTGGCAGCAAACTGTTGGTGACTAAAAATCCCAAGAAACTCAGCTCTCAAAATGCAATTTGAAAAGAGAAGAAAACAATGGCTTCTTAGAATACTCGAGATGTTAGGTCAATTAAACTTTTTTTTTAAAGATTATTTATTTATGCATACAAGAGCTGGGGTACAGGCCAGAGGTGTGGGGGGTGAGAGGATTCACCAGAGACAAAGTGGGGAGCAGAACAGGAAGACTGACTGAAGCACACTGCTGAGGGGAGCAACAGGGAGACAGGAGAGGTCTGCTGCGCCATGTGGGTAGCTCCCTGGCTGGCTGGGGGAATCGAACTAGTGCTGCAGTGGCTGCGGACAGTTTCACAGGTTGTGTCCTAACCCCTGGTGCCATCAGGAAGGCCCCTCAACTAAGCTTTTTGACTGTGTCTTTTGAGATGAAACATGTATCTTAAAACTCTTCAATGTTGTGGTATCCGTCAACACCAACACCAAATCTTTCTGCATTTTCTCTGGATGCTCTCCTTTTATACACAGAGGTGAGATCAGTGGGCAATGAGATGAAATGATTTTTAGTTATTTGACCAGATAATCCTAGCAGCCCTTCCCTCTTTGCAAGAATGCTGTGATTGTGGCCATAACTTTACCCTGCATTTTGCTAGTAGATCAATAGACCCCAGTAAGTGAGTAGGAACACGTTTGATTCATGCTGTGGGTTATGCTTTGGAATCTTTTAAGCAGTTTTTCATAATTTAAATAGAAATTTTGATTAAAAATTAAAAACTTAATGTTTATAACATCATTTCTAATCTTTTCTTTTTTACCCCAAACTTTAGTGGAGGACAAAAAATATCAGGAAATACGTTTTTTTAGATATGTCTTACGGTTTATCAAAAGATTTTGTATGTAGGTATGTGTGTTATCTCTGAACCATTTTCTTACCATAATCATTCCTCACTTTAAATATCTGGATAAAATGTTATCAAACCACTCACCCATTAAAGAAAATATTCTGCTTTATAACGATTACCTTTTTTTTTTTAAAAAAAAAAAAAAGATTTATTTATTTATGCATACAAGAACTGGGGTAGAGGCCAGAGGTGTGGGGGGTGAGAGGACTCACCAGAGACAGAGTGGGGAGCAGAACAGACAGAATGACTGAAATACACTGCTGAGGGGAGCAGCGGGTGAGACAGGAGAGGTCTGCTGTGTCATGTGGGTAGCCCCCTGGCCGGGGATCTAACTTATGCTGCAGTGGCTGCAAATAGCTTCATAGTGCTGTGACTTAACCCCTTGCACCACCAGGGAGGCCCTGATTACCATTTTGAATAGAACATTCCCATAGTACAATATGTGCCCAGTCAATTATAGCTGACATTATTATGGCAATCCATGCCACCCAATGCACGCTCTAAGGATCATTTATGTTTTGTCTAAACATAGCATACATATTTAATAAAAATTTTTTCAAAATGTGAGCAGTAACCCATTGGTGGGACATGAAATCAGGTTGTGGGTATTCAATCAGAACTTTATTTTAAAAAACAAATAAAATAGAAAAGACAATGCCTGGCTACGTTTTATGTGGTAAGAGAAAGCACTGTTTGGTGAAACTTGTTTTAGTATTGTGAACAGTATGTGTGTGTGCAAAATCGATTTCTTACTATAGGTTGTCCTTGAAAGTTACTTGGCAAGGCATATATTTCTAATGAACAAGGGAAAACAACTACAAGAATTTTTATATAATTAATAATTCTCTTTTATATTCAAAACACAATTACTCAGCTTTCTACATTGCATTAAAGGTATTCAAATCATTTAGAAGCAATTTTCTATTCATTTTCCATGGGCACCATTAGAGAATTAATAGCCTAGTGTTTGTTGACATGATTGTTTTCCATAAGTGGGTTCTCATTCTTTTTCCATTTATCTACCACAAAACCATAAGCGAGTCAAGGGCTCTTGATTTTTCATTTACTGTTCCCCAGCTATGACCTATCTCCACGCAAACATGTGACAACTTCCTTTTCTGAAAAATTGACCCATAACAAAACAGTATCTCATTGAAAAATTATGAAAAATAATTCCAATTCATCTACATAAGCACTCATCTGCATCCACACAAAACCTTCCATATTAAAACCCTTCAAATGTTTATGAATTCTTTTCTCAGAAACCATAGGTATGGACAGAAGGAAAATAATCAACTCAATGTATGATGCACGCTGCATCTCAGCTCTATAGAGGAAACAGGCAAAGCAGAGAATGAAGAGAAATCATTTTAGAGGTCAGAGTTAACAGCATCTGATGTGCATGTGTTGGGGGACAAAGGCAGAATTTCCACACTCCCTGGAAAAGTCACAAGCTCTCCCTTGGTATTAAGCCTGCCATCCTACATCAATATGCAGACTGAGGTTAGGTGAGGGAAGACAGCTCTCAGGACAGTGAGGCATTCACAAGTGAGTCACTTCATGTTCCACATTTACTCCGGTTAGGTGATCTACTGTGACCACTGAAAGGTAACAGGGAAAGCTTTTTTATATCAAGTGCAGTCACCTAAAAAAGCAAGGAAGATTCTAAGAGTCCCATGAGTCACAATTTAGTGCAGACCATTTAGTGAGCACTTCCTCTGTGCCAGACACTATGCTGAGAACGAAATGAGTTTCCAAGCCCTTAAAGCACACACAAATTACAGTTCAATATGCCAAGGGCTGTGGTTGAGTCACACTGAAGAAGATACGAAGGAAGCTTAGAGGAGAGGCGCCCTACCCAGACTGGGAGTCAATGGAGACTAACGGAAGTTTCTAAGGGGTGATGTTGCACCTGAGTCTTAGAGAAGAGAAGGGAGCCTCTTACAGGGGACTTAGGTCATACAGGACAAAATGTGTTCAAGTAATTAATGAGAGACAATCTGAGATAAATAATTTGACTTGGTTCCACCTGAGCATTGTTGCATTCAGGATTGCACAGTTTGAGGGGGCTGGGCTCCAGTGAGACATGGGAAGCTGCGGCGAGGCTGACCAGGATGGCAAAGGTCAGGTGGACAAGTCACATGGGAATTAAAGTGGGAGGAGACACAGGCTGGCATCGCTAGTATCCCAGGAATAGGATGCTTCTCACTCAGATGGACTGCACATTCACAACTATCATTCAATAAATTTTAAAATGCCAAAAGAGAAATCAAACACCATTTGCTTCATAGTTCCAGCTTCTTAAATTTATAACTATTTTCAAGCCTTCCTGTTTCCTTCCATTTTTATTACAATTTCTCCTCTCTCTCTATTCCATCCTGGTACTTGTAAATGTCTGCATTGCACTTTATCACTTAACACTCACTGGTAAATCATTTCCCGTGTAATTATCATTCATGCAATTTTAATGGCTGCCGAGTTTTTCACTGGCTTCTTACCACAGGCAACCATCTTCTTTCTGTACAAAAGTTTTGCAGGCAGTTTCCAGAGTCTCCTATACCATGACATTTTCATAAAATAGTTGCTGCTGTTTTATCTTCTGTTTTCCTTGAGGTAAATTCCAAGGTAATTCTAGGCCACGGGAAATGGATATTTTTAGTCTTTTAGCTCCCAGTTGGGCGAGGGCCTGTTACTTACTGTTTTGCTCCAGGTAAGGCCGGTGGTGTGGTGTTCCTTGATGTATGCTTGAAGCTCGCTCCAAATGTTCAGATAGGACTTCACCCAATCCACGTGGCGTAAGTCACTTTGGTGTGAGAAAGAGTGGAAGAGACTGGAGTTAGGATCTAAATAAAATCTTAAAAAAGATGGGGGGAAGGAGATATGATTACCAGGTCATTAAGGCTGCAGGTGACCGTGGAGCAATTGTCCTTCTGGCTCAGTCACTGTGAGCCCATTCAGAAGATACACCTGCGTGGAAGGTGGCCCAGCTCTCCTGAGAGAGGCCAAGAGCCCTGACCTCAGGTGTGCAGCCGAGAAGATGACAGAGAGGGGACCCCCCCGCAACTGAGCGGATTCGGGCCTATGTCCTTGTGTCCTCTCCAATGGGAGATGAACATCAAGGGAAGAGTATTTCCCTTTGCCCTGCTTCTGATCCCAAATGGAAAAGAACATGTTTTGGGGAACAGTATAGCAAGGGCAAAAAGTGTTTGGTTTATTTTCTAATCATTTGGGTGATTTAGTCAATTGAAAGAGTGAAAACATTGGAGAATTTGTTATTGTAAAAAACGATTTTCTCTGTACTGCTACAGGAGCATTCAGTTAAATTACCTCAATTTGATACTCATAATGACGTTGTAGGCCGAGCAGGGCGTCACCAGCATTTTTTACCCCAATTTACTGAACCCAAGAGGGAGTAAAATCCTTACTTTTATAAATGCTTAAATTTTATAAGAGGATTAACATACAAGATTGAGAGAACTGTTAGAAATATTAAACTTGTAGGTAGACAAACACAGTTGCATGTATTTTCTTTGAATAATTTCCATGCACATTTTTTTCTACTTTGAATGAAATAGTAATACATGAGGAAATGATGACATTTCAACTAACAAAATTTAATCATGAACCTGGGCCATTAATCTCAAGATAATCACTGGAGAAAATCTCTATTATTTAAGTTCTTGCCAAGAATGACTTTAGTCTGGACATATTTTGATTTGTCTTCCTTGAACCACTCCAAGGACCAGCAGCTATTCTAGAAACCCATTGTATTAAGTCGTGTCATTTAGGATAAAGTGAAATGGTTCATCCAAGTCATAACCACTCACTCCTCCAGGAGGAAAAATACAAGTGTGGCTTGGTTGTCTATTTTCAGATTTACAGGTTCTTTAATTAAATCGATGAAAGATCTCATTGACACTTTCTCCCACATTCACAGTCAAAACTTTATACTATAGGGTCTTGGTACAGTGCCTAGCTCTGAGGAAGCAGTGTACACAACAGGTATAATTATATTGTTTTTGGAGTTGATGGGATCCTCCATCAATTGGAGTACTAGAATTAGTTAAAAAAAATGTGCACTTACACACATGGTTATTTAATATGTGCCTGCACATACAACACACTTTGGAGGCATTCTAGAAAGAGCAGGCTGCGTAGTAACTATACTTCCTAGTAAAAATTTAATAATTGGAGGCCTCCCTGGTGGCACAAGAGGTTAAGTTTTAGCACTATGAAGCTATTGGCAGCAACTGCAGCACAAGTTCAATCCCCAGTCAGGGAGCTACCCACATGGCACAGCAGACCTCTCCTGACTCGCCCACTGCTCCCCTCTGCAGTGTATTTCAATAGATCTGCCTGTACTGCTCCCCACTCTGTCTCTGGTGAATGTTCTCACTCCCTGCACCTCTGGCCTACACCCCAGCTCTTGTATGCATTAATAAATAAATCTTTTAAAAAATTCAATAACTGATGAAATCAAAACCTGTCTGGGAAGTTCATTTTTCTTTTATTATAGTATACTTTTGACTTGAAGAATATTCTAGCAAAACTTTTGCCTGAAGTTAATCTAAGAGATTACAGATTCAGAGGGAATCAACTGCCCACTGGGAGCTGTGAACTCACTCTCTGTTTTCATTTATTCTGGAACAAACTCTGGTATGGATGATGTCATTTTTGGAGTCAGTGGGTTTGAAGTGTGGGGTCCTTGGGTCCATTCTGGGAAAGGTTTCACCAGAGCTCCGCCAGGCATTGGCATCTAAGGATCTTGGTTTCTATAGCTGGGTCAATGACTATGCTAATCTCCTCTCCCCCGCCTCCAGCTCCTGGCATTGTGTGAGCCAGGTTTTTGGTTTTGTGGTGCCTCTTTCCAGTTTTTCTATTCTTGTCCTCCATCCTGGGCATGCAAGCTTTGATGATCAGGGTTCAAAGGGGCCTTACCTTTTCGAAGTAAAGATAATTCACTTGCTCTATTCATTTGCTGAAAATGAGCCAACAATCCTCCAAGCCAGAGGTGAGGGTGGCGCCCACTCAGTCTACTGCCCACAGCTGGGAAGAGTGCCTTTCCACTGTACCCACAGGCTTGCCTCTCAGGGTGACAGTGAGGCTGCAGTGAGTTGCAAATGACATAATGATGTAAAGCCTGACATTTGAATTTTCTTTCTGGAATGCAGTTGCTTGATTTAAGCTTTGATATTGAGGCATCCACTTCAAAGAGGGCTTGCCAGACAAGTGACTGCCTCCCCCACCAAGTCTCTTCTGTTTTACAAATCAAAGTTGACTTAGATTAACTGACTGACTGTGACTGACTTATAGCTCTTCCTTTTTCCATTATTCTTTTTTTGGCTTTCCCAAGCTGAAACTTCCCTTCTGATGTTTACACTCACCAATGAAGAGTGAACCCCCCAAAAGCCTCAATCTCTCCCACTCTTGACTCAAGTGAAAGCAGGTCTCCAGGCCTGTGGTGTGTGTGCTCACTCTTACCCTGTTATAGGGAAACCCCAATGTGGAATGGGGTGGTCTGAATGTGGGTTCTAACACTCCCACATGCATAAAAGGGACTTATCAGAAGACTCAACTGCAGGCACACACAAGAAGGTTAATAAAGAGTTTACTTACAAAAAGGGGAAATGAAGAATAACTCAGGGTGAAAGAGAGAGAAATTGGTGAATGCATCCTACCAGTTCTGCTGAGCTGGAACCCCAATAGCATGCTAAAAGCTGGTGAAAAACCAAGGGACTCCCCCAAGGCCCACTTGTCTAGTTATACACCAAATCTGGCCGCTTAACTCCACCTAGTTCCCAGCAGCTCTCCCTTCAGTGGTGATGACATTATGGGATTTGTCGTCCTTGGTGTCTTGTATCTCTTTGGTCTGGGGTCGGGGTGGAGCCCATACAATCTGTGTTTGTGGAGTTCGTTCAGGACATCCTCTCCTCCCAACAAGCCTACCCATGATCTTCTGTGATCTTGTTAAGTAGTTTCCAGATCTTGTTAAGTAGTAAATCCCTTTTTATTTTTTCCAGTTTCCTGAATAGTTGTGACATCCCATCACAGAATGAGGGCACAGCCAGCTTGCTGCACCCATAAATAGGTGCGGGGTGGTGGTGCGGGGTGTTCTGCTGAGTGGTGCGGGGTGTTCTGCTTTTGTCAGGTTTTACCCTAAACCTCAGTGGGGACTTGGGATGGTTTTGATGGCTTCAGGGTGAAGTGAATGAATCTACACTTTGGGTTGTATTTCCCCATCTACCTACTGCACAGTAGGCATGTTAAGCTGAGTTGAGTTGTCCTTGATGCTTCTTGAAGTTCAGTTTCTACTTAATAGCTGACATTGAGAGCAAAGACTGGACTCTGTGTGTGTGTGTACAAAGTGGAGACCCCACTGCTCTTGGCTATGCTGCCACCTGGGGAGAATCATTCATACTCGGGGTCCTAAAATTCACTCATATTGGGAATGTGGAATGTGGGGAAGCTGTTGAACTGAGATAGAAACTAAAATGGTCTCCAAGGGAGATAAGCAAAAAGGCAGAGGCTCAGGGGGTGCCTAAGGGGCCCTGAATAGGCTTGTAAGGTGTGTGTCCACCCATTCTGCACAAAGACGAGGTGCCAATGTTCTCCATGATATGGGAGTCACTATGCTGCAAGTTCATGTTGACCTATTTCCACGACTAGGTTTCGTAATTTAAACTTCTTCTTTTCTGTGAGAAACTTCTATTTTGATGTGAGAAGAGATGCTATCTTGAATTTCTGGTGCCTTTTCTCATTCACATTGCACAATTCTATAGTTTCTAACACAACATGACAACATTTGGAATATCTCACAGGGCACAGTTTTCCGTGCAGGAAGCCTGTTATTGAGTATAATTTCTTTTGCCCAAGTTCCCACTGGGTGGAAAGGGAGAAAGGCATGCTGAAATCTCTTAAAGCTGCCCTTTCTAAAACCTCCAAGACCGGTATTGTTAACATACAATGACTAAACTTTACCAAGGGAGCAATAATGCACACCCCACACAATTCATCCATCTAAAGCACACAATTCAATAGTTTATTGAAGAGAGTTGGACAGTCATCACCAAGGTCATTTTTAGAACATTGTTATTTACTCTAAAAAGAACCTCTCCCCAATATCCATGAGCAGCAGCTACATTGATTTTCCCCAAACCTCCCCTATTCCAGAAAACCGCTAAAGCAATTTCTGTGTCTATCATTTTGCTTTGGAATTTCATGGACTTGAATCATATAATACGTGGTCTTTTATGTCTGACTTCAAATGTTTGCAAGGTTAACTCTCATGTTGCTGCTTTATAGCTATTTTGTTCTTTTTATGGATGAGTAAAATTCTATTATATGGCTACACGGTCACGCGTTGCTTAGTGACAGGCATATGTTCAGAGAAACGCCTTGCTTGGTGATTTTATCTTTGTGTGAATGTCATGGAGTGGAACTTTTGCGGGGAGAGGATGTCCTGAATGAACTCAACAAACACAGGTTTTATGGGCTCCACCCCCATCCCAGGCCAAAGAGATACAAGACACCAAGAACTACAAATCCCATAATGTCATCACTGGAGAGGATTGCTGGGAACTGAGGGTGCAGTTAAGCAGCCAGGTTTGGCATGCAACCAGACAAGTGGGCCTGGGCAGGGGGTGGCTGGTTTTTCGCCGGTTTTCAGCATGCAATTGGGGTGCAATTGGGGTTCTAGATCAGCGGAACTGGTAGGACGCATTCACCAATTTATCTCTCTCTCTCGACCTGGGTCTTTCTTCTCTTCATTTCCCCTTTTTGTAAACCCTTTATTAGCTTTTCTGTGTGTGCCTGCAGCTGAGTCTCATTCTCAGTACCTTTAAAGCATGCAGGTGAGGACCCACACTCAAGCCACCCCACTCCACCTTGGGGTTCCCTGTAACAGAACTACATAAACCTAGACCGTACAGTCCATCACACACGTAGGCCACATGGGTACTGGACCACCGTTATATATGTGGTGTGTCATGGATTGAGATGTTGTTAAGTGAAGTATGACTGTTCATTTTATCTATGTATTCAGAGCCTGAAAATCTGGACATTTGGGTTGTTTCTGCTATTTGGCTATTATGACTAATGTTTAATATTATGACAATAAATGTCAATGTACAAGTGGGCTTATGTTTTATTTCTTTTGGCCATACACCTAGGAATGGAATTGCTCAGTATGACTATATATTATATATATATAAAAAATATGTATTACATTATTGTTCATTTTTGTACAATGTTTGCTTTCTCCTCTCAGGTGGAGTCACCATAGAATTCCCACCGCCAATTCACCTGTGCACCATCACCATAGTCCCTTGTGCTCCTCCCCCTCCTATTTTGATCTCCCTTGCAGAATGTTTCTCATTTATAGTTTCCTGTTAATTCTGGTTTATTTATTTATTATTATTTTGTTTCCCCTGATCCCTTATTTGGTTCCCCTATACTCCTCCTATAAGTGAAATCATCCTATATTCTTCTTTTTCCTTCTAATTTATTTTCATCCATGTTGCTGGGAATGGCATCAGTTTATCTTTTTGATTGCTGAGTAATATTCCATTGTTTATATACCACATCTTCTCAATCCAGTCATCTATTTGTGGGCATTTGGGTTGTTCCCATAGCTTACCTATTGTAAACAGTGCTGCAATAAACATAGGGGTGCAGGTATCTTTTTGAATTAATGTTTTTGTGACCTTTGGGTAGATTCCTGGGAGTGGAATTGCTGGGCCATATGGTAGCTCCATTTTTAGTAGTGGTTGGACCAGTTTGCATTCCCACCAGCAGTGTAGCTTTTAATTGTAAAAAAAAATATTGGTACATATTTCTTAAACTGAGTGTGGAGGTATGGGTATTCTCTGTGATATAATTTTTTTTCTTTTTTGCATAGAAGAACTGGAGTGTAGACCAGAGGTACAGGGGGTGAGAGAATTCACCAGATCCAGATTGGGGAGCAGAATAGGTGGATCTACTGAAATACACTGCTGAGGGGAGCAGTGGGTGAGACAGGAGAGGTCTGCTGCGCCAATGTGGGTTAGCTCCCTGGCCGGGGATTGAACTCAGGCCATTGCAGTGATAGTGCTGAGACTTAACTCCCAGGCCACCAAGGGACACCTTGTAACATAATTCTTCATACCCTACAAGTATTTTACAACATTCTTTTAGATCTACTCAGTATTTATTAAAACCAAAAATAACCCCTCCTTCAGTAGTAATAAAAGTTTTCAATGTGCAATATTGGTCAATCACTTGGAACTACATAGGTATTTATTTATACATTCTTTGTAGTTTTTCTATTCCATTTAAAATTTGCCATATGTTATAAATTCTTTCCTTATAATTCTTATTTTTAGATATATGTTAGTAATGTGAAGAGGAGAATTGATGCAAAAGTCTAGACTATTCCACACATGCCTTCCATCTGAACAGTATGGTTGTACAAATGAGATGGCTCCCAGGAGCCCTTGCATTTCCTTACTGGTAAATGTCACTTAGCTCTTGGGGGTAACCCACTCTTGAGCCCAGAGTCTAGCTGATGGAATTTTATTGCTCTATTTTTGCCTCATTCCTTCCTTGAGTGACCAGGGATGGGCCACATTGTGTGTAGCCAGCTGTTTACAGAGCAGGTGATGACATAACCAAAGCATGAAGAATTTTATGATGCCCCTTCAATAGTTTAGGAAACATTTTCTTGGATATTTCTTTAGCTCTGACCTCTATCCATTTGGCCCCATTTTCAACTTCAACCCCAGTTTAAGTCTCTCGAGGCTCTATTATTTGCACTGTGAGATGCAAAGTCCTTTTAAGTTGCTTCTTCAGGCAGAACCCCTTGGTTCAGACTCATCAGTATTTCCAACTGTCCACTAAAAGGCTGCTATTCTGGCCAACTCACTGTATTTCCTCTTAACACAATCTCTAGTTTTCTTCTCCATGGCCTGGCTTATGGTCTCAGTTCTTTCTTTCTTTCTTTCTTTTTTAAAGATTTATTTATTTATTTATTTATTTAGACAGGGCGGGGAACAGAACAGGCAGACTGACGAAATACACTGCTAAGGGAGCAGCGGGCGAGACAGGAGAGGTCTGCCGCACCATGTGGGACCCTCACTGGCCGGCCAGGGATTGAACCAGTGCTTCAGAGGCTGTGGGCAGCCCAGTGCTCAACTGCTGTGCCACCAGGGAGGCCCCTCTCATTTCATTCTTGTTCTTCATTTACACTGCATTTCCTTATTCTTCCTTTCTTCTCAGCCACCACCTCTATTTTGATCAATGTAAAAGTTTTGTGATCCTAAAGGGCTAGTCCATGCCAGGGCTCTGTCATTACTGTGGATTACGTAACAGCAACATGTATTTAAGTGGGGGAGAGTTCATTCATTATAAGAGACCCGAGGCAGACTTTCTAAAACATACATTGTCTGGATAACCGATTTCACATTCTTTTTTGTTTTATCCATAAAGATGGGATTTTTCTTTCAAGTTTAGAATAAACCAGTTAACAGACTTCGAAGGGAATCGATAATGAACTATGTGAAGTTTTAGGGACAGTTATCTAACAAGTGATCAACTGAAAATTTGGCCAGTAAAAGCAGGTACGTACCTGTGTTTGTAGTCCTTCAAGACCCTGTTGGTGTAAAAGGTGGCCGCGTCATTCATCTCCTTGACATAAGGACCGGGTTTGGGGGACTGAGAGAACAGGACCATCACCCAAGCATAGAAGGGAAAAAAAAATAGGATAAGAAAGAAAATGACTTCAAGAAAAAGAAAAAGAGTGGAGATGTCGATTTGAAAGTTGGAGGCAAATTTTGCTCCGCCAAGACTGATGAAACACTTTTCCCATCTCAGAATACAAAGCACTGAACTTCAAACAGGCCAAGAAAGAGCTGGAGGAGGAGGGAGCCTGCAGGCTGAGCTCTCCTAGCACTCCCCTATGTTACAAGGTGCAGGGGCCACGTTCCTTCTGGACTCACCACGGCTATCCACCCCAGCGCAGGGATGCTCTCGCTGACCGCGGAGAGATGATTGAACATTTCACTCCCCCGGTTTCTCTCTCTGAAAGTCTGGATTTCTTGAATCTTTTCTGATATTGGTTTCAGAAGTGCAGCCACGTCATTCTGTAAGCAAACCAGGAGGAGTGGTTTAATAAGGACAGAGAGAAACACAGCAGGTGTCCAGGGACCTAAAAGGAGTATGTAACCATCTTGTGGATTTTTTAAAAATTATTTTTAGTGATGTACCACTATTTTACATGCTCGCTTGTTTTCACAATATAGGATATGATACATGATAGCCATAATATAGGATATATCACATGATATACACAATACAGGGTATATTACATGGTTCTCCCACCACCCGAGCACCCACAGCCCTCCTCCATAGTCCATTGTGCTCTCCAGCCCTCCTACTTTTAACCCCTCACAGAGATGCCTCACATCTATGGTTGACCAAGTTTCAAGGGTCAGTTTTAAATTTTGTCTCAGTCTATCCTTTGGTTTCTCTGCATTCCACATATAATAGAATCCACTGGAATTCATCTTTCTCTTCTGGCTCACTTTTGTTGTTGTTATGGTGACACTGTGTTTTCATTTTCTGAAGTATAAAATGGCACACATATTTTTTTTTAGATATATTTTATTTATTTGTGCATACAAGGGCTGGGTTGTAAGCCAGAGGTGTGTGTGTGTGGGGTGTGTGTATGTGAAAGAGAGGACTCATCAGAGTCAGAGTGGGGAGCAGAACAGGAAGACTGAACTACACTGCTGCAAGGAGAGCAGCGGGCAAGTCAGGAGAGGTCTGCTGTGCCATGTGGGTAGCTCCCTGGCCGGGGATTAAACTTGTGCTGCAGAGGTGCGGATTGCTTCATAGGTTGTGTCTTAACCCCGTGCGCCACCAGGGAGACCCGATTTGTTCTCTCTTAACAAGGTAGGAAAAGGTACTGCGAAGAGATGGCTCAGGCTTAGAATGGGGTTGTTTGGGTTCAAGTCCTGGCTTCTCAGGGTACTACACATGACCAGTATTGTCTATGGTTCGTGATCTCATCTGCAAACTGGTATTGATACTGGCACCCACTGCCCAGGGCTGTTAAGAGGAGTAAATGAGAGAACGTGTGTGTACTTGGTACAGACGGGAACAGTGTGTACACTTAACAACTGGTAGGTGATCTGTAGGGAATCTGCTTGGGGTCAAATACTATCAGTTAAAAAGACTCTGACTAAATTCACTGACCAGCTCTTTCCTACTTTTTATATGCAAACAGAGAGAGGCTTCCTAATTGAGATATGCAGGTGGAGAAGAAGCATGTTTTTGTTTGGGAGAAACACAGAGAAAGAAACCAACATGTGCTCAAGGCTCAGTGGACTTTCTAAACCCTTCCATATGGAATGAGGGAAGAAGAGAAACTGTGACTGTGGATGCTGGCGAGGTCTTGTGGGACTTTCACGAGCACCTTCCCACCTCCTCACTTTCCCTTCTGTTTGTTACAAAGAAAGATTTTATAGATTTGGCATGAAGACCCTGAACTGGGGTTGTAATAGAATGACTGGGTCCTTCCCAAACTCAAATGTTGAGGTCCTAACTCCTGGCACCTCAGAAAGTGACTGTATTTGGAAGTAGGGTCTTTGAAAGGTAATTAGGTTAAAATGAAGTCAGTAGGGTGGGTCCAGATCTAATAAGACTGCTGTTTTTAAGAGAAGGGATGACTAGGACACAGGAGGCCTCAGAAGAAACCACCAATGTAGATACCTTGATCTCAAACTTCTAGTCTCCAGAACTGAGAAAATAGATTTCTGTTTAAGTCAACTAGTTTTGCGTTACTGTGCTCTGGCACCCTACCCAACTAATATCAGGGTACAGTGTCAGTACAAGAAAAGCAAACAAACACCTCCAAACCCTCATCAACAATAAACCAAAAACATTCCTTGCCCTAATCATACCTATTTCGTGTTTTTTAATGGTTGCCAAAAGTCAGGTTTAAATACTCTCCCTTGAATTTCAATCTTTAGAAGACAGAAATATTTCCCTCTTGAAGGGATTCTTTTTTAGTTCAAATTCAACACCTAGTCAAAGGAGTGTTACAGGTTCCCCCAGAAGGCAGCTGATTTCTAATTATGGCAGAACTACTAAAAAGCATCCTGGTTTTCTCCCCAAATTTGGTTAGCCTTAATATTCTTGATGCAATGGCATTTCTGAGAAAGGTCAGAACATAGGACTTGATGGTAACCTGGCCTATTTTCCCAAAGGAAAAAGATCCAGAAATGGTGTATTTACAATATTTGATAGATTTATTATTATTTTTTAAAAATTTATTTATTTATACAAGAACTGGGGCACAGGCCAGATGCGCGGGAGGGTGAGAGGATTCACCAGAGACATAGTGGGGAGCAGAACAGGCAGACTGACTGAAATACACTGCTGAGGGGAGCAGGAGGCAAGACAGGAGGGGTCTGCTGCGCCATGTGGGCTTCTCCCCGGCCAGCCGGGATCGAACCTGCGCTGCAGAGGCTGCGGACAGCTTCACAGTGCTGCGCTCAACTGCCTGTGCCACTGGGAGGCCCAACAATATTTGATAGATTTATTAAGGCTGCCTTTTTTTTATCTCTAACTTCCCAAGAACAAACTCTCAAGTGGGAGGAGACAAGAGCATTGGAAAGATATTCTATATTGGTTATCTGATGAAAGCTTCAGAAAGATTGAGAAAGTTTCCTTTTGCCTTCATTTGACAATCACATGAGGAATTATCTTCTTTAAAAAAAAAAGCACTGCAGAGAGAGCAATTAAGTACAATTGCTATTGGCACAAATAAACAAGACAGCTTTTATTCTGTGCCAATAGATAGATTTCTCCTTACTTTAAAGTGGCCTTATAGTTCCAGCTTATCGTGAACTCTCACAGCTGCAATAAAAAATAGAGAACATTACAATTTATGGTGTGAATCTTAAGGCTGATCGTGTGGGATGTCAGATGAAAAGTGAATGGGGAGACTTAGAGGTATTTCCACCTGTTGAAGTATTAAGTATATATTAGATATGTGCAATAAATACAGGTCAAGCTGCACTGATGTCAACACTACAAAAGGCCTTTGCATGGACTTGATACATATTTAAGGTGTCCTGGATCTTCACATAGTTCCACTTAGATTTTTTAAAAACTTCATTACTCAGATTCTTTTCATTCTGAGAGTAGTTTCCTTGAAAGAAAATTTTCAAGGTTCACGTGAAGATTAGCTGAAAAGTCTTCCCTAGTGTTCTCCGGGTTCTGTGACTTTCACAGAAGGCAAAAAATAGCCAAAATTGGGGAGAGTTCAAGCACAAATTGCCAGTTTCCGCAAATGTTTCCACGAGTGAGCTTAGCTTGATGGGACTGTATTTTGGAGCATGTTTCAGGGCTGAATTCTTTATGACCCTAGTTTCTTTTAAAGTTGAAGGATTGCGATCCACTATCAGCTTCATCTCAGTTGAGCTCCAGAAATAAAGTAAAATTACAGAGCTTTATCAGCAAGCTTTGGAGAAACTTTACCCAAAAGGAAACTAAATTTCTACTCATGCTGCTTTTTAAAAGATGGAACAAACTGGGAGTTTGACCTCAAAGATGTGTCACTGAGTAAAATGAAGCAAGCCTGTTATTTCTGCAGTCCAGAGTTCTTGTGTGTTCTACAAGAGGCTGGAAATGGATCAATCTGTCGTTACTTCTTTTCAAATAAGTTCTGTTTTGGATGATAAAATTAATATATGGTCTTTGTGAAACATTAGAAAAATACAGATGGGAAAACACATTCTTAAATCTACCACTTGGAGGAAAGCACAGCTAATCATTATTTTAAAGATTTATTTATTTATGTGCTGAAGAACTGGAGTGTAGACCAGAGGTACGGGATGGTGGTGAGAAGATTCACAGAGACAGAGTGGGGAGCAGAACAGGCAGACTGACTGAAATAAACTGCTGAGGGGAGCAGCAGGGAGACAGGAGAGATCTGCTGCGCCATGTGGGTCAGCTCCCTGGCTGGGATCAAACTCAGGCTGTGGAAGTGATAGTGCTGAGATTTAACACCTAGGCCACCAGGGAATCCCCTAATTATTTTTTTTATAGATATAATTATTGGAAAGACCTTCAAAAATAACAATAATTAATTAAAATAATGGTTATTAACATCTTAAGGAATGGCCCTAAGCGCTGAATTCAAGCAGCTCAATTAAAATGAGCATGCACAAAGACAAATAAAAACTTATCAGTGTATTCTTGGCAAGTACTGTGAGAAAGCTCTCATTCCAGAAAGCATGTTTTAAACAAAAGCACTACAAAGACCTACAGAACAACTCAAACAAACTAACAGCATTAAAGTAAAAACTGGACTTTTCAACATGTGGATTCTACCCATACTAAAAATTCTAAGAAAGCACCTATCAAGCAGCCAGTCATACTACCATGTCACCAAACCATACTCAGACTACCATCTTACCAAGGAAGGATCATTATTACTTTGGTTTATATGTTTTCGTGCTAAGTTTTACTAGCTGATTCCACGTGGGTATATGTGTGTACATACGTGTGAGTTATAGCACAGAGAACTTCTGGAATGACATAAATCTGAGTGATAACATAAATTATCTATATAATTTGATTGGTTTCTCCATATAGTATAAATTTTACACATATATGCATCTCTTCTGTAACTAAAGGAAAAGTTTTAAAATATATTAAACAGTTTTGCACCTTCAATGGTAAAAATAAATTTTACAGAGGTACTATATTAAGCCTTTTTCTGATCGTTAGGGAGCAGCTTCAGGAAAACATGTTCAGAAATGATCAGAATAAATTATTCAGATGAAGGAGCGAGCTAATATTTTCTCAGCAAAGATTATCCAAATCAGGAACAGATTTTGCTTATAAGAATACATTATTTGTGCACATTCTAATAAATAAAGTGATTGTTTTCACTATTTTAAGTTAGAAGCAATTTTTCAAAATCAAAAGTGTTAATTGGAGTGAACTTGTTTTGGTGCAGTTGTAGACATTTCCCTAAGCTATTGTCCCTGTGTGTTCTTCTTACATAAAAATTTTCCATTGTCCAGAAACATTTTGGAGGTTTCAAATATGCCTTGTGGAAATAATTTCAAAAACATTTGTACATTTAAGATAACTTGAAGATTTAAAACATTTGCAAAACTGTCACTGAAGACAATCTAAATTAATGAAACCCACTGAATATCACAAATGTACATGAGACTCTGTCCTTCTAGTGCATCACAACAAATTCCTTGGAAGATATTTTTATATGTTCATTGCCTTTACATTCCACATATAATATCTTATTTTACTAGTTGTTAAACCCTCTTAAAAATACACCGAAGAATCCCAAAGATTTATTATCATAATCCTTAACCATCATTCTTTTTTTTTTGAAGATTTATGCATACAAGAACTGGGGTGTAGGCCAAAGATGTGTGTGGGGGTGGTGAGAGGATTCACCAGAGACAGAGTGGGGAACAGAACAGGCAGATTGACCAAAATACACCACTGAGGGGAGCAGCGGGCGAGTCAGGAGAGGTCTGCTGCTCCATGTGGGTCACCTCCCTGTCCTGGGATTGAACTCGTGCTGCTACTTGCTTCATAGTGCTGTGTTAAACCCCTCGCGCCACCAGCAAAGCCCCTTAACCATCAAAGGATAAAACCAAGGAGACTTGATCTTCTGGGGGAATGAATTTGCAGAGTTGCATTGTCTTGAACCTAAGACAGATGTTTCGAATAGCATAAACTCCTTAAAAATATTTTAAAAATTACTTATTTAATTGAAGCAACACTGTATTATATATAACAGCATGTAATTTTCAGGTGCACATCAGTGAAAATCTGTATGTATAAATACTACATGAAGTTCATTGCTAAAAGTCCAGTCCTCTTCTTCACTATACAATCGTCCCCTTGTCTGGACCTACCCACACCTCTCCCCCTTCTTTCAGGTACCACTAATTGATCATATACTATAAAAGTCGATAGTTTTTGCTTTCCCACTCACTGCTGTTTGTCTTTGTTACTGTTCACATGTGTGAAGCCTATTTCTCATCATTTCTAGGTTCTGTGCTATGTTATTTGGGTAAGTCCTTACTCTAAAACCTACAATTTATTCATCAGAACAGAACACTATTCTGCTGTCATCATATGTGGGTCACAATTTTCTCTAAGCTCTCAAAAGTGTAGATATGTGCTATTTTTAAAAAGTCAAGTTAAAAAAAATAAATAAAAATAAAAAGTCAAGTTTAGTGGAAATCTAATCGCTTACACCCACTCTATGACCCATGTGTGCTTAAAATATGGTATATCCTGAGTCTTGCTGCAGCACTAGGGGGTCAAAAGATGGTAAATAGCCCCACAAACTCTTAAGATTAATGGTTCTCCAGGTTCAGACTTATAGTTTTCATTATAGTTGCTCTGGTATATAGTCTTTGAGGTTTTAATTTATTTTAATTTTAATTAATTACTAATGATTATTATTAATTACTATTAATTAAAACAATTAATATTGCCTTACATCATTGTTCATTTTTGTGCAGTAATTTGTTTCTCTCCACTGATGTAGTCCTCATAATTCTCCCGCCTCCATATCACCCATAACTGTCGTCTTTGATTAAAAAGATAATAATCCCATCAGAGAAAACATATCTTATCCACACATGCACTGCTATATGGGTTAACAGATGAACCTGGGGTACATATGCAGTTCTAGGGTAGCTCTCCTGTATGACTGGGTGTGACCAAGGGGTTCCTAGAAAACTCCGGGTTCATGGCAGGGACATGGGATGAGCCTGGGTGAACTGAGATCCAGGAAGGAAGCACTGGGTCAATAACAAGTAATGACAAATGAAGACACACAAAATCATGGCAGAGAAAAACCAGAAGGGAAATTAAGCTGATAAATCAAAAACTTGACCTGGTTTTCCACAATAAGCATAAGAGAATAGAGAAGATGACTCAGAAGGGTCTTATCTTATACTTTGTTATTGTTCCAGCTTACTTTATTGGCCCTGTTGAGAATATGTCAACTCTAACCCTCTCTGGGTGGGTACCATCTGGCTTCTGACATTGATGAATTTCATAATCAGCTATAATTTTACTTAATGGGATTTTGAATGTTCATATTGAGCAGCAGTAGATTTCACTGTGCTTTACTTAAAACACAGACTTCACTTAACTAACAATTGCTAGGGATATAAATTGGAGAAAACTGCCAAACCCATTCAAATGCACACAGCGTTATGTAATTTAAAACAAGATACTGTGATCAGAAATTAGTTCTCTGAAAAGAGAAAAAGATCTTATCTGCCATTATTTTTTTCCTACCAACACTTGTTGAGAACTGACTGTAAGCCAAACACCATGACTGAGCTGGCTTGGAGGTTCCAGCAGGAACGGCCTTGACACTGACAATGGCTGGTCTGGCTCTATTCAGAAAGGGAGGCCTCTTGGACCCACCAAGCACAGAAATTTGGGAGGGACACACATGGAGCGGTGAGAGGAAGGACACCCCCTAGCCAGCCAGGTCAGCCGCATCAACCTTGGCAATCAATGGGGTGACAGATGTCACAGCCAGATTGTCCTCACATCCCAAACATTGTGACTGTTCTTCACTCATTATTTGTGCTTTCTAATGACAAATCTCAGCTTAAGCTACCAAAATCACCACGTGAAAGATCCCAGACCTGTCAACCATTATTGTTCCCCTGGATAAGTCTGTGGTAGAGGGATGGCCAGATTTTCCCTCTGAGGTTCATTTCTTGAGAACTTTGCTGAGATGGCATAAATCTATAGTTTCCATTTCAAAATCAAGAGAGGCAAAGGTTTCAACAACTGTCCTGGGAGTCTTAAGACATAACAGAGAGCAGATGAACCATTTACTGTACCAAGTTACTTCTCTCCAATCAGCCTTCAGTAGGAACCTGCTTTCTGGGTGAGCACTGCTTTTATAAGTTCCAAGTTTGCTTTTCTCAGGAGTAATACATCCAACCAACCACCAGTTGGTGAGCAGCTCAACACAAACAGCACCTTCCTGGGAGCCGGGGGGAATGTTGCACCTTCCTTTGGGTAAGTCACCATTTACTGCAGAGTGCAAAGGAGGAACTACTAAAGAAACCAATTTTTTCTTGAAGGTAATTCTTTTATTTTTACTTCTTGAGGAATCGCTAGTTTACAACACTGTATAAGTTCTAGGAATACATTTTCTCACTTCAGCAACTGCATGTATCTCCCCAACCCAAATATCCAGCCATCACCCACCACCAACCAGTTGGGCCCTTCTACCCATCTCCATGCCTGTCTGTCCCCTGTGGTAAGCAGCATTCTGTTGTCAGAACCTAGGGGTTTTGGGTTTTTTTTTTTGGTTGTTGGCTTTATAGAAACCTATTGACCTTTGTTTAACTTGAGGTTTCTCAAGCTTTTTATGCCCTTGGAACTTTCTATTTCCAAACTCTTAGTTTTCCAGAGAATGGTATTCATAACACAGACGCTGGCTACTCGAGGAAGCCCGTGGGGTGACTTCAGGCAGTCAGAGAGCTGTTGGGCTGCTCGCTGTTCATTCTCTCTCCGCCAAGGACATTTCAAGGACATTTACTAGATATGAAGAGGTTTCCCCTTTCTTGCATCCAGACCATGCACAAGCACACACACAGGGCTTTTTTCCAAGAGCTATCATCATCTGTCGGGGGGCTGCTGGCATGGCTCCCCCTGGGCACTGAGATTCTACTACTCCTGCCTCTTCTGTCAGCCCTTTTTGGGCCAGTGTTGCCTCTAAGCACCCCTATCACCAAGAGTTGCAGTCTTTCCTTGGTCCTTCTTTCCTTCTCACACATCTAAGCTCCTGTGTGGAAAGACGGGATTTTGAAACAGTACAACTAAATGTCAGTATTCTTCTCTTCTGCAGCATAAAATTAGGGCCAACAGCATCTGCCTCTAGTCTTCAGGTCTTGAGATAATTTTTCTTGCGATAATTTTACCCAAATGTCCCCTAGCCTGGCTTCTTTGCCAGCCCAGAGGAATTTTTAGCTACTTCCAAGCCCAGAGGGGTTCCCTAGTGTTTCCTTATTTAGGGCTCTCTGATGCCACAGCCACTGATCACGTGCATGGTGCTTGAGGGTTGTGGTGCTTGGTGTTTCCCACTGTCCCTAAAGGAAAAGTGGGCCCAACCGTGTGTGTGAAGCCAGATCAGAACGTGGTAGACGTCCAGGAAGAACATCCTTTGATCTTTGACTCAGTGTTTAAATGTGAAGCCCATAGTTCTTAACTGTGTAATAAAATGGAGATGACAATGTTCACTATATTTCTAAAGAGAGTTGTCTTGTTACCTGTTAGTTCGTGAGTTTCTTCATTTATTCAACAAATATACACTGAGGGCCGTGTGTCAGGGCTACTGGGGTACTGGGGGCACTCTTGTTGCTGCCCCTGGGGGTGCATTAGTCTGGGGCCTCCAGAGAAACAGGACCCACAGGATGTGATAGTGACACCTCTAACCACACATCTGTCTATATTTAAGTCTGGGTCTCTGTATGTTATAAGGCACTGGCCCATACAATTTTGGAAGCTGGAAAAGTCCCAAGGTCTGTAGGACAAACTGTAACCTGGATCCAAAGGCAGAAAAGAGCTGATGTCCCATTATGAAGGCCCTCAGGTGAGGGGCATTTCTCCCTAACCTCACGTGAGGTGCTTTAAATGTTAATGTCATCCAAACACACCCTCAGAGAAGCACCCAGCATAATGTTTGAACAAATATCTTGGTACCCTGTGGCCCAGTCAAGTTGATGTATAATATTATGTATCATGTGGGAGATAGACAAAGAACAATGGAATAATAAATAACTAAATTATATATAGTATGTTTGGTGTACAAAGTCATAGGATATAGAAGTAGAGCTGAGTGAGGTGGATATGAAATACATGGGGTGGGGGAGTCCGATTTAAAACAGGATGGCCAGATTATATCTGATCACTGGGAAGGTGATGTTTGAATAAATACTTGGAGGAGGCATTAGCCATATAGACAATGGGGGAAGATCATTACAGACAGACAAAACCGCCATTGCAAATCTCCTAAGTAAGAAGGTGTCTCTGGTGTTTAAGGATTAGCAAGCAGACCACAGGGGCTGGAATGAGAGGGGCTGGGTGTGAGGAGGGAGAGGAAATGGTGGGCTCCCAATCAAGTGGAATGTTGAAAGGACTTTGGCCTTCAAATCACCATAGAGTTTAAAGATCACTTTGTCTCCTGGACTGAGGATAGATTAGGGGTGAAGGTAGAAAAAGGAAGATCCTATTTGGGACTTCGTAATAATATGGATGTGAGATGAATGCGGCTGGGAACAGAGTGACTGTTGTGAAGACTGAGAAGCAGATTCTGGATTGGATGTGGGCCACCCAAGCAAAGGGCGTGTCAAGAATTATTCCCTGGGGAAAAGGAACCCTCTTACACTGCTGGTGGGAATGCAAACTGGTCCAACCACTACGGAAAGCTGTGTGGAGGACCCTCAAATTACAGAAAGAGGAGCTACCATATTATCCAGCTATTCCACTCCTAGGAATCTACCCAAAGGACACAAAAACATTAATTTGAAAGGAAACTTGTATTCCTTTGTTCACTGCAGCACTGTTTACAATAGCCAACAATGGAAACAACCTAAAGGCCCCAGAAGAGATGAGTGGATCAAGAAGATGTGGTGTATATACACAATGGAATACTATTCAGCAATCAAAAAAGATAAACTCATGCCATTTGCAGCAGCATAGGTGGAACTAGAAGGAATTATGCTCAGTGAAATAAGCCAGAAGGAAAAAGAAAAATATCGATGGTTTCATTTATAGGAGGAATATAGGGGATCTGAACAAAGGGTCAAAAAAAAAAAAAAGAGGTAACACTTGCAAGTAAACTACACGTTTGATGCATCTGGGGGAAGGAATGGGTCCAACTATGGGAGGGAAGAGCACAAGGCATTATGGTGACGGTTCAATGTGATGTAGTGATGGGAGATTTGTGGGGACTACACACGAGTGGAAAAATCAACTATGCACAAAAATAACTGCAGAAAAATGTAAGAAAAAAGTAAGTAAAATATGCAAAAAAGATGAATATACATAATAAACATCTTGTTAAATATAAACTAGGCATAACATTTGTTATGCATAAACATACACATACAATCTATTTCTCCCTACATCCAGCATATACAGATATGAACATATAGATGTTCCTTAAAAAGCTGAAAAAATGTAAACTAATATATCCAAAACTAAAAAACAAAAGAACGACACCTTGGCTTTTGACCTTTGCAACTAGAAGGATGGAGTTGCCATCATGGGGGAAGAAAAAGTTACAGAAGGAGCAGATCTTAGCAGGAAAATGTAGAGTTCAGATTCACCCAGTTGAGTCAACCCTAGCCGACTTTTCCAGGGGCCACAACTCACTACAATTAATCTATTGATGTCCTTAAGGGTTTTTCCCAAGCTCCATCCCTTTACATTCCACTTTTTAGTCTGCCTTTGGCTGGGCGCATCTGCTCACATTTCCGTTCAAGACAACACAATGTATTGATGTGCTCCTCCCTGTCTACAAGGACGTGCTTTCGACCACAGTCACCCAGGGGTGAGCTCCAGGCTGTTTCTCTCCTGGTGACGGCTCCTGCTGAGTCACCTACTCTGGCCAGCAGCGAAGCTTGTGTGGCAGCATCCTGGATGACAGGTACACTATAGTCACAGTAAGATTATTTTTGCTCATTTCCCAGGTCAATTAATCATTGTATCCTGAAAATAGCTGGTCCACAGAAAGACCTTTTGCACTTGGCTTCTTTTGTACCATACATATCCTACTAATAGAGGTAACAGATGGAGACACACTGTTTAAAGTGGCTGATTTAAGGGCTGACCCAATCGTGTTATCTGAGTGTATTCTGGTGATCTAACTTGCATTTTTAGAGTAAACTCAGTGTTTGAAACATAACAGATAAATGAATAAATGAACAAATTACTGTGAACGATAAAAATAAATCTAAGAAATAAGACATGATCTGGGGGCAGATAAAAACTTAGGTATCTAAAGAAGGCAATAGTTCATCAAGTTTTGATGTGGATTTTTTATTGACATGTAATTGATATATAATATTTTCTTAGTTTTAGATGTACAACATAATGATTTGGTATTTGTATATGCTGTGAAATGATTGCAGTAGGTCTAGTTAACCTCTTTTATCATACATAATTACAATTTTTTTCCCTATGATAATCTGTTTATTTTTTTGTTCATAGTGAACGAAATTATCAGGTGAATACCTTTATGTCTTCCTCCTCTGTTTCCTTTCATATCCTTTTTTCTGCCTGGTGTCCACTTACTTCAACCCCATCATGCTTTCCTGTTCTTTTTTCTCTCTTAAAATATTTCTTGAGAGATTAAAGCTTATTAAGTTAAGTGCCAGATATAACCTTAGGCTCCTTAATGTTGCTGATAGGTTCTTGGAAACTGCCACTTTAAGCAAAATGAAGCACAACAAATCCACTTTTACCAAAGGCTCACTGATATCAACAAGAGTCACGTTCCCAGGGCATATTTCTGGTGACAAAAAACATCACCAAGTTTCTAAGTAAAGACCTCCCAAACACCTCTAATATTAAACATTCAACTGTATACACTCACTCACTCATTTATTCATTTTCCAACCTGCTGTTCTAGTTCAGGACTGCAGGTGGCTGAACCCTGACCTGCAGCTCAGGGTGTAAAGTGGAACCGCATGGGCAGGATACCCTTCCACTGCAGGCGTGTCATGCCCACACAGACCAGGATAACTTCGACACACTGGTGAACCTCACATTTGCGATGTGGGAGGAAGCTGGAGTATCTGGAGAAAACCCCCTCAGACATGGGGAGAATGTGAAAAATCCTTGATTGTTTTTATCCTCACCGAAATGATGTTATTTGAGGCCCTTCTGTATTTGGAATACATTAGTGAGAAAAGAAAGATTTCCTTATGAGGTTCACAAGCAGTGAACTCCCAGCAAACAATATAGGAATAAGCGTACCACACTATTGAAAAGGGAGTCTAGCAGTAAAAAGGAATCAGGGATGATGGAGTGTTTCATTAATGTAAAAAAAAAAAAAGCCAAGTGAGACTTCTTGGCTCACTGAAACATCTGATTGAATATCTGGTTAATTCTGTTTGATGCAGCCAATCTGTCACATTCCAGTAGCTGAACATGGGACATCAATGAGGGGGAACAGGAAGTAGAAGGGGGATAAAAGTTGCTTTTTCTCTAACTGGCTAATTTGAATTCAGTCACTTACAGCCTACAGTTCGATTCCAGATACTCCTGACCTTGACACGTGGTCCAGGGTGAAATGCTACTGATGAGCATTACAGAATAAAATCCGACAGATCTAGTTTCAACCACCTACTTGAGTATCTTGGTGTCTTAGCAATTTGATTTTTTCCTTTCTTTTTAGACACCTTTGTCACAGTAGATCTTTCTGACTTCCAGCTCAGCAATTTATGTTAAGAAATGCTCTCAGTTTCTTCTTCCTTTTTCTTTGATGACATCAAAATAAAAAATTAAAATATGAATACGCGCACCCTACCACTGGCTAATATCATAAGAAGTTGGTGTCTTTACTGAGAGGAAAATAGATACTGTTGGTTTTAGAAGATTACTTGGAGTTTCCAAGATACACCCTCCCAGCATAACGCAGCATTTCAAAGTACAAAATAAAGTCCCTGCAGGGGAAGAGTGACTTCAGTCGGCCTTCGTTGCTATGGCCACGGAGTCAACAGGACAAACATGTTTAGATGTTTAGCTTTCCATGATCCCATGGGTTGGTATGTGGACCCCCCAGTCTCTTAGGATACCCTACCCATGTTTAAATATTATAAGTTACTTATCTGGGTTTTTCCTATGAAAAATATAACTTATTAACAGTCACATGTTCCTGAAGTTTTACTTCCCATTATTTTGTTGGATTTTTCGACTTTATTGGTTCCTAGAACACATCTGCTGATAGAGATAGGTGATTATTTTATATGGGGGAGGCTTTCGAAATTGGTAGTCCCAAAATCTCACTTCTTCAACTTCTGAGTGCAAGGTGTATGGATAATGGGAACTCCGTGTGTCCCGGATTATTCCTTTTTTTGTCTCTCTTCATCCTCAGAAGGCCCTATTCTGTGCAGGAAGAAAGAGTTTACAAACCCTGCCACTGAAGGTTAGTTCCACAAAAGGTTCTATGAGTCTCTGGTTCCTAACAATGAGGGAAAACAGCGCTTGAAATTGAGAAAAGAAGACAAGCGTGGACGATCGGCTCCTATTTCGATTTTATTTTGAAATAAAATTTTATTTTTATTTCAAAATGTCTTATTTTTACTTCAAAGAAAATTTTATTTTTATTTCAGAATGCCTTATTTTTATTTCAAATAAAATTTTATTTTTATTTCAAAATTTTAGTTTGAAAAATTTTAGTTTCCAATTTTCATATTTTCAAAAGGCACATACTTTTTGGATAAGTATGACCTTATTAAAAATTACTAACCCCTTTAGTTACCAACCAAATTCTTTTCAGAGTCAATGCAAATCAACCAGGAGTAATAAAGGGGCTGACAAAAATGTTGGAGGAGTGAATGGCTGATGAGAGCTTGCACGGCAGGAAACAGGAATGAGAGCATGAGGTCCAAATTCACCATTCCCAGCATGTCCCCTGGCCGGCCTAAGACCTGATTCTTCCGATCAGCTCACTGACTGTCTTGGGACTGAGTGTCATTCGTTACCAAGCTCAGCTGGGAAAAGCTGCGTGGCACTGCTAACCAGAAGCTGGCGCCCTGGGCCAGAGTCCAGCTGATCACTGCAAATCTCCGGCAAATTCTATAATTGAACATCTGTGAGCTTTCATCTCTCCATCTGGAGATGGAGTAGTATAACATTACTACCACGTACTCCAGTGTGACATTGTGAAAATTAACTAACAGGTGATTAAAAAAATATTGAGACCCTTGAATTAAAACGTCCCTCATAAATATTCATAAGATGTCATCAGTACTTTAATGCCATTTATATTAAAAATGGGGGGCCCTCAGCATGGGGAAATCTATTTATTCCACTATTTGCATGAGCCATTCTGCTTCTCTCCTCTCTCCCCAACTTCACAAAATACTGTCCCTTCGATACTGATGCTCTTATGTGAGTAGAGAAATTCAGAAACGGCATTTGAATCTTGCATTTTGATTTAGAGTCCTAAGACTCTTCCTATCAGAAATCTGCAAAGAATGATTTTTAATGACATTGAAAGAAAACTGTCTTTGGTTAAGAACAGCTTGTGCTCGGTGAGGCTTCAGGATGGGGACCCCCAGATGATGACACACCCCCTCCTTCACTGTAAAAGGGAGAACCCCAGGTGTCCGCAGGTGGCTGCTAAATGGTCTGCAAACTGTATTCTCTGTTGGATTTTCTCACCCAAGACAATTGTATGGCACTGCCACTGTCAGACACATAAATGCTACTCACATAAAGCTACCCCCATCTTTAACTGACATAACACACACACACACGCGCACACACACACTTGATCTTCCCATTTGTAAAACACCCGGGAACCACACTAGATGGAGGTAAAAGGGAAAAGGTGTTTACAAACTGGTAAGGAAATCTGATATTTATCCTGTCAGCTGAAATGAACCTGACAGATGTATTCTCAGTGAAAATGAAAATTGTGAGCCCTATCACGTTACCCCGATCGATGCCGCCAGATGTGCGGCGCGTGTGTGACAGGGAGGCAACCTGGGTCATTTGAGCCAGGCTGCGGTTCCAGCAACTCATGACAAGGGAGCTCGTTACAAGGCCTTGTCTAGAAGGGGGCCCCCCAAGTGTCAGATTCACACAAGCAGATTGAACAAAGTGGTACAGAAATGTCTTTTCTATCTGCCCCCATGCACAGACTTGCTCACTGACAGGAGCTCTCTGGGAAGAAAACCAAGAAAGTCAATTGTGAGGCCTCCCTGGTGGCCTAGGCCTTACGTCTCTGCACTATGAAGCTATATTCAGTCACTGTGGCTTGAGTTTGATCCCCAGCCCCGGCCAGGGAGCTACCCACATGGAGCAGCAGACCTCTCCTGTCTTGCCCACTGCTCCCCTCAGCAGTGTACTTCAGTAGATCCACCTGCCCGTTCTGCTCCCCACTCTCTCTGGTGAATCCTCTCACCCTCCCCCCACACCTCTGGCAATATTTTTTAATATAAATATTAAAAAAAAGAAAGTAAATTGTCTGTGATTTTGGCCTGCAAAAATGACTCTCCTTTCAGGCTAGCCAACGGGACATGTCCCAATGGCACAGCATGGGAATGGCCCAGTTCTGCCGAGGATGCTCACTGGGTCTCCCCGCCTGCTGGACTCCCACCACTCCAAACAGGGGGCACCTGTGCATGTCAGAAGACACATAGGTGAGAACTGAGAAGGCTGTTTTCTAAGGCTGGCTCCTGTTTTTTGGGCTTTCTTTTTTAGGGTCCTCTTGTACACACTGAGCAACATCTACTTTTTAAAGTTTTTAAAATTGAGATACCATTGGTTTACAACACTGTCTGTGATTTAGAGGTATCAGACGACTGCCTTCGGGTGTATGTCACCACACTACACTCACCACCAGGACACCCAGAGTCCTCAACAATAGTTCAAAGCTTTCCTTGTCACTGAACAATGAATTGGCAACAGCTACTGGCAACACCAGGGAAAGAAGTCTGAGAAATGCTGTGAAGGCTGCCCTTCCTTTTATTTATTTATTTATTTTTTTGTGCGTAGAAGAATTGGGGTGTAGGTTAGAGGTGCAGGAAGAGGGTATTGAGAGGATTCACCAGAGAGAGCGGGGAACAGAACAGGTGGATTTACTCAAATGCACTGCTAAGGGGAGCAGTGGGGGAGATAGGCAATGTCTGTGGTGCCATATGTGGGTTAACTCCCTGGCTGGGGATCGAACTCAGGCCATAGGGGTGATAGCGCTGAGATGTAACGCCAAGGCTCCCAGGGAGGTCAGGATGGTCTTCCTAAAGAGCTTGGTGGGGCAGCTTTGTGGTGGGAGTTGGGCATGTAAGAATGTTAGATCAAGGCGTCCTGGGGCTCCATGCAGGATTTAATGGCCCTCCTTTCATGCCTTGCCTGTATGGACTAGTATTTGGTTCTTCAGTACAGAGGCCTAAGCCAGGGCCATCCCACTGTAATAACAACACCCAGTCAAACTGTATTCTTTGTCATCCCCTGAAGAGTTTGCCTGTTATTGCTCATCCGTGCCTGGAATGTGGCCACCTACAAGCCAACAATGTCTTTCCCTCCCATTTATAGGTGTTCCAAGTACACACATTGCATCTCGGGGAGTCACAGAGCTGTCCAAAAGAATTAGAAAGGAAACATAGAAAGAAAGAAGAATGAAACGAAAGAGCTGTAGGTTCTGTACTCTGCACTCTTGAGAAGGAATTTTACGGATCTGAAATAAAGAAACAAGGTGCAAACAAACACAATAGTAACTTCATAAACAATAAAGAAATCAAACAAACAAAATCCACCAATTCACAGGTCGAGTCGTAGGCAATGATTTAAAGGGGAACATTATCCACCTTCACTGTCTGAATGAGTGGATGACAATCCAAAAAGAGACAGAAGAGATAGTGACCACTACAGAGGAAGAGGAAGTGATACAAAACTCAACAAAACTTGCAAATATAATAAAAGACTAAAAATACAAACAATTTGTGCAGCACAGATGGAGTTAGTGTGACTGTGACATGCTAGAACAGCTGGCCCAAATTATGACTGCACTGCACAAGTATATTGCAGCAGTACCTGGCAACATGCGTGCTAATCATTGAATTGTCTTCCCAAATTCTTATGTGGAAGCCCTAACCCTCAGTCCATCAGAATATGACCTTATTTGGGAATAAGTGGTTGTAAATGCAATTAATTAACATGAGGTGGTATTGGAGGAGGTGGCCCTTAGCCCATAAACACTGGGAAAATCACATGAAAAGGGGAAATTTGGACACAGATATGGTCACTGGGAGAACATGAAGACAGAGATCAGGGAAATGTACCAACAAGTCTAGAAATAGCAGATGGGCAGCATACACCCAGAAGTTGGGAGAGAATCCTGCACAAGATCCTTCTCATGGCATGGCTGATACCTTGATTTTTAACTTCCAGCCTCCAGAATTATGAGACAATAAATTTTTGTTGTTTAAGTCACTCGGTTTGTGATACCTTGCAGCCCTAGCGAACAAATATGTCTAGGACATAGAATAAGGGACTGCAAGCTTTAAATAATAGGAATCTACCGGTGTCAAGAAAGGTTTGTGATGAGCGCAAAGTTAAGAAGAGATGAAACAATTTATTGAATGGAAAATACATTTTTTGGGAAAGACATGAGAATTACAGACAACTCCAAATAATGGGTGACTTCCCATGCCCAAGTTTCCCTTCACGTGCTTGTTTATCAGCTTTAAAAAAATATAGTCAGGTCTCCCTGGTGGCACAAGGGGTTAAACACCACACTATGAAGCAATCTGCAGCCTCTGCAGCACGAGCTTGATCCCTGGCCGGCCAGGGAGAAACCCACATGGCGCAGCAGACCTCTCCTGTCTCACCCCTCCTGTCTCGCCCGCTGCTCCCCTCAGCAGTGTATTTCAGTCAGTCTGCCTGTTCTGTGCCCCACTCTGTCTCTGGTGAATCCTCTCACCCCCCACATCTCTGGCTTGTACCCCCGTTCTTGTATGCATAAATAAATAAATCTTAACAAAAATATAAAGTCAAAGGCAAAGTCTTAAGCTATCACAAGTAAGGGAAGTTGGCATTTAATGATGTGAGGATAAAAATGTGATTCGATTTCCCTCCATTGACTTTGGAGGAGCATAGTGATTGGGTAGGGAAGTTATGACAAAGCCAAGGGAAAATATGGCCGAGCAGACTATTTTAAGAATTAGAGGACTTTAAGCAATTGGCCAACTGAAAATACAAAAAGTAGGTCACAAAGATCATATCCCTTATGTCATTGTGGGGGATAATTAAAGCTACCCAGAGATATAAAGGCATCTTGGGGGAAGAAATGAATTAGAGTATTAAGCAAGGATTAATTAATAATCCTTTCATTAATAATGAAAACGGTTGGTAGGTTAGCAAATAAATTTGAGGAACTATCAGGTATTAACAGAAGCTCACAAAGAGATCAGATAATAACTACACAGAATGAATAGCAGGAGAACAAAACACTCCTTTTGTTTCTTAAAAGGGAATTAAAGCTTATTTAGTTAATAACTGAAATAAATAGGAACAATTTAAGTGGTTTTTCTGAAATACACTGATGTTAGACGTTTAATAAACAGTGTTCCTGAGCTTATCTTTTTGCCTAGCTTAAAAAGAAACAGTTTAAAATCCACCAAAGAAACAACAGAATGGAAAAAGAGAAAGCAATAAATGACTAATATAAGGATACATACTTTTGGGCTTAAGGACAAACAGTCAAAAAGTAAACGTGAACCACTGATAATAGCTTTATTAAAGCAAAAAATAAAGGTAATTAACTAGATTTAAAAAATTAAATTCAACATTCTGTTGTTTAAAAGAAATATATTTAGCAGTAAGTCATTTTGTTTGATGGGGTGGGGGAAAATAGTCTGAGATTTAACCCACTTCAACACAAGAGCAGAGATACTTGAAGCTCTGCCATTTGTTAAATGCAATTTCATGTACTCGAATCTTGTCTATCCTGCAAGATTGGATTTAAGGGGCCCATTCCCCAGCCCCTCTATTCCATAAGAGTGTTCGAGAGTGTAAATTAGGGATGCCCATCAGCTCAGCACTTATTACCATGGGTTTAATATAATGCACCACATTTAGATTTCTCTTTTGCCCTTATTAGAGCTTTAGCTCCTGGAATAAGCAGCTCTCGGTGATTCCAAGCATAGCTGATTAAATTATGGACTATGATGTAGCTCTGAAAATGAAAACCCCATAGACTAGGAGGAGAAGGATGCATAGCAAAAGGAATATAGGCAGGGAAGCAGACACGCTGAGAACTTGGTCCAGTGTCACTGGGCAACAGGATTCATGGTAGGGGAAGAGTTTGGGGAGAGGATTCAGATTCAATTCCTGGGAGCCTGGAATTGATTGCACAGACAGTGGGGAATAGGGACAGGGTTGAAATTAGTGCTGTTTTTTTGGTGATTCCTTTGTTTTCTAGCAGTTCCTATGATGAGGGCATGGAGAACAGACTGGATGAGCAGGAACTCTGACGCAAAGAGGTCAGTTGAAGAGGCCTCATGTGTGGTGTTTGTCAGCAAGTAGTGGGCTTTTCTTCTTAAGTCCCTTTTTTATTTTACAGTTTTTTAAAAAAAATTTATAGTACTTTGATATTATAAAACATATTAATTTTTTAAAAGATTTATTTATTTATACAAGAATTGGGGTACAGACCAGAGGTGCGGGAGGGTGAGAGAATTCACCAGAGACAGAGTGGGGAGCAGAACAGGCAGACTGATGAAATACACTGCTAAGGGGAGCAGCAGGCGAGGCAGGAGAGGTCTGCCGCACCATGTGGGTATCTCCCTGGCCGGCTGGGAATCGAACCTGTGCTGCAGAGGCTGCAGACAGCATCACAGCACGGTGCTCAACCTGCACCGTGGAGGCCCAAAATATAGTAAAAATTTTAAGTGGGTGATCTCAGGTGGTTTAGGATTGGAGAAAGAAGAGGGGTGTGTGTGTGTGTGTGTGTGTGTATGTGTGAGTGTAGTACAAAGTGCATTTGAGTCTCCTGTAGGGCATTGAGACCTAAGGTTAAAGAGCAAGAGCATGAAGCCCACTGATGCACAGTGGTCCCGACAGTGTGTGGGGGATGGATATCACCATAGACATTGATGAAATCCACCAGGAAAAGATTAGATTTGAGAAACTCAAGATGTCAAGAATGACATCTTGAAGGAATATGTACATTTAAGGGGTCGAGGAAGGAAGAGAAGTCAGAGAAGGAAATTAAATGAAATAGATGACTTATAAATGGTAGATTTTTATTAGCAAGGGAAGGAAAATCTTCGAGGAGGAGGAGGGTCAGTGATTAAGCAGGTCAGCTCTCCAAGGAGGCTGAAAGGAATGAAGACACTTGGGAAGACACCAGCATACTGGGAAAGTAAAATGATAAGGAAAGAAGGCAAATGACAAGAGATTGAAACGTGACAGGGAAGTGAGGACAGGAAATCAGACTAGGCCTGAGAAGGTTGGCAGTGACGGAAGGAAAGAGATGACTCTAGGCACTCCAGGATGTTGTTTGTTGTTTTTCCTAAGGATAGAGAAACCTGATTTAGTTTGTAGACTAAACAGAAGGAGTCAGTAGAGAGAGAAAGGGAATGATTGATTAGATAAGGTTTCAGAGACCTTAGGAGTCACAGAAATAGGGTACTTATGTTATCGGATTATTAAAAAATTCTGGAAAAGGGGCAACGAGAAGTGACTATAGGATTTCAAATAGACATGACTTATTTAAAACAGTAAAATGTTTGTGTCCCAAGCACATAAAAAAGTACATATAAGAGAAGCGGGGGAAATGCAAGAAGAAATAAAATTAGTCGTATAGCAAATTGTTCAGGACATAGCTGAGTATAGCATGGAGACAAAACTGAAAACTGCTACAATTAAGGAAAAACTAGGGCCTCCCCTGGTAGCACAGCAGTTGAGCGCTGGGCTGTGAGGCTGCCCACAGCCTCTGCAGCGCCGGTTCATTCCCTGGCCGCCGGCGAGGGTCCCACAAAAAAAGAAAAAAAAGGAAAAACTAACAGATGTAAGAAACAACCCAAGTGATGGCATTAAGTATATTTTCAACAGAAAAGTTTTCTCTGTTTTTGTTGAGTCATGTGAGCATTTTGTAGCTCTTTGAAATCAGTCTCTTGTCAGTTGAATGGAGTGCGAATATTTTGTCCCAATCAGTAAGGTGCCTCTTAAATTTGGTTACTGTCTCTTTTGCTGTACAGAAACGTTTTAGTTGGATGTAGTCCCAGCTGTTTATATTTTCATTCATTTTCTTTGCTTCTGGAGATGAGTCCTTACCTTCTAATTACTAAAAATGGAGCTACCACAGGAGCCAGCAATTCCACTCCTAGGGATCTACCCAAAGGACACAAAATATTAATTTGAAAGGAGACCTGCACTCCTATGTTTATTGCAGCACTATTTACAATAGCTAAGATATGGAAACAACCTAAATGCCCCCAAACAGATGACTGGATCAAGAAGATGTGGTACATATACACAATGGAATATTACTCAGCGATCAAACGATACTCATGCCACTTGCTGCAACATGGATGGAGCTGGAAGAGATTATGCTCAGTGAAATAAGTCAGAAGGAAAAAGATAAACATCAGATGATCTCACTTGTAGGAAGAATATAGGGGAACCTAACAGTGTCAGAGAAAAAATAGACAAAACTAGCAGGCAAATTACCTACAATATTATTAAACATCAGAGAAACAATATTAACTAACTGTTATTTAAGTAATATCATACAACTAGAATTTCTTCTTATACATAATATCAGTAAAAGAGGTAAGCCATGGCCCAGTCCCCATGTCCTTAAATTTATTTTACAATAGAACCTCATCCCCTGAATCTATCCTTATACCCCAAACTCTTCAGGATTTCTCTCTAAACTTGTTTGAGGACATTGAGTGGTGCTGACTCTCTGTAAAAGTTGACTCTATAAAAGCTGACTTATTTGTTGGCTTTCCCTACCAAACAAACATGGCATAAATATGATTAGTGGAAAACATGGCATAAATATGATACTACATCTGCTGATATTACAAATCTATGGTTTGGTTGATATGAGAAAATGTGACTATATAATCATGGAATCTGCAAAATGTGAATATATAAAGAGTTGAAAGGGCAATTGGGCACAGAACTGTGGAGAATGGGGAATAACATAGCTATAAGAGCTGTGAAATAAGTGAAATTAGTTATTCTTTCCCTTAGAATTTCTTAAAGTCACTTTTTTTTTTAACAAAGCAATAAATCAGGACAAAATAGGACAGTGGTAATTCTCTTAGAATCATGAAAACAGGCAGGTCATAGAAAATTTTAGCCAAAAAATTAAATGAGACCCCACCACCAGTGAAATAAATATTCCACTTATAAAACCGAGTAAGCCAAAACTAAATGAAGCATTTCAGAGCAATGAAGAGCTAACCGGTGAAATCTGCGGTGATAGCCACTTGTGAGATCTTATAAATCAGTTATCTTAATGTTTAGGTAGGAAGAATGAAATTTAAGTAGCATTTAAAGAAAATAGAAAGAACACCACCACCAAAAAAAGAAAATAAATCAAAGAGAGGTTAAGGTGATACGTCCATGCTCAGGATTGGAAAATCTTGCCTTTCCATTTTATTTTTAGGTTTTGCTTTTATTAAGAGATACCAGACAAGTATCTTTCGGTGCTTTCTTATCTACATGGGAACAATAATATTTTCCATAACTGATCAGTAACCCAGGAGGGACTTATGCTAAGACCTTCCATGATAAGCGTGAATCTCCTTTATGCTAGAGAACTTGCCTAATGGAGAGAAGACCCTTTTCCAGACTTGCTGAGTTTCTCTTACTATAAAAACTGATTGGCATTTGCCACAACATGGATGGAGCTGGAAGGGATTATGGTCAGTGGAATAAGTCAGAAGGAACAAGAAAAATATTAGATAGTTTCACTTATAGGAGGAATATAGAGAAACCGAACAAAGGGTCAGAAAAAAAAAAAAAAGAGACAAAGGTTGCAGGCAAACTATAGATCTGAGGAACACAGCAGATGGGGAGGAAGGTGATGGGTCAAAATAGGGGTGGGAAGAGCACAAGGGACTATGGTAACAGTTCATGAATGCTGTGGTAGTGGGTGATTATGAGGACTACACCTGAGTGGAGAAATCAAATATTGTACAAAAATGAACAACGATGTCAGAAAATAAAAATAGTTAATCAAAAAGAAAGAAAGAAAGAAATCTAGACCTACTGATGGAAAAGAAAAGTGACTGGAGTTGACTTTCCATAAACTATTTCCTTCCCAGCACAAAGACGAGAGAGGTTCCTAGAAATCATTAAATAAGGGCCTCCCAGGTGGCACTTGCACAGCGGTTGAGCACTGGGCTGCAAAGCTGCCCGCAGCCTCTGCAGCGCCAGTTCGATCCCCGGCAACCAGGTGAGGATCCCACATGTTGCGCAGACCTCTCCTGTCTCACCTGCTGCTCCCCTCAGCAGTGTATTTCGTCAGTCTGCCTGTTCTGTTCCCCACTCTGGCTCTGGTGAATTCTCTCACCCTCCCACGCTTCTGACTGTACCCAGTGCTTGTATAAATAAATAAATAAACCTTAAAAAATAAATAAATAAATAAGTGATCTTGGGGGAAGGTTGTAATCACCCTGAATATCTGGGATCTGGTTCATTTAAAAAAGTGTATTAACTCTGCTTTTTCTTAGCACCAACTATGGGCACTAGACACAGGATTGGGAGTTCATTGCTCAGAAGTAGCTAATAATCATGTGCTGTTATATTAGCCCCTCCTCCTTGTATGTAGTAGTAGTAACTTGATTACTCATTACCTAAGTCAATAGTCAAACTGACTTGGTCCCAGGGACAACATAAGGGCATAAACAATCTATATAAGGAAAACAGCTAATTTTAGGGTAAACTAACTCAAAATAAAGATACAAAAACAAGTCAAAGGATGGCATGTTATAACATACAGGCCGACCTATATTTCAAGGCCATACTCTTTCATTGCTGTCTTCTTAATGATTGACAGATAACCTTCACTTTCCCTACCTTGGAGGCTACAAAGGATCAGTAAAGACACAAAGAATATAGAGGTGCAGTGGTTTTGAGAAGTCAGGTGCTAAGAGTTCCAAGGTGCACAGTTACAAGCTCAGCTACAGCCCCCTCCCTCCCTTCTAGTGGAGGATGTGATCATCCTCCTTTTATTTATTTTTTAAAGATTTATTTATTTATGCATACAAGAGCTGGGGTACAGGCCAGAGGTGTGGGGGGTCAGAGGATTCACCAGAGACAGAGTGGGGAGCAGAACAGGCAGATTTACAGAAATACTCTGCTGAAGGGAGCAGCGGGCAAGACAGGAGAGGTCTGCTGGGCCATGTGGTTTGCTCCCTGGCCAAGAATTGAACTCATGCTGCAGTGGCTGCGGACAGCTTCATGGGTCTGTGCTTAACCCCTGGTGCCACCAGAGAGGCCCTGATCATCCTCTTTCCTCACATTCCTCCTGCTGCTTTTCTCAGTCTCCTCTCCCCCTCTTTACGTCCTGGGAGACAGAAGAACTAAGAAAAAGTTGAACAAGAAGACCAGGGCCGAAAGAACCAGCCAAATGCACTCCTTGGTAAGCTCCCTGACTGCTGGGATTCTTTGGTTGGTATTTTTGAAAAGGACGATCCAATCTCAAGCAGAGTTAAGAGAATTACGGAACGATGCCGACTGTCTCCACCCAGCCAGGAGAAATGTGAAAGGAGGAAAAAGAAAAAGCAACACCTCTCACTTCCTCACAAAAAGTATCTTAAAGATATGACTCATCGGATACATCTCTCCAGAAGGACCCCTCAAATTCTAAAAAAGTCAAGTAAAATCATCATTGATGAATATTTACTACGGCGATCGTCAGCTTGAGATAGGTAAGTTATGATACAGACATTTTATATGCACATCAACGGTTAGAACTCCTTAGGGACTCATAATGAAAGCGAATAGTATATTTATAACTGCTTTACAGGAGTTGCAGCCACATTTTTGCACTTGAAATAATTACATTAGAGTTGTATCTTAGTTTTTATAATGTGCGCTTTGCCCTGTCTGTGCTTTATTTGCTGTCAAACGGGTAAAATATGAAGTTTCAAATTGTACCCCTATTCCCATGGGAGAGGATAATCCAATTTATGACTTTGCAAGAGGAATCTCGTACACATTCAACTATAGGATATTCAGCCAAAGAAAATGATGGGACTCTTGTTGTTTGAATCATTTAAATCCAATTTGTGTGATATGCTGCCCATTATTCTATATAGAGACTCCATCTGGACAGAGATGGGGGAAGCCTGCCGTTCTCTTGCACGGCTGCTTCTGTGGTTCTAAATGCATAATTACCAGCTTCAGAGGCCTGACATTGGACACTCACGACGATTTCACAGCCTCAAGAAAGTACCGTTTTCCACAATTTACATGAAAACTCTGCACAGGGAAGAATCCATCTAATTGGGACATTTTTCAACAGCATTTAAATATCAGGCCAGCTGGATCGCCCCAACCCATGTGAATTTAATCAGCACACTCCTCCCAGAACTTATATTCTATAACCATTCAGTGCTTGAGCTACATCTGTCACCCAAATCTGGTTGTGATCATTTCTTGTCATTAGTGCCACACACCCAGACATCAAGTATTCTGCGGTGGCCTCAAAGGCACTCATTTTGTAGGAGGTGCATAAGGGAAATGCTGTCTCTGAAATGAAATGCTTTACAAACACCGGGCCATTTGCTCTTTCTCCAATCTCTCTTTTCCAAATCCCCATGAGGAACCCTTTTGCAAGGTTCGTTCTTCGTGGCCGATCCATGACTTACATATCACCAGTTATAGCCTCAATTGATATCTCACACCATACCCAAGATAGCGCCAAAGAGTGAGTTCTTTTTTTGGCAAAAGATAACAGTATCACTAAACAAAAATACCACTTCCCTGTATTCCCTTCCTCCGCCACGGGAATCAATGAACTCAGCTGGAATTCCTCAAACAAACCAAAAGTAACCAGGAGTCCAAGTCTCTTCAAACTTGACATCAGATGAAAATATAATGGAAACCACAATACATCCTAAAAGCAAAGACACATCAACTCTAAAGATTCCTGAAGCTCTTAGAATCTCATGGAGGGGATGGAAGATATGCCAGAAATAACAGTGGAGTGTTTCTAAAATAATACATAAGCAAGTGACTTTTGTTTTGACAGAAACTACTACATAGGTGCCCTCTGGAAGTTCAAAGCCACAGAGATCACAGAAGGCAAACATGACAACTTCCTTAATAGAGGGACACGGGAGGAAAATCTCTGGAGGTGGAGCTGTAAGGGTTCAGCAGCTGAGACAAGTGCAAAGCACAGAGATTCAGGAATCATTCAGATAATATCACCCAGGCCCGATTTTTCCAAAGTATGTTCTCCTACAAATGAGCTAATGACAGATCTAGAGGGGCTTAAATGTCTGGTTGTCAAACATCCTGAGAAATAAACTAGTGGGGTTGAGGGAAGCAGAGAATGCTGGGTATGTCAGGTCAGCAGGGCCTAACAAAGATCTGCAGCAACTACTCAGAGGCCAGTTTATCCAATAAACAATTCCAGCTATGGAAACGCTAATCCTCACAGCAGCTAATCCACTGAAACCTGCTGAGAACATTTTTTTTTTTTTTCTGTTTATGAAAAGGAGTTATAAGAAAGGTACATTCTCGATGTGTTTGACGCCAGAAACACCTAGTAGAACATTAAGCTGCGTGCAGGAGTGATGGGAACAGAGGGAAAAGCTTGCATGAGTTGGGTGAGTTTGAGAAATATATTTCCTTTAAACCAAACTGCCATCGGTCAGTGCTCTCCAGTTCATGTTAGGAGAGAGACTAGAAGATTAAAATAGTGAATGTGGGTCTTTATTGTGTTGACTTGTTCATGTTCAAAATTTATGTTTTCAAATTCTGGAAGGCATAAGTGCATTTCAATTAAGGGATACAGTAGTTTGTCTTCTTCTAAAAACAATTATGTAAACTATATTTTGGGTTATTTGTGATTTTAGTACTTTGGGAAGTGTCTGCATTTTCAATTAAGAGCTAAATATACAAATTAAAAGTAGTGCACAGTGAAGCTTACACTCACTAGTTGGTGCATATAAACACTAATATCAAATGATGGTTTTGTCGTGTGATCCGTCCCCCAGCACACACAAATATAGAACATGACCATAAAAAGTAATGGACCATGCCCTCCGCTAAGTAATTTATGACAACAGATCCAGACTGGAATGCCAGCTGGAATTACCTTCTTCCCGTCTGCTATTTTCGCATATACAGCTTTGCACAGATGATAGAAGCTATGTCCTGCAAAAAGGACTCAAGTGAAGGCTGTAGAAACAAGAAACTAGTAGCAAATCCGAATCAAAGGGCAAAATATGCTTGGCTTTAAAAGAGATTTGTTGAATGACTCAATGACCTCTTTTAAAATTAATTTTATGCAGGCCCTAAAAGAAACACGTGTAATCCTTCCAAATTTTTTTTCGAATATTAGATTTATGGTGGCTGGCAAGCAAATATTTAGCTTCACAGTAGAGAATGACAAATAGCTAGTAATTATTTTATTAAAAACACAAAGTGAGCCCAACATTTGACTAAACAGAGAATGAAATATTCCCTGCCTGTATAGAAGGTCTTTATGGAGAATCTGCCATCGAGGCAGTCTGGAATTGACAAACTTAGTATGACATGGTTGATAAAACCAAGGGTATTATCCTTCTTTATTAACCTTCACCCCTCAGATCATCCCCCTAATCCCCTGTGTGTGATAACCACCTCACTTCCTTTCAGCTCTCATTCATTATCCAATTCATGTCTTTCACAAAGAGAGATGAGCTAATGTGCCTTATCAGATTAAAAAAAAAAAAGTCACCACCGGTGATGTCCAACAGGACAGGATCTTAGCAAATCCTCTCTGCTTCCACGGTGCTGGTTTCTAAACACCCATCAAGCTACTAACCCAGGCTCATTCACAGCTTGATGTCACTAAAGCAAACAGTCTGGGCAGAAGAATGACAGAATTATTCTCCTTTCTGATTATCCTGCCCTCTGCATCCTGGTAAATGAAGGATTAGCTTTCCTGTTGGGATCAGAGCTGCCTGGGTAGCTTCAGGCTGTCAGCTCCAGCAGACCCCGATGATCCGGCTTCCTCTCCTCTCCACTAACCAGCATCTCTACCCAGCCTTCCCATGTTCACCAGGGAGTAATCACCAAGGTAATTTTCTCATGTGAAAGACAAAGCTTTGCTTTGTCCCAGTTCATCTATAACACCAATTGCTACTCTGCGTCTGGGTGCTAAACAGCCGTCAGTTTTACCTGCTCTTCAGTCTGCCTTTAAGCAGGTATTTGACTTGGGCTTCAAGCCTAGACTCTTCTCTAGAAATTAAAAGCATAGATTGCCTCTGGGTGCTTTTGAGCTGGGAGTGAAGGGAACCAACTCATTTGGCACTATCACTAAGAGCCGGAACTTATGCATATTCATGAAGTGAGAACACAGAGTTAATTTGGAAAAGGCCATAACGTGAACCACTGGTTTGATTCTAAAGTACTTCTCGTTCCTGAATCTCTGTCAACCCAGATGACTGGGAAATAGTGGTAAATGAAAACATAACTGAGTATGACACAAAGGATGGAAACGTTTTTACCTTTTATTTCTCCACCAGGATTTTTTTTTTCCATTTTCAAGATGAATGTCGAATTATATATTTAAATAGACATTAAAAAGACTTGCTTGGCACATACAATTAACAGCAGTTACTTCAAAGAATATTTGCTTGATGCTTTTGTATTAAAGGGAAAAAAGCTTTAGAGCAATGTTCTAAAGTACGCATTTCATCCTACATGAGGGACAGAATTACTGGCTGCATTATGTTATCTGTCTTGTGCCCCAACAACAACTCAGCAGCACGAATCATGGCCAAATCCTTCAAGAAGATTCAGCAACCCTGACTGAGCAATGCTGTGACATTTTCTGGGCATGGACTGAAGGAACACTTGGAAGTCTGGCTTCGTTCATTCTCTTGCTTTTCCTTTACAATTTCCAGAACTGCCATTAGCACCACCTAATTTACCCAAGGTAAAGGCATGTGCTGAGATCAAAGTCACATGGCTATTTGGTTTGGCATTTAAAAACATCAGAAAATCATGTGACACCTTCCAGTTATGGTAAAACATTTCACTCTAGTTAACAGAACATTTGAGATATTTGTATACATGTGTCTCTATTTATATCTCTCTGTACATACCTAAATGCAAAACAAGAAAAAAAAAAAGGTGATCAGTCTTTCTTCACAAGGCCACTGGGGCGTGAACCAGGAAAAAATCCACAGGAATGCTTAGAGAGAAAATGTATCTCCACCGAGATAGACCTCGTTTAGTCAAACCAAGTTACCCATGCTGAAAGATGTTCACCAAATCTGTGAATTCAACTAACTTTTATATGTATGTAGTTGTTAGCATAAATGCAGATGCAGTGTGATTAGTCAACAGAAAAATAATTTTTAACTCTTTATTTACATACATATTATTAATTGAGGTAATACTACAGTCCCCCGTCAGGCATTGCTATTATAGTGCATTCATCACCAAATCACCCCTAGTTTCCCACCACAGTCATTGTGCTTCTTCTCTCTTTGCTCACACCCTGCTCCCCTCTCGGTGCTTCAGTTCTCTGGATAGTCAGCAAAAAAAGTTTTTTCTTATTTAACAAACTCTGCGGGTAGTAGATTTACTCTTCAATGAATAATTTCACCTATTACACAATCAGCATGGTCAAAATATTTGAATCCTTGACAAAGAATGGAATTATTTACAGGATACAATGTCAGAGGTATGGGTCAGCAGTGTGGGGTCTGGCTTTAGGGAGCAGGGAATTTATAGTGGCCCAAGAAGAGAGAAAGGTTTCATGAACCATCATGTTGCTCTTAACATCCGCTATTACTATTTTTATTCCTTTATATATTCAAGTTCACTTTGGGCCTCACATGACAATGTTATGGTGAGTTAAAAGTTGTTAAGATCATCCAATCCTTCAACATCTCTAAATAACTTAAACCTAAGAAAGATTCATCCATATTCATGGTAATGAAAAAAGAGAGGTAGAATATGCATAAGAGTCATGAAGATTCTCTCCAATTTTGGTGTTTTGAGAATTGGAGTCAGCTGCCAGGGCTTTGCTTAGGAGCTGGTTACAAAAGCAGGCTCTGGGTGGTACTCCAGGCCCACTGAGTCAGAAACCTCACTGACGCTCCCTAAGGGCACCATATACACAACACATTCGAGAAGCAGTGATTCGGCCTATCTGGGCTACTTATGGAAGAGCAGCTAATCGAATCCATGCACAGCATTTACAGATGATGATAAACATGAATGGTTTTCGATACCAAAAGCCCAACATAGGAAAGAAAAGTTGGTAATACTTTCTTGGTTACAAGAAACAGTTTGTGAGACTCATAAGAATAGGATACAGGTGACATGTATAAATTGACCTTTTAAGGCACAGTGTCAATTGTTCCAATATGAATGGGACCATCATAGAAGGACAGAAGAAATGTATCCTATTATGATCTGAAGATAGATCTCATGTTTCTCTCAGTAAATGGTTCTGTGTCTTCTGTATTTGATGTCTTTCCCTGCCCACCCCAGGCAGCCCTGCTTATCAGGATACATCCTTACCTCTTGGGGTTGCTGGTACTGAGAGGCCATCAGAATGAAAGCCCGCTGGGCCTGGAAAGCACTCTGCACCATTTCTGCCTGGGAACCAGAGAGAAGATGGGTGTTTAAATGTTTGAGATCTGAAAGAGTTCTACATGTTTCAGTACCCCGTGCCCCTCCACATGTTTCCACAGGGGCAGAGCACCCCGTGCCCCTCAACCCCAGGAGTCTCCCCAAGGAAAATGCAAACAAATATCCACACAAAAACATGTAAATGAATGCTCACAGCAACATCATTTATAACAGCCCCCAAGTGGAAACATCAGCTGATGCCCATGAACTCATACACCAATTAACTGACAAATGGGTGAACAAAATGAGACACAGTCATACAATGGAATATTATTTGGCCTTGAAAAGAAGTGCTGATGTGTAAGACAACATGGGCAAATCTTAAAACATTATGCTGAGTGAATGAAACCAGTCACAAAAGACCACATTTGTGTGATTCCATTTGTATGAAATGTCCAGAATAGGCAAATCTACAGCGACAGGAAGTAGATTAGGGGTTGTCAGGGGCTGGAGGGAGGGAGCATGGGAAGTGTCTGCCATCAGGACGGGAATTCTTTGGGGAGTGATGTGAATGTTCTGGAATTAGACAGTGGTGATGGTTGCACAACTTGGCGAATTGACTAAAAACCACTGAATTGTATACTTCAAAAGAATGAATATTGGAAAGCTAGAATAGGACTTCCAGAGGTGAACGTCATATAGTTTACACAAGTTGACTTTTAATGATGCACTCCTGGAACATAATGTTATCATGCACTGTTACTTCCATCAAAAAATAATAAAAAGTGAATGTTATGATTTAGGAATCATATCTTATTAAAAGTGCTTAAAAAAATGCCTGAGTTCCAAACTACAATGACTTTCAGAGGGCTGTCCCTATTATCTGATTTCACAGTGTATCCAAATCTGTGCCCGTATACTTCCCAGTGGAAAGAAAATTGTCCTTTAAGACATTCCCACAAACTCACGTTCACTGAAAGTAAATAGCTTCTACAGTTGTTCATTAAGAAAATTCTGGAAAAATGGGGCCTCCCCGGTGGCGCAGCGGTTGACTGCTGGGTTGAGAAGCTGCCCGCAGCCTCTGCAGCGCCGGTTCGATCCCCGGCTGCTCCCCGGCCACCGGAGGAGGGTCCCACATGGCGTGCAGACCTCTCCTGTTGCCCACTGCTCCCCTCAGCAGTGTACTTCGGTCCTTCTGCCTGCTCTGCTCCCTGCTCTGGCTCTGGTGAATTCGCTCACCCTCCCGCGCTTCTGACTGTACCCAGTGCTTGTATAAATCAATCAATCAATCAATCAATCAATCTTCAAACAAACAAACAAACAAAGAAAATTCTGGAAAATATTTCAGTGCTACTTGGACTCAACACCTCTCACCCCCAATGCTGTGCGAGTAGAACTGTCTTCAAACTCAAGGTGCCCTATTCACTTATCTTTACCCTCTACCCATTACTAACTAGTTCTCTTATTTTCTAAACTTAAAAAAGTTACCGAAGAGTACCAAGAAATAATCATTCCAAAAATCACACAGGTATTTTTTCCAGTTTTTAAGAAAATTCAGAGCAAAGCTTAATAATGTAGAATAATTTTTTAAAAAAGATTATAAAGATTAAAGCTCAAATACCTCACTCTTTAGATATAATCATTATTAATATTAGATGAACAACTTGTAAGACACACATGCAGCGAAACTTTCATAAAATGGGACTATATGTACCCTAGATAATATTTTTTATTAAAAATTACAAATTTTAATTATTATTGAATAGATATGAAAATAATTATTAAACTTCAAATAAATGTTTCTGCACTATAATACTGTCCTAAACAATTATTCCAAGGTTAAAATAAAGATTATAAGATATTAGAAAGTTGAAATAACTGCTTCTTTTTTAAATGACATAATTTTAAACAATATTGATAGAGTCTCTGCTGAGAAAATGAAAACATAAGTACTTTCTCATATCTTTCTACTTCTGGTCCCCTTTCATATTTTCTAGTTATTTTTATTTTGCCCAATTGACAGCATTCACAGTCTAGATGTAATATTAATTCCCACATTTGTTGAAGATTAGCTCTATATTTATTGTTTAAATTAATTAATTTACTTTCCTATGTTGTTGTTAATTTTTGGACAGTATTTGATTTCCTCCCTCAGGTGTAGTCACCACCATAGTACCTGTGATGAATCTTGGCATTCTTCAAAGAGAGAAATGGTATAAATATTGCTGAAATTCATATGAAATCACAAAAAAAAACCCCAACCCTACCTGACTAAAAAGGGGAGAATGGAGGTACCACACTTCCAGACTTCAAACTATACTACAAAGCCATAATAACAAAAACAGCATGGTATTGGAACAAAAAACAGACACACAGACCAATGGAATTGAATAGTTTTACATTTATACATTTGTACTGGTTTGCATTAGTCATTTTACCATGACCTCTCCATTTCTGAGTTATTTTTGCTGTCTTTTGTTGTTGTTGTTATTAAAGATTTATTTTATTTATTCAAGAACTGGGGTATAGGCCAGAAGCGCGGGAGGGTGAGAGGATTCACCAGAGACAGAGTGGGGAGCAGAACAGGCAGACTGACGAAATACATTGCTGAGGGGAGCAGCAGGCGAGACAGGAGAGGTCTGCTCACCATGTGGGTTGCTCCGAGGCCGGTGGGGATTGAACAGGCACTGCAGAGGCTGTGGACAGCTTCACAGCGCTGCACTCAGCGGTGCCTGCACCATCAGGGAGGCCCTATTTTTACTGTCTTTCATTGGCTGAAATCTTATCAAGTATTTTCTTTCTAAAAAGTCACAAGGTTATTTTAGTTCTTCAGCTGTAAGCCTGTCTCCCTGTCATCTTCATATTTGAATAACACCTTGGCTGGTTATAACATTCTTCATTCTCTCTCTTGACACTATATGTGGCAGTGGAGAGATCTGAAACCAGTTTGAACGTTTTTCTCCCTTGAAGGAAATTGACGTTTTTTGGTTTGGCATCTGAAAATTATTTCTTTAGCCTTACAGTTTAATAGCTTAACCAAGATATGTTTAAGCTTTGAGCATGCTATTGTATTTCCTGGAATAGATTTGGTCTTTCATTCATTTCTGGGAAATTTTCTTATATCTTTCAACATAGCTTCTGTTCCATTTGTTAGAGTTTCTATTCAGTGACTTCAATTATTATCCTCAGATTATATAATATTTGAATGTCTTCATGTCTGTTAAATTCTTTCTGTCTTTCACTTCCTTGTCTGTCATCTGTACTTACTGTGATCATATGAATACGTTTCTCTGTGGTTAGTCAACAGATTTTCAATAGGGTCTTTACACACATTAATGTTTCTTTTTATATGTCATTGATGTAGTTTTTTTGTCTCTGATTTGTCACTTCCCTTTTCCCTTTGCGTTTCATTCTTTATCACCTTGCTTTAAGCTATTTAAAAATATATTTATACACTTACTAAATGCTAAGAGTATGAGTTATGTTTTTACAAGCCAATGTGAGGCATCTATTACTGTTCCTTATCTTCTTTCGTTGAGGGCTAGTCTTTAAGGGTGTAGCAGAGTTAGGAACCAAAAGCCACCAGTTATTGAAGGGTATTATTTTAGGCTATGCTTTCTTTTGTTTGATTATGCTCAGTGAGGTTTTAGTTCTATTTTTTTAAACTCATTTGTGGAGAGGGAGAAATTTGAATTTAGTTTTATTTGTTCATAAATGTCTATTCTCTTACCCAGATTGGTTTCATCTTTAATTTCATCCCTGTTAAATTCACGTGCGTTTGGGAGCAGTTTCTATCTCTGTGCCATCTTGGATAATGTCTTATATTATCCATCTTGAAAATTTCTCTGACAGATAGATAAGAACCTGATTAATACATTTTTGAAAAACAGATAACTAGATAGCAATAATAAGATTAGGCTAATATCATCCCAGTGTCAATATGGGACAATTTTTCTGGGCTGGAATGGTAAATTTTTAACTAACTGGGACATGACTAATTTTTTTGTCATTCCACTTCATTATCACATTTTACAATCTGACATAGTTTCCAAAATGTTTAGTGAAGTGACCACCTTAATCTTGCTTCTAACTTTTCTCATCATTTCTTGTTCAATGATTGGTTTTTATTAAATGAAAATGCTTGAAATAAAATCAAGTTTTGTAAGCTATTTACTTTTAAAACCATTAACAACATAACCAACGAAGTCTATAATTGTTTATTTTTAATTTTTTTTTATTTTTAGAATCTCATGAATTTTTTTTTCCAAAGATTTATTTATTTATACAAGAACTGGGGTACAGGCCAGAGGCGTGGGAGGGTGAGAGGATTCACCAGAGACAGAGCGGGGAGCAGAACAGGCAGACTGACTGAAATACACTGCTGAGGGGAGCAGCGGGTGAGACAGGAGAGGTCTGCCATGCCATGTGGGACCCTCGCCCACTGGCCGGGATCGAACTGGAGCTGCAGAGGCAGCGGACAGCTTCACAGCACTGTACTCAACTGCCTGCGCCGCAAGGGGAGGCCCTCATGAATGTTAAAATGAGGATATATTTTCCATTTTAAAGTAGACGATCCACTCTTTCTTCTGATAGCCTAATTGCTAGAATTCAATTGCTTAATAAAAATCTCAAATATTGGGTATTTCTTAAGGAGAAATAGAGGATTTTCAAATTTTACTGTTCTAGGGGCCATTCTGATCTTATGAAGGAAGGCAAAGCACTAAGCTGTACGAATGTTTATCCACACATCAAAATGTGTATGTTCAGTGGTTCAGAAGAACTTTTGTCAATTTCCAAAGCTCACCTTTCCAAAAGAAGATTATGAGCTACAACTTTCTGCAGCTTGGATATAAATGAAATATCTGCACTTCCCCCAGCAACGATAATACAGAGGATTTTGTCCTGCTTTATGACAAGCCTTGCAGAGTCGAGGGAACTATAGTTGCTGTGGGAACAGTGACTTGGGATCACCTGATTTCTGTAGTTAAAATTGCAGCTCGCAGAGGCATTAACAATATTTTTGTAGTTACCCTAGATGAACACTATCATTAGCCCTTTTACTTTCCCTAGAAACAACATTTCGCCTGTTGCTAATGGAGCAGTTTTCTGACGGGTCTTATTAGCAAAGATGTCCGATTTCATTAATTAGCCCCTTCTCCTACATGACCTTTTCTACTCAATAATAGGCGGTAGAGGTTGGATTGGAGAAATGGCTGCATATTTGGAGAACTGCTTCTTTAACTCTCCCTTTCACTTTGCTTAAGCAGACAAATCTTTCTGAGGATTCAGCTGCAAACTTCTTCCAGCCTTCTGGATCTCTGGGCATAATTAGCAGACTCTAAACCACATTCATTTTTAACCTCATCAGTTCACCTTGCAAAGGATTTTCATTCCACCTCTGAGCTATTCTGATCCATTTGATTCTTACTTCTGGAAAGTTCTGTGAGTCCCCTCAGCCACACAGCGATTTAGGAGCAATTTCACTGAAGCTGCTGAATTCTGATAACTTGAAAGGGTGAATTTGGCTCACTCAGGCAGTTCAAAACATTGTGAAAGAAAAAGCCGAACATAGGGATTTTCAGTAACAACAAATAATTGAGGGTTTTTGCTGAGTTTGTCCATCATACGTGGGCAGGGCTCAGAGAGACCTTCGTGGATGTACATGTGCTTCTATCTGCCTGTGAGCATTTGTGTGCAGTCAAAAAGGACACTTGGGTTTAAGAATCAAGGTTTGACTCAATCAATTATCACTGGCTTCTTGGGTTCTAAGTTGGTGGACTATCTGTGGTCCTAAGTGAAAGAGTAGGAGAATGGATTTCAGTAAATAGTTTAAAACAAGCAGACACCAGTTAAATCTGACTTACTTCCATCTAATTCTCTTGGGAGTAAGCTGGCTTCCTGGGGAAGCCTAACTCCTCTCGGAATCAAAGCTTTGCACTGTTTTACTGGGAAAGCTACAGGCTGCATGTGGATGGCAAAATGAACAGGAAACAGCACAGCAAGGCTTGGAGGCTATGCAACAAACATCCAACCACGGTGCCTGGCATCATGCTAAGAGCATTTGCAGGTCTTCTGAAATTGCATCAGCCCTGTTCTTGAGAACCAGGCAGTGAAGGGAAGCGGCTAGGGACACAGGATGGGTATTGACTAGGGACACAGGATGGGTATCTGCTTATGGGATGAAAATTGTGGGCCCTTGATAGGTCATTGTCAATGCCCCTCCCATATAACTCCCCAATTAGTTTGCCGAAGTCCCATATTTCATAATTAGAGATACTGTAATTTTATTTTTATTTAGTTTTTATATATATTTTATATCATTGTTCATTTTTAAACAATGTTTGCTTCCCCCCACCCCTCCACCCCCCGCCTCAGGTGGAGTCCCCGTAGAGTTTCCTTCCCCAATGCACCGTGCACCATCACCTCAGTCCCCTGGGCTCCTCCCTCCCTCTGATCCCTCTCCCGCCTCCTCCCCTGCAGGATGTCTCTGGTTTATAATTGTCCCTTTTTGCTTTGTTGTGTTCTGTGCTGTTATTTTTTACACTGATGTCTTATTGGGTTCCCCTATATTCCTGCTATAATTGAAAGTATCCGATATTTTTCTTTTTCCTTCTGGCCTATTTCACTGAACATAATTCCTTCTAGCTCCATCCACGCTGCTGCAAATGGCATGAGTTTATCTTTTCTGATTGCTGAATGAGATACTGTAATTTTAGATCTCTTTTGGAGGGGGGTTTCTAGTCTACCCTAGAGAAGTCCCTTGAGTCTCACGCAATGAATAAAAAGGGATACTATAGATGAAAGCAATACAGGAAAATGGACTCACAAAAAGAGATCATAGGATGCCAAAGACACATTTCATCCACTTCTTCATTTTGCTTAAAACAAGATTGAAGATGCCTGATTCTGTGGCTATGAACAGAAGACTCAAGCCTATGAAATCATATTCTGAAAGGCATCTGGATTCACATACTAAGAACCATGCAGAAAGGCTTTCCCCACTGGCTCTTGAACTTGAATGTATATTACCGTTATCTGGAGAGTCTGTTAAAATTGGTTATTGAGTCCCATCCCTAGGATTTCAGATTCAGTAGGTTTGGGTGGATCCAAGAATTTATATTTCTATCAAATTATCAGGTGATGCTGCCACTGTTTCTGTATTCACTTGTTTGTTATAGGAGGATTTTGTTTGTTTTGGGGTTTTTTTGGTCAATTCTTTTGTATTTTCAATATAGATGAACAAAGATAATTTTACATCTTTTCCATTTCAGTTTTCAGACAACATCTTGGAACTTCATCCCAGCTTATCTATACACCATTCTTTTTCTATTGTTTCTTTATTACATCAGCCAGAATTTCCAGCATGATGTTGAAAAGGAGTGGTGATAGGGAGCATCGTTGTCTTCCACCTGATTTGGTGGGAAAGCATTCATGTTCTTACTGTTCAGTACAATGCTAGCTGTAGGTCCTAGCAGATAGCCTTTATCAAGTTGACAAAGTTACCCTCTAGTCCTCATTTACTGAGCACTTTCTTCTTTCATCAAGAATGGATACTGATGGGCCTCCCCGGTGGCGCAGCGGTTGAGCGCTGGGTTGCGAAGCTACCCGCGGCCTTTACGGCGCCGGTTCGATCCCCGGCTGCTCCCCGGCCACTGGAGGAGGGTCCCACATGGCGCGCAGACCTCTCCTGCCGCCCGCTGCTCCCCTCAGCAGTGTACTTCGGTCCTTCTGCCTGCTCTGCTCCCTGCTCTGGCTCTGGTGAATTCTCTCACCCTCCCGCGCTTCTGACTGTACCCAGTGCATGTATAAACCAAACAAACAAACAAATAATAAATAAATAAATAAATAAGACATGCCTCTAGAAAATTAAAAAAAAAAAAAAAAGAATGGATACTGAATTTTAGCAAAATTTGAGGTTTTTGTCACTTGATATGATCATGTGATTTTTCTTTTCTTTTTTAAGTTTGCCAATGTGATATATGACATTATTGACTTTTGAATGTTGAACCAGCTGTCCATACCTGGGATAAATCCACTGGGTCAAGATGTTTAATTCCTTTTATACTTTTTGGAGTAGATTCGCTAACATTTGGTGAGAATTTTTGCATGATGTTTATGAGAGATGTTGGTTTGTAGTTTTCTTATAATATCCTCCCCTTATTTAGTATCTGGATAATGCTGGACTCATAGAATTATTTAGGAGATATTCCTTCTACTTCTATCCTATGAAAGAGATTATAGAAAACTGGTACAATTTCTCCTTAAATGTTTGGTAGAACTCATCAACAAACCCATGTGGGCTTGGTATTTTCTAGTTTTGGAAGATTATTAACTATTTATTCAATTTCCTTAATAGATATAGCCTGTTCAGATTGTCTGTTTCTTCTTGTGTGAGTTTTGTCAGGTGTGTCTTTCAAGGAATCATTCCACTTCACCTAGGTGATCAAATTTTTTTTTTTTTTAATTTTTTTTATAGAGGCATGTTTTATTTATTTATTTGTTTGTTTGTTTCTTTGTTTGTTTATACATGCACTGGGTACAGTCAGAAGCACGGAAGGGTGAGAGAATTCACCAGAGCCAGAGCAGGGAGCAGAGCAGGCAGAAGGACCGAAGTACACTGCTGAGGGGAGCAGCGGGTGGCAGGAGAGGTCTGCGCGCCATGTGGGACCCTCCTCCGGTGGCCGGGGAGCAGCCGGGGATCGAACCAGCGCCACTGAGGCCGCGGGCAGCTTCGCAACCCAGCGCTCAACCGCTGCGCCACCGGGGAGGCCCTAGGTGATCAAATTTGTGGGCATCAAGTTGTTAATAATATTCCTTTGCTCTTTTTCTAGTTTTCATGGGGCCTGTAGTGATATCTCATCTTTCATTTCTGATATCAGTTGTTTGTATCCTTTTTTTTTCTGATTTAACTTGGGTAGAGGTTTATCAATTTTATTCATCTTTTCAATGAGCCAACTTTTGATTTCATTGATGTTTATTGATTTCCTGTTTTCAATTTTATTGCTTATTCTCTAATTTGTCTATTATTTCTCTTCCCTTTCTTATTTTCCAAAGCAGAAACTTAGATTATTGATTTTAGAACTTTTTTCTGATATTATTCATTACTTCTGTGCACTTTCACTGCATCCCCAAATGTTGATCTTATGTTTTCATTTGTACTGAACACAAAATATATTTTTTAATTGAGGTATGACTGATATGTAACATTACATTAGTTTCAGGTTTACAACATGATAACTCAATATTTGTATATATTGTGAAATGATGACCACAGTAAGTCTAGTTAACATCCAAGTTGTGGAGTGGAGGAGGCTAAATAGACTATGATGGAAGATTATTGGTGCTTTGGTGGTGGGCATAGTGTGGAAACATACATATGAAGAGCTGTAAACCTATACCCTAAGTCATATAATAGGTGATAAACCAATTGACTCAATAAAGAATAATACAATTTAAAAAAAAATCTGAGGGCCTCCCCGGTGGCGCAGCGGTTGAGCGCTGGGTTGCGAAGCTGCCCGCGGCCTCTGCGGCACCGGTTCGATCCCCGGCTGCTCCCCGGCCACCGGAGGAGGGTCCCACATGGCGCGCAGACCTCTCCTGCCGCCCGCTGCTCCCCTCAGCAGTGTACTTCAGTCCTTCTGCCTGCTCTGCTCCCCACTCTGGCTCTGGTGAATTCTCTCACCCTCCCGCGCTTCTGACTGTACCCAGTGCATGTATAAACAAAACAAACAAATAAAATAAATAAATAAATAAATAAATAAAAACATGCCTCTATAAAAAAAAAAAAAAAACCTAAAAAAAAAAAAAATCTGAGTTGTGAGTTTCTGTTTCAAAGAGCTGCAATTAATTCCCTATATTCAACTCTGATCTTGGGAACAGAAGTGTGCATGGTGTCTTATGTTCTCTTAGGAATCCATGAGGAGTTGTTATTTTCCAGACCAATCAGTTTTTCATTTGTTGTTGGGATAAATGGCTACTTCCAAGCTCCCTATACATGAACCAGAAATTGGAAATTCTCCCTCCACTTAGTTTTAAAAAAACAAAACAAAACTATTCCATTAGGTTTCAGACATTATCTTGGAACTTCTATCCTAGCTTTATCTTCTTTGCAATACAGCATCGCCCATTATGTGCTTACTGATGTATGTGTGTGGGACTGTGTATACGGGTGTATGGGGGGGGGTGTGAACTCACAGAGGTGTTATAAACAGCTATGTGAAAAGGACTGTGAGGCAGTTATCTGGTAGAAAGGATGGCGGAACTGTGAAGATGGATGGTCACTATGATAAACACTTTTTATTTGTATTGCTTTTGTTTGTTGAAAACAATAAAGTTCTCTATGCTTTTATTCTCACTACATTAGATTTTATTCATTGTTTATTATTGCTATTTTATCATTTCACCTGGGAATGTTTAGAAGAAGTACTTATGGAGATTACTGGGGGAGAGAAGAGAATAAAACAACATCCAAACTATAGCTGAGAATAAAAATACAAGTACTCCATGTTTCTTTGCTATGACTTCTTTAGTTTCCACGGACTCTGCCTATTTTGCATGATGAATTTGGGAAAGAGCTTTGTCTCATTCCAATGTGCCAATAAAGAAGAACAAAGAATTATCATTAACCAAGAAACTGATACATCTACTTTTGGTACACTTGTTCTGAGGGCAAAATCTATTTTGTCAACAGCACAGTTAGTCTAAAGCCAAAGTTAAGTTACCTGCTGTGGAACCAGGAATTGTCACATGGACCCAGGAGAAGGGCCAGGCATCATATGCACTACAATTGGCTCGATCATGTCAGTTACATCTTAATATCTCCCCTGGAATTATCTTATCCTGCCAGTTCTCAGCAACTGTTACTTGTGCTGGTACACATGGCTGACATGGATTACAGTGTTGATCTTATCGTACTGAGGAGAAAAACAGGACTTTGAGCAATGTTCTTATAAAATAAGTAAGAAAAAATGAAAATAAAATAAGTAAGCCATGTGGTTATCTCTGGTAGTGGGAATCTAAGTCATTTTGTTGTCTTCATAAATTTTTGTCAAACTTTCCTACATCAAATATTTAAATGTCATTGTCAAAAAATTACTAAAAAAGATGTAACTGTGTAAAATGGAAGCTTGTTATCGAATTTGACCATCAAAAATATTTTCTGAGTACCTAGTATGTGTCTAGAGACTACCCAGTATACATTAGAGGAAATACATCATGAGCACACAGAACGATGAGCAGAGGTGAGTAATAGGTGACAGGGTATATATTGTGTGGAATAGATTAAAAACATCCAATCTTGAAAGGAATGTTTTGCTAATGTCACCAACCCATGACTGAAAAGGTAAGTTTTCATAGTAGGTTAGCTTAAAAATAAAATTACTATATTTGTATAATTATTTTCTCAAGGAGAGTAATTAAAAAGAAATTTTTATGAAAATAAAGTAAAAAGGGGGCCTCCCTGGTGGTGCAGGGGGTTAAGACACAACCTATGAATCTATCCACAGCCATTGCAGTACGAGTTCAATTCCTGGCCGGACTGGGAGCTACCCACATGGCACGGCAGACCTCTCCTGACCACCCTCTGCTCCCCTCGGCAGTGTATTTCAGTCAACCTACCTGTTCTGCTCCCCACTCTGTCTCTGGTGAATCCTCTCACCCCCACACCTCTGGCCTGTACCCTAGTTCTTGTATGCATAAATAAATCTTTAAAAAAATAAATAAAATAAAATAAAGTAAAAAGGGAAAAAGGGCTTAAAATAAAAAGGGGAAAGAGGGTAAATTCTTTTTTGAAGAAAAGATTTTCTTCTCTCTAGGACCCAAGACCACCACTAGGCCTGGGATCCAGTGGTTTCTAACCATGGTTCCTTTTGATGAGATGCTCTGGCTTTTCAAGACCTGGGGGTTTCCTAAAGCATATGACTCAGCCACTGCGGCCTTTTTGAAGCATCCCGCGAGGGCACATAAAAATGGAGTCTAAATTTACAGTCTGACTAGGGCAAGGAAGCAGTAATGTCACACTCCACTTACTTAAAAATATGTTGGCAATGCTCCACTAAATCATAAAGACAAGTTAATTTAAAGACTCTAGCCTGCTCAAATACCAACCAAGGCCCAGTCAATTTCAGACTCTGCCTTTGCCAAAGCATATATCAAAAAGGCAATAATTTCATATTAGGTAATTGTTATAAATTAGCGTTTTTACTGCCTTACAGTTGACTGGTTTGTTTTCAATGATTCTACTTTCATTGGCAGAGAAAGGAAGCATGCTTATTGAATAGAACTAAATAGTTTTGTAGTCTAGAAAGGAAAGATGAGTAGGTAAATTGAGAATGTCAGTGTTAGACTACTAGGCACATTTTATAAAAAAAAATATCATTTGGGCCCCCATAATAAAAGAGGTTTAGTCGTCATTAATAGGACTGTTGCCTTGGCAACTTCCAACTCACATAAGTAGTTACATCAGCCTTGGTGCACGTTCTGACACTAAGCAACAGCTCCAATGTTTCCTGTCTACATCCATGCCTGAAATCTCCTATTATATATCTGAGTTATATTAGTGATCTCAGTAAAAGTGACCTCAACACCTAACTAGCCCCCTGCAAAACATGTCATATCTAGCCCCAAAGACATAATTTAGGGCCTCCCTGGTGGTGCAGGGGTTGAGTCTTAACAATGTCAGGCTATCGCCAGCCACAGCAGCCTGAGTTCCATCTCCAGCCAGGGAGCTAACTCATATGGTGCAGGAGACCTCTCCTGTCTCGCCTGCTGCTCCCCTCAGCAGTGTATTTCAGTAGATCTGCCTATTCTGCTCCCCACTCTGTCTCTGGTGAACCCTCTCGCCCCTACACCTCTGGCCTACACCCCAGTTCTTGTATGCAAAAATTTAAAAAATTAAAATAATAATAATAGTAGTAGTAATAAACTGAATCCAACAGTGTACTAAAATCAATGCATTATAATCACATAAAATTTATATAAAAAAGACACAATTTAACCAAATTTCTTGGTATGTCCACTAGATAAAAGGTAGAACTGGAAATGATTTTCTTTTGCAAAACCGATAATTTACATGGCAAAATATAGCTTTGTTTTTATTTTCCCGCTCATCGGGCAGAGGACAAAGTGTCTTTAAACAATCAAGGCCATGAATATTAATGTGCATCCAAATCATACACAGTTGCCCTAAAATTTTTATTAGCCTAGTTCATAATTTAATACCAGACTGGCCTAAAGCACTTTCAGATACCATGAGAGCATGAATAGGTACAATGTGTGTGTGGGGGGAGGTGGATGGCAGGGGGGAGGAAGCAGCGCTTCCAATTTTAGGGATTTTCCTTGAGAAAATAATTGTGTAATTATAAAATAATGTTTGTGCAAGGATGTATAAAGGGAAAACTGAAAACAAGTCAAATATCACTAATGTTAAATGATTTTAGACCTCCCTGGTGGCGCAAGTGGTTAAGCCTCAGCACCATGAAGTGATGGGCAGCCACTGCAGACTGAATTCGATCCCTGGCCAGGGAGCTACCCACATGGCATGGCAGACCTCTCCTGTCTGGCCCACTGCTCCCCTCAGCAGTGTATTTCAGTAAATTCGCCTGTTTGGTCCCCACTCTGTCTCTGGTGAATCTTCTCACCCCCAGCACCTCTGGCCTGTACCCCAGTTCTTGTGTGCAGAAATAAAATAAATCTTTAAATAATTATAAATAATACTGGGTGAGCATTCTGACAGGGACAGGACCAGGTAAGGATGATGAAGTACCTGTGTGGCCCCTTCCAGGGTCACATTCTAAGGATCCCACCTGCCTCACCCTAGTCAGGATCTTGCCTTTGTGTTTGTATATTATTTCCCCTATCTATAATTGAGTGTTCAAATCAATTATTATGCACCATACAGTGAAAGACTAAGTAGTCACTACTAATGTAGACCTCAGCTTTCTGACATGAAAAGAGGTTTAAAAGAAATGGTCTAAGTTCGTAAGCAGTTTATAAAAACAAAAATGAAAAGCCTATAAAATCTGAAATAGAATCAATCACTGTGAAAACCAATCAACATTAGAAAAATCTACCAAAAAAAACTCTTCTCAATAATTAATTGTGGTAATTTATATTTTAAAAAAATCAGAGTTAAGTATTAAAACCAGGTAGCATTTCTCAAGGCACAGGAATAAGAAATTAAAGAAAACACCATTGTCTGTTTAAATCCACTCGCTCTTCTGACAGGTATGAATATTGTTTTTATTCTGAACAAAACCATTCCCTGAAATTAACTTCATTTTCAAATTCAATCATTGTGTAGCTACAAAATGCTTGGCAGATTGGCCCCTCTCCAAATTCCTAACTTTTTTTTCGAACACTTAAGGAATCTAAAACATTTTATCAGCATGTTTAAACCAAACCTTTTGACTTAGGAAGCTAGAACTGCTTTGTGGCTGATGGAGCTTGGGTCTAAGTAAAGGATACTTGGTGGTTCTAAGACTACTCAGAAAGATGAGAGACCACAAGGTATTCTAGAATTCATTGACACTACACAGTCATTTCGCTATTTAAGCCACATTCTTACTTAACTTTCATGCACTTGTATATGCCTGCTGTTGTCTACTACTTTTTTTTAATATTCTGTTTTTTCTAAGTCTCTTGTAGATTCCCAAACATGACATGATGCCTTTTTAAAATTTTAATTATTTTTTTTAATTTTTGCATAGAACTGGGGTATAGGCCAGAGGTGCTGGGGATGAGAGGATTCACCGAAGACAGAGTGGGGAACAGAACAGGCGGATTTACTGAAATACACTGCTGAGGGGAGCAGCAGGTGAAACAGGAGAGGTCTGCTGTGCCATATGGGTATCTCCCTGGTCAGGGATCGAATTCAGGCTGTAGCAGTGATAGTGCTGAGACTTAACCCCTAGGCCACCAGGGAAGCCTGATAATAAGTTCCTGAGGACTAGGACACAGGGTTTCTAAGTGCAGATGGCTTCATTATAACAGAAACTCAATAACCACTACCTTGTAATAAAGACTTAATTTATTGGAAAGCAGTGTAGTATAAGAGAGAAATTCAGATTTTCAGCTAGATCTGAGATAGACTCCAACTCTGCTCCTTACTAAATATACCGTCATCTATCATAAATGAGTTATCTAACCTTTCTGAGGTTTGGCTTCATCATGAATGCTATCTACCTCAAAGGGATGTTTCCTACTGATGAACATTTGTTGGTAGCACAGTGGCTGAAGCAAAGTGAGCCCTCCAAAGATGCTAGATCTTTTTTACTTCTTTACAACTTCCTCTTTTATTAAGAGGAAAATGAAAATAAGGCAGGAAAAGATATTGATTTCCACTGACTATAAAATGTAGCTGCCCACCAGACTTTGTTCATTCGTGAATCTCATCTACCCACCATTAATTAGTCCGCCAAGACTAACATCTTACTGTGAGAATTCAGCCCATGAAAGGTCCTTGCTGAACTCTATACCCCAAGTTCCTCTGGATTCACAGGCATCTGTGAACCCTGGCCCCTCAAATCACTGTGTGGGATCTGTGGCACCACACAAAGTCCACATTTTCTCTTCAATTGTCTTTTCCTGCTCTGTGACCTCCCTTTCAGGTAACAGCTTCTGAGATCGCTTTCCTTCTACTACCAAATGTTCATTTTCCCCTCCCCTGATGATAACAGTAAACACGTGCTTGTAAAAAGTTCAAATTACATGGATGTTTAGAGAGTAAAAACAATCAGTAAGTCCACCCCCCTCCAAATGACCATTTTCAGCCATTCAATCCGTTCTCACTTTATTTTTAATACAGCAAATCTTTAAGTGTATGTTACCTTTTTACTCTTTTCTTTTAATTCTTGTTCAGTAATCCTCAAAAAAGCTCTTCTCCTGCCCCTTTTGTTCTATTTTTGAGTTACAAAGTTACTCCTTTAATTTTAATAGTCACAAAGGATAAAAGAGTGTATTTATACACTTGTATAAAGAGAAAGAAAAATCCTATCTTTCTTAGCAAAAGTAGAAAAGAATCAGACCCAATATCAGCAGAAAGCAGGCATAATCTGCATGAAAATCCTCATCTATTTCTTTCCTTATCTCTAACTAAACTTACATTCCCTGGCCCATATTAAGCCAGGAACAACTGCTGGTGATGGTAAGAGAAAAAGGAACACTGTTGGTGTACACCATTGGTGGGAATGTTGACTGGTCCAGCCTCTATGGACAATAGTATGGAAGTTTCACAAAACATTAAACATAGATCTATCATATGATTCAACAATTCCACTCCTTGGTATTTATCCATGAATAAAAAGACTGATTCAGGGTTTTTTGAATTTAATGAACTAACCCCTATGTTCACTGCAGCACTCTTTATGATAGTTAAGCTAAAGAAACAACCTAAGTGCCTATGGACAAAGGAGAAGATAAAGAAGATATGGTTTATATATATAATGGAATATTACTCAGCTTTGAAAAAGATGACTCTTGCCACTTGTGGGTAGACATCTTCCAAGTTTCTATGAACTAACTTACAAATGAAGTTTGGGGTGGGAGTTCCCATTTAAAAACTTGGGACTATCTACACTTGGATATAGTGAGATAATATGCTAAAATTTTTACTCTTCATCCAGATAAAATTAAACTAAAAAATTCTATAGATACAAGTTAAAGACTCTTGAAACCAGGGAGAGTTTAATTACTAGAAATGTGCTGGGAAGTCCCAGAGAAAAATTTCATTTCTCAACTGGTCCTTTCAGACTACAAAGTTACTTCTTTTTTTTTTTTTAAGATTTATTTATTTATGCATATAAGAGCTAGGGTATAGGCCAGGTGCGGAGGGTGAGAGGATTCACCAGAGACAGAGTGGGGAGCAGAACTGGCAGATCCACTGAAATACACTGCTGAGGGCAGCAGCGGGCGAGACAGGAGAGGTCTGCTGTGCCATGTGGGCAGCTCCCTGGCTGGAGATTGAACTCATGCCACCGTGGCTGGCAATAGCTTCATAGTGCTGAGACTTATGCCATCAGGAAGGCCCCTACAAAGTTATTTCTTGCTTGTTCTCATTTAAAATTTTAATGATGGAAAGGAAAGCAAGAGAAAAACCAGAAAAAGCAAAATAACCCAGAAAACCAAGTAAAATTCCATTAAACAGTTCTACCATATGATCACAAAAATATCTTGTCTCAGATAGCGCTCATGAAATTCCTGTTGGCAGTGGCTGTAGTCGATATACTGATGGATGTTTGTGTCACTTATGAACTCTCCATTGTCTAGCTTTCTTGGGCTGCCTTAGAGCTCTACTCTCTCAACGGCTCATTTCCTAAACTACAAAAAAGGAATGAGAATGAAAAATGAGTGAGGGACTAGATACATTGTCAGAGTGATAATAAATTCAGGACTTTTATTATGTGTCTGATGAATAAAATGCTTGTCTGTTTCTCCATATCTCAGTTGCTAATTCATGACATAAAATCTGGCCTTGGTTTTTAAGAATTAATTCAAATTGTCAGCCATACAGAAGAGCTAAAAAAGACACTTCTCCAAATCTGGTTTCTTTTCTATTTTTTTTTTTAAGTTTTTTATTTTTGTGTAGAAGACCGGGGGTGTAGGCCAGAAGTGCGAGGTGTGAAAGGATTCACCAGAGACAAAGTGGGGAGCAGAACAGGTAGTGCTGAGGGGAGCAGCAAGTGTGACAGGAGAGGTCTGCTGTGCCATGTGGGTAGCTTCCTGGCCAGGGATCAAACTCAGGCTGTAGGATTGATGGTGCTGAGACTCAACCCTTTGGCTACTAGGGAGATTCCAAGTTGGAACCCCCAGGTTCCAGGTCTGGTTGCTTACAAGCTATCCCCCAAGGCTCTAAATGGACTATGAAATTAGAACAGCCAATGAAAGAGACAGGGATAATACATTCTACAAAAGAACATCCTTAAGGTACAAAGTGACCACAGGGAAGTCCAACCAAGGCCAGTGACCTAGCAGGATGTGGGCTGTAAGTCAAAAAGCCTCTGAGGTGGCAAAGTACATGGACAACACTGGCAATAAACATTCTCCATCTGCTTGGAAAGAACTGACAACAGACTTTTCTGAATTCTGTCAGTCTAGTGCCAGGAGCACAGCAAGGAAAGACCAGTCCAGTGTGGTGGGACAGAAACGAAGACCCACCAGGGGCTTTCATCATCGTCCTACTGCCGAGAGCTCATCCCCACTTGCCTCCTTCAGGTCTGCCCTGATTGTGAAAGACACAAGACTGAACCCCACCCTCTCCTTCACCAGCCACGGTAGTGACTTCTTGTGCTGAGGGGATCTGGTAGGGTCGCCGCAATAGTTGGAGTATGCAGAGGGCAGGACAAAGGTGCCAGGTAAGTACCACTTGCTTCTCACCAGGAATTCATTATGCACAAGGGAGGTGCATGAGCGGCCCAGCAAGTCAAAGCCAGGCTTCTCCCAGCTTGGAGAGATTCCCAGCTCTGGCTTTGGGTCACGGAGCTCCACTCAACACATCACCCGCCCTCCCTAGCTGGCGGTGTCCTTCTTTGGAGAAAGCGAGACAGGTAGAATGTAAGGCGGGGGAAGGAGGAGAGCAGGACAGAGGGAGGGGATAATGAAAGGAAGCGAAGAAGGAAGAGAGGACAGGAAGGGAGTAGCAGCAAGAAAGACACAAAGTCAAAGAAACGGGGATGTCTCTGGAGTCCTGATGTGTAAGTGATTTCCCTCTCTAATAAATTGATCTATCTGTCTAAGACAGTAAGAAAGTGGATTCTCAATTCAAAGCCTGTATGAAATCTACAGGCATAATTCTTTTTTTAAATCAAAAGGGACCGTTTATTATTAAAATGGAGAGAAGAATAAAGACACTTGCACAGACACAAGTGGGCAGAAAGAGCTAGCCCGGAAAGGGACAGTTTTGGTTAAAGAGAGGCCTGCATTAATTCTAAAGGAAACCTGCATTCTGATGTTTACTGCAGCACCGTTACAATTGGTAAGATAGAGAAACAACCTAAATGCCCAAAAATATATGGCTGGATCAAGAAGATGTGGTACATATACAAATGGAATACTATGCAGCCATTAAAAAGATAAACTCATGACTTTTGCAGCAACTTGGATGGAGCTGAAGGTATCATGTTCAGTGAAGTAAGTCAGAAGGAAAAAGAAAAATATCAGATGGTTTCACTTCTAGGAGGAACACAGTGGGAAAAAAAAAAAAGAGGACAAAACTAGTAGGCAAATGTCAATAACCAAAGCGCATGCACAGACCGAAGCACATGCGCAAGCCACGTAAAGCGCATGCGCAGACATATATATATATATATATATATATATATATATATATATATATATATATATATATATATATCCCTGCCCCCTCGGAAATAAAGGTGAGTTCCTGCAGCCATCCATGTGAGTAGAAGCGTTTTTCATCCCCAGCCCCTCCACCGTGTTCCTGAACCCCATCGGCCTGCGGGACGGGCCAACAAGTGGCGCCCAATGTCGGGACACGAGGACGAGGGATCCTCTGAGGGACCGATCCATCAGTAAGGTAAGGATTAGGTAAGTGATCGGCATCATGGGCCATACCATGTCCAAGGGCCAACTCGTTAGAGCCCTACAACTTCTGCTTAAACATGATGGAACTCCCGTTAAGGTGCAGACCCTTCATAATCTAGTCTCAGTCCTCGCAAATACCAGCAAATGGTTCCTTCAGCAGGACACCGTCTCAGTACGAAGCTGGGAAAAGGTCAAAGCAGACTTCCTTCTTCACAGGGACCTTTACGGACCCCAAACTGTTCCCCCCCGTATTCTTTCTGTGTGGCAACTAGTCTATGATGCCCTCAGTGATGGGGGAGCAGCTGCTTGTGAACTAGTGGCTGAGGCATTGCGCTCTGCGGCTCAACCGGAAAGCGAAACTACGCCCGCCACATGCTCAGCCGCGGCAAGCTCAGCCACGGAAACCCCCCCTTCTCAATCCTCAAATCCAGGGGGAAATTCCTCTTCAGACGAGGGGGATGTAGAGGACAATACAGGCTATCCACCTACCTATGATAGACCACCCCCATCAACCAAAAATCGGCGGTATCCCTCACTTCCCACTCTACTTCCGGGGGCTTGTGCCGTCCCTCCCTTCTGCTCTTTCAAAATCCACCTCCTCAAGCCCTTCTCAAACATCCCTCGAGGAAAACACCTAGGAGTTTCTCTTTACATATCATTTCTGTAGTTAATATCCCTCTATCTATGTTATCATAGCTGTAAAAGGCTATCCACATACTTAAATTAGTATAATAAGTTTCACCATAATCTAAAAAGTCTGTTCACTTGTATTTGATAAAGTATCTTAAAAAATAGGTAAAAAGTGTTTTCACCTAGCCGTCATATAGATTAGTTCTCTGCATACCTCTGCTACTTATTTCATCCCAGTGTGCTTATTTTTTTTCTTTTCTAAATGTAAGTTAAAAAATAAATTAGCAGAGCCACAAAATTTTAACATGATAAGAAAATATTTAGAGGGTGATAGTCCCCAGTGATACTTTAAGTAAAATTCAACCAAACCTGACACCTTAAAAAATGCTATTGCAGAGAACTTCCGTATTAACCACCATGTTCACATAGTACTGATTACTAGTCACTCTAATCCTGTAGTGTATAATCAACGTTTTAATGTGTTCCATGCATTCGTTTAGTTTGAACCCTCCCAACAACCCATAAGGTAGGTAATAATCCCATTTTATGTATGAGTCAGACTGAGATAAGCTACACAAAAACACCACTGTTAAGTAGCAGAGCCAGAATTTGACCTCAAAATCCCAACCACAATACAAACTTTTATTTGAATAAGGAAAAAAGACTACTGTACAATATTACTCTTCAGGTACAGCCTGTAGAGCCATGGCCTTGAATTACTTAACTCTACGGAAGTGCTTCAGAAATTCTTAGGTTTAGAGATAATACCATCTGGATACCTTTGCTAGAACCGAGCAACGACATCTGGGTCTAGTAAATGGATCCCTCTTGTTTCCAGAAAGGGGGGTATTCTCCCGTCATTCTTGTCTACCAATTCCACCACTGGACTCCTTTCTATAGTGTCTTTCAATCTGCCATTCAACAATCAATCCTCCCTCAGTTGTAGCTGTCACCTTTCCTCTTGTTGGTCTAGAACCCTCAGCAATTCCTTCGTTGTCATGCGTTTCCCTAAGGTCGTTATTATGCCTGTCAATGTGTCTGAGTCTACTTCTCAGGTAATCATCCGAAATCGACAAGCAGGTCCGGCATTGGTTGTTGGCGCCTTGATCTCTGTCTTCTCGACGCTGGCAGCTGTGTCCGCGGTGGTCGGCGGCCTAGCTCTACCCAACTCCGTATTCAACGCAGATACCATCAACCTTCTCTCAGAAAGAGTCTCCAGCGCCTTTCTCACACAAAATTCCATCAACAACCATCTCGCAGTCGGACTACTCCAGTTGAATCAACCAGTTTCCTTAATACAGGAAGAAATCGACTTACTGACTTTAACTGCTCATATCCCCTGTATGCCTACCTATGCCTTCACCTGCGTTACCCCTGCTGTTGTATCCAACTACTCCTCCCAAGTTCATTCCCTTAATGACTACCTGCGCGGCCCATGGAACCAAACCTTTCTTAAATTTACTGTCCAATTGGCTAATCAAATCCTCACTATTAATCCCGATCAAGCCCTCTCCTGGCTCTCCAAAGCTTGGGGATTGGTCAAATCCTTAGGTGGAGCGGTCTCACTCCTCAGTCTAATTTTCCTCTGTTTAGGGGTCATTTTTGTCATCTTATGGCATCAATGGAACAGACCTTCTCAGGACCCCAATGTCTGGATAAGTATTGCCCTAGACCACTTGTAGGCCAATGACGGGTAAGATGGTGGTGTGCCCCATAGCAACCTAAGACAGCACCGTCACCTTATCCGGAATCCAGGTGGTGGACAGCCATGACGGGTAAGCATGGGTGCATACCTGCCACAACCTAAGACAGGCCCTTGTGTGTCCGCTGTCAATAACAGACGCGAAACTTAACTTTGGCAATACCGCCTTGGCAATGCTGCTTTCTGGCGGACAGAGGGACCTGAGGTAGTATTTGCTTCCGCCAGCCGAAAGAACTACAAATCTGATGCAATCTTAACAGAAAGGTGCAAGGTCCATGGAAAGCGCATGAGCAGAAAGTAAAAACGGGGGAGCTGTCAATAACCAAAGCACAGGCGCGGACCGAAGCACATGCACAAGCCACGTAAAGTGCATGCGCAGACCAAAGCGCATGCGCCACGTAAAGTGCATGCGCAGACTTTCCTATATATATCCCTACCCCCCTCGGAAATAAAGCGTGAGTTCCTGCAGCCATCCATGTGAGTAGAAGCGTTTTTCATCCCCAGCCCCTCCGCCCTGTTCCTGAACCCAGTCGGCCTGCTGGACGGACCGACAGGCAAACTATAAATTGGAGACATTCAGCAGGGAAGGAAGGTAGGAGAGGACTCAAAACAGGGGAGGGAAAAGCATAAGGGACGCTGGTAATACTTCACAGGTTGTTTGATGGTGGGAAATTTAGGGGGGGTCACACCTGAGCGGAGAAATCAAACATTGTACGAAAATGAACATGATGTAAAATATGTATAAATAAACATTTAAGAAAAAATAAATAAAGAGAGGCCTGCCTAGTCCCAGGCGGGCAGCGCAGGGAGGAGAGCTGCCTCTGCTGCTTTGCAAAGGGAGAAGGTTGGCAGAGACACACCTGCATAGTCACAGGTGGGCAGGAGGGCTGCTATTTTTTTATTTTCTCCTTTCTTCTTTTTAAAAGTTCGAGTGCGCTTTATTAAAGGATTCATGAATTGGGCAGCATCCCATCTTACAAGTAGGAAGGCCTGCACAAAATGGATTTTATGGTCAAGAAGAGAGGGGGCCCTCCCTGGTGGCACAAGGGGTTAAGTCTCAGCACTATGAAGCTATCAGCAACCACTGTAGCTCGAGTTTGATCCCTGGCCAAGGAGGTGACCCACATGGCGCAGCAGACCTCTCCTGTCTCGCCCTCAGCAGTGTATTTCAGTAGATCTGCCTGTTCTGCTCCCCACTCTGCTTCTGGTGAATGCTCTCACCCTCCGCCCCCACCTCTGGCCTATGCCCCAGCTCTTGTATGCATAAATAAATAAAGTAAATATTTAAAAAATAAAGAGAGGGAAAGCAGTATTGGTAGGAGTGGGGGTGGGGGTGCTGTCTTCTCATGCAGATGACTCACTGGTGCTGACTGGGCAGCTCTGGGGAGATTGATTTAAAATTCCACTTTTAGGAGAGGCTGAACCTGTGATTATATTAGGTACCAAGTCTTGGTCCCACCTGCTCTCCCTGAGTGACTCTGTTTGGACCTATTGTTTCTTTATTTGAACAATTCCCCCCTTTTGCTAGATTCTCTCTTAGCTAAGCAATCTGATCCACGTTGAAGGCACCAGCACCACCCCCAGCTTCAGGCTTCTGCTGTCACTGGCCCCTGGTGGTCTCAGGTCATTCAGGTTCACATTCTTCTGTTCCTTCAGTGAGGTTCCAGTCTTATGGAGATCTCTTGTTTGGTGGCTAGCAGTTACAAATATTTAATGTTGGTTTTTTTTAAAGATTTATTTATACAAGCACTGGGTACAGTCAGAAGCGCGGGAGGGTGAGAGAATTCACCAGAGCCAGAGCGGGGAGCAGAGCAGGCAGACTGATGAAATACACTGCTGAGGGGAGCAGCAGATGAGACAGGAGAGGTCTACCGCGCCATGTGGGACCCTCACCCAGAGGCCGGAGATTGAACTGGCGCAGCAGAGGCTGCCGGCAGCTTTGCAACCCAGCGCTCAACCGCTGCGCCACTAGGGGAGGCCCAATGCTTTTTTTTTTTAAGATTTATTTATTTTTGCATACAAGAACTGGGGTACAGGTCAGAGGTGAGGCGGTGAGAGGATTTACCAGAGACAGAGCGGGGAACAGAACAGGCAGAACTACTGAATAATACTGCTGAGGGGAGCAGCAGGCGAGCCAGGAGAGGTCTGCTGTGCTGTGTGGGTTTCTCCCTGGCCGGCTGGGTATCCAACTCGCGCTACAGAGGCTGCGGATTGCTTCATAGTGCAGTGCTTAATCCCTTGCACCACCAGGAAGGCCCAATATTTAATGCTTTTGAGAGACGACGACATGCCAGGAGGTTATGATAACTCTAAGTAGAATAATTCCCAGTGTTTGATGTGCACTTTGGAACCACGGTGCCCAAGACCCAAATCAACCACAGGCAGGCATTACTAAAGGAATCACCCTTTTTAGCCACCTCTTATGTAACTGAGTTTCCACTTCTCCAGAAGTGTCAATCCAGGTACTGCATGTGGTGTAGACAACTTCTTGTTTAGCGAAAAACTAAAAAAGATCTACAACTACTTTAGCTGGGGAGTTGAAGGATTCTGTTGCGCAGCCATTGCTTAAGCAGCAGATTCTGCAATAGCTTCAAGAGTTACGGAGTGAATGCAGTTTTGGAGACCAGCAAAATGAAGGGTCTCTAGCTTATACCAGAGTTTATATTCTGGTCACCCTTGCTTCTGTCCCTTTCTTTGCATAGAAGTGGTTTGCAAGTTTCTCCAGTCTCAGGTCTGTTAACCAGAGACAGAGCAAAGGATGCCCAAGGTTAGGGGTCAGAGTTTGTTCCAGAGGGACCAAGTTTGTTCCAGAGACATTGAAGGTCTGGAAATCAGGGAAATTCTGTGTCAGGGCACAACTAACACAATCACCTGCACTGTTGCAAATCCAACAGTAGACAGGCAACTGCCTTTACATCAGTCATCATTTCAATCTTTGCCACTGGGGATTGTGAAAGGCAGAGATCCTTTGGGGTTGAGATTGCCAACGTATTCTATGTCAAATTATAATTCAAAATAAATGTTAAAATCAAGACAACTAGCAGGAAACTAGAAATTAATGTGACTGCTGACTTGGCAGAAGAGAGTGAGGGAGGTCTATGTCCAATGGACTGTTTCACAGAGTCAACCCCAAACTTGTGCTTCTGATCATTTTTCAGCAGAGGAAGGAGGGTTTCTATACAGACCCATATGAAGCACCCAAAATGCAAATGGTCACTTTTTAAATGAGTATAAATTACCCCAAAAGGTTTTATCAAATCAAAGGAGAATATGGAAACAATTAGTAAAATAAATACACAGGCATGTTTGTTTTATTTATTCTGGAAATAAGGTTCTTGTAAAGAGAGAAATGACTTGCAGGTGCGCAAGACCAAGGAAGAACAGATGCATGGAGGTCCCAGGGTCTATCATTTGTAAAGCAGGATGATATTTCTTTTAAGATTTATTTTTATTTATTTATGCAAACAAGAACTGGGATATAAGCCAGAGGTAGGGAGGGTAAGAGGATTCACTAAAGACAGAGTGGGGAGCAGAACAGGTAGATCTACTGAAGTACACTGCTGAGGGGAGCAGCGGGGAGACAGGAGAGGTCTGCTCCGCCATGTGGGTCAGCTTCCTGGCTGGGGATGGAACTTGTGCTGCAGTGGCTGGTGATAGCTTGATAGTGCTGAGAGTTTAACCCTTGTGCTACCAGGGAGGCCCCAACACAGGATCCTATTTTATCTTCAGTGTGCTGTATATCTTTTTTTCTGATCGTTTGACATGTGGAGATGATTAAGGTGCTTTCCCTGGCGCAGGTCAAGATGCTTTTTATAATGGTGATGATGCTGCCCTATTGCAAGCTCTTCATTTGGAAACCCAATAGCTCCCTCATGCTTTCAGGCTGAGACAACCGATGAGTCACTGGAACAGGCTGTGAGAGCTGAAGGCCCTTGGACGTGATGTCATGCAGCCTCATTACTGAGGGGGTGAAGGGACAAGCTCAAGGTCACTCTGTGAAGAGCAGAGCCAGTTAACCTCCAAATACAAACTGCTAGGCTAGCGAAAGAAGAGGAAGCGCTAACTTTGCCACTTGAAACTCCTTCCCTAAGGAGTGTGGCATAAAATGAGTAAAACATCTTGTAGATGATTTAAACAAATGACAAAGTCTAGAACCATGATCATAACCCATCAAAAATGCGGCTATGATAGTTGTCTAAAAATACACATCCTTTTTTATGCTGAGTAGTATTCCATTGTGTGTCATACCACATCTTTCTAATCTACTCATCTGTTTTGGGGCACGCAGGTTGTTTCCATTGCTTGACTTCTGTAAATTGTGCTGCAGTGAACATAGGAGTGCATATTTCTCTTCAAATTAAGGATTTTTGTATTCTTTTTTTTATTTTTTTTTTAAATAGAGGCATGTTATTTATTTATTTATTTGTTTGTTTATTCATGCACTGGGTACAGTCAGAAGCACGGGAGGGTGAGAGAATTCACCAGAGCCAGAGCGGGGAGCAGAACAGGCAGAAGGACCGAAGTACACTGCTGAGGGGAGCAGCGGGCGGCAGGAGAGGTCTGCGCGCCATGTGGGACCCTCCTCCGGTGGCTGGGGAGCAGCCGGGGATCGAACCGGCACCGCAGAGATCGAGGGCAGCTTCGCAACCCAGCGCTCAACCGCTGCGCCACCGGGGAGGCCCGGATTTTTGTATTCTTAGGGTCAATACCTAAGAGTGAAATTGCTGGGTCATACGGTAGATCCACTTACAACATTTTGAGAAATCTCCACACTGTTTTCCATGGGGACTAGAAATCTGACTGTAGAACAGGTTACAGAAGGAAAGGTTAAAGGGGGGTAGGAAGCACTATGGCCTAAGGTGGAGAGCTATGGGTGTGCTGGTGGAGGTGCGATGTGGACAACAACATTTGAAGGGGGGAGACTATCCTCTAAATCACAAACACTATAAATATACGTTTCTTCAATTAAAAAAATAATCACACTGAAAAACATGTTCATCCTTTATAAAACCAGGGAACTCAAGCACGTAATATTTTGCAAGACAATTTAGCCATGCCATATGTGAGCATGTAATACTTATTAGTTGAATTTCACTCTTCTTTTGTTCAAATTCTTGTTCTCTCACTTTCATTAAACAATTACTTTAAGAGTGTTTCCTTTTTCTCCATGTTAATCAAAGATAGAAAATAATTGCTGCAGACTTCTAGAAACATTTAAAATGTAAATTCTAGAAATCACCAAGAAGGTCTGAGTTAAGAAGATCTACATGATTTGCAATTGTTTTAGGATTGTCAAATCATCCAGAAAAAAAGCCAGGATTTGTTCCATATACCACAAATAACAACAGGACAGCTTTATTTAAAAAATCACATTAGTCCATTTGAGGATGACTGATGTCTGACCAAGGGCTTAGAGGAGCCTTTCCTTTTGACATGAAGGGCTCTATTTACTCTAAACATCTATTATAAAATTGCGTGTTGTTTGTTCTTTCTTAAAAGGGGTGCAAGCTGTGTCAGTGTGCCTGGGTTGAAGAGTAATTTAAATAAGCCCTTTGGTTTATGTTGCATATAAGAAGGCTTTACAAGATCTAATCTTTTCTAAACCTGTTATGTTCTTTGGTTCAGCAGAGCTTCCTAATTGTAGCTATTAGTTCCCCTTTTTTGTGGTCTGTTCTGTCAATAGACTATTGAGTGTTCAGTAAATTAAGCCCAACCAGCAGCCAACACATCAAGACAGACGTTAAATCATAGCTTGGCTGCCTTTATTCATTACTAGTATCTGGGAAATAGCTTTTAAGCACAGGGACAGGATTTAACATGATGCACATTTGTGTCATTCTCAAGTTTCCATACTGTACAATCAGGTATGTGAGGTTTTTTTTTTTACCAGGCAACAGGTGTGTTCTTGGAACAAAGTTCAACCCCCATTTCTGGCTTATGTGAGAAGCAGCAGCTGCAAGCTTAATGTCAATGACACATGGTTCTATAAGAGAAAAATAAACTACTTGTTGGGTGTATTAAAGCAATGGGCAGATGGAGGAGAGCTGCCTGCACTTTCTTTTGTGTTGTAGAACCAGAGTCTGAACTTTCAGAGGACAAGTGTTTTTTTCTTTTTTCCCTCCTTCCTTTTTCAAACACTAATTAGGGAAAAACATAAATTTCTTAAGCATTACAGACTCATTATTGAGACTGTTCCTTTATTTGAGTCACACTGTTCTCAGGCGGATGGATGGAAAGAAGAAAAAATACAACATAAATCAACCTACACTGGTTTTCATTTATACATGGAATCCAACAAAGCAAATGCACGCACACAAAAAACACACAAAGCAAAACTCATAAATACAGAAAGCAGAATGGAGGCGGCCAGCAAGGAGGGTTTGGGGAGATAGGTAAAGAGGGATGGAATTAAGGGGCACAAACTACCAGTTTATAATGGTGCAGTGTATACCATGGAGACTGGCGTTTATAGTGTTGTGTTGCAAATTTTGAAAGCTGCTAAGAGAGAAGATCTGGAAAGTTCTCATCACAAGAAAAAAAAAGGCAATGACTATGTGTGATACTGGACGGTAATGAGACTTAGTGTGGGTACATCTGGCAGTGTAGGCAAATATTAAATCATTACGCTGTGCATCTGACGCTAATATAATGTTATGGATCAGACTTCAGTGAAAACAAAAGGCAAGCTACGCTTTATATTTACTTATACTTATAATTCACTTTATTCAAAAGACAAAAAGAATGTTTACTGTGCAATTTGGGGAGACTTAGTAGGCAAATCTACATTTTTTAATGCAAAGTTCAAATATGCTTATTTATAGACTCCTTACTCTCTAATAAAAACTTCCATATAGAATTTTGTGAGCTATTATTAATAAGAGTTATTCTGTGGACCTCAGATGCATTATGTCAACATTTATAACAACAATAATAATGATACAATAACTACTGTAAGAGTGTCCAAGAGAGTAAAAGTCAATCACTCAAAAATCTCAGTATATTGTGGGTAATATTCTATTTATATGCCAGCTTCAGATTCTACCCTGCTGAAAATATAAGAAACCCAGCCACTATATTACTGCATACAATCTTTCTTGTAAGCAAGAATATTCAGCTCAAGAGCAGACTAGAGTAATATATCCTATTACACAGACTTTTCTAAAATTCAGGTATAAGAACATCCCCTACTTTTTAATAATTAAACTTATTTCTATATTGAAATAACATTGCTCAATGAAGGGTTTCAGGTTTATAACCTTATAAACCAACATTTACAGGCTTCAGGTGTATAACCTTATAAACCAACATCTCACTCTTTTGACAGTGGGTAATTCAACTGGAATATTTAATAAAAGTGGAGGCCATGAGAAGCTTCATTTTTCTCAGATGTGGCAAACAAATGCACTGCAAACATGAAGAGATAAGTACCTATTTAATTACACTCCTGGAACCTCTAGTATAACCCGAGTCACCAGATCCCCTGAAAAACTGGTGTTGGGTGTTGCATATAATGCCTAATTGCGTGAGGAGCAGAGAGAATCCCCTTTTACTTTTTTTTTTTTTATCCCAAACCACAACTTTATTCACGAATCAAGTTTTCTGTGAATCTATACTGAAAATGGTTTTGCTGGGATTGACTCATTGCTAAGAAATCTATAAGCACATGGATTTGGAATTCAATCCTCCGTGAAAAACAAAGGTAAATGAGAAAGAAGAAACTGGTGATAAATTTCTAACTGGTTTGGTTATTACATTCAATTTTCATTAAATGCATGCAAGTAATGACTAGCTTCAGGAAAGACGCTAAACATATTAAATGTATAAAAAGCATCTAAAACTAGGAAACTGGCCTAAATATCATTAAATGTGTCTACCAATCCAGTTTATCAAATTCTATGATTTTGCTTTTCCTCAAGCTGCTTTTTTTTAAAAAAAGGTAAAAAATACGTATAACATAAAATTTACCAGCTGAACTATTTTTAAGTGTACAGTTCAACTGTGTTAAATATATTTACAATTTCCAGATGTCCAGAGAGTTTTCTGGAGTTTAGTTTGCATTGCAAAACTAAAACTATATACCCAATAAACAAGTCCTCATTTCCCCCTCCCCCTAGTCACTACCAACCACCATTTCCTGTCTGTTTTTGTGAATTTGACTATTCCAGGTATTTCATATAAATGGAATCACAGAGTATTTGTCTTTTACTTCCCTTAACATACTGTGCTCAAGTCTTCCATAGAGCATGGGTCAGCATTTCTTCCCTTTTTATGGCTGAATACTATTCCACTCTGTGTGTATGTAGTATTTTCCTTACCCATGCATTTGTCAACAGGCACTGGGTTTGCTTCACTACCGGGCTATTGTAACTAATGCTATGAACATGGGTACACAAATGTCTCTTTGAGATCTTGCTTTCACTACTTCTGGGTATATAATACAGACAGGGAATTGCTGGATCATATAATAATTCTGTCTGAAAAGTTTTGAGGAACTGACATTCTCTTCCATACTTGCTGTATCATCTTATATTCCCAAGAGCAGTGCACAAGTGCCCCAATCTCTCGCTATCCTCACCAATCCATATACATTTTAAATAATCCTCTCCATGGAGGACAGGAGAGGAAAGTACTCACATGAGTCTCCACGTCCCCAGCAAGGATCTTACTCTTCTTTAGAAACTCGGCCACCATGCTGTTCATCAGTTTATCAAAGGCTTCCACTGAGGGGGCCAGACCTTTGGAGGGAGAACACTGTTACTGCCTGGCAATGTAATAAAAAGCTGGAACAGTTTTACCCTAGGAAATATGGAAGTCTAGTAACATGCATGTCATCCTCATTCTATTCACTAACTTTATTCGCTCAATCAGCATTTTTTTCAAACACTTCTCAATGACTCAAGAAAACATGTTTTCCTATTTTTCAACTTACTGAGTAAGTGTGTTCTTTCTTTTAAATTTATTCATTTATGCATACAAGAACTGGGGTACAGGCCAGCCGTGTGGACATGGAGATGACTGCTGAGCAAACGCACCTTACGTCTTGCCTCCAAATTACTGGAAACACTGAGGTGACAATGGCCCAGCTTGGTGTGCCTTGCGTTTCCTTCTCTGCTTTCTAGTTGACAGAAAAATATCTACGTTTCTGACCTTATGTGCCCAATATTGAGGAGCAGAATAAAGAGAAATCCAGCACTAGTTGCTATTAAAGCACAAACCCAATCTTGGGATTTCCTTCCTTATATTGTACAGAAGTATCCAGGCTCATAAACTGGTAGGATTAAGCTCCGTTCCTCTTCCCTGTTGCCTACTTGGCCATTTGCACAGGCCCAAGAATACAGCTTTCTGGATCTACAGTCTAACTTCTAAGCAGCTATTGAAGCTAAGTGATCTTCAAGTTTAGAATACAGCATGTACCAACTTCTAGAACCCCAAAGGGGTGTAAGCCCAAACATTCCTTATGGATCCATTTGGAAACAGATCAATTTGTTTGCTGCTGTGGGAGAGGCCCGAGAGGTCTCTGCTAAGTATTTACAGTGGGAGAAAAGTTTAGAAATGTGACAGAGGCTTCTACATAGCAGAAGGTACAATGATAAAAGGGAATATTTTGCAATTTCCTTTCATCACTCAGCTCTGCTCACACCTCCTCCGGGCAGCCTTTAATGACCTGTCTTTCTTCCCAGTCTGCATCCTTTGAGCATCCCTGAATCAAAGCACTTCCAGCTCTGAATAGTAATGCATTGAGACCAAAGTTTCTGGAGGATTAAGACCGTGTATAATTCATCTTAGATTTCCCTGCACCTATCATAGTACTTGTCATTTGACATACATGCAAAAATAGTTCATCTATTGTTGAGCCAAACTTACCTGACTATCAGGGGGAAAAACATCATCAAACACCTTTACACGTATCATAAGAAAGGAAGTCTTTGATCTGTGCCTATTATGGGTTTGTAATGAACTGAGTTCCTTATAAAAATTTCTTTTTAAAAAAGAAATTTTCACTTTAGTTAGAACATCATTGTAATGATATGTTTATATTTAAGGCTAGAGGTTGTCCTTAGGATTTATTCAAAACAGAATTTAGAAAGTTGCCAAAACTTATTAAGAAGAAAGGAAGAGATGTTGTTCAGGATTTGTAATTTTTTTTTTAAAGATTTATTTATTTATTTATACAAGCACTGGGTACAGTCAGAAGTGCGGGAGGGTGAGAGAATTCACCAGAGCCAGAACGGGGAACAGAACAGGCAGACCGACGAAGTACACTGTTGAGGGGAGCAGCGGGTGACAGGAGAGGTCTGTCACACCATGTGGGACCCTCACCTGGCGGCCGGGGATAGAACTGGCGCTGCAGAGGCTGCGGGCAGCTTTGCAACCCAGCGCTCAACTGCTGCGCCACCGGGGAGGCCCAGATTTGTAAAATGTTTTAAGGATGACTACCATGAAGACATTTTACTAAATATCCTACTTACCAAGGACCCAACTTCATTTCAAGGAGGATTAATACATCACTGGCTAAGTTGTTTTTAAAAAATCTTACTTTAATAACTGGTCTAAAATGATTTACTATATTGGAAGATCTTTGCTTAAATATGTAACTAATTTATTTATGAGCCTTTTATTATTGCTTAACCTATCAATTTTCCCAGAAATTCTTTTTCCTTCAAAAATAAGATTTTTATTTTTCAGAAAGAAAACATGAAATGTAGCCTAATACCCCTTTATGTGAAACAAGGTTCAAAATACTGGGGTTTTTTGGTCTTCCTTATACTCAACAACTTTACACAGCATTCTGGGAGTTGGATTTTAACCTGATTTCATGTATTCACAGGCTGTATCTTTGTGCTCAGCAATCTCAGAGAAATGTCTTTTAATCACCTGATGCCTGAGGTATAAGGAAACAAAGTTACTGAAGAAAACATGAACATATTTTCTTACAAATAAGGTTTACTGCTTCTCATATGCCCACTGTACAGTTAACAAAAAGAGGCTCAAAATGAAATCATAGATGTGTCTCAGTTGATGTGGAAAAAACTTCCAGTCCCCCGGCAGCCTTTCTTTAAACAACACCCCTTTCAATTCATTCAAAGCATTTTAATTTTCATTATGTTCAGGGGGAGAAAAAAACCTGCCTGCGCATTTGTGCTCACACAGTAATTTTTGTCCCAGGGCATGTAATATAAGGCACAGCTCCAACTACGCCTGAAATTCTAGAAGCCCCAATGTGGATCTTGCCTGGTGAAAGCTTTTTTGGAAGCCTCTTCTTCCCCAAGGCTTTTCTCAGCCCCCTAACGCCAGACAGGATTCAAAATGGGTCAGATAAGGAGGAAATGCATGTGAGACAAGAATAGAGTTGCCAGATTAAATACGGATCGTCCAGTTACATTTGAATTTCAAATAAATGATGAATAAATTTTAGAATAAGTACCAGGCAGTGTATCCCATGCAGGATTTGGAACATGCTTATACCAAAAAGAAAAATAAAAAGGTATTTTATCTGAAATTCAAGTTTCATTGGGTATTGTGTATCTTTGGTTGCTAAATCTGCAACCTTAGACCAAAGATGTATTTTATCTGAAATTCAAGTTTAATTGGGTGCGCTGAATTTTTATTTGCTAAATCTGCAACTTTAGACAACCTGAAGAGGACTTAGACTTTGCCATATATGGTATTCTTTGAAAGAAGTAGCTAATTTTTATTGTTGATAATTAACTGAAAAAATTTTAAGTGTGTCATTAGTCTATCATTTTAAAAACCTATTGGTTTGGAGTAGGCAAAGGTAAAATAATATGATATGATCATGTTATATCAGTCCTATTTTGTTTCACATCAGACTAGCTTCCTGTAAAACTTCAGTTGTTACATTGAATGGATTGTTCTCTATAACATTAAAATCGCCAGAATGATAATTCCTTCCAATTTACATCCTAATTGGGAACTTTGGTGTTTTTTTTTTTTTATTATTATTACTCAGGTAATATACTTAGTCGTCGAGTGCAGAACAGCAGTACTAACAGCAAAATGCATGAAAAAAAGACATTTGGCTTATGGGTTATGCTTTTAAAAAGCATAGACAGTGGCAATTTTTGTGGATTGTGCATTGAAACTTATTTCAGGGATTGTTTGCATCTGGTTAATGTCATGGTCACAAATAAGGCAAGAAGCTGAGAAACTGAAGAAAGGAGATAGAAATATTTCTTGAGAACTAAATGATGGGGACAAAATGAAGTGACACAAGCAGAGCCTGGAAATGACAATAGCTTGTGGTCCTACCTCCAATGACACCATTGAGCTCCCCACAGTTCCCAGGAGGCTGGAGGGACCCCGCAGACAGTAGCTCCAGGCGGCAGACTGCTCGCTCCAGCCTTTCCACCAGTCCCTGCATCTCCGCCATTCTAGAAAAACACGGGCACAAATGGAGGCCATGTGAGCGCCAGTGAGGATTAGCAGGCTGACACCATTAAACTTCACAGCAGCACGAGGGGAAATGAAATTACTCAGAGGGGGCTTTAATTACCTACAGAATATTTCCATATGTCAGAAAAACATGGGACATTCAAAGAACATGGGACTCAGAACAAGAGCAAAACAAAATCAAAACAAATAATACACTTTTCTATTCAATACAATGACTTGTTTACAACCCCCATGTGCAGTCCACAAATATTCACTCTCTTGACAACATCAGCAAGTGTCTCCTGGATATTTCTTTGTTCTAAGATGCAGTCAATGATTAGCAACTTACTTAAAAGCATGTAAATATACATATCTCACCATTCATATTGCCAACACTTATTCCTGCTAACTGGTGGGGAGTTATTTTAACTATTTCCAATAAATCTTTCTGTTAAAGTATAATTCTCCAGGGTACACTAACCCCATGGATAATCCCTATTGACTCAATTACCTGAAGTCATCAGACCAGCACAGGAGACCTATGACCTTATCAAATTGTGCTTATTTAACAGACAAACAGACAACAGCTCCAGGAGCTGACGGACTTTAATTTAACATCAGTTTGGTTCAGTGTTTCGGTTACTGAATTATTTTAAACGATAATTACTTTGAATGGTGGAGATTTTAATTTAAAATATTAAAAATGGCCATTTCTCTTGGTCACTGGTTAGTTTTAGATGCATTGAAGTTTTAAGTGAGATGGTTTTTGGAGACAGGGGTCTTCACGCTTGCCTGGGATAAACTGGGTTTGAAATCGACTAAACAAGTGGGCTGCGTATTTATCCTTCTTGATTCCAAGCAGTCTTAGACGGCTACGTTGAATGAGCACAGGGCAAGCACCTTCGAATGACTGGTCCTGGAGTGTAATGTTATTAAGGCAACCTCTGATGAATGAAACCCAATCTAATTTGGCCAGGTTTATGAGCTCCAGCTTACAGGTACCATAACCCTGGTCAGGGTGACTTAAGACTGCTTTTGGCAAAATCAGGTTGCTGTTGCTGAGAGTAAAACATCCCTCATCTTAAGCAGTGTCTGCAGGTCTTCTTACTCTTAAGAACTTTCCAAGCATCGTTCTGAGCAAGAGAGGCCTCTGCCAATGCCACCCTAGAGTGCAGATAAATTTTATTGTGCTAAGCGTGTAAATATTTTGTATTTCTGCTGGGAACTGGGTAAAGTGTTCTCGTTTGTATTTTGTGTCCCGTTAGTTTTGAGCTTAAACACAACGATAACGTGCCATTGCCATTTTTCAAAGCAAGATTATACTTATCCAAACATTTGGAGAGTTATGCCCAAAAGTCAGATGGTCATCAGCTATGGATGGGGATGGGGTGTAAGAGTAGGGTAAGGGGTGGGAGGGAAAGGGAGGTTCACTGTCTATTTTGGAAAGTCATCTCTCAAACTGCCAGCAGCAAATCTTTCAAAATATGGGGCAGTGTTCTCTGCATGGCTGAAATCAGCATCTAATCCCTAGGGGATTCAAAATTAGAAGTTTCTCATCTATTCTTTTCCTCTTAACGTCAGAGCTTTTGCTTTCCTTGCAATTGAAAAAAAAAAAAGGAAAAGAAATTTAATTGAATCCTTTATGTAATCTTGCAAGGGAGCTGGGGATCCTGTAGGTGGGTGAAGGCCATTTGAGAAATGATAAAAGCCCCTCAAATCTTTTAATAGTTATCCATCTGTTCCTAGTTTTTTGTGTTCCCTGTTACTCAACTTGCCAAATGTTACCACCACAGGCCTAGCCCCTGAGAGGAAAGTATGTGTTTGCTTAGCTAGCAAGCTCCCTGTCCCCCAACAGAAGCGCACCAACCACCTCTAGCAGCTCTGAAAGCTGTTTGAGGCAGGCCTGTTACATTTCACACGTAGGACTACTGTCCCTCACTGCGGCTTAATCAGCCTCCCTGACAAGCCCCAAACTCACACTATCTGATAGGGCTCCATATGTTGAAAGACAGCAGGAGTTAGCCCACAAACTGCAGGACCAGGCAGATTGGCGTGGAATGCAGTCTAAGAGTGACTCAGATGTCACTTCACGTAAAATCACCAGGAACCTGGGCCTTATCAGAGCCTCTTAAGAGGCCAAAATACAGTTCATGCAAGAGAGCTGGAAAGATGCATCTGGGTTTCAAATTTGGGAACAGTGTCTAAGAGAAAAAGAAGAAATGAAATAGTGAATATACCAGAATATAAAAAAATGTACACATAAGCATTCCCAGGGAGAGAATGATGAAGTCTGAGATGGCTGTGCCCTCTACACACACACACACACACACACACACACACACACACGTATCCTCAGCTGCTACCCTGGCTCTAAAGAATGAAGAAAGGACCGGACTGCAGATTCTCCAAATTCTTCCCCACATTTCCATTCGCCTTAGTTTTTCACAGTGGATTGAGCCAAGTTTTGATGAGGAGATGGGAGCCAGGAGTTAAGAATTAGGATAGGAAATGATAGGGCAGCCCAAGCAAATGCAGAGGGTAAGGTCAGGGCGAGGAATGAGTCAGAGACAGGTGGACAGACAGATGAGTTTGGGCCAGGAAGCCAGCAGGGATAGGGATATGGCAGGATGGCTGGAGACAGAATATTTTAAGCAACAGATGAGCAGCAGAGAGATACAGCTGGAGAATCCGGAGACTGGGTTAGATGGGGCCGTTCAAGCTTGGCCTCCAGAGCTCCTAGTCATCCTACTCAAGTAAAAGCCAACCCCAAATTGCAGGTCCCAGACCCTACATATCTTATAGAGGATAAACACCAACATTTGACCAGAGTGTGAGGGTGGCTGGAGAAAAAGAGGAGGAGGATGATAAAATTACACAACTTTCTCTTTTTATTCATTGGTTTTAGGAAATTCTTTTTTTTTTTTAAACTGGGAGAATTTTTTTTAAGATTTATTTATTTAATTTATTTATACAAGCAGTGGGTATAGTCAGAAGCTCGGGGCGGGGGGGTGAGAGAATTCACCAGAGCCAGAGCAGGGAACAGAACAGAACAGGCAGACTGACAAAGTACACTGCTGAGGGGAGCAGTGGGCACAGCAGGAGAGGTCTGAGCGCCATGTGGGACCCTCACTGGCGGCCGGGGATCCAACCAGCACTGCAGAGGCTGCGGGTAGATTTGCAGCCCAGCGCTCAACCGCTGTGACACTGTGGAGGCCCAGGAAATTATTCTTGAAGCTAATTATAATTCCTTGTTTTCTATTCATTGTTAAGTATTCTGGTTGGAGTTTCTTTGTAGTAGCAGCTATAACAAATCCTTGATTGTCTTTTTTTTTTTCTTATTTGAACTCCCTCCTACTTTCCCTTCTTTGAAGTTTAATTTTTATTTTTATCAAGGCAAAGCCAGCATAGAATCTGAAGAGTCGCTAGTTCTACAAGGTCTGTTGCAAAAAGAACAATCCTATGGCTGCCTCCTTCCCTTCTTTGTCTGGTGTCAACCATTGTCAATTATTCTGTGCTGTTTCACTTAGTAATTACCTCCTTATCTCTGTACAACAGGCTTATATCTCTATGTCATGTTGGTTTTTTTTTTTCCCAGTTTAAGGCATTAGCCATTGAGCTTTCTCCAAAGACATAGCAGTTTGCCTTTTTCTTGCCCAATCCCTCCCACCATATACAAGTGTATTTCCTATGTCCCACCCTCTTGATAGTATTACATCATGATTTTCTGTGACCAGTAATCAGTGTTAACTCAATTATGGCAATTTACAGCTGAGCCATGAGGCATACTAGGATTATTTTCCACATTTTGCACTTTTTTCTACTTATCAGGTTTTTTGTGTATAGGTTTCCAGTGACACCCCAAAGAAGAGCATTATTATCAAACTTTTCGTTAAGGTGAAATGGTTTAAAGCAATGACATAACTACCATTAATTTTTTTAGTGTTTCCAGACCTAAAAGGTAACCGATTAAATCATGCCAAATAACACACAAAACCTAAACTAACACACACACAGAGGAAAAGCAGGAACAGCATGACAAAGGCACAGCCTGTGTAAAGTCGTCCCTGGGAAGGAACATGACTGTGCCACCTTTCTGCTGTGGTCAGTACAGCCTGACCACAAACACTGAATGCTATTTTTACTTTTTCCATAAAAGTAAAAATCCTTTTAAAATCTCTTTCACTTAATGAAAACAGATACTGATGTAAATCTTTTGTAAAAGCCAAGTAGTTCTAACTTGAACTTTCAAAAAGCCAGGGCACCTGTACTTCAAAATTACTTATCTCCGCTTCTCAAAAAACTAAAAATACAAATTCCACATGATCTACTCATCCTACTTCTAGGTATTTACTTGAAAAATACAAAAACACCAATTTGAAGAGATACATGCACTCCTGTTGTTCATTGTAGCATTATTTATAAAACCAAGAACTGGAAACAACCTGCGTGCCCATTAACCGATGAAGGAATAAGATGTGCTGTATGTACACCAAGGAAAACGATTCAGCTATTAAAAAAAAAAGATGAAATTGTGCCACTTGTAACATGGATGGGCCAAGAGAAAATTATGCTTAGTGAAATAAGCCAGACAGAGAAAGACAAATACCATATGACTCACTCATATGTGGTATATAGAGAAAACAAACAGATGAACTACATTTGAAAAAAATAAACTTGTGGTCTGTAAGGAGGGTGGGTAAATTGGGTAAAGGGTTCAGTGGTTGGTGAAGAATAGAATTGGATGTTTACGTGCTGAACTTCATGTAGCTTATATACATGTTGGTTCTCAGTGACATACACCTGAAACTATATAATGTTAAAGTGTAATGTCACCTCAACAAGATAAAATAAAAAATTATTCACCTCCAAACTCTTCCTCCAAGAGGTAATTCTCCTTTTAACAGGACTCACTTGGTATTCTATCAGGTTTTTTCTCCAGAGGCATCTCTTCTGGAGGATTCACTCCTTAGACTGATCTGTAGACCTGCTGCACCCCTGTCACCTGGGACCTGCCTTCAGCTTCATTCTAGGAATTACTCCCCCCTCCCTTTTACATGGCATCTAAATCCTTGGATTCTATATCCCTCTTTTTCTTGGCATACTTCCTTCATTGGGAAGAACATTACCTTCTGAAAAAACGTACATGAGAGGCCCTTTTTTCTGGAGACATTGCAAGTCTGAAAATATTTTTACTTTGCCTTCATGCTTTATTGATAGTTTGGCTGAGTACAGAATTCCAGGCTGGACATTTTCCTCAGATTTTTAAAGGCATTGCTCTACTGTCTTCTAGCTTCCCAAGTTTCTGTGGAGAAATCCAAAGCCATTCTGATTCTTCAACCTTTGAATGTAACTTGTGCTTTTCTCACTGAGAAAGTTTTGGGATTATCTCTTTGTCCCTAGTCCTTTGAACATTCACAATAATATCTTGGCTGTGGGTCAAATATTGTCTTTTTAAATGACTTTCAAGAGGCTTAGAAAAGATAAGAAAATGGATATTGCATATTGTTTGTCCTGGGTGAATTTTAAAACCAAGTTTTGGAGGCTATTGTTTTTTCCCCAAATGGAGAAGTTAGCACTTGAAGTATTTACACAACTCAAATTTCTCTCATGCCCACTGCATACATTTATAAATGCTTCATACACTTCAGTAAGAATACAGGCAGTTGACAGTTTCTCATATACTGTCTTAGATGGTACCATGTTCTGGAAACATTTCCTAGGAGAAAAGGTAACTGTCATTGTTAAAACAAATCATTTTGCCTCATTGGTCAAACTTACAAACCCATCCTTAAAATACACATATTTACTTTCTAACACCACTCAAATTTATGTCCAAAGTCCAAGGTTATGCCACTAGTACTAGCACTTTGTCACTTAATTAGTGAGACAATATTTCTAATAATTTTCACCGCAGTTTCCAAAGACAGTTCCCCATGCTGGGCCTCCCTGGTGGCACAAGGGATTAAGCACCGCACTATGAAGCAATCCGCAGCCTCTGCAGCATGAGTTCGATCCCTGGACAGCCAGGGAGAAACCCACATGGCGAGGCAGACCTCTCCTGCCTCGCCTGCTGCTCCCCTCAGCAGTGTACTTCGTCAGTCTGCCTGTTCTGTTCCCCACTCTGTCTCTGGTGGATCCTCTCACCCCCCCGCATCTTTGGCCTGTACCCCAGCCTTTGTATGCACAGATAAACAAATCTTAAAAAAAAAAGAGTTCCCCATGCTTTCACATATTTTATAAGGTCTCAGTTGTTTTGCCTATTTTCAACTGTGATATTAGAATCATTAGCTGTAGGGCTTTGGGGAAAGAGCTTCATTTTGCTTTGCTTTGGCTACAACCCACACATGAGGTTACATGCTAGAGGTATGCATGTAAAGGCATATCCAGCCAGTGACAACTATGTTACCTGCCATCATGGAGACACCTCATCTTGCTCTGGGCGGGAATAATTAGGTCTGTAAACCACTACATCAACCTTCTGAGAATTTGAAACGCTGAGTGATCATCTAGATCGGGCCTATGGAAACAACTAGCTGAAAACTTCACATCATTATACCTTTATTATTACTTTCATCTTCCTATATTCAATATTTCATTCTCCAATATTTCTAAAAGAGGTTTCCTCAAGTCCCTGTGTAATGATTACTAGAAAATGAAACTCTTGGGCTTCCCCGGTGGCGCAGCGGTTGAGCGCTGGGTTGCGAAGCTGCCCGCGGCTGCAGCGCCGGTTCGATCCCCGGCTGCTCCCCGGCCACCGGAGGAGGGTCCCACATGGCGCGCAGACCTCTCCTGCCGCCCGCTGCTCCCCTCAGCAGTGTACTTCGGTCCTTCTGCCTGCTCTGCTCCCTGCTCTGGTGAATTCTCTCACCGTCCCGCGCTTCTGACTGTACCCAGTGCATGTATAAACAAACAAACAAACAAATAAATAAATAAAACATGCCTCTATTTAAAAAAAAAAAAAAAAGAAAATGAAACTCTTGTCATGTAATCAATAGTTATTTTAATCACATACTTAAACATTTTATAGGACCTCCCTGGTGGCCTAGGGGTTAAGTCTCAATGCTACCACTACAACAGCCTGAGTTCGATCCCCAGCCAAGGAGCTGACCCACATGGCACAGTGTATTTGACAGTGTATTTCAGTAGATCTGCCTGTTCTGCTCCCTACTCTGTCTCTGGTGAATCCTCTCACCTCCCCCCTACCCCACTCCAGGCCTACACTCCAGTTCTCCCATGCAAATAAATAAATAAATAAAGCATTTTATAATGAAATTTTTTCTTTTAAATACTTCCTTGCTGAGGACACAAGGGCAATCTCTGAAAATGATATTTTCAGGACATAACTCTCTTTTATCCCTGGTATTTTCTCACCCAAACCTCACTCAGGGGCGAGGGGTGTGCTAAGGCCCTAACTACTCAGTCTAACTAGTTATAAAAAGCAACATTTAATGTTTCTTTGAAAACTGACATCCCATGGCACAGAGCAAATGGTGGTAAACCCAGAATAACAGCCTCTGTGTCTGTATTATCCTCCCGGTAGCTGTAAGACATACTTCTCAATTAAAATACTACCTGTGCATTTTTTTCTGCTGCCACTTGCACATCTAGCTCCTAAGGAGATGTCCCAAGCTTTTCATGGACAGAGGTTGCATCTTAATCTCTCCCACTGGGTCCTGCATGCTGCCACATACATTGAGAATTCTATAAATACTTTTGATTGACTAATTAATTGGCTACCACTCACTGCCTTTCCTGTGCCTGCCCACTCACTGGCATAATCCCAAATCAGGCGGAAAGCCAGATTTTCATAGGAGAAATTTCCATTTAAAATAAGATACTAGATTAGTTTTCCTCCACTTAAAACCACAGTGACTTCCTCCCGTGCTTTATAAGAGCACACTTGCTTCTTCCAGTGTGAACCTTTAGATTTCTTCTTTTTTTTCAAGATTTATTTTATTTATACAATAGCTGGGGTACAGGCCAGAGGCACGGGAGCATGAGAGGATTCACCAGAGACAGAGTGGGGAGCAGAACAGGCAGACAGATGAAAGTACACTGCTGAGGAGAGCAGTGGGCGAGACAGGAGAGGTCTGCCGTGCCATGTTGGAATCTCCCTGGCCGACTGGGAATTGAACCTGCGCTGCAGAGGCTGTGGACAGCTTCACAGCGCTGCCCTTAACCTGCTGCACCATGGGGGAGGCCCCCTTTGGGTTTCTTAACATTTCAAATTATTCACAGGGTTTAGTAAATTCCTCACAGGGAGTTCATACAACAAGAAAGGGAGAATACTACCGTGGTAACATTTTATGTCAAGAAAAGGACTGGGTCGTCCTGGCTTCCACTTGCTAGCTTAAGGTTCTCCTTACTAGACCAGACATATAAAAATAATTGTGGTGAGAATTAACCCTCTGCTTTGGTAAGGGAGAAACAGACCCAAAGGATTCCAAAGACCACAAGCCTAAGCTTGAATAGAACATAGGCTTGAACTGAGAGGTGGAAAACTGAAGACTCAAACCTTTTCTCATGGTGAGGCTGGGAGGCTGGGTTTACCTGAGTTTTCTTCAGTCAGTCACAATGGACCATTTTCTCTTTAAATCCACCCAAATTAAAAAATATTTGAGAACATGAAAAACAGACCATACTAGAATGTTAACTTTTCTTTACCATGACTATAATATATCAATTATGTTCCTTCCTTCCTTGGGAGACTACCAAGCCCTGGGGAGTGATCTCTAGATATTCTATTACTGATTGGGCTAATGGTCTGTATAGAAGAAACCTATAAGGGCATGCATTCATTTATTTATTGACTGGTTCACTGAATATGCTTGTTTCATTCATTCAGTTACTCCCTGCCATCCGTTACATTTCCTGCCCAGTCTTCTTGTCTTTTGATAACTCTCCCAGGGAGGATTTCTCTGTCTCTCTGTAAGTAAACAATTGCTCTCTTTATATCCAGAATATATCAAGAGCTTTTACAACACAATAATAAGAATATAAATACACAAACTTAAAAATGGACAAAATATTTAAATAGTCATCTTTCCAAAGAAAGTATGCAAATAGCCAACAGTTCATGTGAAAACACTCAGCATCAGCAATCTTTAGGGGAATGCAAATCAAAACCATCCTGTGATTGTTTTGCAGATCAAAACCCGTCACAGTCACTAGGATGGCTACAACCAAAATGACAGATAATGACAAGTGTTGGCCAGGAAGTGGAGAAATTGTAACATGCCTACATTGCTGGTGGGAATGTAAAATGGGGCAGTTGCTATGGAATACAGTTTGGAAGTTTCTTTAAAAGTTAAGACTATGTTTGCCTTATGACCCTGCCATTCCATTCAGTTTTCTATTCAACAGAAATGAGAACATATGTCACACACAAAAAGACTGTACACAAATCTTCATAGCGGAATCAGTCATAATAGCCACCAACACACACACACAAAATCGAAATAACCCTACTGTCCATTAACTGGTGAAAGGACAACACAATGTGGCATATCTGTACCATGGAAGAGTATTTGGCAATAAGGATGAATCTCCATGACATTATGCTACATGAATAAGCTAACATGGATGACTATGCATTGTACAATTCCATTTATGGGAACATCCAGAAAAAGCAAATCTGCAGAGACAGAAAGTAGATTAGTGGTTGCCTAGGGCTGAGGATGGAGTGAGAAGTGACTGGAACTGGGCCAAAAATGTCTATTTGGAATGATGGAACCAATTTAAAATAGGATTGTGGTGGCCACTGCATAGGCTCTAGATGTATTAGTAATCAGTGAACTGTGCACTTAAATGGATGATTTTTATGGTATGCAAAACTGCACCTCAATAAAGCTTTTAAAAAAAACCCCAAAATAAGTACTGCTCCCCTTCATAAATATATAGCAGAAAACCAGTTAAAGCTGAGTAGCTTTGCTGCTCTCACCTCCCAACCAAGTCACAGGAGGGAATGAAACTTAAGCAGAGACAGCATGAGGGGTCAGCCCTCCAGCTCCTGGGCACCTGTCACAGGGCCCAGGCAGGGAACATCATGGGGCAATGGAATGCTCTCTCTTGTGCCTTCAATTACTGGGCCTTGTGGGGCTACCGAAATGCAGATTCCCAGGCCCATTCTCAGCCACAAGATTTCAGAGGTTCTGGTTATCACCAGTAATCTGAATTTTCAAGGTGCACACTTCAGAGAGCAAGGGCTCACACTCTGAGAATTTCTTTAATTGAGGAGCACAGGAATGCTGTGGGTGTATGTGAAGATGGAAAGGCCAGCTGGGTGGATGCTCAGCTTAGTCCCAGGAAGCAGGGAGCGGAGGCTACTAAAGTTGTGTTAGGAATTCAACAAAATCACAAAGGATGAAGAGGTCTTTCTCAGAAGAAAAAAGGTAAATAAGTGGAGGCATCCCGGAGCGGATGGCCAGGATGTGAGAAGACACACAGGCAAAAACAGCCAGAAAACATTCGCTAGGTGCCAGGAGCTAGCCAGGAAAGCATGGGAAACTCGGGATGGGTGAGTATTAGGAGTGGCAGCTAAAACTTGGAAGAGAGACATATAGACAAGGTAAAATCTGAGAGAGGATGAGGATGAAATGGGGCTGGGATGAAAAGGTGGGATGTTTTCGATGTCCTGTTTTAAGGTAGGATGGAACCAATAAAAATATTAGGGAGGTGGTTAATGAAGAGGAGCAGCTATGATGAGGACATCCAAGTTTGAAGAACCAACGATGCTATTGAGCTGATAGGTGGCAGCTGCAAGGGGAGACCTAAGAACCCAGGGGGTTCTGGAGCGGAATTATAAGAATTACCTACCTAATAATAGCAACTGCCTGAGGATTCTCAGCAAGATTAACGGAGACAATGAAGTGAACTTTGTGAACTGTAAAGTGATGTCTGTGGCATAATTATAACTTAGCTCTGCTCCACAGCACTCAGCACAGAGCTCAATCCCTGAATTATTACGTATGTTACCACCTCTGTTGTCCCCCAAATACAACGGCCATAGCATCTCACACACCACACTTCTAAGACTATGCCACAGAAAAAGAAAACTATAGAAATGCTATTGACTGAAAACATAGTTATTTCTTGTGCCTGTTCTGCTCCCCACTCTGTCTCTGGTGAATCCTCTCATCCCTGCACCTCTGGCCTACACCCCAGTTCTTCTACACACACACACCAAAAATATTTGTTAAATATGATGGGGGGGGGGGCTCCCTGGTGGCACAAAGGGTTGAGCGCCGCGCTATGAGGCAATCCGCAGCTCTGCAGCACAAGTTCGAGTTCCAGCCAGGCAGGGAGCAACCCACATGGCGTGGCAGACCTCTCCTATCTTGCCTGCTGCTCCCCTCAGCAGTGTATTTCAATCAGTCTGCCTGTTCTGTTCCCCACTCTGTCTCTGGTGAATCCTCTCACCTCCCACATCTCTGTCCTGTATCCCAGCTCTTGTATGCATAAATGAATAAATCTTTCAAAATAAATAAATAAATAAATAAATAAATAAATAAATAAATAAATTTGATGGGGTATCATTATCCCTTTTAGAAAAGTGTCATAAGCACTAAATAAAACCTTGAGTTCTTAAATTTCTTCCCTAAATTCAGAACAAGAAGTTACTACAATTTCAGTCAATACATTGGTTCATTTCCCAGCACTGCAATTAGAGGAAGGAGTTGCTGTTTTATTGACTCTTGATGAACTACAAAGGGATTTCCAAATTTTCAGTTGCTTATATCCTAAAAGTGATCTGTAAAACCCCCTTTCATAATTTTAGATTGACATATAAAAATTGTCACTACAATGTGAAGTTGCAAAGAATGTAACTTCTAACAATGCAAATATTGACATGGAAAACTATTTTATCATTCTCTGAAATATGTCCACTGAAATTCATCATCATTCATTTTAAAATACATCAACAGGCTGTTCTTAATTATCATAGATTTTGCATAACTACACTTTCTCCTGGAACTTATATATCTATTCTTCTTGCCCTTCAGAAATTTATCCCAGCTTATATATTTCATGCTTTAATTTCTGCATCAAAAATGTGCTTACAGAAAGACATTAAAAATGCATATAAACTTATTTTAAATTCAGTGGTAAAAAAGTGCTTATCTAATTGTTACCATTATAACTTAGAATACAACTTTTCAAAACAACATAAGTATTAAAATTTTTCACAAATTATTAAATGTAAATAAAGCATTTTTGATTGAAATCTCTCTTTTGAATACTTTATTTTTTAAGTATTGTATGTAGATTTGGATAAATAATAATTAGTGTAATTATTACTAGAGTGAGTCAAGGTTGAACACTGCTTGAGTCTTATTTTTTTGTTTTTATCAATGTTCACAAAAGTGAGATGGGAATGGATTAAATTTTTTTAAATTTTCTTTTTATTTATATATTTTTTACATCATCTTTCATTTTCAAACAATATTTGCTTCCCCCAACCCCTCAGGTGGAGTCCCCATAGAATTCACTTCACCAAAGCACCAGTGCACCATCACCTCAGCCCCCTGTGCTCCTCTGTCCCTCTGATCCCTCTCCTGCCTCCTCCCCTGCAGGATGGTTTATAATTTGTTGTGTTTTGTACTGTTATTATTTTTTAACACTGATGTCTTATTTGGTTCCCCTACATTCCTCCTATAAGTGAAACCATCTGATATTTTTCTTTCTCCTTCTGACTCATTTCACCGAACATAATCCCTTCCAGCTCCATCCATGTTGTTGCAAATAGCATGAGTTTATCTTTTCTGATTGCTGAATACTGGGAATGGATGAAATTTTATAATAGAAATGTCACTCATTTTTTGAACTGCTGAGCTGTATATTAAATATCACATGAGATGAGATAGCAATTATTATTATTTTTTAAAATTATTTAGATCATTAGTACAAGGAAAAACTGGGAAAGACTGAAATATAGTGGGTATCCTAACTACCTATCCATTTGGATTATCTCAGTCCTTTGTGATGTTTGACTAGGCCATTTCACAAGTGCAGAGACAGAGATATCAGTAGCGCAAAACTGATAGTAAAGCAAATAATTATTGTTCATAGGCATGCATACAGATTTCACCTTTGGAAGTACAAATGACTTCCTTCTTCCACTGCGGAAGAAATAGGTTTTATACCTATTAAGCAAATTTTCAGTGTATCTATATAAATGGTCTCCTTTGAACTGACTCCCTCAGATTTCAATGCTTTAAAATGTTTATATTTTTAGTTGCATGAGGGTGATGATTTCATCCTCTTTTAATATTTATCCTTTATCAGCAATGTACAATTTTGTTAGGGTTTTTTGTTAGTTTGTTTGTTTGAACAGATTTAGGAAACATGAATTGCAAGAGCATCTCTGTCCAGGCATTAGAATCACTGGATACAGAATTTTAGTCTGGGAAGATGAAAAAGTTCTGAAGTTGGGTGGTAGGAATGACTCTACCACAGTGTGAATGGATTTAATGCCACTGAAATTGTACAGTTAAAAGTGGTTAGGTAAATTTTATGATATGTATAGTTTACCACAATAAAAGAAAAACTTAAAAACATCCTTTGTAAAGGCTTGTTCTGACCTTAGGGCGCTTCCTCCCTTCCTAAGTTCAAGGAGCAACACTCAGAATGAATCCAGGCAGTCAAAAAAGCGCCTAAGGCTAAAATGCCTGCTTTGCAACTGGCCCATTGCTACCGAAATAACCAAGCTTAATCATATTAAAGATAATGGACTACCTAACAGGACACACGTAATGAACACGTTAGTCAGTGAGGTTTATTTAGTAAGTACTTATGTATCTTGCTTAAAGAATGTCCCTTTGATTTAGTAAAGCTGTCCTCTACCCCTTCCCAGAATCAGGTGGTATACGAGGATAAAGATGTCTATGACCGGGGCCTCCCCGGTGGCGCAGCGGTTGAGCACTGGGTTGTGAAGCTGCCCGCAGCCTCTGTGGCGCCGGTTCGATCCCCGGCTGCTCCCCGGCCACTGGAGGAGGGTCCCACATGGCGCGCAGACCTCTCCTGCCGCCCGCTGCTCCCCTCAGCAGTGTACTTCGGTCCTTCTGCCTGCTGTGCTCCCCGCTCTGGCTCTGGTGAATTCTCTCACCCTCCCGCGCTTCTGACTGTACCCAGTGCATGTATAAACAAAACAAATAAATAAATAAATAAAGCATGCCTCTATAAAAAAAAAAAAAAAAAGATGTCTATGACCGTCTAGGGTAAGTGCTCCTGCTGTAAAATTCAGCTGCATGGTTTTATTTTTTATGCTAAATTTTTATATTGTTTTATTTATTTTAAATTTCAAATTAGGTCAAAGTATAAGGTAAGACACTTGCTTGATTTCCAATTAGAATTTTAACTTATTAATAAATAGTTAAATTAAACTATAGTTATTGGTGGTCCTTAATAAAGGGGGGAATTAACAGGACTGAAGCATTTTTCCATGCTTTTTAGAACATAAGATAATAGACAATACCATAGAATATAATTGGATGAGAAGTCAGGATCTCAGCTGTTGTCACTTTTTCTTGATTGGGGGTGGGGGGTGTGTGTGTGAATAAACCAGACATATCATTTATGCTCAAGTTATGAGAATTAACTTCTTTTGTCATTAAAATACATGCAACATTCACATTTATATAAATGAACACTCGCACATGTGCACCAAAACCACACAGATAAAAAAGTGTTCAAAAGTAAGTCTCTTTGTAATAGCAAAACATGGGAACAAATCCAAATGTGCATGAATAAAAGAAAAGATAAATAAATTGTGGAATATCTGCCAATATTCCACAGCAGCAATAAAAATAATTCTTAAAAAGCAAGCTAATGTTGAGTCTTTTAAAGGGAGATTAATATATATATATATATATATACACCCTTTCCGTGTATCAAAAAACAAACTAACCTAAATAACATGTTGTTTAGGATTATATATTTCTCTGGTAGCACTGTTTTACAATAAATATAGAGAATGATTAACACAAAATTCAGGTTTGGGAGCGACCCAGGAATGGTACACAAAGAAAGAGGCATTAATTGAGGCAGCAATCTAGTCCTTTTTTTCCTAGCCTTCCATCTATTTTCTTTAACAGCTTTGTTGAGCATAATTCAGTTACCACACAATTCACCCATTTAGTGATTCAGCGATATGTACAACCATCATGCTATTCAATTTTACAACATTTCATCAGCTCACAAAGAAACTCTGTGCCTTTTAACTATCTCTCTTCAAACCCCAGCCCCTAAGCCTAAGAACCACTAATCCAGTTTCTGACTCTCTAATTTCTCTGTTCTGGACATTTTCACATGAATGCATCATACAATATGTATGATTAGATTCTTTCACTTAGTAGCATGTATCATTACTTCATTCCTTTTTACGGCTGAGTAATATCCAGTTGTATGGATATACCACATTTTATTTATCTGTTCATCAGTTAATGATCATTGGATTGTTTCCACCTTTGGTTATCATGAATGGTGCATTGGCATAGTTGTGTATAGGTTTTTGTGTAGAGAGATGCTTTCTTTTCTCTTGGGTATATGCACTTAGAGTGGAATTGTGGTTATGTGTAATACCTCTATGTTTAACTTTTGAGAAACTGCCAAACTATTTTCCAAATTGGCTGCACCTTTTATATTACAGCCAGCAATGTATAAGAATTACAGTTCCTCTATATCTTCATCCACACGTTATTATCTAGCATTTTGATTCTAACTATCCTAATGGGAGTGAAATAGTATCTCAGAGGTTTTGTTTTACTTTACTCTAATGATAATGATATGGAATATTTTTTCACATACTTATTGGCCCTTTTTCTGTTTTCTTTGGATAAAATATTATTGAACTGTACAAGTTCTTTACATAGTTTGATATAAGTCCCTTATCAGATGTACGATTGCAAAATGTTTTCTCCCATTATGTGGTTTATTTTTTCACAATTATCTAATTCTTAAGCTCTTGTTTGTAAACCTGTGATGTGATTACCGCTGGTCATTTGAATATAATATGTATACCTTACATAAACTTAACGTATTATTTTTATGTGTAAAATATTTTATAATTAGTGAATTAAGAACAAAATCTCATGCATAAAGATGTCTAACAGGAATCATTCAAGACAAAACAAAACATCATAATACCCAAAGTCAGCAACTCTTCATACATTCAATTTAACTCCTGAAAATGCCTTACTCGGAGAATCTGGTCTATTAATCCTTTTAAAAAGTTTCTCCCCCAAACTCTATCACAGGGTTGTGGGGCCAGAAATGACTATCAACAGGACAGATCTGTCCCCTCCCCCTCTCTGTTTTTATGTGCTCCCAAGCTAAAAATGACTTTTACATTTTTTAATGCCTGAGAAAATAAAAGAACCATATTATGTTACTGGTGAAAAATGATAGGAACTTCAAATTTCAGTGTGCATAAATAAAAAGTGAAACAGTCTCAACATTCTTTTATGAATTGCTCACGGTTGCTTTCTAGCTACCATGGCAGCTGAGTTGCTGCCACTCTTACTTAGCAATTTACTCAAAAAGTTTGCCAAACCTTACACTATGTCAACAAATTAAATGACCGCTCATATGAAAGATGAACATGAAAAACCCATTTCCTACTAGTCAAGATCACCTCGGTAGTTCGTTTCATGACATAGTCAATGTCTTTTTCTCTTTACCTTTACAAAGTATTTATATGACATCTCGATTGTAATTTTATTAAAGATTTTTAGATTTGGGGATTCATGGAAGAGTTTTTCCTCTAAAAATATGCAGTATCTTCCAGAAGTCATGCTTCAGCCACACTCAAGCGACTAGATTAATTATCTTAACAAATTGATTTCTTGTCCATTTTACATGCTTTGAGTCAAATATTGTTTGGTGCTGAAGGAAATACCAGAAATTCCATCCTTGCCCTCAGGAGGCTTGCATTCTAATCAGACTCTTTTAATTATAAAAACAGCTGCTACAACAATCACTCCACTGTTGTAATCTTCTATTAAATGGACCTAGATATTTTATTTTATTTTTTAAGATTTATTTTTTTATGCATACAAGAACTGGGGCACAGGCCAGAGGTGCCAGGAGGGTGAGAGGATTCACCAGAGACACAGTGGGGAGCAGAACAGGCAGACTGACTAAATACACTGCTGAGGGGAGCAGCAGGCGAGACAGGAGAGGTCTGCCGCGCCATGTGGGTATCTCCCTGGCTGGCTGGGGATCGAACTCGTGCTGCAGAGGTTGCGGACAGCTTCACAGTGCTGTGCTTAACCCCCTGCACCACCAGGGAGGCCAGGACTTAGCTATTTTACGAATTACAAAACACACTTCTTAAAGTAAAAGAAATCTGTGCAAGCAGTAAAGAAACACTGTGCAAATAATTATGGTGCATAAGCTCCACAGGCTTCTGCAGTCCAGTGACTATATAACCATATAACCTGGACTATATAACCTGGAGCTTTTCTTTTCTTTTTTTTTCCTAAACGTTCATCTCCACTTTGACTCTACGGACCTAACCCTGATTCACCCTCTAAATACTCTTCCATTAAATGCATCAATTCCATTATTCCCCAAACTTGCAGCTTACGGTGGTGCAGAACGCACCCCACGGGAGTGAAGAAAAGGCCCTCTGCATATGCGATCACCCCGAAAGGGGATGACAAAGTGGCTACTTCCATGCACAGTCCTCTGGCCAAAGCAGAGACCGGCCGCGCGGTGCCCTTTGCAGCGCGGTCCCTCCAACCTCCTCAGTCTGTGCATTTTTTAAAAGTGACTCACTGCCTGCAGTCAGGTGCTGCTACAAAGCCAGGTTCGCTTCTTTCCAGTACTTTCTGATCAAGGTGGCTACGCTCAACCCCAGCGCAATGACAGCGCCGCCCCCGCAGGCGCGACCCCCAAAGTTAGACCTGCCCGCGGGCGGGCGCACTGGGTTGGGGAGGCCGCGGCCGCGCGCCCCGCCCGGAGGGACCCAGCTCCCCACCCGCTCCAGCTTTCCAAGGGGTGCCGGGGTGCCGGGCCAGGGCGCGCAGCCGCTCGGCCCGGGAATGGGGCGGCCGCCCCGCTGGACCCCGCGCCCCGGCCGCCTTTATCCCGCGCGCGCCGCCCCCAGACACCCCGACACCCCACCCTCCCGCGCAACTTCCGAGCGCCCGCGGCCCGGGGAGGCCCCCGCAGCTGCACCCCCGGCTGCACCCCGCCCTCGCGCGGCCCACGCCGCGCCGCGATTACCTGCTGGGGCGCGCGGGGCTCCCGACCTCCGCAATGCAAATGCGTGCGCGGCCACTCGCGCCCGCCTCCCCGGCCCTGGCCGCCCCGCCCGCGCGCACCCCAGTCGGTGTCAGTCACGCTGCTCCGGGGAGTCGCCGGCAGCTTCCGGCAGCTCCAAATACAGACAAGCCGGGGGGAGACTTGGAGAGGGCGCGCGGGCGACGCGGGTGGGGAGCAGGAATAAAGGGGAGCCGGGCGAAGAGGGGGTTGGAGGGGCAGATGGGGAAGCCAGACCCAGGGAAAGAGCTGGCCAAGCGCCAGGCTATGCGCGAAATGAATGCAGCGCATCAGGCCTTGCACAGAAGTCTGGAGAGATCCTGGAGGCTCCTGGCTGCAGCAGGAGCCGCAGAGAGAGGATCCTCAGGCTTGAGTGGAGAGAGGATGAGGGAGCAAGACGCAGGCCTGTGTGAGCCCCAATCTATGGGGAGAGAAGCCCGTAGGAGAGAGAGGTGCACAGTTTAGCCTTTAGCTAGGCTCACCACCCCAGGCGACTGCCTCTTGGCACATTTTTAAGTGCATTTTACATGCAACATCAAAGACAAAATTGCTCGAGTATTTCAAAACAAATGTGCCCCCAACCAACGTGCTTTTAAAGTGTCTATTTATGGTCATTTCTTCTGCACATATTGATTCTGATCACAAAATTGGAGGCTTTTTACTCTTTCATTAACACAGAAAGAAAACATTGATTTTCAATTTTCATCTATTTATTTCAGTCTGAAAAAAGGCACTGGAGGCTCTTCCTTGAATGAATGCCAGGAAAATACTTACACACAAGAGAGGGAATCCAGGAGGGATGTAATTGATAATTCTTAAAATGAAATTTCCAAACATGTTAGTGAATGTCTAAAAAGCCAATATTGGGCCTCTCTGGTGGCCCGAGGGGTTAGGCACTGCACTATGAAGCAGTCTGCAGCCTCTGCAGCACGAGTTGGATCCCTGGCCAGCCAGAGAGCTACCCACATGGCCCAGCAGACCTCTCCTGTCTCTCCCGCTGCTCCCCTCGGCAGTGTATTTCAGTCAGTCTGCCTGTTCTGCTCCCCACTCTGTCTCTAGTGGATCCTGTCACCACCACCACCCACTATACCACCCTCCCGCCCACAGCCCCAGCATCTCTGGCCTGTGCCCCAGCTCTTGTATGCACAAATAAAAAAATCTTTAAAAAAAAAATGAAAAGCCAATATTCTCTGTCAGTGTTAAAATTGTATCTAATTCAGTTCTACGAGGCTTTTTCTGACCCCACAGGCCACAAATTAAATGAAAGGCGTTGCTATTACACATTGCTTCTTGGCCAAAATTAGTAATGTGGAGTGTCCCTTTGCTTCTCTTTGGAAAGAAGGGAAACAAAATGACGTAAACATTGATTGGTGAGCCAGCTTCATCATATGCATCTACCTTACATTTGGTAGGTATTCAATATTGAATGGATGGGTGGGTGGGTAAATGGATGGAGTGTATACGGACTTAGAATATTTATGTTCCAGGATTGCAAAAAATAATACATACATGAGAACCAATTTGTGCAGATTCACAGGAAACTTCCAAGCATCCAATGTAATAATATTGCTTTTTTTTAAAAAACATTAACTTCAACAGATACCAAAAGAATGTTTTCTTTAGCTAAAGATATTTTGCATTAGAGAATACAGTATTATGGTATATGAAGGCCATAATATGAATAAGGCAAAGTCTTATCTTGAGGTTTATAATACAGCAGGAAGAGGAAGAGAGTATAAAAATAAGCACGGTGCAAGGAAGATTGTAAAACAAAAGGCGAAGCGAAGTATGAGCAAAATTCTGTCCTTGGTTGATTCTAGTGTTGAGGATCAGAGAATGCATCCTGGTGGAAATAAGAGTAGAATCTTCAAGCAGAAGTAGAATAAGAATAGGTGGTGGGAGAAGGACACTGAAGATTTTTTATATATATATAACCTTTTCTAGCCTATTATTTTTAGTTTATTTTGTCTTTTATTTTTATTTATTTATTTATTTTTAATTTGTACAAGCACTGGGTACAGTCAGAAGCGCGGGAGGGTGAGAGGATTCACCAGAGCCAGAGAGGGGAGCAGAGCAGGCAGAAGGACCCAAGCACACTGCTGAGGGGAGCAACAGGTGCAGCAGGAGAGGTCTGCGTGCCATGCGGGACCCTCCTCCGGTGGCCAGGGAGCAGCCGGGGATCAAACCCGCGCCGCATAGGCTGCGGGCAGCTTTGCAACCCAGCGCTCAACCGCTGCGCCACCGGGGGAGGCCCCAGGACACTGAAGATTAAGGGGATAGCAGGAACAAAAGTGGAAAAGCAATGCAGAGCGGAGTATGCAAGGAGGACAATCCGTGAGCTTAGCTGAAGGGATAGCAATGGGCACCAAATCTGACAAGGAATAATAGGTCCTGACTGTTGGTTTCCTTCACGTATTTGAATCCTAAGGCGCAACCATTAGGCTATTATTGAGTTTTGGAACAGAGTCATAACAGTGATTAATTTCGTGGTGCCACATAGGATTGGACGGAGCTGTGAAGAATTATTTCTAAGCAATAATTCACTACTTTGGAGGGGGAGGCATGAGTCTTAATTTTCTTCCCCTAATTAATTCTACCCATCATAACATCCATCTGCTATGGGAAATATACCCCAATGGGGCTACCCCCCAGGGGACTTTTCTTCCTCACAACTCTCTTAACATTGATTGTCCATGTTCCAACTAGACCTGGAAGTTCTAAGGAAGCAGGGATGTGTGTTCAATGGCTCAAGGCTATTTCCCCAAGGTTCACACATAAAGGTCACTGAATCCTTATTTATGGATACATTGCACCTTTGTGGGACTAGTTCTGAAGGTAGTGGAGTTGGAAAGAGAATAGACACTGGACTCTTAAATCTTTTCAGTTTTCCTTTGGATTCCAACCCAGACTTGTCTTGTTTTCTCCTTAGCAGATGATCTCATCTGCACCAGAGGCTGAGGTTATGTTAACTTCTACACATTCACTTTTCTCCTTTCTGCCTCAAAATTCCTCTTGAATTCTTCTCTATTCCTTGTATTTCCTTTGAATCGCTGTCCCTTTCCTTGCCAAAGCCAGCAATATTTTTGTCTTATTCCACCTTAGGTCATTACTGTTGCATATGAATAAGAGCCTTTTCTTCTCCATTAATTTTTGTCCCTCCTGGAAAACACCCCAGTTGCTACCGACCAGGGCTGTGCCCAAGAGCTGATTTCTCCTGATGTGGAGAAATTGTCTTCACTCAATGAAGCAACTACAAAGTAAGACAGAGCTGGCCTTGTCACCTCCCCTCTGGGTGCCACCTACGTGGCCCACTTTCTCTGCTGTCACCGCCCACAGCCCTGGCTTCCTTTGGCTACACCTTGCTCTTGGTTACACAGTTCTCGCACCTGGAAATAAATCAGAAGCAGCAATATTCAACCCTCCTTTTTCCATATAGCCACAAGCCATATGTTGAAGAATCCTTAGTCATTATTTTGATGGTTCTGTCCACTCACAACCAGTGGAATGGAGCAGAGCTTGGACATTCAGCAGATGAACTATAAATATGAGAAAGCAAAGGTGAACAGTACCAGTGTTTCCCAGCACCAGAGGCACTACAGATGACGCTTTATGTGTTCAGTGAACAGAGATGCTTATTTAGGGCTTAGCTCGAGACAGATTTCAGGAGTCTGTGGGTTCCATGAATTGTGTGTAATGTTTTAGATTTTGTGCATTTATGTGAGAAGATGATCATAGCTTTTATCACATTTTCCTGCAGTTATCTATACCTAAAAATTGATCAAGATATCAGTGATTATGCAAAGCAGAGAAAAGTGGTTCCTTCCTGCCATTTCTTTCTGAACGTCTCATTTGAATACAATACAAACCTCATTTGAATATAAACTCTGGTTCTCCAGAGTATAGGTGCAAGCAACTCATGAACTCAACAGCCTGGAAGTTTGGGTTTGGTAGGTTTAACCTCTTAGGTGTAACTTTTTTTTGTAAAGGGCACCTTGTAATGTCCAAAGAGTAACTCACTAACTGCAAGTTGCCAAGGTCGTAAGGCTCTTGAGAAGATGCAGGAGACTGACTCAAACCAGGACACGCTTTTAATAACCCACTTTGTAGATAAGATTGTATCTGCATGAAATTTTATCTAACTAGAAATAGATAACTCTGCTGGTCCTAAATCTAAGCATTCTTTTTATGTTCTGGTCACTGGTTAGAGTTCTACCTAGACAATACAATCCATAGTCAGTCTAGTTACTAGATTAGAAATTATTCTCGAATTTTTTTTTCTGTTTTCCAATCCCCTTCCTCTCTATATTTAAATATTTAAAAGTAGAAGCAGGCTAGGCTCATGTCAGATTTACTTTATATCATTGTGCAATGTCAAAGAAAGGACTGCCCAGAGTTTCTTTCTCATGGCACATCTTGACAAATAGTCTGCATTTACTCATGAGTTGACCAGGTGCCCCTGTGCCAGGCATACCTGCGGAGTTGTACATGTTAGCCTGCCGCAGACCAGCTCAGCGGCGGCGGGAGATCGAGACAGTCTCAGGGTTGAGTGAGAACGAGCAAAAGGTGGTCGAAAGAATTAGGGCGGGGGACAAGAAAGAATGACACACAGACACACTCAAGGGAGAGTGAAAATCTGAGTGTAATTTGCTCAAATCATTACGCATATTTATACATTTTCAAAAGGCATTAGGTCACACAAAATCTATTTTCCCAGCATAACAATGTTTCTTGTTACCTAGGCATAGAATACAATTTTCTGGCTAATAGTTTACAAGTTGCTAAGCATATGTGGTTACAATACATTTCCTGAAACTGATTTTTACATATATAGAAAAAGTCAGGTAAGAAAATTAATTATGGACAAGTTGCTAAGTTACTACTTATTCAGAAACAATGATTAACTGGTTAATGGTTAAACTGCTTTGTAGGTAATTCCATCAGGCTTGTTTGTAGGCAATGCTCTTAGCAGCCTTGTTTTCAAGCAAAGAAGGGGTTTTTTTTACTGCAGGCTTATTGCCTAGATTGGGCTTATAGGCTTGTAGGCCTTGTTTGATCTGAACGCCAAAGTTTATTATGATGAAGCCCCTCGGGGACTGCGCCTGTCTTAGGTCTTCAGGAGTCACAGACATGAGGCTGGCCAGTGCCTTCTTTAGTCTGCCCCCGATCTTACCCGTCATTGACTGTCCAGTCCAGCGCACAGGGGAAGAGGGTCTTACGTACTCTATTTGTGAGCATCCACAGTACAGCCACTCTTTATTTCATCCAATTACTGGCGAGCAATGGTGGCAACAGTGGCATTGCCAACCATGGAGGCAGGAGCTGCCACATTAGCCCTCACCAAGAAAAGGGCATGGCATGCTATCAGTAGTCAGAAAATAATTTTATTGGTTTGCTTACTGAAGCAAATCTAGATCTAAAATCAGAGTCCAGGGCCTTGCCTGTGGCGCAGCGGTTGAATGCTGGGTTGCGAAGCTGCCCGCAGCCTCTACAGCTCAAGTTCGATCCCCGGCTGCTCCCCGGCCACCAGCGAGGGTCCCACATGGCGCGCAGACCTCTCCTGCCATGCCTGCTGCTTCCTTCAGCAGTGTATTTCATCAGTCTGCCTGTTTTGCTCTCCGCTCTGGCTCTGGTGAATCCTCTCACCCTCCCGCGCTTCTGACTGTACCCAGTGCTTGTATAAATAAATAAATAAATCTTAAAAAAAAATAAAATAAAATCAGAGTCCAGAGAAATAGACAAGTTTGTCCAATACACTACAGAAAATAAAGTGATTGCTTAAAGTTTTGTTTGATATATTTTTGAAAACCCCAACTATTGGGAAGAAATAAGATAATGACTTTGTAAACAGAATTCAGAAGAGAAAAGTTCAGAGGCTGCCTAAGGGAGAGAAATAATCCAAGAGAATTTAAGAACCTGGATGCCAACTGGAATCCAGAGTGAATATAAAAGAAGTCACCAACATGGTATTTAACTTTTGTATTTTAAGTATAAAGGGGATTTGAGAAGGTGAAATTGCTTGAGGCTAGTGGTTAGACAAGGGTTTATGAGAAGGCAAGTCTATTTATTTTTCATTTTAATGTAGTAAAATGAAATCTCCTTAAAAATTAGGAAAAGTTAGGGCCTCCCCTGGTGGCGCAATGGTTGCATCCTGGGCTGCAAAGCTGCTGGCAGCCTCCGCAGCACCAGTTCGATCCCCGGCCACTGGCGAGGGTCCCCCATGGAGTGGCAGACCTCTCCTGCCGCCCGCTGCTCCCCTCAGCAGTGTACTTCGTCAGTCTGCCTGTTCTGCTCCCCGCTCTGGCTCTGGTGAATCCTCTCACCCTCCCACGCTTCTGACTGTACCCAGTGCTTGTATGAATAAATAAAAAAATCTTTAAAAAAAAATTAGGAAAAGTTAGAACACATGAAAATAATCATATCATTCTACTCCAACATACTAGTAATTGTATATTCTTTCATTTCTTTCCATATCTTTTATGTGATACATTTTATAGTTCTAAGTTAAAAATATAGCCACAAGCTAAAAATAAATTAAGTTTATTGAGTGGTATCCTCCTGCCTCTCTTATTCAGCCATGGTACTAGCCAGTGCTTCTACTCATGCTATCAGATGGGGCAGCCAACAATGATCAAGACAGAGAAACTGAGGCATCTAGTGTATGGTCCACTGAAAACTTAGCCAAAGTTAACAAACCCCTATAAAAGTGACAGAAATGCCAAAATATCCATCCATCTGGGACATAGAAGGTACTCAATAGACATTGGCTGAACTGGATATGTGACACCTAACACTCATTTATGGAGCAGTCTGGAAAATAGGCCTTGTCCAGAAGAAATTTGCACTGTTTAAAATAAATCTAAACCTAAATATAATCATCAGGGGTCCACTATGAATTCATTATTGTATGTGTCTTATATACTGTATGTAAAATAAGAATATTCTTTATAATACAGCTAAAATAGTCAGTTGATCTGCAATTTCATGGACTCTCTTAGACAGCAAGTGGAAAATTCCAAAGTAATAATGCCCTCCCATCAGGTATATATCTAGTCAGGGAACCTAAAAATTTTACAAAGAACAACTGTCAGTCTCCAAGTTTCTGTCTGTTTCAGTTCAATGGTCATCAATAAAGCAGGACGGATGAACTTAATTTTCCTGGCTAGGTCTCATTCTTGGAAAATAGAATTCTATTGAATTTCATGGATTCTTTGGGATTTTCTTTACACAATGCTGTTTGGATTAAGTATTTTGTAATGATTCTAAAAAAAAAAAAAAAAGAAAAAACACCCAAACAATGAGATCTTTTTAAACCTTGATCCTTCTATCTGACACCTCAAGAGTTTAGTCCACAGAATCCAGTTGTTTCTTGTGAAATGATGGACTCATGAGTTATTTAGGTGTCTGACAGACAGGACAGGAAGATCTATGAGCTATCTTGCCCAGGTCTGGTCAGGCAGAGAACATTTGTCTCCTTCTCTCCCCCACACTTCCAATCTTAGATTATCTCCACGGTCTTGTGACTAAAGGGGAAAATAACTCCCCAGCTGTCTGTGGCTTTCTCAGCTGTCAGAACAGAACTTGATCGTGCAGATGGAAATTCCTGAATGAAGGAAAAAGAGCCAAGATTGCACACTTTGGATTACACCATGGAGACTTCTGGGGCAATTGCGGAGGTACCTCTGTCAGCATCCACCTGCGCTCCCAGAGGTCTGTGGGGGGCTACAGGAGAGACTGGACATTTGTCTTTATTCTTACAGCTTCTGCATTACTGGCTTTTTGGCTTTCTCATGTAAACCACCAGCAGCTGCATTTTATACAATAGAGAGTGTACCTTGTTCATTTAATGTTTCCAAGATTGCCTGGGTGCTGTGGAATCTGTTCACAGTGGTGCAGGCTTGGGAGAAAAGGAACAGCTTGGTCTGAGGGTCTTGTTTATCTCCACTCTTTCCCCATGTTTCTTTCTGTACTTGGGGGATCAGTCGAGGTGGAGGCCAGGAGACCTGGAGGCACATAATTGACAGCAGAAAGGCTGAGATCCCTGGGGATTGATCTGGCAGTACATGAATGGAGGGAGGTAGCAGGTAAGGTGTGGAGCTTCTGCAGGCAGAGAGGACAGAGCCAGGACTGGGGAGTAATGTGACCAGCTGGAATGTGGGTAAGTTGGGGTGGGGGACAGGAGAGTGTACTATCTTATCACACATGGCAGGTCACGTCATCCTGAATCGAATTTTGAAGAAGCTTACACAAACTATGGTTTTAATTTAATGTTTTACAAAGAATGAAAGCATAAATGGGTGAAATTCTGCATTTTTGAAATTTTAATCAGTACCTAGCTATACTTTTGTGGATTTCTTTTAGTAGTCATGAAATGAAAATGGATGAAATAAAATCCATGTGACTTCTGTCCAATATTTGTGGTGGCAAATGGGAGGTGAAGACTTCTGCTGAGTATGGTTTCTATTTCTAGTTTTTGACTAGATAAGGACAGAGAACACTGGGGGTTTAAATCTAAGTTGACTCTAAAAAACATGATTAATTTCTTACTTTGCACAGATGTAGCAATGCAAGCTCATTCTTTATTAAACAAAATTTGATATTCAGATAAGTCTTGAACGATTTACTACAAGTTTATGAAACTTGTCAACGAGAACGGTAAAATAAGACTATGTTGCGCATACTTTTTAAAAATGCAACCACAGAAAAGTCTGAATAATTGTGTGGTGCCATTCAAACATGTTTGATGTTTGATAAGCCTTCTCAAATCATAAGCATACACTTGAACTTTTTGTTTGTATTACATATATTTATTTAGAAGATGATTCAATTACAGAATGAGCTTTTTTAGGGTCATTAAAACCCATATTAAAAAATCTAGTAATTGTATTTTTCTTTATTCTAACTTCTGTAACTCAGAAGAGATTCTAGTGTCTGATTTTTCCTGTGTTAGGAATTTTTCATAAATTCTGATGTGGTCATTAATAAAAATTGCAATAAAAAGTAACCATAACTACAATCCTCATAATCTAAACACAATGAATGTCACTAGTTGCCTTGCTGAAATGTTTAGTCATCCTCTTGATTATTGTCTAACCAGAACTTCAATAAAATTTCTTAAAAATTGCGGTATTAGGAGCTTTTCATTTATTTTGATCCAATTCCAAATATATTGAGAGATTTTTTTTGCCCTCCCACTCACCAAATACAGACAACTGATTGCAGGCTGGAGCAAATATTGATACAGATTTGCTTTTTCTAGGATTCTTCAAAGCTCAAGTAAGAGTTCTATGACCTCCCACAGAGTGGTCAAAAATAGCCAATTTTCCATGGTCCACTGGAAAATTGGCATTTACCATAGAGGGAAGCTTATTCATTATGTAAGAGGACATTCTGTAGATAATTTTTCAACTATCCACATAAAATCCAGCTCTCATGCCAGAGTCCCAGTTCTCGCCCTTCCCTGGTATAAGAACCAAGATGACCAGGCTGTGTTCTGAACACCCTCGATGATGGCTGATTCATTACAGCATTTGTTCTGTGTGCTTTGGAAGTAATCAGACAGCAAATTCATTTTGTACCTTAGTTCAACCCTGTCGTGTTCAAACGCTTTCATCAATGCTCTGGAGAGCAATGTTATCCAGAAGAACATCCTGTGATGATAGAGGGGTTCACCTAAGTCAGATTTGAAAAGTTCAGGTGTGTCATCTGTCCCATCACCACCAACCCCCAACTCTGGAGCATAAGCCTCTACCACTTATGCTGGGAATCATCTTTGTTAATCTTTGATGAGGACAGAAAGATGAAAATATCAGACAGGGAAACAAGGACAATGAAAAACATTCCCAGCAGCAATTGCTTTAGTGTTGTGTTCAGTATGGTAGCCACTAGCTGCCTGTGGCTGTTACACTTTAAATTCAAGTTAACATTCTGCAAGGGAGGGGGAGGGAGAGGGATCAAACCATGGGGTGGGAAGTACAAGGGACTCTGGTGATGGTGCACAGGTGACTTGGTGGTGGGAATTCTATGGGGACTCCACCTGAGAGGAGAAAGCAAACATTGTACAAAAAGGAACAATGATTATATATATATGTATAAAATATATATATTATATATAATATATTAATATAAATATAAATATATTTTATATAAATATATTTTAATATATTAATATATAATATTGCATAATATATAAAATGTTATATATTAAATATATTATCTATTGTATATAAAATATATTTATATATTAAATATAAAATATATGTTAAATATATTAATATTTTATATATTATATATTTATATATCTTTATATTTAAGCTCATTAGTTAATTTATAAAAGATAATATCTTTTAATTTACAAAAAATATCTTTTAATTTATAAAAGATAATATCTTCTATAAAAGATAATAAACAATCAAGTTCCCCATTAGATACATTTCAAGTGCGCAGCAACCCTGTGTGACTCGTGTTTACATTTCTTGAACAATCCAGCACTTGGGAATCTAATAGATTGCAGAAGAAATAGAGTCGAGAGAAGGGAAGGATTATATCATTTGAACAACTTATCTCTGACATTCTTTCCTCATCATCTAATGCCTTGGAGTTTTAAACACCGCAGATCTAACAGTCTAAACAGGCAGGTGTGGTTTCTTATTTATGTAATATTTTTATATAGCAAGGAAGTGAAACACTTTTCAGATATTATTAGGGTTTGTTTTTTTTTTAGCTGCTTTTATTGATGGATAATTGGTGCAAAATAAATTACACATATTTAAATTGGATAAAGTGAAACATTTTGGCATCTGCATACACCTAAGGAATTCACTATGACCTGGTCAATGAAGGTTTTGTTTCTCCTTAGAGTTTCCTCTTGTGTTAAGATTTATTTATGCATGTAAGACCTGGGGTATAGGCCAGAGGTGGGGGCGGGTAAGAGGATTCACAAATCCTCTCTGGTGAGCAGAACAGGCGGATCTACTGAAATACACTGCTGAGGGGAGCAGAGGTAAGAAGATGTCTGCTGTGCCATAGGTGGGTTAGCTCCCTGGCCAGGCATTGAATTCAGGCTGCAGTGACTGGTGACAGCTTGATAGCCCTGAGACTTAAACCCTGCACCACCAGGGGGTGAAGTGAAATTTGTTGAAGGGACTGTAAGGTGACTCTTAGATCGGCTGAATTTTAGGTGAACGGAGAACAGCCAGGTAAGCATGTCTAGCAGACAATGAGAAGTGTATGTCTGAGCTTGAAAGAGTACTCAAGAACAGAAATAGAGTTTCCTTAAGAAATTGCTGAGGGCCTCCCGGGTGGCACAGTGGTTGAGCGCTGGACTGTGAAGCTGTCCGCAAACTCTGCAGCTCAGTTCGATCCCCGGCCACCGGTGAGGGTCCCACATGGTGCAGACCTCTCCTACCACCCGCTGCTCCCCTCAGCAGTGTATTTCATCAGTCTGCCTGTTCTGCCCCCAGCTCTGGCTCTGGTGAATTCTCTCACCCTCCCGTGCTTCTGACTGTACCCAGTGCTTGTATAAATGAATGAATGAATGAATAAATAAATAAATCTTTTTTTAAAAATTGCTGAAATGATAATTGACCTAAATCACATAAAATCTCTGAAGTCTGGATTTCCAGGATCAATGAACTCTTCAAGCACAAAAGGAGGAAAGTGACATTGGAAATGCAAGTAACTGAGAAAATACAGAGTTAACAAAAAAAGTCCAAGAAATGGTAACATTAGAAGAGTCCAGGAAAGTGGTCCCTGGTGGTACCTTAGAACAATTCCCAGAATGAGAAAGTTATACAAGCATTCCTGCATTTGAACCAACCCAATGAGGGATGAAAAGACTACTTAACTTCACAATGAAACAGCTCTACTGAAAATAAAGGGGGATGATGCTTGAGTGGACAAATGTCTTATGGCCTGTTAATTGATAGATTACTATAAATTACTGACTGTCAAGGTGAGATGCGCCCACAGTGGGATTCATCCTGCAGGGGGTTATGGAAAGGGAATTGTTAGACAATGATGACATAGAATACCTTTTGGTATTCTGAAAAGAATAATCAGATTGCTAGATTCAGCTCCCTTTGAAGGTCCTCTATTTTTCTTAGAAAATAAAAAGTGGGCCTCATCGGTGGCACATGGGGTTAAATATCAGCACTATGAAGCTATCCACAGCCTCTGCAGCATGAGTTCGATCCCTAGCCAGGGAGCTACCCACATGGAGCAGCAGACCTCTCCTGACTTGCCTGCTGCTCCCCTCAGCAGTGTATTTCAGTCAGTCTGCCTGTTCTGCTCCCTATTTTGTCTCTGGTGAAATCTCTCACCCCTGGCACCTCTGGCTCACAACCCAGCTCCTACACGCATAAATAAATCTTTTTTAAAAAAAGAAAAAAGAATAAAAGAATGTGACTGTAGTCTAGTGCATGAGTATCATATGCTAAATAATGATATTAATATCAGCTCATATTTTAAATTGATTCTTGGTTTGGAAAGTGTTTTAAAATTTGTCTTTAAATTAAAAGTAACAAAAAAGGGCCCTCCCTGGTGGCGCAAGGGCTTAAGACACAACGTATGAGGCTATCCACAGCCATTGCAACACGAGTTTGATCTCCCACCAGGGAGAAACCCACATGGTGCAGCAGACCTCTCCTGTCTCCCTCTGCTCCCCTCAGCAGTGTATTTCAGTACATCTGCCTGTTCTGTTCCCCACTCTGTCCCTGGTGAATCCTCTCAATCACCACCCCCCACACCTCTGGCCTGTACCCTGGTTCTTGTTTGCACAACTAAAGAAATCTTTTTTAAAAAGTAACAAAAAAGTAAAACCTTTAACAGAGTCATCAATTTTAAGATTAAAGAAATTTAACCTAGAAAGAAATTTCCATTTGAGAAAATCTTCAGATTGAGGAAATGTCCATTTGTCATTTTAGTTGTGAAGGGATTTACATGGTATTTTAGAAACCTAAGGAATAAATTTAGAGTCAAATAACTGAAATTTAGGACATAAATGAAAAAGCCTCCAGCTAAAGTCATATTTAATCATCAAAGATTTCTCTGAAAAATCAGAAAAAGGGAAAAATTGTCTTTACTATTTTTGTTTAACATGCACTGGAATTCATAACCTTGGAAACCAAGGTAAAAAAAAGAGGCATCTACACTTTAATTAAAAAAAAAAAAAATGTGGGGCCTCCCGGTGGCTCAGCAGTTGAGCGCTGGGTTGCGAAGCTGCCCGCAGCCTCGCAGCGCGGGTTCGATCCCTGGCCACCGGAGGAGGGTCCCACAAGGCGCGCAAACCTCTCCTGCCCCCGCTGCTCCCCTCAGCAGTGCACTTCGGTCCTTCTGCCTGCTCTGCTCCCCGCTCTGGCTCTGGTGAATTCTCTCACCCTCCCGCGCTTCTGACTGTACCCAGGGCCTGTATAAATAAATAAATAAATAAATCTTTAAAAAAAAAAATTGTGCACTAGAACTCCAAAAAGAGGCATCTACATTGAACAAGAAGCAAAGTTATCTCAATTTGAAGATGACATGATTTTTAATATAAAAAGATTTTAAGAAACCACACAATGAACAATTCGAGGTAATAAATGAGTCAGTGAGGTAAAAGGATAAAGTATCAATCTACAAAAACAATCAACTTTATTTCTAGCAATAGGAAAACCTGAAAATAAAATTAAGGACACAATTGCATTTACAGTAGCATAAAATGCAGTGAAATATTTAGAAGTTAATTTGACAAAAGAAGGGAAAGATTTGTACACCAAAACAATATTGGAAGAAATTATGGAAGGTCTAAGTAAATGGAAAGACATTGCATATTTATGCATAAAGAACTTAATACTGTTAAAATGGTAGTACCCCCAAATAAACCTATCGATTCAACATAATCCCTATGAAAATTTCAACTATTTTCTTTGTAGAAACTGACAGGTTGATTCTAAAATGATGGAAATGCAAGACACACAGAAAAGTTAATCTTGGGAAACACAAAATTGAAGTACTCACACTTCTTGATTTCAAAACTTAGAACAAAGTGACAAATCAAGGCAGTGTGGTCCTGGAATAAGGCTAGAAGATATATAGCTCAATGGAATAGAACTGAAGTTACAGAAATAAATGCTTATGGTTTTGAGCAATTGTTTTCTGACAAGACAATTCAATTGAGAAAGCAGAGTCTTTTCAACAAATAGTTGAAACTGGATACTACTTAGGGAACTGGATAAACGTATACAAATGAATGGACTTAGACCTCTACTCAAAGGCCTAAATTTAAGAACCACAGTTATAAAACTCTTAAAAGAAAACATACATTTAAATACTTAAGACCTTAGATTAAACAATAGTTTCTTATCTATGAACCCAAAGGCATAAGCAACTCCCAACCCTAAAAAACAGAAAAACTGTACTTCCTCAAAATCCTAACACAATATTAAAAAAGTAAAAGGACAACTCAGAGAACAGGAAAAAATACAACTCGTGTATCTGAGTTTTATCTATGCATAAATTATCTTTCAATTTAACATTAAATAGACAACTCAAAATTGAAATAACACAATTGAATAGATATACCTCTAAAGAAAATGTACAAATGGCCAATAATAATATAAATATATGACCAACAACATGACTTTACAAAAATGTAAATCAAACCACATCAAAATACCTGCTAGAATAGCTACTAGAATAGCTAAAATAAAAAAAGATAGACAATAACAAGTGTTGGTGGAAATATGGAAGAAGTAGAAATCTTATACATTACTGTTGGGATTAAAGTGGTGCAGACACTTTGGAAAAGAGTTGTCAGTTCTTCAAAATGTAAACATTTTTCATATAGCACAGCACATACCTAGGCAATTTACTCAAAAGCAGTGCAAACATATTGTCACTTTAAAATGTATATGTTAATGTTCACAGTGACATTATATCCAAAAAATGGAACCACCCTAGACATCCATCAATTATTGAATAAACAGAGCATGGTATATTCATATAACAGAATATTATTCAGTCCCCCAAAAAATAATGTACTGATTCAAAACACAATCTTGAAAATCACATGATAAATGGAAGAACTCAAGCACAAAAGCTCACACAAAAATCTCTGTTCTGTTCCATTGATCTCTGTGTCTCTATTTATGCTAGCAGCACACTGTTTTAATTAGTGTAGCTTTGTAGTAGGTTTAAAATCAAGAAATATGAGATCTTCAACTTTCTGTTTTACAAAGTTATTTTGGATATTTTAAGTCACCTAACATTCTATATGAACTTTGGATGTATTTTTCTTTTTCTGGAAAAAATATTTGGGATATTGATAGGAATTGCAATTTATCTGTAGATCGTTTTGGTTATTTTTGACATCATAACATTTATAACATTTAGTCTTCTAACTCATGAATGTCGGTTGTTTTTATATTTATTATTGTCTTTTCAAATTTATTTCAGTAATATTGTGTATTTTTAAATGTACAAGTATTTTGTATTTTGGTTAAGTTTACCCATAACTCTTTTATTCTTTTTTTTTAAAGTGAAAGTAATGTAATACCCATCATTTAGGTTTTATTCTTTTCAATATTATTATAGGTAGAATTACTTTCTTAATTATCTTTTTCATCCTTTTTTTTTTTTTTTTTGTGGGACCCTCGCCGGTGGCCGGGAATCGAACTGGCGCTGCAGAGGCTGTGGGTAGCTTCGCAGCCCAGCGCTCAACTGCTGCGCCACCAGGGGAGGCCCTATCTTTTTCATTCTTAATGTACAAAAATGCAACTGATTTTTGATTGTTGATTTTTATGTCCTACAATTTTGCTGAATTTATTAGCCTAAACACTTATGTGCATGTGTGTGTGCATGCATATATATGTATAAATATTAGGGTTTTCTCCACATACCGTAGCTTGTCTGTGAAACAGATAATTCTACTTCTTCTCTTCTAATTTGGTGATTCCTTTTATTTCTTTTTCTCGCTCTGGCTAGGACTTCTGACACTGTGTTGAATAGATGTAACAAAAGCAGGCTTTCTGACCTTGTTCCTAATTTTGGAGGAAAAGCTCTCAGTCTTTCATCATTGAATGTTAAGTTGGTTGTTGCTTATTCATATATGACATAATATGAGATAGTTTCCTTTTATTTCCTCTCTTGTTGAGTATTTTTCTCATGAAAGTTTGCTGAATTTTGTCACTTTTCCTGCATCAGTTCACTTTTTTAACTTACTGTCTTGTACTAATTAATTTTAATATGTTGAACCATCCCAAGTAAGTTTTTGTTCAATTGACAATGAAGGACGAGCCATTGCAATATTTATTGCAAAAAATAATTAGTTTACTTAAGAATTATTCTGTGTTTGGGCCTCCCCTGTGGTGCAGCGGTTGAGCACTGGGCTGCGAAGCTGCCTGCAGCCTCTGCAGCGCTGGTTCGATCCCCTGCCGCCCGCTGCTCCCCTCAGCAGTGTATTTCTTCATCAGTCTGCCTGTTCTGTTCCCCGCTCTGGCTCTGGTGAATTCTCTCACCCTCCCGCGCTTCTGACTGTACCCAGTGCTTGTATAAATAAATAAATAAATCTTAAAAAAAAAAAAAGAATGGAATTCTTTTTGATGACATTCATTTTGAGATGACATTTTACTTAATTGGGGTTCAAATTTAGTGCTCCCTATCATTAATGTCAATTGCAAATGGTCATCTTAAGCTGATCTGTAGTGAGATTTTGTGCATTCAATCTTTGAAAATGGCTCTTTACACCGATAGAACTGCCAAATATTGATTTCAAACTACAATCATATGATTTTAATAGAACATATTCATCACTTGGAAGGCATTTATAGAATTCTTTTAGTTTAAGATCAGAAAATATATCCTCAGAAAACTGGCGTGTGAATAGAAATCTTCCTCTATGGTTTAACTTTTGGCAGAACAGGAGGTATACAAAGCATCTTGACATTACTTGTAATTTAAATATTAGTTGTTCTCAGAACCACTTAAATAACGTATAAATTTCACAGAAGAGTTGTTTTGCCTGGTAATTTTAAACTGAATTCATTGAGAAACATCAAATCTTCTCACACCACATATTGCAAGATTCTATTTATATGAAAGGTCCAGAAAAAGGTAAGTTTATAGTCACAAAGTTGCTCAGTATTTAAAGGACCAGTGCTGGGAATGGGATTTGCCAAAATGAACTGAAGGGGTCAAGTGCATTGTGATGGTTAAATGTGCTGTTATTAATTTACTAAACTCATTGAATTGCATACCCGTCCTAGGTGAATGTCATGATATGTAAATTGTACTTCCATGATGCTATTAGAACAAAATAGATTGTTTTCTTATAGCACAAGATGTCTAGATGTGGACGTTCCAAGGTGAGCCAATAGTTGGTACACGTGGTCTGAGTTCATCCCATCTCTTCTCTCCAGAATGGTGCTGGTCTTCATTCTCATGCTAGTTGCCTCAGGATCTAGCTTGCCATTAGGCACTTTATATTCACACTCAATTCAGAAAGAAGGGAGCAAGAGGAACAATGATGCCAAGAGTTGTGTCTGTTCTTCTTTCCCCCATAAACTCTAAGTAGGCTTCAACTTACATATTATTGCCCAGGATCTTTGAATCATAGAATTCTCCAGACTACCTACAGGGGAATGTGGGAAAGTGTAAGATAGGGCAAAGGGGTTGGGAATGGGTATTAGCATAACCAGTGCAGCAATTCGGATACTTTTTTCTTTTCCACCAAATAATATCAACCGTAAATAACAGATTTCATTACATTGAGTTGGATCAAACTATTTATGTAGATATTTTATGGGGCTATCACTGGTATATTTAATATAAATCTTTCTAAAGATATATAACAGTCTTCTTACAGTCACATAGCTTTGTTTTTCAAGTTTTTTCTTTGATATAAAAATACAGAATAAACTTCACAATGATGGAACAATCTCAAGATAAATATTAGAATAACTGCAATTCTCATTCTTAAAATATTTTTTATTACGAAAGCAAATTTAGACAGTTGGCAAAAGGACAGGAAAAAGAAACAAATACTTCTTTATTATACTGTGTCAGGCCCAAACCAGCCTTAAACAGCTCTGTGAAATCTTTTATAAAGAAAGATTCATTCCAGGTGTCAAATGCTATTGGCATTTATTTTTTTACTCTAAACACCCAACTAAACTTGTTCCCCCATGTTAAGTTGAGGAGGCTTGCTTGACTCATCAGAGCCTATTAGTTTCTCTTCCCAACTCCAAGTTCAGTGGTGTCTATGTTGGCAGCTTGAAGTCAGCTATGGTGGGAGTATTTATACCATAAACATTGACAAATCAGTTTTTTCCCCTTCCTGGAGGGCAGTTAAACAACTACTCGCAAGCTTCTGCTGACTTGAGTCAATTTTTAGAGTGACAGAATTATATTCATACACAGAAACAAATCCCTCCCTTCCCGTGCTCAAAATGAATCCCCAAAATGGATCTACTTGGTTTTTCTTTGAAGATTTGTATTTTTCCTAACTTGATACAACACATCAACACCAGCACCAAGGCAGCCCATAGCAATTCTTTAGCCTGTAAAAATTAAGCTATGAAAAAAATCAGGATAACAATTTGATTTTTTTTTTTTTTTTTTTTTGGTGAGGGGGGAATGCTTAAAAAAATAAATTGATGGCAGAGTCATTATGTACAAGACCAATGTGAAAATCTTTTAGCAGCAAGATCCCCATTAGTATGAGTAAAGTTGGCAAGCACAGGACACTACAGGCCTCCACTGAGGAATAGTGTGGGAAGAAAATTTATCTGCAGCTCTGGTCTCCATTGCCTTGGAGGTGAGGACTTTTTGTTTCTGGAATATTACGAAAAACTACTGTCAGGGTTATAGAAGTATTTTAGAGGCGTTGCTAAACCACCACCTCTGGGAGGTACCTCAGATGCTAAGTAAGAGCTGTCCTTGACAGAAGGGCCCCTTGAATGATTAAGGTCAAGGTACAAGGATGAGGGAATGCAAAAACATTTTACACACACCTACTAGGGTGAGACCGTGCTTGAGCACAAAAGATACTATAGCTTTAGGAACACAATTTTTTTTTTCTTCTTTCTCTCTCTCTTTTTTTTTTTTTTTTTTGGCTAATCATTTTTATGAGAAAGAAGCAAAAAACAAGGAAGCAATGGTTCTCAAACTTTGTAGCATATTGGAATTGTAAGTGGGCTCCGCCCTGCCTTCTCCCAGTCTCTGTCTGTTTGTTTCCCTTCCCCTCAGGCTCAGCTCCAGCCTTCCTTAGAGCGGAGCAGGGAATCTCTCCCTTTCCTGTTAGAGAATCACCTGCTGACATTTAAAAAAATTCCAGTGTACAGACCGCATTCCATGCTAATTATCTTATTTTTTTGTTATTCTTTTATTATTCCCTTCACCAAAGCACTCATTGGTAATGAAATTGTTAGAAAACAGATGTTCATGGGCCTCGTTGGTGGTGCAAGGGAGTAAGTCGCAGCACTATGAAGCTATCACAAGCCATTGCAGGAGGAGTTCGATCCCCCAGCCTGGGAGCTGCCCACATGGCGCAGCAGACCTCTCCTGTCTCCCCGCTGCTCCCCTCAGCAGTGAATTTCAGTCTGCCTGTTCTGCTCCCCACTCTGTCTCTGGTGAATCCTCTCACCCCTTATATCTCTGGCCTATACCCCAGCTTTTGTATGCATAAATAAATAAAATAAATATGTTTTAAAAAAGAAATCAGATGTTCATCATCTATTTTTGTTTTATAATATAAGATGATACCATTAATAAAAATTGTGTACAATATTCAATGAGACAGAAAATGCTTGGGTCAGCTTTTGAACTTCTTATGTCTATTAAAAGACTATCATTGTTGGCTCAATTGTTCAAATGAATACAATTTTTGTTAAGATATATCTGGTTTTTACTTTTTTTTTTACTTTTACTTTATATTATTTATTTTGTTGGAATAATGTTGGATTATATATTTTGGAATATGTTGGAATATGTTGGATTAATGTTGGAATGTTGGAATAATGTTGGATTATATATTTTAAGGGTACAGATCCACGCGTCTTCAGATGTATGTTACCACATCCACCACCAATCTACCTCTGTCAACCATAGTCTACTCCCTCCCCTTTTACACCCCATACCCCACCATTCTCCCTGCTAATCTCAGTTCTGGAGGTAGATTTTGAGGGTTTATTTTGGTTTCGTTTTCTCCTGGTTTAGTTTCTTTCTATTCCACAAAGGAGTGAAATCATTCAATATTTTTTTTTATGATTTATTTCATTTAACATAACCCTTTCCAGTCCTAATCATATTATGAATAACTGAATTTGATTTTTTTTTTTTTGTAGCTGAGCAGAATTCCATTGTGTATATACCACATTTTCTTTATCCATTCTTCTGCCATTGTGCAGATGTGCTAAGTTGTTTCCACAGCTTGGCTATGGTAAATAGTGCTACAAAGAATGTGTCCCCCTCAATTACTGTTTTTGTATTCTTCAGATAGATACCCAGGAATGGAACTTCTGGATCACATGGTGGATCTATTTTTAGTATTTTGAGGAAACTGCCATACTTCTTTCCATGGGGAATGGCCCAGTTTGCATTTCTGCCGGAGAGCAAGAGTTCTCTTTTCTTCACACCCTTGCCAACACTTGATGTTTCTGGTCTTTTTGATATGGGCCATTCTCATGGGTGTGAGGTGGTATCTCACTGTGGTTTTGATTTGCATTTCTGTGATAATTAGTGAGGGAGTGTATGTGTGTGTGTGTGTGTGTGTGTTCCTGTTAGCCATCTGTGTGTCTTCTTTGAAGAGGTGTCTGTTTAGATCTTCTGCCTATTCTTTGCCTATCTTGTTTTTAAAAGTTAAAAATCACATCAAATATTGGTTTATGGCATAAAAGTAAACATTTTTAGAACCCCCAAATTGGCCGTAAAGGTCACCTAGCTGATACTTTTCTACCTCATCCAGCAAGTGGTCCCTTGTTCTGTGCTTGAAAATCTCTAGTAAATCTCTAGTAAAATCTCAGGGTATCCCCAAGCAGTTCATTTCACTATTAAGCAGGTTAACAGTTTTCCTTGTTGACCTGAAATTTGTTTTCATGAATTTCCTTTTGGCCTGAGTATAGATCTCAAGGAAATTTTTCAACAGTATAATCAAATGTCTGTGGCCTTGCAGTTATATGCTTAGCTCATTCAGGCTGTTATAGAGCAACCCCGATATTAAACGGGTTCCTGGCTGTGGGTCCTCACCCGCGCGCTTTAAAGGGACTTATGAATACTCTACTACAGACACACACAAAAGGGTTAATAAAAGGTTTATTTACAAGAGGAAAGGAAATAAGGAAAATGTACAACTCAGGGAGAAAATAGGGAAATAAAGTCTTTAATGCATCCTACCCGATCCGACGACCTGGAAACCCAAAGTCACTCCCAGAGCTGGCCGGAGGCTCCGCGCTGGCCCAGAGCCCAAAATGGAGAGACCCCCCAAAGCCCACGTGTCTGCCTTTTGTATCCACCTGGCTGCTTAACCCCACCCTCAGGTCCCAGCCACCTTCCCTTTGGTGGTGATGGGATTTGGAGTTCCCAGTGTCTTTGGCTTTGACCTGGGGTGGGGGTGGAGTCCACAAATCCTGTATGGAATTTGCTTTGGGACCGCCTTTTCCCCCTAACAAGACTATCAGTCAACTAAAATCCCCAACCTCATCAGATGAGATTTTGTTAAACTGTCTCCCCCATTTTGTACTTGTGTTACTGGATTTTTAAATGTAGTGGAAGGACTTTATATTTATCCCAAACCAGTTTCATTCTCTGGGATTTGATCAACATTTCCAGTCAGTCAGGATATTTTTGAATTCCTCCTTTTATCATCCATGAATTAGCTACTTTTTCCAGTCTCACATCATTTGAAAATTTGATAAAATGCCTTTTTCTTTTTATGTGAAAGTCACAGTAAATATGTTTTAAAAATAGGACCAAGTGTCCGACTTCCAAAGCACACCACAAGAGACCTCTCTTCCTGGTAAAAGGGATCTGGATTTGGTAGTTTCAAACAGTTACAAATCTACCTTATTATTCTTGGGTCTAATCCATTGATAAGCACATTATGATATTGTGATGTAATAAAATACATATATCTGGTCTTTTTCCCCAGTTCCTGCCCCAGACCTAAAACTCTTGCAATTTCCTAAGTGATGGAGTGAGAAGAGCATCTTTTGCCTTAATATTTGGTTTTTGAAATAACCAAAGTTCCTGAAATAACTGAGGCAATAAGAGGAGGAGTAGTTATCTTTTGTTATCATAACAAGGCCCACCAAACACACCTGAGTTTATGTTAATGAGGGGCTTTGGAAAACCTGTAAGGACAAAGACTGGTTGCCAGAGGGACCAACTATATTGTGATTACATAGTTGGAACTTTGAGTCTTACTTCCTGATCTCCAGAGGGGGAGGGAGTGGAAATTGAGGTAATGATTAATGACCAGTGCTTTAATAAATAGTGCCTATCTAATGATGCCTCCATAAAATACCCTACCTGAAGGGGTTCAAGGAGCTTCCAGGTTGGGGAATACCCTAAAGTTCTGGAAGGATGGTGCACCCAGAGAGCACAGCAGCTCTGCCACTGCCCCCTCCACACCATATCTAGCCCTACACAACTCTTCCACATAACTGTCCAGAGTTGTATTCTTAGGAATAAACCAGTATTAGTAGGTAAGCTGTTTTTCTGAGTACTGTGAGCTGTTCTAGAAAACCTGAGAAGCATGTTTTAGGAGCTACTAATTTATTGGAACCCCAAACTTGTGACTTATATCTGAGGTAGGGCAACCTGGGGAACTGAACTCTTAGCCTATGGGAGTCAGTGCTAATATTACAGGGCAGAATGAGGGGCATCCTGATGATGGAAGAGACTCCAAAAATGACATCACTGGTACCCCCAAACATGCCTGCTCTAAATGGGTTCTGCCATTTGCTGCATCAAGGCAAAACTTACTCTAGTGGGTAAGATCTTCAGTAGAAAATAACTTTAATACAATTAGTGTGCCATAAAGAAACAAGAAAGACTATAGTTTCCAAATGAAGCACCCAAAGTTACCCATACCCTCGTGGGCAAATGCCCAGCCAAACAGGGTTGGCCCAAATCAGGGCCGCTGAGGCCCAAAAGCCTGCCACAAGTCTAAGGCACCTTCCAGTGGGACCCATAGGAAAGATGCAGAAGGGGCCAGGCATGTCTGGAAGGAAAAGAGAAAAATCAAAATCAAGATAAAGGCTGCCACTGCCAGCCTCCCTGTGGGTCTCTCATCTTCGTTTCTGTCTCTTTCAAGTGTCTCCTTCCATGTCCCCCAAGTCCTGGCACAAGTCCCAGGCTGGGAGGCACCTTTGGCTTCTCCACATGTCTCTCTGCACCTTGTGCGCCTCCAAATCTTCTTCCTCACCCTCTGCTTCTTCTTCTGCTTCCTCCCTGCCAAGCTTCACCCTTCCTTAGGGTGCAGCTGGGAAACTGAGCCTCCCTTTTCCCTGGGAATTGCCATTACAATTACTCTAGGTAGGTAGTCAGTGTCAGCTTGGTGGAAAACCACCGCATTGGGTATCAGAAATCTTATCTGGTGGAGGAGTAGAGAAAAAAGGTGTTTAGACAGCAGGTATGAACATATTCCCAAGGAATCCATATGACTCCCACCACCTCTAACCTTCTTATTAAAGCAATCACACATGTTGTAAATGAATTTGTTATAGAGCAACCCCGATATGGAACGGGTTCCTCCTGCCTGTGGGTCCTCATCCGCGCGCTTTAAAGGGACTTATGAATACTCCACTACAGGCACACACAAAAGGTTAATAAAAGGTTTATTTACAAGGGAAAAGGAAAGAAGGAAAATGTACAACTCAGGGAGAAAATAGGGAAATAAAGTCTTTAATGCGTCCTACCCGATCCGACGACCTGGAAACCCAAAGGCACTCTCCGAGCTGGCCGGTCGCTGCGAGCTGGCGGAGAGCCAAAGTGGGGGACCCCCCCAAAGCCCACGTGTCTGCCTTTTTATATCCACTTGGCTGCTGAACCCCACCCTCAGGTCCCAGCTACCTTCCCTTTGGTGGTGATGGGATTTGGAGTTCCCAGTGTCTTTGGCTTTGGCCTGGGGTGGGGGTGGAGTCCACAAAGCCTGTATGGGATTAGCTTTAGGACAGCCTTTCCCCCTAACAAATTCTCTTTGCTAAACTGTATAAAATAGAGAAGGAAAATGACTGGAAATGAAGGATCCCTCCTCTCACTCCTACTCTAGTTCTGTTTTGACTCAGGAAAACACTATATTGATACACTTCTGTATATTTTCTTAGATATGTGCATGTGTATATATCAACCTACATATTTTGATTCCTTAAAAAATAGGACTTGATAATATCTCATTTAATAAAATACCTGAGGATCTACCATGACATTTAATAAACACTCTTTAATGGCTTCAAAGTAGTCCTTGATTTTTTTAAAGGATGGTCCCTGGGGGTCAAGGGAGGTTCCAGGTTCCCTGCCCCACCCAAGGGAGGGTGGAGCTGAGCAGGGAGAGAAGAAGCTGCAGAGGAGACTGAGGAAGGAAGGAGGCAGGATGGAGCCAGAAGGAGCCCTGGAGGAGGCACATGGAGCAGAGAGGCATATGAAGCTGCCTCTTGCTTCTAGGTCCTGGACTGGTTGAAACAGATGTGGATGAGAGACCCGAGGGGAGGTGACAATGGCAGCTTGTATCTTGATTCTGCTTTTTCTGTCCCAGAAGTGCTGGGTGCTTCTCCCCCTTTTCGATGGGTCCTCACCAGGAGGTGCCTTACACTTATGGCAGGTTTTTGGGCCTCAGAACTGTTCCAGGCAATCCTGCCTGCTCTAAATGGGTTCTGCCATCCGCCGCATCAACACAAAACATGTGAGACTTTAATGGGAAGCAACTTTCATACAATTAGTAAACATACAGGAAAGGCAAAGAACATAGTTTCTAAATCAGTCTCCAAAAGTTACCCCTCCCCTTGGGGGTAAAGTTACACCCAAGCAGGATTGGCCCAGAACAAATTCTTTGAGACTCAGACAAAATCTTTTTAATTTTTCTGATCCAGACTTTGCAAAAATTCAAGTTATCTCCAAGAATCCATCAAGGCTACCAGCAATTACCAGTTACTGCTGAAGGCTACTCTTTCCTTAACACCCAGGCATACATTTGCTAATTTAAACACCACTGCTCCACAGTCACCTTGCAAACCCCTCAGGCAGAGGTCAGCAAGTAGTGGAAGACAAAGCAACATATCATTGAAGAATCATTATTGCCTTTAGAAATGCTAATGAGACAGCAGAGATCACAAAAAGAAAAAAGGTCCAAAGTCCTAGCAACAAGAACTTCTGAGTTTCACAACAGCTGCCAAGTGGCCTCAGACGCCATCTTTGACCTGGCCACATGGCCCAACGTACTACCCAATCTTTTGAGTAAAATTGCTGCACAGAACAATTTGCACAAAATCAAATCTCTTAGCAAGTCACTACAAACAAATTACACACAGACACACAGAATCTTGGCAAAGCCCAAGCCAGTTTTCAACAGCAAATCTACATATGAAGCAAACACACTAGAGGAAGCAAAAATCACATTTGTGCTTATGGTAGCCAGTGCCATGGGGAAGCCCACTTTCCCCATGGGGCTGACTAACCACGGATGGCTCTGTCCTAAATACATTGGGCACCACATCTGTTACATGGCAGGGAGAGGGGCACCCCAGACCCCGCAATCCTGCCTCCTCTAAATAGATCTGCCATCCCACGCATCAACACAAAACATATGAGACTTTAATGGGAAGGAACTTTAATACAACTAGGAAACAACACAGAAAAGGCAAAGAATCTAGTTTCTAAATCAAGCATCCAAAGTGACCCGTCCCCTCGTGGGTAAAAGTCCACCCAAGCAGGACTGGCCCAGAGCAAGGCCCCAAACCTGCAACAAGTCTAAAGCATCTTCCAGGGGGGACCCCCAGAAAAAGAGCAGATACAACCAGACAAGCCCGGAAGGAAAAGAGCAAAATCAAAATCAAGACAAAACCCGCCATGGTCCCCTCCCCACAGGTCTCACCCACATCTGTGTCACCCCGTCCATGACCAAAAGGCAAGCGCAGTTTCTTCACGTGTCTCTCGGCTCCATGTGCCTCCTGCAGGTCTCCTTCTGGCTCCTTCCTGCTTCCCTCCTTCCTCAGTCTCCTCTGCAGCTTCTTCTCCCTGCTCACATTCACCCTCCTTTGGGTGGGGCAGAAAACCTGGAACCTCCCCCTTTCCTGGGGACCACTGTGCTAAAGTACCTTGCTTTGGGCCAACCCTATTTGGCTGGGCATTTGCCCATGAGGGGGTGGATAACTTTGGTGTTTGATTTGGGAACTTTATTTTTTGTCTTTTCTGCATTGCACACAAATTGTATTAAAGTTCCTTTTCATTAATGGTCTTGCACACTAGAGTACGCTTTATCTTGATGTGGTGGATGGCAGAACCTATTTTGAATGGGCAGGTTTGGGGCTCCTGGGGTGCCCCTTATCCTGCCCTGTGATGAATTGACTGCAATTTACTTTGCTTCTCCACTGTTAAAGGACATATAAGAAGCTGCCAATGCTTTACTTTTATAAACAGTGTTGCTATAAATATCCTTCTATCTTCAGGCAGAAAAGAAAGCATGCAGTGTTGATTCTTGAGATGGAATTGCTCTGTTAAAAGGCATGCACATTTAAGGATCTTAATGAATATTTTTCTCTAATTTAAATTTCTTTCAAGAGTACATGACAGTGTTCTAAAGTCTTGCTGTGCAAGGTGTGATCCTCTGACAAGCAGAATGAGTATAATCTGAAAACTTGTTAGAAAGGTAGAACTTCAAACCTAATCTAGATCCATGGAATCAGAATCTGCCACTTAACAAGATTTCCAGTTGACTCCCGGGCTCATTAAATTTGATAAGCTCTGCTCTATATATTCCTTCCCTCTTTATATTTTTTTTCAAACTAAGAAATGTGTTTTTTATTTTATTTGGGGGGGGACTTTTATTTATTTTTATTTTATATATTTTTACATCATTTTTCATTTTTGCGCAATATGTGCATTTTCATCTTGGTTATATTTCCCATACAATTCCCACCCCCTTATTTTGGCCTTAATATCCCTCCTACACCCCACCCCCCATCTCTGGTTTATAGTTGCTTGTAGATTTTAATTTTTACTTTATTATAATTAGTCTTTTTCCTGGCCCCTTATTGTGGTTTTCTAAATTCCTGCTATGAGTGAGACCATCCGGTATTTTTCTTTTTCTTTCTGGCTTATTTTGTTGAGCATGATCCCTTCCAGCGCCATCCATGTTGCTGCAAATGGCATGAGTTTGTCTTTTTTGATTGCTGAGTAATATTCCATGGTGTATATGTACCACATCTTGATCTGTCATCCATTTTTGGGCAGTTGGGTTGTTTCCAAAGCTTAGCTGTTATAAATAGTGCTGCTATAAACATTGGGGTGCAGGTGCCCCTTTGAATGAATGATTCTATGTCCTCTGGGTAAATACCTAGGAGTGGAATTGTTGGACCATATGGAAGCTCTATCTCTAGCAGGTTGAGGACCCTCCACACAGCTTTCCATAGTGATTGGACCAGTTTGCACTCCCACCAACAGTGCAGGAGAGTTCCTTTTTCTCCACATCCTCAACAACATTTGTTGTTGCTAGCTTTTTTAATATGTGCCATTCTCACTGATGTGAGATGGTATCGCATTGTAGTTTTGATTTGCATTTCCCTGATTACAAGTGATGCTGAACATTTTTTCATATGCCTGTTGGCCATTTGCATTTCCTTTTTGGAGAAGTTCCTTTTTAGCTCTTCTGCCCATTTTTTGTTTTTGTTGAGACTCTTCAGCTCTTTGTAGATTTTTGTGATCAGTCCTTTATCATTAGTGTTGTGTGCAAAAATTTTCTCCCAGTCGGTGGGGTGTCTGTTTGTTTATTATCTCTCTTTTGCTGTACAGAAGCTCTTTAATTTGATGTAGTCCCAGCTGTTTATCTTTGCTTCACTAGGTGATGTGTCTGTAAAGATGTCTTTGAGGTGCATGTCATGTAGTGTTTCACCTATATTTACTTCTATATATTTTATAGTTTCAGGTCTTATGACTAGTTCTTTAATCCATTTTGACTTGGTTTTTGTGCATGATGTGAGGTAGTGGTCAAGCTTCATTCTTTTGCATATAGTGACCCAGTTTTCCCAGCACCATTTATTGAACAAACTTTCTTTGTTCCATTGCATTCTTTCCCTCTTTAAAGAGAGAAAACATCAATCCTTTTAATTTTGTCCATTCTCTTTTATTTTTCAAGCACTTAACAACTATTTAATAACAGTTCCTAGAATTTTGCCTGGGCTTTTTTTTTTTTTTTTTTTTTTAAATAGAAGAGCAGGGGTACAGGCCAGAGATGCAGGGGTGAGAAGATTTGCAACAGGGTGGTCCCCAGGAAAAGGGGGAGTTTCCCTGCCCCACCCAAGGGAGGGTGGAGCTGAGCAGGAAGAGGAGAAGCTGCAGAGGAGACTGAGGAAGGAAGCAGGATGGAGCCAGGAGACCTGGAGGAGGCGCGTGGAGCCTAGAGACAAGTAAAGAAACTGCGCTTGTCTTTTGGTCGTGGACTGGGTGACACAGATGTGGGTGAGACCCGTGGGGAGGTGACAATGGCAGCTTTTATCTGGATGTTGATTTTGCTCTTTCCTTCCGGGCTTGTCCGGTTGTTTGTGACCCTTTTCTGTGGTCCCACTAGAAGATGTTTTAGACTTGTGGCAGGCTTTGGGGCCTTGCTCTGGGCCGACCCCATATGGATGGAGTTTTACCCACGAGGGGACGGGTCACTTTGGGTGCTTCATCTAGAAACTAGACTCTTTGCCTCACCTGTATTGCTTCCTAGTTTTTATTAAAGATCCTTCCCATTAAAGTGTCATATGTTTTGTGTTGATGCGGCGGATGGCAGACCCATTTAGAATAGGCAGGTTTGCGGGGTTGGGCTGCCCCTCTCCCTGTCCTATAACAGATTCACCAGAGACAGAGCGGGGAACAGAACAGGCAGACTGACGAAATACACTGCTGAGGGGAGCAGCAGGTGAGGCAGGAGAGGTCTGCTCGCCTTGTGGGTTGCTCCGAGGCCGGCGGGGATCGAACCAGTGCTGCAGAGGCTGCAGACAGCTTCTCAGTGCTGCGCTCAACCACCTGCATCACCAGCGAAGCCCTAGCCTAGGCTTTTTGCTAAATGCATAGATTGACAATTCACAGAATATTCCCTTTATGAATATGAAGAGATAACATTTTCTCTAACCTTTTGGCATGCATTTCATTTTCCAAGATCCCTTAAGGATTATTGACTATTACTTAACAAATTCATGGGCTGGTTGCTTCTATTTTCTGGGATATAATTTATCCTGGTTGAGAGACTCACATTTATTTAGAGCTGTGAGATTATCTCTTCAATCCTCACTTGTGCTTAAATCTATAGGGAACTTCACACATCATCTGGAGGAACCATCAGAAATGTGTGTGCACCCCCTTGAGGACTACTGCTTCAGGGGAACCTGTCACAGATGCTCATGGAAATTTGATGTTAATTTCATTGGTTGCTTCTTTAGGCTTTAGGGCCTGGGGGTTGCCTCTTTGACTTCTACCTCTCACCAAGTCTCAAGGCAAAGAGCTCTCAGATTCCTGTCTTTGGAGAAGGAAGGCCGAGTTACACTAATTGGAGTGGATCGTTCCTGGATTCTTGCCTAATGTGTGACCTTCTCTGGACCAGTTTTTGAGTTAATCTTTGACCTTTATGCTATAAAGAACTGTTTTTTGAGTGCCTACTGCAGTCCAAATTCTTTTTTGTAAAAAAAATATTTATTTATTTATGCATACAAGAACTGGGGTGTAAGCCAGAGGTGTTGGGGGTGAGAGGATTCACTAGAGACAGAGCAGGGAGCAGAACAGGCAGACTGGCTGAAATACACTTCTGAGGGGAGCAGCGGGCGAGACAGGAGAGGTCTGCTGCACCATATGGGTCAGCTCCCTGGTTGGGAATTGAACTCATGCTGCAGAGGCTGGTGATAGCTTGATAGTACTGCCTTTAACCCCTGAGCCACCAGAGAGGGCCCAAATTCTTCACATACATCCATTTTCTTAATCCTCAAAGTAGCCTCAAAGACAGATACCATTATTAGTCATTTTTCCAGGATGAGGATTGGTAATTGACTACATGATAGTAAATGGTGGGGTCTGACTTGATACTTCCATACCTTCCATTCCCTATACCTCCTGCAGGTGATCAGCAGAATTATTGGGACCATCAGCAGCAGAATTGAAGGTTTTCATGCATATCACCACTTTGCTACTAAGTGAAGAGTATTAGAGAAAACGTTGCCATTTATTGGGTTTAGTAAATATAAAACTAAATGACTCTGTCTATAAACATAAGCAGCATTCTTGGATCTATTTTTCCTATGAATATTTTGTTTCCTAGGGGAGCTTAAGGATGAGAGCTGACAACAGTTCTTATTTCTAGATTTACTAAAAGAGTAAGCCATGGCGCCTCCCTGGTGGCACAAGGAGTTGAGACACAACCTGTGAAGTTATCCACAGCCACTGCAGCACGAGTTCGATCCCCTGCCAGGTAGCTGCCCACATGACGCAGCTGACATCTCCTGTCTAGCCTGCTGCTCCCCTCAGCAGTGTATTTCAGTCAATCTGCCTGTTCCGTTCCCCACTGTGTCTCTGGTGAATCCTCTCACCCTTCCCCCACACTTCTGCCCTGTACCCCAGTTCTTGTATGCATAAAAATAAATAAATCTTAAAAAAAAGGAAGCCTATTGCATTAGTGGAAGAGCTAAAATGCCCCTATTTGGTGAGTTTTTCCTGGCTTAAGCCCTTATGGAAGTCTATGAGTGAAACATTTAGAAGGAAACCAAAAAATCTTATGAAATTATGAGACAAAAAAATTACTGCAAAGAGGGTGAGCAGAACTGCAGAAATAACCATATTTCCATATTCTGTTCTTGGGAAAGAGAACTCAGAGCTTCTCTTGAAAAATGAAATGATGACTTAAGTAATTTGAAAAGTAAATTAAATTGGAACATTTGACCATCTATTAAATTGTTAAAGATAATATGCATAAAAGAGGAAAACTTGACTTTATATTCATAAAAATCAATTAGTGCAAAGAGCTTATTTAACTCATTAATTAATAAAGGAATGAATAAGATGCTACAACTGATCCCCAGCAGAATATTAAGGAAAGCACAAGTAGGCCATAAAATCTGCAAATAGATGCAAATGTATCTATTTCCGCAGGGTAGGGGAGAGAAAGCAACTGTTTTTTCATGGACAAAATTTTGTCTATAGATAAAAAAATGAAAATTTGCAACATATTTGTTACCTACAACTTTTAGTTGTAAAATAGCTCAAAGACACAAGTCCCATAGAACTAAATAATTGGGATGAATGCTCTGAGAACAGAGTTTTTGTTGAAAAGACCTATTTCAAGGTCTTTCACAATGTTTTCCTAGATAGGAGATATAAAACCAAAGTTGATTATTCCTCTGATTGTCTAATGTTCTTGTCTTTCTTATGTAAATGAGAAATACTATAAAATATGATTTTACTGCAAATGGAGCAATGGTATGTACATTTCTTTTGGATAGTGAAAGTTAAAGTTTTATTTGCACAAGCAGAAGATTAAAGCAGTCATTGAGAGCTCTGGTTCGCTCTGGGAAATGGATGGAAGACTTTGAATCCTTGGTGGGTCTGGCCTCCAGGTTTGCCAAATGAAGTATCAAGAAACCTTTCAAAGATTTTCAATGTTTCTGGAAATCTACCATAAATTCTTCTAAATCTTGGAACATGTCTTGTTTTTGAAATCAGGTCCTCAAATCAGTGTCTCCCAGATGAGCCATTAATTTTCCAAATTGTTCTTTTATGATTGTTTGATCCAAACTTGTATATAGTTTGTGTAAACTCCCTCTTTTCACTTATTTTCTGTAATATTTTCATCCTGAAATTCAAATTGCCTTTCTATGACCAGTTTAAAAAAAATATTGTTCAGATGAAGCTCATATTCCAATCAAAGCTATACTTCTCAAGGTGATTCATACTCTCAGACTTTCAAAAATGTGCAAACATTTATCTTGTTGCTAATATACCAGCAAAGCCTCAGCCACACCAAAGGCCAGAAATAAAATTATAAAATTACCACAGTGAACTAATTAGCATTGCATGTAGTTTAAAAAAAAAAAAAAGGTAGCTATTTTTTATATTTGTCACATGAAAATGAAGGGTGGAGTTTTCACCTTTAAAACCCAAAAGACTGACAGTTTCTGGAGTCTTTAGAGACTCAAAGAATATTAGTACTGGCAGAATGCAACATCATCTTTAAGAAATATAAAAATTGGCACTAGCAAACCAATTGCTCTGCATGAGAAAAGGAATTGAGTGCATTTTGGCTTTTTAGCTCTTTAGAGCAACAAAATTGCTTCCCTTCTGACTGAGAAGCTGTAAGAGTAGCTCTGATAAAAAAGATCTCTTAAGACAACTTCTTCTTTTAAAAAGCCTTGATTAAATTGTTTGCCCTTAACTGAAAATTGCGTACTGCAATGAAGTACAAAATTGCATTAGTGTCTGCACTTTCTCTCCACAGGATTTAAAAGCTAATGTTGTTGGGCTGTCACCTCCACTCCTTTAAAGCGTCCTGCTGAAGTGACTTCACGCTTGCAGTGGAATTTATCACTCAGGAAGGTTTGGTCTGTTCCTTTCACAAAGCTGAGGTTGTCAGTCAGGAGCATGGTAGAGAGGTGTGGAAGTGGCTCTTGATGCACTTTGTCATCTATTTTTTTCTCTGGTTCTCAGCTTTTCCACATGCTGATGCTGGCTACTAAAAGCATTTTTCATGCTTTATGCCTAGCAGCCGATCTACTTCAGAAATAGACAACTGTGTGGCAGCCACAGAGAGGAAACAAAGCCCAGGAAAAGTGGACGTGGTGTGCTGGACCCGAATCCCAGCGTGTCTTTTACAGGCGTGTGACCTGGGATGAGTCACTTCTTCCTTCTATTCTTAGTTTCCTCATCTGTAAAACAGGGAGCATCATATTAGTACTTACCTCTATGGGTTACTTTAGGGATTAAATGAGCTAGATTTTGCAAAGTGCTTAGAATAAAGTTTGGCACTTTGTACATGTTATATATTTTAAGTGAATTAAGTAAAAAGAATTGCTTTCAATTGTGAAGGCTAAAAATAAGATGAATATGTATGACAGGAGGTTGGGTAAGTCAGCTGTAGTTCATTCACACAGGTGTATAATGCAAGTATTAAAGGAATGTGGCATGTTTCCCTTTCAATATGGAGAGATCTCCAATGGAAAAAACACTATATATATATATATTATATAGGGCATTTTTCCATTGGATCTAGATGTATATAATATATACATGCATGCATGCATGCATAGAACATGCACCTGCAACACAGAGACTAGGGAATTTGTGAAGCTTCTTTTTTGTTATATACCCTTTTGTTCTACTAAAAAAAAATGAAACCAGTTTCAGTTATAACCTTTTCAATAAAAATAAAGTTAATTATGATTTTATTAGGGAAAGGGATAATTTTTGATAAATTTCAAAAGGTTAAGGACACAAATTTAAATTTGTTCTCTAATAGGATAAAGACAAACGTGTGATTCTGAGCCCTTTTCTGGTAGTCTTTGTATTAAACACAATTTTAGTGTTTTCTTTGGAAAGTGAGAGGTAGCACTGGGAATTCTCACCATCATTCACTTCTCCAAGGCATGATTTTGGGCAGTGCTATAGTCAATAACTCACTGTAATTGAGGCACATTTCATTCTTATAAATTATGAAATTGCATATGCTTCATCCTGCCTATCCCCCCATCAGGAACTTCTGTTCTTATTTGGGGGAAATGGATCCAGGTTAAAGGAATAACATAGAACCCAAAAGTGAGCTGTCACAAGAGAAACACAAACTGCTAATAATTCCTTATGAGCTATAGCTAGGTTGCCCTAAATATTTTCCTATGTGTCTACTGTGATACCTATAATTCCCATGACAGTCACTCCTTCAGTTTAGACGCCACAGCCTTGGATTTAATAAAGAGGAAATCAAAGACAAAAGGTGAAGAAATTGGAGTGAGGGTTATGTAGCTACAGTGAGTGTGAACTTCAAGTAGGATAGCATCCATCAGTGAAAAAGACATTTAAATACTTTGTTGAGTGGATGGAGCTGGAAGAGACTATTCTCCGTGAAATAAGTTGGAAGGGAAAAGAAAAACATCGGATGGTTTGACTTGTAGAAGGATTATGGAGGAACCAAACAAGGCATCAGGAAAAAAAAAAAAAAAAAAAGACAAAACTAACAGGCAACTATAAATTGGAGACATTCTGCAGGGGAGAGAGAGGGAGAGGTATCAAAACAGGGCCGGGAAGAGCACAAGAGATTATGGTGATGGTTCACAGGTGACTTGGTGGTGGGAATTTTATGGGGACTGCATTTGAGAGGAGAAATCAAACACTGCACACAAGAATGAACGATGTAACGGTGTGTATATATTAAAAAAAAAAAAACAAATACTTGGTTGAAATTAGGTTTTGGACCTTTCTGATATTTTTGTATGTTCACTGTGGGAGTAAGTTACCATTTCTGAACCTCATTTTCCTACTCTGCAAAGTGGTAATACTTGTATGTACACTAATTCAAAAAACTTTGCCTTGACATATATCCCCAGAGCCTAGACTAGCACCTGACAACAGGTGCTCAATAAATATGTATTGAATGAACAAATGGATGAAATGAGGTAATATAAAGCCACTTGAATGTAGGCGATGGCCAGTATATCTTAGTTTTCTTCCAGCATCTGCAAGCATATGACAAGCTTCTTCAATATGTGTCTCTATCTTCATGCAGATAGAGAATTATGGACTCGAAGCCCAGATCAATAGCTTCTTCAATGACTACAATCAATAGTGGGTCAATGGACTACTGTCAGTCTAGTGGTGAGTTTCAAGATTTTGCATGGCACATTTTATTCTCCATCTATTAAACGTTTTTGTCATGTACTTGAGTAAGAATATAAATGGTGTGTGGTTCATCAAATATTCGTATGATATCAAGCTTCAATAAAGAATATAATGAAGAATCAGAAGATTTTGATTGATTAACTCGAGGGATTGTATTAAATAAGATCAGATTTAAGATAAATTTCAGATCTTGCATTTGGGTCCAAACACCCTAAAAGCTTATGAAGATGAGAGAGAAGACTTTGTTTAATAGCTCACAAGCCTAGGAAGGTTTTGTCTTCAATAAACTCAATACGCATCAACTTCAAAGTTTGTTTTCATTAACCAGGTCATTCCATCTTGCATTGTGTTAATGAATAAAGGTTATCAACTCAAGTTGCCAGGGCAGGGTTCCAATTTACTCAGTAATTCCTAGGAGGCTACATTTCATCCTCAGAGTTCCAGTTCACAAACAATATATGAAAACTAGTTCGAATTTAGACATGAGTGATTAAGATGGTGAAGGGGCTTGGCAGAAGATTTGCTTGAAGAAATGAAAAATATAGCCTGAAGAAAAATCTTAGAGGAAGGTAAGTTGTTGCTGTGATAGGGAAAAAAACAATCACAATAGGTTGACTATCTTTAATGGAGAGAACTTAGAGATTTCTTTTTTTTGTCTCAGTATAAGGAATAATTTTTATGGGTTAAAAACTCTCCAAAGATGGCTTGTACAATAGCAGTTTCCTTCACAGTAAAAAGAATGCATGTCCTTTTAAAACTCGGAAAATAAAAACTGTTGAAATATAAACACTTAATATTTTGAAACCACATCATCTGTTTAAACTCAAGTGCATTGTTGAAAAAGGTTGAGTTTAATAGTTCACTAAGTTTGGCAGGTGTTCATGCAGAGGTTGGTCCCTAATTTAGCAGTGAAATTAGACAGGATGGCACTCGGAGTAAAAACACGTTAGGCCCCTTTGAAATCTGAAAGCCTGTTATTTTATAAATACAAGAAGAATGGATTCTATTCAGATGGTAGCACTAAGCCTCCTGTGAATATGCGTCCTAGATCAACTCGTGGAGTTGAACAGACTCTATCCACAGCTGGTTAACTAGAATGGAGGAAGCTGATGCGGTTGCCAGGCAACTCAGGTTTGGATAAATATGCCTCCCTTTTCTAGTGTATCAGAGCAGTGGATAAACAAGCATTCCCTCGAGTATGACTCAATCTTATTCTATGTGTATACTTATAAAATGAATGAAAGAACTACTGTCTAGGTAATTGGTGGCAAAAATTTCTGTAAATAAGTAATATAATAATCGAAAGGCCCAAGATCGCTTGATCCATCTGCAAGTGTCCTTAATCCTACATCTTAAAATGTGAGTAGGGGCCTCCCTGGTGGCGCAAGGGGTTAAGCAGAGCACTATGAAGCTATCCTCAGCCTCTGTAGCACCAGTTCGATCCCCGGCTGGCCAGGGAGCAGCCCACATGGTGCAGCAGACCTCTCTTGCCTTGCCTGCTGCTCCCCTCAGCAGTGTATTTCATTCAGTCTGCCTGCTCTGCTCCCCACTCTGTCTCTGGTGAATCCTCTCACCCCCTGCACTTCTGGCCTGCACCCCAACTCTTGTATGCATAAATAAATAAATCTTTAAAAAAAATAAATGTGAGTAGAACTATGTCTCTGCAACACCACATTTATCTCTGAGTAGGTGGTATCTGGAGCAGGACTGGAGACAGAACCATCTAACAGAATTGGTGTTGAGTGTGTAATTTATTCTGTATTTGTTCTATAACTTGGAGTTAAATTGGGATTTCTTCTTTCCTTCCTTCCTACTTTCCTTCCTCTTGGACCATCGTCAGTAGCTGCTATCAAGAATGAGATCAATTTCTGGCAGCAATGAAATGGTTGTTTCCCCAACTATAGTGAAATATTTGAGGGCATTTATTTTTGCATTTCACAATGTCCAGAAAGCACAGAGTACTAGGTATTAATTTATTATGATTACAAATCAAACATGTCCTTAACTTATATTTCCCAAACTTATGGGCACAAATCTATATATCTATATGTAAAATATGCACAATAGTATATAAACTAACAAGTACACCTGAAATGATGCAGATGAACACTCTGAATACATTTCTTGTTATCATTGTGACATTTTAAAAGTTAAGCCAAGAAAAAACTTTCTATGAATGTGGTGAAAAACTGTTTTTAAAAGACAGTGAAGTTTCAAAATATTATGTTTGTATTTCAACACTTTCGTCTTTTTTTTAAATGACATGTATTCGTTTTATGATGAAGAAAACCATCATTATTTTACAATAAAAACAACAGGGTAGATTCCAATTCTTCCCAGTGGAAAGGATGTTATTTGAGGGTGTTATTTGCCTAAATCATGCTCAACTAGCCCCTATCATGCTCATTTAGGTGAGGGTGATGGAGCAGAAATCCAGAACACTGAGGCTGAAAGCTCCCTAGTCCTGTTCTGCTGTGGAGCTGGTCTGAGTTGAGGGACTGGCTGTTATTTTTATCATTTTGGTGGCCCAGGAGCCTCCTGGGGTGGGGGTAGGGGGCTGCTGCAACCGCTACTCCCATCTCCCCAGCCACACAGTCTCCTCCACCCCCAACACTTCACTAGCAAGATTTCTAAAGTTTTTGTATTGCCAAAATCTTTGGGAGTCATAAGATCCAAAAAGCAGAAGAGGAAGGTGTTGAGCAAAAGTTTTCCTTTAGCTTAGAAAGGAGAAATACTAGATTGGATATAAAAAGAGGACAATCAGATCGTCTGAAGGCCACTGGGTGAGTGCTAAGTTGTCTCCTTTGAGCAGGCATTAAAGATTCTGTTACTACATTATTACAAAATCTAGGGGTTATGCTTTATTACCCTCTTTATTTGCAGTTAAAGAAATTGAGGTTCCAGGAGGTAAGTGGGTGAGACAAGATTTCTCAGTCTGCTGGATGCAAAAGCCATTATGTGACCTTTGGAGAAAGAGGTTTCATTCAATGTAAATCACCCCTCCCTTGCTCTCAACAATTCTCTTTGACATGGGCAGAGATGTTTCTACTTAAATTAAGACCTCCCTATCATTTTCATTCTTTTCTAGGTTACTAAAGATAGGAGCCTTTTTCTTTAAAAAAAAAAAAAGGAGAAGATTTATTTTATTCATTTATGTATACAAGAACTCAGGTACAGGCCAAAGGTGTGGGAGGTGGGGGTGGGTAAGAGGATTTACCAGAGACAGAGTGGGGAGCAGAACAGGCAGATCTACTGACATATACTGCATCGGGTGAGACCGGAGAGGTCTGCTGAGACCTGTGGGTTGGCTCCCTGGCCAAGGATTGGGGATCAAACACCTGCCCACAATAGCTGGTAATAGCTTGATAGCACTGAGGCTTTAACCCCTGAATCACCAGGGAGCCACTTGGCAAGGTGCCTGATACCCAGCCCAGAGGTATGGAACGAAGCTGATAAAAAGAAGACCATTGCTGTATTATTATCTGCATAAAGAGGAAGTCAAGAAGGAGTTTCAAGCTTATGAAGACCTGGGGTTTGATTTTACTTCTGCCACTGGATTACTATATTGGGAAAGTAATTTAATTCATCTGTGCTTTGTTTGTCTTGAAGTAACATAAGTAGGTTGGGTTGTGTATTCTTTCTTTATTCCTGATGGCGCCTTCTGGCCCTAACCTTCTGTGTCTACAGAAAGGTTTATGTTTCCATAGAGAAGAGCAACATTCTGCTAGGATACTCAGTTCATATCACCAGGAGCACCTGCCAGCATCTACCTAACTCAAATTTGAGATGCATAATTGAATGCTTTTAGAGCAATATCATGCTCCCAACAAAAAATTCAGGGAAGTATACAGAAACCAAACCCCAAGCAGGCATCCTTGACAAATAATCATGGGAACTCTGGAATCAACTTTCAAATAAGAGTAGCTATTTATTATAATCTGGTGGACTTAGCCTGGAGACTTACTAACAAGACTATAACAAGGGAGAAGATCTTTTATCATGTTTGAAGGATGCTACATACTTAATGGAGGTGTGAAAACCTTCACATTCAGAATCTAAAGAGTATACAGGGTCCTTTTAGGAAGATGTTGTGGTGAGCAAAATGAGAAGCATAATACTGATATGTTTGTATGTGCATTCAGGAAAATTTTTAAAAATCCAATTAATTCTTAATTCAAGACGTTGTCTTAGTAACTACTATTTCAAGATACTCAGTACTTGCAACATAATTCATAGCTTCACCAAGGCAAGAGAAAAATAGAAAAAGACAGAACCTTAAAATACCTTTGCCAATTAAATCCCGAATTATTTTTGACTCTGAGAATAGTCAGTCATTTTATTTAAGCTGGGAAGAACACATTGATTCTTCATGCTTCCACTTACATTTTCATTATTTCACAGTCTTCAGTGTGTTTGGGGGTTTTAGCTAATCTCCTTTACCTCCAAATCCAAGATGCTATAGATAGATAATAAGACTAACTTAATATTGGATCGTTGCCTTGAAGGCTAATGCCAAAATAATGGAGTTCATGACCTAAGTCACCAAATTCCCATAATCCCAGAGCAATCTCAAGAAATATATAACATCTGAAAGCAAGTGCTATAGTGGAGGTGCAAACCACACATCCCAACCAGCTAATACTCTCTTGTTAACTCTTTGTAATAAGAAGTTTATGGTAAAGGGTACAGAGATCAAGATGACTACACAGATTTATGCAAACTGCAAAAGTGCATTTAAAATTCCAGTGGCTGCCCTTTATTAAGCCTTTTTTTTATGCTAACTTTGTAACAGGGTGGTCCCCAGGGAAAGGGGAGATTCTAGTTCCCTGCCCCACCCAAGGGAGGGTGGAGCTGAGCAGGGAGAAGAAGCTGCAGAGGAGACTGAGGAAGGAAGGAAGCAGGATGGAGCCAGAAGAGACCTGGAGGAGGCACATGGAGCTGAGAGACACGTGAAGAAACTGCGCTTGTCTTTTGGTCGTGGACTGGGTGACACAGATGTGGGTGAGACCCGTGGAGAGGGGATAATGGCAGCTTTTATCTTGATTTTAGATTTTGCTCTTTTCCTTCCAGACTTGTCTGACCTTTTCTGTCCCTTTCCCATGGTCCCCCACCAGGAGATGCCTTAGACTTGGGGTAGGCCTTTGGGCCTCAGTACTCCTGCTTTGGGCCAACCCTGTTTGGCTGGGCATTTACTCACGAGGAGATGGGTAACTTTGGGTCCTTGATTTGGGCACTTTATTCTTTGTCTTTTCTGCGTTGCACACTAATTTTATTAAAGTTCCTTTCCATGAAAGGTCTTGTGCATTAGAATATATTTCCTCTTGATTAAGTAGATGGCAGAACCTAGAGTGGGCATGTTTGGGGGTTCTGGGGTGCCCCTCACCCTACCCTGTAAAAGCTTCTTGTGGAAGGGCTTATTCTTAGTTACTGAACAGTTACCTCCAGCTCCCTTCCTCCTGATATTCCCACTCAGAAGCTCGACACCCCAACATTTGCTTTTCTTTTTTTTTTTATTAAATAATAAATTTTATTTTTATATTCCCCCATACAACTGCACATGCCCCATTCTGACCCCAATCCCTCCCCTCCCGGCCCCCACCCCCCAAAAAGTGTCTCTGGTTCATAGTTTTTTGTTGATTTTGATTTTCACTTTCTTATAGTTATTCAACATTTGCTTTTCGTGAAGGTGACAAGCACGTTCTGCTGGGTCTTCCAAACAAAACTTGCTGTTCCTATGACAAGGTATAGATATGCTTGCAAGACCTTGAATATAAATGTGGCCACCATGAGGCCACAACATAAGGAAAAGACTTTCTGCATGAGCACATTTCAGGGACATATGGTGCTGGACTAATGCCAGCAACCACTTTACCTCCACAGTTTTAATATGAAAAAAAAAAATCAAGCCTTATTTGTTTAAGACACTATAATTTGGGTTCTATGTTGCTTGGAACCAAAGCATCCCTGGCTGCTAAAGTGTTTTACACACATTATTTATAATTCCCAGACCACCCTGCAAATGAGTATTCATGATTATTATTATAAATGATGATGGTTATTATTATTCATTAGTATATTATATTTTATAAATGGGGAAAGTGTGACACTCAGAGTCTGAATGACTTGTCCCGGACAACACAGTGGTCTCATCACTTTACTAGTTTTTTAAACCTTTTTTAAGATTTTTATTTATTTATTTATGCATATAAGAACTGTGGGTAGGTCAGAGGTGCGGGTTATAGGGGGCAGTGAGAGGTTCCATAAGAGAAAGAGTGGGGAGCAGAACAGGCAGACTCACTGAAATCTACTGCAGAGGGGAGCAGCGGGTGAGGCAGGAGAGGTCTGCAGAGCCATGTGGGTAGCTCCCTGGCTGGGCATCAAACTCATGCCACAGTGGCTGGTGATAGCTTGATCGTGCTGAGACTTTAACCCCTGTGCCATCAGGGAGGCCCCAGTTTTTTAAACTTTTGAAGAAGTTTAATTTACTGGCTAAATGTTAATGGTTCACTTATGACATTTATAGCATTCTCCTATTTTCTCTTTGTGTGTGTGTGCGTGCATGTGTGTATGTGTGTGTGTGTGTGTGTATTGTATTATTTCCACCTTGAATTTAGGTTCTTGTCTAGATCTACTGTAACTGCCTTTAGGCCCTTATTTACTCAGTGTCCTCTTCTGTAAAATGATGGTCTGTATTAAAATTCAACAGGCTCTTCCTATATTCTATGATGCAGAATGTTTATATTTGATGGTGAGCATCACAGCATGAGTGTTTTTGTTTGTCTATTTTCAAGCCCAGATTATTTTACTCATGACAGTAATTCTATTTAGTAAGTATGGTTAATTTATTATTTTTTAAGATGTATTTTTTATTTATACAAGAGCTGGGGTACAGGCCAGAGGCACGGGAGGTGAGAGGATTCACCAGAGACAGAGTGGGGAATAGAACAGGCAGATCTACTGAATCTACTGCTGAGGGGAGCAGTAGGCGAGACAGGAGAGGTCTGCTGTGCCATGTGGGTAGCTCCATGGCCCACTGGAGATCAAACTGGTGCTGGAGCGGCTGCAGATAGCTTCATAGTGTGGTGCTTAACCCCTTGCACCACCAGGGAGGCCCTGGTTGTGACTTTAGAAGTTGACATTACATTTGTGGAGAAACCCAGGAGCTACAACACAGCAGAGTGAGTACAATGGTACGAGGATGCATGGGAGAAAAGACCCAGGCAGTTCTGTCTGATGAGAGGAGGAAGAGCTCCACAGTGGAAGTGGTGGTTGAGTTTTGTGGGATGATTATAAATTTCCACAGTGGCAAGAGTTGCCTGGGTGGGGATGTGACTGAGGAAACAGGTCCAGAGTCCTTCTGGCACATGAGAACATGATTTGTGAACTGCAGACTTGATCTGATGACAATTATAGGGGCACAGGCAGAAGGTTGGGGAAAGTCTGGAGAACTAAGTCTGGTTCTGGTTATAATGGATGGTGTAACCATGCTGGAGTTTGGACTTACCTCGGTTCTGACGCAACAGGATATGATCAGATTTGAAATTTTACAAAGATCGCTGCGTAATAAAACATTTGTAATATGGTCCATGTCATGCCCTGTAGCTTCTCTGTTATTTGATATCCATAATATGATTAACATTTACATAGGCTGTGAATAGGAGTAACATCAGGGTTGCAAAAACCCGAATGGAGATTGTTGCCAGGTGCCAGGGGTAAGATGATGAGCATCTAAATTAAGGCATGGTAATGGCATGGGGAGGAATAGACAGTTGTAAGTGATCTCAAGGAGGTAGAAAGTTAATTCTCTATTAAATGATGGTGGGAGAGCGATGGTGAGCAAGAACATAATACTTGGGAACCAGGCAGAGGGAGGAAGTTTTGTGCAGCCAGATGATGAGATTTGCTTTGGACATGTTAAATTTAGAATGCCATGTGATATCTGTGGGTGAGATGTTCAGTAGAGCATTGGACAAATATGGGTCTGGTACTTGAGTGCAGAAAATCATGCATGCTTAACAGAGCTGTTCTCAGCCATTTGAAAACTGACATCTCCTTTATTGAACCAGTAGTAATGTCCTTATAATTCATAGATAATATGCACATATACATTTTTTTAATAATCCAAATAGTACCAAATAAAGAAGAAATATAAAGAAATAATTGTTTGAAAAAAAATTTAACATAAACACGCCTACAGTTATAGTGACTGTACACACACACGCACACACACATATTCGCAAGGTTAGTCTCTGCCGTATGTATTAATTTTTCATTCATTCAACAACTCTGCATTGAATGCCTTCTAGGTGATAAGTACAGCAGTAGGCACTGGGAAAATAACAGTGAAATAAGAGACACAATCTGCTTTCAGGGAATTTACATTCTCAAACAGAGCAAGAGTGACAACAAGCAAATAATATGCTTTCTTATGGCAATAAGAGCTATGAGAAAACAGCCTAGGCTGTTGGGATAAAGTGTGGTGGTAGTTATGGGGGGGGGTTATTTCAGATGACAAGCCAGGGAAAGTCTCTTTAAAATAAGAAAGAGGCAGCAGGTGGAGGAACCAGCAGTGATCCAAGATGGAAGAAAAAAGCTGAGTGTGTTGAGGACCACAAAGGAGATCAATGTAACAAAAGTGTGGTATTTTAAGATGAAATCACAAAAGTAACCATAGGTTATATCAGGCAGAGCCTTGAAGGTCCAAACAGGAAGTGGAGGTTTGTTCCAAGTGCCATACTAAACCACCAGAAGATTTTAATCAGAGGTGTGATGTGATCTGATTTACATTTTCAGAAGTGTGTTTGGAGACTTCCAAATGTACTGCATATTTCTACATGAAATATAATCCCATTCAAATGGGAAGTAAATCTGTTCCATTAAAAACAACTAGGAATTCTGGATAATTACATATTTTTAATGCTTCAAGATCTTCCAAAGTGGTAAGAAATTTGTAGATGCAAAAATGAAATAAAAGTTGGTCTCCTAGGAGGTAGATCCCTGAAGCTGGCAAAGAGCATTTGCTTAACACTAGTGAACTTTAATCTCTGTTTGATTGATGCACGGGACATAGAGCTGGCCACCCAAGTTGGGAACGTAATAGGAAACCTCACATAAAGTGAGGACCCCCAGAGGATGGATTATAAAGAGTGAACAAGAAATAAAACCACAGTGCAGAAAGAGAAAGTAGGAACTCCCACACAATGTTGGTGGAAACATAAAATAGTCTGAGCACTTTGGAAGATAGCCTGTGGTTTCCTATGACCCAGCAATTCTGTTCCTGAGGTCTTTACCCAAATGACATGAAAACATATGTGGACAAAATGACTTGTAAGGAAATGTTCATGGAAGTTTTATTTATAATAATCCCAAAGTGTTCATCGACAAAAGAAAGGATCAACAATTGTGGTGTATGCACCCAACAGAATACTAACAACAAAAAAAAGGAACACGGATACATCTAGCAACATGAATAAATCTCGAAAACATTATGCTAAGTGAAGGAAGCCTCACAGAAAAGAGCACAAATTGTATGATTCTATTTTTATGGAATTCTAGAACAAGTTAATCTAAGGAGGAAAAAATCAGAACAATTGATGTGTCTAATACTGGAGATGGGAGACAGGGACAACCTGAAAAGGAGCATGAGAAAATTTTGGGATTATGTTTACATTCTATATCTTTTATTTTATTTTATATAATTCTTGCATCATTTTTCATTTTTGCACAATGTTTGCATTTTCATCTTGTTTATAGTCCCCATAAAATTCCCACCCCCCTTATTTTTACCCTAATCCCTCCCCCAACTTACCCCCTGTAGTGTGTCTCTGGTTTATAGTTGCTTGTTGATTTTTACTTTATTTTAATTAGTCTTTTTCCTGGCCCCTTATTTAGATTTTCTAAATTCCTGCTATGAGGGAGACCATCTGGTATTTTTCTTTTTCTTTCTGGCTTATTTTGCTGAGCATGATCCCTTCCAGCTCCATCCATGTTGCTGCAAATGGCAAGAGTTTATCTTTTTTGAATGCTGAGTAATATTCCATGGCGTATATGCACCACCTCTTCTTGATCCAGTCATCTATTTTTGGGCATTTGGGTTGTTTCCATAGCTTAGCTATTGTAAACAGTGCTGCTATAAACATAGGGGTGCAGGTGCCCTTTTGAATTAATGATTTTGTGTCCTTTGGGTAAATACCTAGCAGTGGAATTGCTGGGTCGTATGGTAGCTCCGTTTTTAGTAAACGGAGGAACCTCTAGCTTTCCATAGTTGGACCAGTTTGCACTCCCACCAACAGTGCAGGAGAGTTCCTTTTTCTCCACATCCTTGCCAGCATTTGTTGTTGCTAGTTTTTTTTTAATATGTGCCATTCTCACTGGTGTAAGATGGTGTCTCATTGTAGTTTTGATTTGCATTTCCCTGATTACAAGTGATGTTGAACATTTTTTATTCCTCTTTGGAGAAGTTTCTTTTTAGCTTTTCTGCCCATTTTTTGACTGGTGAATAGAAAATCCAGAAACAACCCACAGATTTACAGTAAACTAATCTTTGACAAAGGAGCAAAGAATATGTAATGGAGCAAAGAAAGTTTGTTCAATAAATGGTGCTGGGAAAACTGGGTCGCTACATGCAAAAGAATGAAGCTTGACCACTACCTCACACCATACACAAAAACCAACTCAAAATGGATTAAAGAACTAGACATAAGACCTGAAACCATAAAATATATAGAAGGAAATATAGGCAAAACACTACATGACATACACTTCAAAGACATCTTTATAGACACATCACCAAAAGCAGTGACAGTAAAGGTAAAGATAAACAGCTGGGACTACATCAAATTAAAGAGCTTCTGCACAGCAAAAGAGACAGTAACCAAAACAAACAGACACCCCACCAACTGGGAAAAAATTTTTGCACACGACACTAATGATAAAGGACTGATCACAAAAATCTACAAAGAACTGATGAGACTCAACAAAAACAAAGTAATTAATCCAGTCAAAAAACGTTCTATATCTTGATGAAATTGAAACCTATAAAGCAGGAAGCTTAAATTTTGTAAATTTAATTTCATTTAAATTTTTAAAAATATTTATTTATTTACTTATGCTTAGAAGAACTTGGGGTACAGGCCAGAGGTATAGAGGGTGAGAGGATTCACCAGAGACAGAGTGGGGAACAGAACAGGCAGACTGACTGTAATACACTGCTGAGGGGAGCAGTGGGTGAGGCAGGAGAGGTCTGCTGAGCCATATGTGGGTAGCTCCCTGGCTGGGATCCAACTCAAGCCTCAAGCAGCAGCAGTGATAGCAGAGACTTAACCCCTAGGCCACCAAGGATGCCTCATTTAAATTTTATCCGCTAAAAAGAAAGAACTGTAAGCAAATATTGGCTTAATAATACACAAGCATGCTGACATGCTTAGGGGTGACATATATTTCAAATATCTTAAAAACAAGATGGAGTGATGAATATGGGGGTGGAAAAGCATAGGTAGACAAGTAATAAACAGGTATACTACAATATTACTTTTCATAATAAAATAATGGGAAAAGAAACAAATCATGGAAATGTACCTGTCTTGGTTTTCATTGGAGGTGGAAAACAAAAAATAACTCATTGTATCCCTAAGAATAATTGCATTTAAATGGACTTAGGTTGTTCACGACCACAGGAAACTGGGAGAAACGGGTACCTACAAGAAGAATGCCAGTTCAACCCAGGGCTCCAAAGAGGCTCTCAGGTAAAATTTTAAGTAAAATGAGCCCATAAACAAAAATCCATCTGAAAAATTCTTCAAGGAAATAAGAGGTCAGTGAGGAAGAACCAGCAGAAAAAAACAGATCACAGAATAGGAAGTATTTGAATTTTCATGTAGACTATATATAATGTTTAGGCTATCTAAAGAAATAGGAGAGATATGATTATGAGCAGAAACTCATATTTTATTAAATGCATTATACAATAAGACAACTAGAAATAAAAAAATAGACATTTACAACTTCGTGGATGGAGAGATCAGCATACAAGGCAGAACTTAAGAGCTTTCTGCTCTGCAAGATTAAGAGATGGGTAATAAACAAAGAGGTTAAAAGTCAAGGAAGAAAGAGATGGAAGGTTGAACTTGTATCAAATTAAAATTGGAAGGAAGCAGAGAAAGAATAAGAGGAGGAAATAGTTTGAGAAATGCTGAGAAGTGTGGGCAGAATTATTAAAAGACATCAATCCTAAGACTCAGGATACTAAAAATATTACAAGAAGGATAAATAAATAGAAATCCATCCCCCAGAAAAAGTAAAATTGCTTAAAACCAAAAAAAAAAAAATGTATTTTTTTCCAACTGTAATGACAGCTTTATTCCACAATGAAAAAGGAGACATCTTGAAACTAGCAGGACTACAGAGGACCTAATTAACAAACTTAATATGATAGCTCCAATAGGTAAGTTTCAAACTATATACTTCCAACAAAAAGGCATTTTTTAAAAACATTTATTGAGGTAATGTTGTCATACATTACAGTATATGTCTTAGGGGTAAGGGTTTACACTTCTACAATTGCATGTTATTTTACCAAATGCACCATCAAAGCCCCAGCAACCATCCCTTAGTGCCCCACCCCCAACCTACCCCAAGCCCCTTCTGGAAGCCTTAGTCATAGTCCATTGAGCTCTTCCCCCCTCCTATTTTTACTCCTTCTCTCTCCCTATCCCTCCATCCCCTTCTGGATGCCTCGGATCCTTGGTCAATTTTCAAAATTTGTCTTCGCCTAACCTTTTGCTTGTTTTCTCTATACGCTACATATAAGTGACAACATCTGGTATTTATCTTTCGTCTAACTTACTCCAATTAGTATAATCCTTCTAGCTCAGTCCTTGTTGCCACAAATGGCATGAGTTTATCTAAAAAAAGCATATTTTTTACAATAATGACTCCTATTTTATTGCATCTAGTCGACATATTTTAAGATAAGGAAAGGATATTTTAAAGGTAGTCAAAGAGATAACTGGGTCACCATGAATAAATGGCAGATTTACAAGTGACTTCTTCAAGAAACATTAGAAGCTAGAGGCAATGGAAAATACCTTCTTTTAGAAGAACACAATTGTCTTCCTACACACCCAGGACAATATTCATTGTGAAACTATATTTCAGGAATGAATGTCAAAGAAATACATTTTCAGGTGTGTCACTTCTGTTCACACTTCTCTGATCACATCAGTTTGGACAATAATGCTTTACATTGAGGTTGTAAGTGTCCAGAAGAAGAGAAATCTGGATGAGTAGTAATTACTTTGCTGTAGAGGGTAAGATGCACAGGTGATTAAAAACAATAAAAAGCAAGTCAAGTTAGGAACAGAAAATTCTTGAGAGTGGCTACCTTCAACAATATTAATTGGTAATGTTCTTCTTTAAAAAAGAATGCATGATTGTCCTACACTGTGTTTGTTTTTATTATTCATTTTTATTTTACATATCATTTATGTATAAAATATATAAGATTCATGTTGATAATCATAAAAACAACACCAAATGTACTCATCCCCAGTTTAGGAAAGAGAATATGAATGCATATGATGCTATATATATGTTTGATAAGAAAAGCAGTAAGATAAGAATTCTCTTTCTAGGGCCTCCCCTGGTGGCGCAGTGGTTGATCGCTGGGTTGCGAAGCTGCCCACAGCCTCTGTAGCGCCGGTTCGATCCCCGGCCACCGGGGAGGGTCCCACATGGCGCGCAGACCTCTCCTGCCGCCCGCTGCTCCCCTCAGGAGTGTATTTCGTCGCTGCCTGTTCTGTTCCCTGCTCTGGCTCTGGTGAATCCTCTCACCCTCCTGCATTTCTGACTGTACCTGGAGCTTGTATAAACAAACAAATAAATAAATAAGTCTTTAAAAAATCAAAGAATTCTCTTTTTATTTATGTGTATTAAATATTAATAGTGAAGATAACAAAGCAGACAGCTACTGTAAGAATCTTGGGGAGAGGTCAGGGCATGAGACATAAATTAGGAAGTCATGAGCACACAGGTGATATATTTCAACATTTGTAGTACTAAAAGTTATAAATTTTTTTAATATATTCACATATATCAAGTTGGAGTTTTGGAAGGAGGCAGCTATATTACATAAATTATGGTATGCAGAATGGAATAACATGCAGCCATTAAATAAGGATGCAGATGTACATAGACTGATACTGAAGATGGTCAACATATGCCATTAAATAAAAAAGCAAATGGCATATGTATTGCATTGTAGGATTATGTAAGGAAATAATCACATCAGGCGATTGCCCCTGAATGGGACATTTATGGAAGACATACAAGCAGGTGGCGACAGTGGTGGGATGGAGCGGTCCGGAGGTGGGATAGAGGCATGAGGGGTTAAGTGTCAGCACTATGAAGCTCTCCGCAGTTACTGCAACAGGAGTTTGATTTCCTGGCCAGGGAGGTACCCACATGGTGCAGCAGACCTCTCCTGTCTCGCCCGCTGCTCCCCTCAGCAGTATATTTCATCAGTCTGCCTGTTCTGTTCCCCACTCTGTCTCTGGTGAATCCTCTCACCCCCACACCCCTGGCCTGCACCCCAGCACTTGTATGCATAAATAAATAAATCTTTAAAAAAATTTGAGCCAATCAAAAGTGAACAGCACCACACCTATTACTCTACCTGCATCTATACCTTTACAGCTTGCCTTCTTTCCTCTTAACACAGATGGCTGCTCATTTTCCAGCCTCTCCTGAACACTGACTCATCTCTTCCATCTATTAGGCTCCTGCAGTTGTCTGCTGTCCTGTGTCATTAATATTTTCCTTTCAACCTGGTATTTTTTCTTACTACTATAATTTTCTATTTTAAAACACCCTCTTTACACTCCCTCCATTCTCTGCTTCTGCTAATAGAAAATTCTGCTTTGTCTGTTCTGTCTACAATGGCTGTCTCTCTTGCTTTCATCACCTACATTCCTGAACTCAACACAAACAGACTTTGTCTCTCACAGCTTCATAAAATCTCTCCTGTCTAGGTCAGCGTTAACCTCCATATTGCCAAACCCATTGTTAGATTTCCAGATTCTCATCTTTCTTAGTTAATCAGTAGCTCTTGACACAGTTAATTACTTCCTCCATCTTGAGGCATTTTCTCCATGTCATCTCTTAAATTTCCTTAGCAGCTGTTCCTTGTCAGTCTTCCTCCCTGGAACAGCCTTTTCTTCCTTACTGCTAAGTGTTGGGACACTGCTTTGCCCAGCCTTCAGCATCCTTCCCATTACCTTTAACACTTATCCTCTAGGTGATCTTTTTTTTTTTTTTTAAATCTTTTTATTTTTTTTTTTTTATAGAGGCATGTTTTATTTATTTATTTTGTTTGTTTGTTTGTTTTGTTTATACAAGCACTGGGTACAGTCAGAAGCGCGGGAGGGTGAGAGAATTCACCAGAGCCAGAGCGGGGAGCAGAGCAGGCAGAAGGACCGAAGTGCACTGCTGAGGGGAGCAGCGGGCGGCAGGAGAGGTCTGCGCGCCATGTGGGACCCTCCTCTGGTGGCCGGGGAGCAGCCGGGGATCGAACCGGCGCCGCAGAGGCCGCGGGCAGCTTCGCAACCCAGCGCTCAACCGCTGTGCCACCGGGGAGGCCCTAGGTGATCTTTTTTTTTAATTAATTTATTTATTTATGCATACAAGAACTGGGGTACAGGCCAGAGGTGTGGGGGTGAGAGGATTCACCAGAGACAGAGTGGGGAACAGAACAGGCAGACTGACTGAAATACACTGCTGAGGGGAGCAGCGGGTGAGGCAGGAGAGGTCTGCTGTGCCGTGTGGGTAGTTCCCTGGCCAGGGATTGAACTCGTGTTGCAGTGGCTGCCATCGCTTAACAGTGCTGAGACTTAACCCCCTGTGCCACCTGGGAAGTCCTCCACTAGATGATCTCTCCCTTTGTACTGAAGTACATTCTTTATCTTTACAACTCACATACAATTGTCAGAATAGACTAGATTTTTTTTCCCCATCAAACTACCCTTAAACTCAATGTTTTAGAACAACAAAGATTTGTTTCTTTTTCCCTTAGAATTTTCACTGAGTCAGGCGGGATGTTGACATGGCCATAGTTACCTCCATAGGAGGAGGGCCCGGGGTCAGTCACACACTTTTATTTTTGCATAGAAGAACTGGGGTGTAGACCAGAGGTGTAGGGGGCTGAGAGGATTCACCAGAGACGGAGTAGGGGAGCAGAATAGGTGGATCTACTTAAATACACAGCTAAGGGGGCCAGCGGGTGAGACAGAAGTCTGCTGTGCCATGTGTGAGTTAGCTCACTGGCTGTGGATCAAACTCAGGCCTTAGCAGTGATAGCCCTAAGATTTAACCCCTAGGCCACCTGGGAGGCCCTCAATCACACTCTTAACGCTTGAAAGTTTTCACCTGAAGTGAAGGAATCACTTTGCTCTCATTTCATTGGCTCTCTTGGGTCACATGACTGTGCCTAACAAGAGAGAGGCAGAATGGACAGTAGGTTCACCATGGACCTAGAAGGAGTGACCCAGAAATAATGGTGAGTAGCTTTTATGGTCACAACAGACCTCTCAGACTCTGAAATGTCTAGATGGACCAAAGTGCCTACTTGACATCTTCTGCCCTTTTTTTTTTTTTAACAGTTTTTTTTTTTAAGGTTTATTCATTTATACAAGAACTGGGGTACAGGCCAGAGTTGTGCAGGGTGAGAGGATTCACCAGAGACAGAGTGGGGGGCAGAACAGGCAGACTGACTGAAATACACTGCTGAGGGGAGCAGTGGGGAGGCAGGAGCGGTCTGCCACACCATGTGGGTTTCTCCCCAGCCGGCCAGAAATTGAACTGGTACCACAGAGCCTGCGGACAGCTTCACAGTGCTGCACTCAACCAGCTGCACGACCAAGAAGGCCCATCCTTTGTCCTTTTTATAGGCAACTCAAGCCATTGGAGTCATCTTTGGCTACTTTCTGTTTCCCATCTCCAATTTATCTATCTGCAAATTCTTTTGGCTCTTTCATGAAATAAATACAGATTACGATCACTCCTCATCCCTTTATTACCGCCATTCTAGCGGTTTCTCTGTTTGCCTTTCCATAGTCTATCCTTCACCGAGGTGGAGTCATCGCCCTGAAATATCTCAGTCCTCCTGGGCTCAGAACCTTATCTCGATCACCATAAAGTCCGAAGTCATCATGAGCTACAAAATTCTACACGCTCTGCTACTCCCTGCCACAGCCTCCACCTCATCCCCTACCTCTGCCCCCCTCACATTCCCCACTGCAGCTGTGCTTTCTACCTTGCTCTTCCTTAAACACCTTCTTTGCACCTACAATTTCCTGTGCCTGAAATGAAGATTCTTCCCTTGAAGACTTGCTCCCTTACAACATCTTAGTCCCTGTGTAAGTATCATCATGTCCAAGAAACATACGCTACTGTTATAGGACAGGGAGAGGGGCAGCCCAAACCCCGCAAACCTGCCTATTCTACATGGGTTCTGCCATCCGCCGCATCAACACAAAACATAGGAGACTTTAATGGGAAGGAACTTTAATAAAACTAGGAAACAATACAGGTAAGGCAAAGAGTCTAGTTTCTAAACGAAGCACCCAAAGTTACCCATCCCCTCGTGGGTAAAACTCCATCCAAATGGGATCGGCCCAGAACAAGGCCCCAAAGCCTGGCACAAGTCTAAAGCATCTTCCAGTGGGGACCCACAGAAAAGGGTCAGAAACAACCAGACAAGCCCGGAAGGAAAAGAGCAAAATCAACATCAAGATAAAAGCTGCCATGGTCACCTCCCCACGGGTCTCACCCACATCTGTGTCACCCAGTCCATGACCAAAAGACAAGCACAGTTTCTTTACGTGTCTCTAGGCTCCATGCGCCTCTTCCAGGTCTCCTGGCTCCATCCTGCTTCCTTCCTCCCTCAGTCTCTTCTTCAGCTTCTCCTCTTCCTGCTCAGCTCCACCCTCCCTTGGGTGGGGCAGGGAAACTCCCCCTTTCCTGGGGACCACCCTGTTGCACTACCTCTATCACTCTCTACTGCTTTTCCTATTTGCTTTTTTTTTAAAAAGATTTATTTATTCATTTATACAAGAACCGGGGTACAGGCCAGATGCACGGGAGGGTGAGAGGATTCACCAGACAGAGTGGGGAGCAGAACAGGCAGACTGACTGAAATACACTGCTGAGGGGAGCAGCGGGTGAGACAGGAGAGGTCTGCTGCTCCATGTGGGACCCTTGCCAGCTGGCCGGAATCGAACCGGCGCTGCAGAGACTACAGACAGCTTCACAGCGTGGAGCTCAACCACCTGAGCCACCAGGGGAGGCCCCCTATTTGCTTTTTGTTATTGTTTTTGCACCTACCAGAAAAGGATCTTATTTGTTTGTTAGTTTTTAGTCTCTGCTGCTTCTAGAATGTAAACCCTGTCATTTTTTTAATCAAGGCTTTATTGTTTTCTATTCCTATATCCCCAATGCTTAATGCAATGCCTAGTGAGCATTAAACACCTAGTAAATATTTTTGAGATGAGTAATTAAGAAAAATAACAATTAAAAGCTCTCCCCTTTTTGCATGCTATTAATCTCCTTGCTCTATGATTTACATTATCATCCTTTATGAGCTATCACCTGCCTTTCACAGGGGAGGAAATAGAGGCTCAGAGGGCATAGAATCTGCCTAAGGTCACTCAGCTGGCAAGTGGTGAAGCTCCATCTTGGCCTTGGTTCAGTCGGCTTCCAGGTTCATGCTCCTAGCCATCATATGCGAATGACCTTGTCCTGCCATGCTTTTGGCAAACTCCCTAGTGAGCAATCTATTAATGCACTCTTAAATTAGAACCTAAAAGTAAGGAAGGATTAATAATTAAATGTTACCATAAAGAAGAACGAGGTGGGCCTGGAGGATTGCGAGCTTTAAATGGAATGAAAAATAGATTTGGGAATTCTCTTGAATTTAGTCGGCCCTATTGGATCCAAAAGCATCTAGAAAAACATTTTCATACTTAAACAGTGACCTGATATAAGACCGAAGCCTCCAAAATAACTCAGTGCCCTTGGCCAGTCTCAAGATAAACAACCAACCAACCTCTGGTCATGTTTCTTTCTTTTCTTCTGCTTTCCTCTTCTCTCTTCTAATCTCTCCTGTTTTCTTATTGAGGTATAAATGAGAAATTGGTCCAGTGTGTCTGTGACCAGACTTTGACCCTCACAATTCAGCTGGCTGAAAGGGCAGTGGGATGTTGAATGCATCTTCTAAAATTGCTTCTGATCTAAGCTATCTGGTGACGTGACTGGAAAGTTCAGAGAGTGCTGTGTCACTCTGAGCGTATTCTGTTTCCCTGGAACGAGGACATTATTGGCTCTGTCTTCTACAAACAGCCACATTTCTTATTAATAGGGTTCCTTTTCCACAGGGCCATGGATTATTGATGGATCTGACTGTTAGGCAAGGCCCCCTGTTGCCCTAGACAAGTAGCTTCACTTTGGCAGGCAGACATGTACCCTCACTGCTGCCCAGTGCAGACTCGCCCAAGGCAATGCCCAAGACAATGCTGCCCTAAGGCAGAGAACCTCTTGCCTGACCCAGTGAATAGAGGAAGGGGTCAGGGGGTCAGATGTCATCACTCTCGATATTTCTCAGGTTGACCAGAAGCTGTCCTGGACCTAGCATCTGAATCCTTCTCTCCAAGCTTTCTCTCAAGTCTTTCTTCTCTCAGTTTAGACATTTGATGACATGCAAACATGCACTGAAATGTGGCAAGTTCTAGAAGATCTATTGTGAGATAAAGTAATGCTTGCTTAATTAAAGCAAAGGAATGCTTGCTTAATTAATCTTCTTATCTCCTTTTCATATATGCCTTAAGAGCTGCTCGGTGAGAAACATGGTAGGAGGGACTTTATTTAAAATCACAGTGTTGTTTTTTACTTTATTAAAATAGTCTGTTTCCTGATCCCTTATTTAGATTTTATAAATTCAATAAAGTAAAAATCAAAATTAACAGGCAACCAGAGACACAAGACGTGGGGGGAGAAGGGAGTAGGATCAAAACAAGGGTGGTGGAAATTTTACGGGGACTGAAACCAAGATGAAAATGCATACATTGTACAAATATGAAAAATGTTGTAAAAAATATATAAAATTTAAAATTAACATTAATTAAAAATTAATTAATTGAAAAGATATTTATTAATTAAAATACATTAATAAAATATTAATTAATTTAAAATATATTTATATATTTGTATTTAAATAATTTATATTAATATTTATATTTAAAAGAGAAATCACAGTGTTGTTATAACTGGAAGGAAGGGACTCCTGAGTTTATGTAGACAATTTACTGACAACAAAACTGTAGACAAAGAAGTAAAGTGTCTTGGTTAAGTATAGGATGGTGATTACTGGGGGACATGGGTTGAACTTGCAGTCTTTGTGTTGCAAGAGAAGTAGGGGGCGATGTCAAAAAACAAGGGTCCTCAACCTGATCCCCCCAGGTTCTTGACAAAGATGCAGGAGAGAATTCAGGGTCCAGTTAGGTAGCAGTTAAACAAGATTTATTCCAAAGCAAATCAAAAAATGAGAATGCCTTTATTATGGTCTCTTGCCCATTTTTTGATTGGGTTTTCTGTGTTTTGTCTTTTTATTTTTTGCATCATATAAGAACTTTGTGTGTTTTGGAGGTTAGCCCCTTATCAGATGTGTGTTGTGCAAATATTTTTTCCTGTTCTGTAGGTTGTCTTTTTGTTTTTGTGATGGTTTTTTTTTTTGAGGCACAAAGGTGATTTAGTTTGAAGTAGCCCCTCTTGTTTATTTTTGCTTTTCTCTCCCTCATCATTGATGGGTTGAATCCCCAAATACATCTTGGTGGTAGATATCCTGTAGTGTGTCTACTGTGCTTTTTTCCAAGTATTTTGTGGTTTTGCTTGTTACTTCCAGATTTGAATCCATTTTGAATTAGGTGGTGCATGGAACATATGCACATATGGAAGAGCAAAAATGTATTGCAAAATTAAAATTAAAAAAAAAAATCTTAAAGAACAGGGTGTGCCTACCAAGGCGTAGGGGCTATGCTTTTATGGCATGACAGATGAAGATGAAGAATATTCATGGATTTTCTGGTTAAGGGGCAGAGATTTCTAGGAATTACATTACCACCTATTTGTGACCTATTGGTGCTCCTTGGAAGTGTCATGGGGTGGTGCTGTGCTTTCTGACATGCTAATGACAAATTAGATATGAGAATGAAAAAGGGCATTAAAAGTAAATACATTTAGGGCTTCCCTGGTGGCGCAAGGGTTAAGTTGAAAACTATGAAGCTGTCAGCAGCCTCTGTAGCATGAGTTCCATCCCCCGCCAGTGAGCTACCCACATGGCGCTGCAGACCTCTCCTGTCTCACCTGCTGCTTCCCTCCCCAGTGTATTTTGGTCCATCTGCCTATTCTGTGCCCCATTCTGTCTCTGGTGAATCCTCTCACCCTCCACACTTCTGCCCTGTACCCCAGTTGGTGTATGCATGAGCACATGAGATTAAGGTTGTTTGAAGGTCAGTTTGATCTGTCCTCTTGGCTTCAGACAGTGAGAACTGGCTCTGACCACCTCTGTCTCTGGGCCATCTTGCTGGCCTGGAGGTTTTCTTTTTCCGTGAGCTGTCTCCTATTCCCCTGTTCTCTGTCCTCATCTGGACTCTCAGTGCAGTGTCCTTCTAATCGTAAAGACTGCTGGTTTCCCTGGGACATAGATTCCTGCCGTTTATTGTCATCATTCACTCTATCCTCTTTTTATCTGGCTATTTATTCTCTGGAGTATATGCCAACCCTAAGAATTTCACCAATGTCCTAACATCTGGCAAGTTAGTTAACAGGTTTAGAAATACCATCCGTCTCCTAAAAAGCTGGGTGATAAATGGTGTCTAATAGCTATTTCACATATCTCACTGACATCTGAATTTCTATTTTATTATTAAAAGTAGTCAGCAATATGTCAGAAATAACCTCTTACAGAGATATATCCTGGGGCGCTGCCACTCATAACTCAGCACACCAATTCCTATTTTTCAGAAATGAGCAAATACAGTCAGGGAAAGAGGAAGAAAGTGTGCTGAGGAAGAAAGTTATATTTCACAAATGAGATAAGAGGATGAAAAAGGGCATTAAAAGTAAATACATTTAGGGCCTCCCTGGTGGCACAAGGGTTTAGATGCAAACTATGAAGCTATCAGCAGCCTCTGTAGAAAAATGAACAAGGATGTAAAAATATAAATAAATAAATAAATAAATAAATAAATTTATACAAAATAAAGTGTTGTGTCAGAAGGCTGAGACTGCCTTGCTGGAGATACCCTCTTAGAAGTGACCAGGCATTTCTCTCACCTCACATTCTAATCATGCCTGTGAGTTGTAGAGCAGAGAAGGGCTGAACTTCTGTGCCCTTCCTGAAATTTCTCACCCACAGACAGCAAGTATATACAAATTGCTGTTTTTGATTTTATACCACAAACTCCTGGAGTGGTCGTTGTACTCATATGGACAATGGAACAGTTAATTAATTCTCTTTATTCAGGTTTAGAGTTCTTCACCCCATGGTGTACAATATTCATTCATTCATTGAGGTAACATTGGTTTACAACACTGGTGTGATTCAAAGGCACAGGAGCACCTCCTCAGATGTGTATCCCCACACCCCCCGCCATGGAGGCCCCACTCTCTTCTACCACAGTCCATTGTACCCCCTTCTGCTCTTCATTTTCCCTTCCTTCTCCCCATCTGGTAACCTCAATTCTACAGTCAATCTGTAGCATTTGGTTTTGGTTTTGGTTTTGTCTGACCTTGTTTGGTTTCTCTAAATTCCAGATTTAAGTGAAAGAATCCAGTATTTGTCTTTCTACTTCTGACTTATTTCACCCAACATAATCCCTGCCAGCTCCATCCACGTTGTTGCAAATGGCAAGATTTCATCCTTTTAAAAACGGTCTCTGAGTTGTATTCCATTGTGTATATATACACCACATTTTTCTTTTTTAAAAGTTTTGGGTTGCGCCTTTATTCACATGCTCTGTTTATACCACATTTTTCTTTTCTTTTTTCTTTTTTTTTAAAAAAGATTTAGTTATTTATGCATATAAGAGCTGGGGTACAGGCAGAGATGCAGGGGGTGAGAGGATTCACCAGAGACAGAGTGGGGAGCAGAACAGGCAGATCTACTGAAATACACTGCTGAGGGGAGCAGTGGGTGGGACAGGAGAGGTCTGCCTCGCCATGTGGGTTGCTCCCTGTCTGGCCGGGAACTGAGCTTGTGCTGCAGAGGCTGCGGACAACTCCACAGCGCGGCGCTCAACCCCTGCACCACCAGGGAGGCCCACCACATTTTTCTGAGCTACCCCTCTCTCCTTGGGTACTTTGGTTGCTTGTATAACTTTATTGTTGTAAATAGTACTGCTATGAATGTAGGAGGGTGTACATTGCTTTTATTTTGCTATTTTTTTTTAGATTTATTTATGCATACAAGAACTGGGGTACAGGCCAGAGGTGTGGGGGAGTGAAAGGATTCACCAGAGACAGAGTGGGGAACAGAACAGGTGGATCCACTGAAATACACTGCTGAGGGGAGCAGCGGGCAAGACAGGAGAGGTCTGCTGTGCCATGTGGGTAGCTCTCTGGCCGGGGATGGAACTCATGATACAGTGGCTGTGTGGACATCTTCACAGTGCTGTGCTTAACCCTTTGCACCATCAGGGAGTCCCTATTTTGCTACTCTTAGAGAAATGTTGCCTCATTCTTTGTTGCACTTGCATATTTCCAGTCTTTTTTAAAAATAACGTTTACGCTTGTATTAACTGACATCTCCTCAGTGTCTGAAAAAAAATCTATGAGCATATTCTAGGTATATCTAACTTTAAATAACTGAAATCATGAAAATGATTAAAATTCTATGATTACCATTGCAAATAATTCCTCTGGAATGATTATAAGAAAAATAACTGATCTATAAAACAGTGAAAAATTTAATTTTTAGAAACCAGAGTCTACTCCTTATTCTTCAGAGATTTTTTTTAAAGATTTATTTATTTATGCATACAAGAACTGGAGTGTAGGCCAGAGGTGCAGGGGGTGAGAGGATTCACCAGAGACAGAGCGGGGAGCAGAACGGGCCGATCTACTGAAATACACTGCTGAGGGGAGCAGCGTGTGAGACAGGAGGGGTCTGCTGTGCCATATGGGTGAGCTCCCTGGCTGGGGATGGAACTCGTGCTGCAGTGACTAGCAATAGCTTGATAGTGCAGTGTCTTTAACCACTCTGTCACCAGGGAGTCCCCAAAGATTTTTTTTTAAGATTTATTTATACAAGAACCGGGGTACAGGCCAGATGCGCGGGAGGGTGAGAGAATTCACCAGAGACAGGGCGGGGAACAGAACAGGCAGACTGACGAAGTACACTGCTGAGGGGAGCAGCGGGCAGCAGGAGAGGTCTGTGCGCCATGTGGGACCCTCTCCGGTTGTCTGGGATCAAACCGGCGCTGCAGAGGCTGCGGGCAGCTTCACAGCACTGTGCTCAACTGCCTGCGCCACCAGGGAGGCCACAAAGATTTTTTTTTTTAAGTCATTTATTCAAAAAATCTGGAAAAAAAATTGATAATGTCAAGAGAATGTTAGTTGCTATGTGCTGGTTATTACAGAGAAGCAAAATCCCAGGAACATGTGGTATATTTAGCATGTTTTATACACAGGAAATGCCCATTAAAGATTAGAGCTTGATGATGATATCACTTTAATAGAGGGGAAAATGGGATACTTGTGACAATAAAGAGTAAGAACAACTCTGGAAATACAAAATAATTCAAATTACAGTTTCAAAATTTTTTATAATTTTAAAGTATTTTTTTTTATAGTTTTAAAGTAATTTATAGACTCCACTGGCTCTATCATTTTATTTTTGGCTGTAAGGTTATGAAGTACTGAACTGGTTTGGTTATATCACACATGTTTGAAATTACACGATCTCAAATATGACACCAATTTATCTTTTACACTTGTAGAAATTCTATCCTTCTACCAAACTATTTCTGTCAGATTCCAAACTGTTATCTAATTAGCAATAACTAGCAATAACTGAAATACGCTGCTGAGGGGAGCAGCGGGCGATACAGGCGAGGTCTGCTGTGCCAGGTGGGTAGCTCCCTGGCCGGGGATCGAACCTATGCTGCAGTGATTGTGGACAGCTTCATAGAGCTAAGACTTAACCCCTTGCGCCATGAGGGAGGCCCCTGAGCATTTTTCTTGAGTGGAAATAAAGGAGTGACAATTGCCAAACCAGAAATTCTTAGCTGAGCAAAGATCCTCAAACCTTTATTACATGGTAAAAAAAAAAAAAAAAAATCCTCCTTAGGAGGGAGCGCAGTGGACTACTGTAGGGGATTGTGGGTGCCTTGGTGGTGGGTGTGGTGTGCTGACAGACATATATCTGAGGAGGTGTGACCCTGTGCCTCTGAATCACATACAGTGCCATAAGCCAAAGTTTTCTCAATAAAAAAATTAAATTAAAGAAATTTTAGATAAAATAAATATCCCTCCAAATGAAAATTACACGATTGATTGTGATTACTCAAACTATCACATTAAGAAATTCTGGTAACCCCCCACACCCCAGAACCACTAAAATTCTCTTCCAAGAATTGTCCTTAGGAGTGACTCTCACACTTCTTACAGAAACTTAGAATGAACTAGAACTAGAGGTACTGGGAGAAAGCAAGTGAAGTGAAATACCTTCCAATAAGAAATGCAACTTCTCTCTGGGGCTGTAGTATTTACATTTCTATAAACAGTGGGGATGCCAGTTAACATTTTATCCAACTGAGCCGGTGTTACATAAACTCAGCGAGGCTGCAGAGCAGAGAATCGCCCTTTCTAGAGGCAGAAATCTCTTTATTTTGGACAATTAAGTGTCTCGTTCTTCTCACTCACATTACTTGGTGCAAGCCTCTGGGGTGCCTCATCCTTTCAGAAATGCATGGGTTGATTCATGCAGTACAGGTTGTATGAAAGCTGACAAGAAATTTTTTTCTGATAGATTTCAGGGCTAATTTTGAAAATGCATTGTTAGAACAGTAATGCTCCTTCCCCACATCCGCACGCTGAAATGTCTCATTCTGAGAAAGCCGAGAGACAACCACTGTGCCAAATGTGGCAGCTGGGAAAGATTTGGGGAAGAAAAAATACAGATAAAGGAAGCCAAGCCTGAGAGGTAAGAAAGACAGCTGGGAGATTTAAGGGACATGGCCTCTAAGCAGCTGAGAGACAACGGTTCAGGGAGAGAATGTTTGCTAGATAAGAGGCTTTGTGCCCGCTGAAGAAATATGCCAAAGATGATAAGGAATGCAGCTGCTATGAAAGCAGGATTATCAAGATCCTTAGTATGCTCAGACATAAAGACATTCAACATGTGTGCTTCGTGGACAAGCCCAGTGACTTCTCTCCCCAGTATTACTCCCCAGACTCTCTCCAAGAGAGGACCAGGCAAAGCTCTTACATGGCCATTTCCAAACTGCTGTGGCTCCTGTTTCTGAGACTTCTTCAAATTCTCCTCCTCCTTTTTCTCCTTACTCTCCTCTCAATTTTCATTTCAGTCAGGCTATCCATGGAGAGGACATGAACTATAACTCGAACTTGAATTATAACTTTAATAACAACATTCTGCATTTACATTCAGAGTCACTATTATTAAAATTGGCAATGTTCATTCAAAGCTTTAATTATTTGACATTCTCTGATGTAAGCTGAAAAATAGTCACTCAGTTGTATAATATGGATAGTTGGGAATAGTAAATCACAGTATTCGTATATTTTCCCCACCATAGCACAAGTGGTCAAGACAGATGAAGAGTCATTATAATCCTTAGTGGATGATTAAACAAATGTCGACCATGGAAATTAAATTAAGAAAATGAGTAGGGAGACATTAATGCTGTGCATCTTTATTAAAGAATTCAATCCTGTATATGACTTCCCTCAGGTCCTTAGATTTGGTTTTGACCTTAGAATCTATAAAATGGAAGACATGTTTACTAAGCTTCCCTTAGAATTTCCAAGACTATCCCCAGTAACACAGAAAGAAACTGGTAAATGACCCTCATCACTTAATCTTTGACTTCATCTATTCACATTTCTGCCCCCTCCACTTGTGGCTTTGGGCAAATTGCATTATCTTCTCTGTCCAATGAAGATGATAATGCTGAGCTGACCAGGATGCTTTGAAGAGTTAAGATAATGTATGCAGAGTTTGGCACAAATAGATGCCAAGTTAATGGCTGCCAAAAATCTAGCTATTTAAAGTAGAGAAGTGAATGTTGGGAAGAAAGAGAACTGTTCAATTTGGTGTTGATTATTACTAGTACTCCATTTTTTCTAATGTTAGGCTTGACAGGATATAACTTCAGAATGTGTTATAGGGCAGGGTATTCCAGGACGCCCAAACCTGCCTGCTCTAAATGGGTTCTGCCATTTGTCACATCAACACAAACATACTCTAGTATGTAAGACTTTTAATGGGAAGGAACTTCGATACAATTAGTGTACAATACAGAGAAAGGAAGGGAAAGAATAGATAAAGTAGTTTTCACATGAAACACCCATTGTTACCCATCCCCTCATGGGTAAATGCCCAGCCAAACAGGGTTGGCCCAAAGCAGGGCAGCTGAGGCCCAAAAGTCTGCCACAAGTCTAAAGCACCTTCGGGTGGGGACCCACAGGGAAGGGGCAGAAGGGGCCAGGCAAGTCTGGAAGAAAAGGGGCAAAATCCAAATCCAAGTGAAGGTAAAGGCTGCCAATGTCAGCCTCCCCACGGGTCTCTGACCCATGTCTGTTTCAAGTGTCTTGTGTTTTCTTCGATGTTTCCCAAGTCCTTGCAAGTACAGCTTCTTCATGTCTCTCTGCTCCACGTGTCTCCTCCGGGTCTCCTTCTGGCTCCCCAACCTTCTTTCTTTCTTCTTTAGTCTCTTCTCCAGCCTCTTCTCCTCACTGCTCAGCGCCACCCTTCCTGGAGTGAGGCAGGGAACTTGGAACCTCCCTTTCCCCTGGTGATCACCCTCTTACAGAAGTAGAAACCAGGTCTGCAGGGAAAACTCCAGACCAAAAGATCTGTGAGGTAAGCTTTAGTACTTACAATCCCTCTTTAGATTTTTCTGGGGCTGCACATACTTGCTTTCACTTCGCATTTGCCCACACACACTCTCCCAAGGTATTATCTTCCCACTGGACATTGATTTATGCCAAGTGCACTGCCCCCATGGCCAGTGACAGAGCATATGGTGTAGCTGGAAAATATTATTGGTGAAGTAGTAGGCATAGTGCAGAAAATTGGCATTAGAAGATTTTTGAAAAGTGTGGTATCCCAGTGATAACAGGCACAGGAAGTACAATTAGAAGTCAGATGAACAGTCAAAAGGGGGGCCTCCCTGGTGGCACAAAGGGTTAAGTCTCACAGCACTATGAAGCAATCAACAGCTACTGCAGCACAAGTTCGATCCCCGGCCAGGGAGCTACCCACATGGCACAGCAGACCTCTCCTGTCTCTCCCGCTGCTCCCCTCAGCAGTGTATTTCAGGCAGTCTGCCTGTTCTGCTCCCCACTCTGTCTCTGGTGAATCCTCTCATCTCCCCTACCTCTGGCCTGTACCCCAGTTCTTGTGTGCAGAAATAAATAAATCTTTAAAAAAAAAAAAAAAGGTCAAAAAGGCAGATCCAACTATGAGAAAGAGTCAAATTTGTTTAGGGCAACACGGAAGGCTTCTTCCGTCCACCTGGAATCTTCCATCCCTTTTCTTCTCAATAATACATTCCTGTGTGCAGAAATTTTTTTCCCTCCACTAATTCAGTGGTTCCTTGCTCATGTGTAGCTGGGGATTGAGAAAGGCAGCTTGTGGCTCTGCCTGAGGAATCCCAGGTGAAGCTTAGAGGGTTCCCCAGAAGGAAGGGTGCCAGAAAGCAGCAGGCTGAGATGGTGTGCATATGGGACTTGACTCCAGGCCATCCCCTTTGAAAATCATGGCTCTGTCCCTGCAGACAGACACCGTGACTTTGGGCAGGCTGCCCACTGCCTTTGCACATTTTTTTACCTGTGTAACAGGGAGACTATTACCTACCTCACATTGTTAGGACGCTTGAATATAAGTACTGGGTGCATGGTTAGCGGTGTGGGTTTTCCCCCTTGCTCCCCTTCATAAACTCTCCATTACTTCTCCAAACTCCCATCCATGGAAGTCGACCAGTGGCAAGACAGAAACCGCAAGGCCCATGCAAATACAGATGTATAAGAGCTCGATTTTCTCAGCCACAAATGGCTTTTCAATACATTGATGGAAAGAGACTGAATTGCAAGATAAATACATGTTCTTAACCATCCTGCCTCTCTTCAGATTGCCTTGTCCGCTTAAATGGGAAGTGACGATAGATAAAAGAATGCCAGTGTTTCCTCTCTCTGGAGACCCAAGGTCTCCAGAGGGCCTTTATCTAATCTTACCAAAGGCACTATAATTGCTTCCGAAAAGTTTTCAGTTACAAAGAAAATACTCCCTTTTTAAAAGTGTCTAAACTTTGCAAGCCAAAAAATGAAGTTAATGCCCCAAATGTCTTTTATATAACTAGAAAACAGAAGAAAACCATGTATTTAATTACTGACTTTTAAATAAGCCCCCACTCTCCACCCCACATGGGTCTCTGCTACCCAGCAGGCCGCCTCATTAATCCTGGCCTCCTGAGACCCGCCCCACATGACTCCCACGTCTACAACTCATTCTCTTCACCTATTTTTAGGAGATTGTTTGGACCTGAGTGGTCCTGGTCTTCATTATTTTCTTCTATATCCTTTTCACATTTTTTTTCCCCAAATTTCAAAAGTACATAAACGTATGCAGAATGAGGATGCTCATCCTCATGTCTTCGCCTAAACTGAGTCGTCTGCAGCACAGGTGAAAGAGCCAGAAGTCAGAGTATTCATACCTGGTTGGGACTGTCAGATGAACAGAGTTTAAAATAGAGCTAAAACACCACTTTCTCCTTGGCCAAGCTGTGTTTCTGTATTTAAAACTCAGTTTGGAAATCAGTTTCAGATATTTGCTCTTTTATGAACACATTATCTGAGGGACTAAGTGAAAAGAAATAACAATTGGTACATAATCCTGGTTTAATGTAACTGGAATTACTGCTGACAGTGGTGGAATGGAATGGTGGAATGGAAAGCAATGCCATTCTCTGACTCACTTATCAATAGGTTAGTGGAGGTGTCTTGGATTTATAAAAACAATGGTATAAACATAGGGGTGCAGGTGCCCTTTTGAATTAATGATTCTGTGTCCTTTGGATAATTACCTAGGAGTGGAATTGCTGGATCATATGGAAGCTCTGTCTTTAGCAGGTTGAGGAATCTCCGCACAGCTCTCCATAGTGGTTGGACCAGCTTGCACTCCCACCAGCAGTGCAGGAGAGTTCCTTTTTCTCCACATCCTTGCCAACATTTGTTGTTGTTAGTTTTTTTAATATGTGCCATTCTCACTGGTGTAAGATGGTGTCTCATTGTAGTTTTGATTTGCATTTCCCTGATTACAAGTGATGTTGAACATTTTTTCATATGCCTGTTGGCCATTTGCATTTCCTTTTTGGAGAAGTTCCTTTTTAGCTCTTCTGCCCATTTTTTGACTGGATTATTTTCTTTGTTTTGTTGAGTCTCTTCAGTTCTTTGTAGATTTTTGTGATCAGTTCTTTATCATTAGTGTTGGGTGCAAAAATGTTCTCCCAGTTGGTGGGGTGTAGCTAAGCTATGGAAACAACCCAAATACCCAAAAATAGATAACTGGATCAAGAAGATGTGGTACATATACACAATGGAATATTACTCAGCAATCAAAAAAGATAAATTCATGCCATCTGTAGCAACATGGATGGAGCTGGAAGGGATCATGCTCAGCGAAATAAGCCAGAAAAAAAAAGAAAAATACTGGATGGTCTCACTCATAGCAGGAATTTAGAAAACCTAAATAAGGGACCAGGAAAAAGACTAACTGTAACAAAAGACTAATTATAATAAAATCAAAATTAAAATCAACAAGCAACTATAAATCAGAGACACACTACGGGGGTGGCGAGAGGGGGGATTAGTGTCAGAATAAGGGGGGGTGGGAATTGTGTGGGGAATATAACCACGATGAAAATGCATACATTGTGCAAAAATGAAAAATGATGTAAAAGATATTAAAAAAATAAAAAAAAAACTATAGCATTGATCTTCTTTCCAGAGGACAAGTGACAAGAAGGGAATGTAAAGAATTTCTTTTGGAAGAAGTTGTCGAGAATGACTATTCTCACCAGAGAGGAACAGTGGGGTGTGGAAAAGGTAAGGGGGAAACATTGGTTGCTGGTGGATGGTCACTGGATTTCTGGTGGAGGGTGTGGTATGAAATGTAGAGTTACAGACGTGAGAACCTGCACACCTGCTGTAAACTGCACCCTCAAAATTAAAAAACAACTTTTGCTAAAAAAATAAAAAAGACCAAATCCTGTGTGATAAGACAGAACAAACTTCTGTGATCAAAGTGATAACTATCTATCATTTTTCTGGCCTAAAATTTCTAAAGTGCTTTTCTCATCTTGATTTATAATTGGGATTTCAAAACCTGGAACTTAAATGACATAGCTGTATTCACTGTTGAACTGGTAAAATTCAACTCAGAACAAATACCAGAACTGAACTTCTGTCCTAACTGCTTCAGCAAAACAAAGTTAGGATTTCCATGGAAACAGGTTGGAACTCTTGAAGGAGAAGAGAGGACAAAAAGTAAGCATGGAAATGCATTTATTTATTTTTTGGTTTCTCTTCACCTTTGTCCCTCCAAAACGCAGGCTGTCATCTTAATGAATGCTTTCAAACCTCAGAGGGAATTAAGAAGAACAATATTTGACAGGAGTGAGGAAGGAGCTATATATAGTTCCCCTGTGAGAGAAATGTATTCCATAATCTGTTCGTCTCCCCTTCCTTCTTTGCTCTATTTGGGCAATCTGCACCTTTTGCTGTTATTTTCATGCTGTTTTTATTGTACAGAAAATTTAGCTATTACTTGGTTGGGGCAGAATAAAGAAATAGCAGGAGGTACAAGTCTGTCCTCTCTTGAAAAGGTTATTTAAGAGGAGACATTTGAGATCCATTTCAAAATTAATGCGCTATATCTTACCTTCACATAATTTCCATTTGCTTAATATGTTAGAATTTCTAGATTTTCTCATATCAGTGGATTCATTTAATCGGTACAACCCGTGGGGTGTAGTAGTAGAGCAAGTATGTTGGGTAGTATCAACTCACCTCTTACCAGAAGGGTTCAAGATCACCCTCCTGGTAAGGAAGCCAGGACTCATTTGCTCTTTGGGTCTCAGATTCATTGTTTTCTCTAACTTTACAAACACAGCTAGTCCGCCAGACCACTGAATGACTCTTTATTAGATATTAAGCATTTCTTTTTATTTCTAGAAATGTATGGTTTGGCATTACAAGGTAAAAATTGTATGCTAGGGTCTCCCTGGTGGCACAGGGGTTAGTCTCAGAGCTATCAAGCTACCACCAGCCACTGCTGCTGGTTCAATCCCAGGCCAGGGAAAAGCAGCCCTCCTGTCTCGCCCACTGCTCCCCTCAGCAGTGTATTTCAGTAGATCTGCCTGTTCTGCTCCCCACTTTGTCTCTGGTGAATCTTCCTCTCCCCGTACCTCTGGCCTCCATCCCAGTTTTAGTGCACATAAAGAAATAAAAATAAATATTTACAAAAAAATATTCTTGCGCTTTCTATATAACTCCTAATATTGACATTGGTATAGATCAGGAAATGCCCCAGAAAAGGGATAGCCAGGGATAGGTGGACTTCTGGCTAATTTTTGACTAGCTTTTTCCAGAACTGTCTGATCTATTTTTAATTGGCAAGTCAAATGATGTTTCGTGTTAAAATTCAGCAATCAATACTTAGTTATTGAAGACAAGGTTGACCTTCCATAAATCTGAAAAAGTAAGTATAGAATGTTTCTTGGAATGCAATAATTGATGCATTGACTGAATTTAGTAACTTAGAAATTGTTTTATGGATTCAGGATAATAGGGATGCACTGACATCCATCTCTAGAGATAAGCCAGGGATACTTTTCTTTGGAAAATTAAAGGCAAATAAAATTTGAGATATGGTGGCTGTAAATAGGATGATAATCATAATGAAATAGAAAGCATCATAGACTCTGCTATCACGATGTCCTGCTACTTACAACTTCTTTTTTCTCTAAGATTTATTTATTTATGCACACAAGAGTTGGGGTACAGGCCAGAGATGTGGGTGGTGAGAGGATTCACCAGAGTGGAGCTCAGAACAGCAGACAGATTGAAATACACTGCTGAGGGGAGCAGCAGGTGAGTCAGGAGAGGTCTGCCACGCCATGAGGGTTGCTTCCTGGCCAGCCAGGGTTCCAGCTTGTGCTGCAGAGGCTGCCGATTGCTCCAAATGCGGTGCTTAACCCCTTGCTCCACCAGGAAGGCTCTACTTATAACTTTTGAAGATATTCCCTAAGAGATCTAGTATGGATTTGGGAGCTATAAACACCAAGAGACCAACAAAAAAAATCCATTCCTTAATTAGCATAACATATACACTTTAGGACAATCAGTGTGATAGCTAGTCATTTGATGTTTTACACAATTTAATAGAGAAAGCCTCTTCCTTGTGGGCAGAAACTAACAAAAGCAAATATCCCCACAGGTAACTTGCACTTTGGTTAGCTTTCACTCCAGGCATTAAAACTGCTATTACATTTACCAAGTACTTACTGTATATGTGGCTATGTGCCACAAAATTGATAGACTTTATCTAATATTTAAATAACCTGATGAGACAGTCAGTATTATTGTCCTGATAGTATAGATGAGAAATTACTAAAAAAAACTTCACTCTTAAAGCTACTTGCTCCAGTTACCAGAATGTGCTTACAAGACTCCAGTGCCAAATCTCAGTTTACCTGTCTCCAGAATCTTGGAGCTACACCAGCTTCTGATTGAGGGTCCTCGCTATATCCCCCTCCTTTTGATTACCTTTCAGTTAATCCATTTCTGGTGATATGAATAGTCCTGTAGGGACGATTGGAAATATTTTCACTAAGTCTACTAAAAAGGTATAAAAACAGGGTGCCCAGAAAGCATTCTGCACCTCTGAGAATACTACATGTAAAATCCTGGCTATTCATTCTTGTCAAAAGGAAAAATCATTCTACCTTTAAGACAAAATTAGAAACAATCAATGCCACAGAAGTTTTTAAAAATTATATTTAATACAAGTGAATAGATTAGAAGATCTGAAATGTTATAAAGCAATATACACAATGAATAAATAATTTGCACAGGAGAGTCATGTCTACATTACATAACACTGTCTAGTATGGGAACACTTAAAGTAAATCCAGTGATAATGGAAAAAGTCCATAAAAATGCTAACCTGTCTTCCCTTGTATGAAATTGTTCAAGTATAAAAATCCAATACAGTGTAAAATAGTATTCAATTTAGTTTAAGAATAAAAATCGCAAGTATTGCAGTTTCAGAAGAAAAATGTAAAGCAGCATTTAAAAACTACATAAACTACACAAGAATAGTGCTGAACTAATGAAGTACCAATAAATGAGATCTACACGAGCAAAAATCAGAGAAGGAAGCATGAAATTAGCCATAGAGTCTGCTTTAAAAAAGTAAAAACTAAAATAAACTAAAATGTGTTAATGTAAGAGTACTCTTATACAGTGCACATATGAATTTAAATAAATCCAAGTCAACATCTTTAGTTGAATAGGTTAATATTTAATATGCTACATCTAGACCTACTAAATAATTTATGCCATGAGATGAATACATAATTTTACAGTGTCACATCTAAAGTTCCTTTCTTTAGAGTGCAGCATAGTAAAACTTAAAAATAAATATCTTAAATAGCATTACTATTAAGGCACAGTATAAACCACATTATCATTAACCTTTGAAGAATTGTGATCTCAGTAACCTTGATGTCTCATGTCACTAATAAATAGTTTTAAATATGACTCTGAAATACATACTAAAAAGTGTAAAATTATCTCAAAAGGGAAAAAAATAAATGTCCTTAAGACAGTCCTTAAGGGTTTAGAATCTGCAAACTTTGCCTGCCTTTATTCATAAGCCACGAGTCGACACAATAAATAGAAAGAGAAGGCTGTTGTAGTAAAAGCCTGATCCTATTTCAGAATCAGAATTGCTGACACCAGCAGATACAAGTTTCCCAAAATTGAAACAGGATGGGGAGAGGGATTAGAATGTGACAAGCTCATCAAACAAGCACAAGTGATGTGTTCTTTCCAGAACTGTGTGTTATTGATTGTCTGTACAGCTGTTGCACCCATTAATTCCACATCACTTGCTCCACAGCCCCTCTCATCCAACAGGATAGATGAGAAAATAACTTTGGTGCCTGTCCACCATTGTACCCACTGCCACGCTCCTAGCTTGATTGTTCGATGCCCGTTTCTGAGTGTGTAAGAACATGACCTTCTTACTTGAAAAAGTTCGGTAGGCCATAGCGACTGCTCAAAATGACAATCGGTGCTGTCACCATTTTTTTTTTTTTAAATCTGCGTTGAAATGTACTTCAAGCTACATATTGCTCACTCTGAATTCCCTGGTTCAACTAGATTCAAATAGCATTTTCTAACTTGTAAAAGGCAGTTTGCTTCCCTGATACTATAAAAAGAGCAAAAATAAAAATTCCATTATAAAAGTGAAGTTCCGTTGTGACTCCTGCCATCCTTCCTGGTGGCCTCTCCTTTACTCAGGCCCTTTGGATCCATTTCCAGAACTGCGCCCCACCCCTGTCTTTCTCACGCCTTTCTCATCCAGAACACTCTCGGAGTATAAAAAAAATAAGAATCTGCTTCACAATAGCATAACTTTTTTTTTTTTTAAAGCTGTTAAGTCAATGTTAACTCTCTCATTAGCTACGAAAAAATTGGAACATTGGGAGGCCAAGAGAAAACAATTCAACTTTGATCACATGGCTGGTCTATTGCATTCGGTCTGTCTGCAGCTGCTGGGGCTGATACTGGCCGAAGGCGGCTGCGGCTGCAGCTGCTGCCGCGGCTGCAGCAGCTGTCCCAGGTGCCGCGGCGGTGATGGGCTGCTGGACTGCATAGCCGTAGCCCCCAGCGGTGACATAGCCGGCCGCAGCTGGAGAGGCCGCATAGGGGTACTGGTCATAGGCGGCCGCGGCTGCAGCCGCAGCTGCAGCCGAGTATTGTGCGTACGCAGCTCCAGTGTAGTCAATGTAAGGGGTGGTGGAGGCAGCAGCTGCAGTCGGCTGCACGTGTGGAATGACCACTCCAGGCTGCACAAAAGCCTGCGGATAGACATAATGGGCAGGGATCCTGTTGAGAAACGGAAAACAAAGTCAGGTCGTATTCGCCTCTCGTCCGGACGGTTGCATGGCTTGTTCAGAGATAAGACAAACTCAAATTTAGTGGTTATTATGAGCATAGGGTTGCCACGATATCGACTTTCCAGTGGTCTGGTGGTAGCCAGATTCGTGGAGTGCTCAAAAAGGAATTCAGCCACAGAAATAAGCTCCCATACCTGTGGAGTTTTTATTGATGATCATTTCGAGGCGCGGCAGATCGCTGAGCAAAAGTTTGGAAAATCAGGCAAGGCTTAGGAGGGCTACGCGCCTAAGAAGCAGCTCATGAGTGCTGATTTAAGACTTTGGAAAGTTTTGCCATGAGTGGCTAAGACAGAACTCCTCAGCAAATAGGATCATTCTTAGCCCTGAATGGAGGACTCGAAAGGGTCATCCGTGATCACTCAATTCCGTGATGGCCCAACTATGTCAAAACGCTCATAAATTTCAGCAAAATCCACGTGTCCATTATCATGGCAACCCTACTTGAAATTGCTATGCAGACTCAGCACACATTAATCCCTCTGCAACCTCAGTCACCCTTATTAAAAATAATCATGAAAAAGAAGCAGGCGACAAAATAAAAAAGGAGTTTAAAAGTTCACAAGTGTGGTAAACACAGCAGAATCACACTTCTCAAACGGACTGTAGTGCAGCTCACTCTATCACAAGAGGCTGTTGTGGGAAGCTACAGAAATGCTATTAACATTCATGGCAGTGATTCCCAAAGAGGTGTGCAGCACGCTACTGGTCTTTCTTTCTTTCTTGTTCTCCATAAAATCATAATGACACAAGGATCAATCAAACCTGTTTCACTATCAGGCAACTGAAGGTCAGCCAGCTTGTTTATCTCTATGCAAGACAGACAGAAGGGGTTTTGGGGAAATGATGAGGTTGAGGGAACAGGCAGGGACAGGGAAATACAACTAAATATTTCTACAATTAATATAAACTTGGAAAGTCGACATCATAATACGAGTAAAGAAACATTCTTTTTGTGCATCTACAAACTCTTATCCTCCGAATCAACAGAAAGTGACCTAGCAAGTCTCTTTTAAAGCTGCCCATTAGGAAATATTTTATACAGATCGATTCTATTGTTAATTATCATCCTGCGAAAGTTCAAAAAAGTGAAACAAAATCCAATACCTTTCAAAATGATGCATTCAGAGATCCCACATGAGAAAGACTCCCCTGAACTAACTTAAAAGTTAATTTGGTGGGAAAAAAAAAAATCACAAGAGGTATTTTTTAAAAGCCCATGCATCTCAGTTCTCACTCTTGGGATTCTTTACTATCGTGAATATCTGATTTATTTTCATCTTTCTTTAAAATAATCTCCATCAAAACCCTCTATATTCTAAAAATATCACACTATTAATGCCATCTGGTTGTTGGCTAAGCCAACTTACAAAAAATATAAACACAAATAACAATCTTCAAATTTTAAAACCCTCCAAACAGCAAACTTCCCATTTAGCTTTTTTTGAATTCAGTTTCTGCAGTGCCTTTGCAGAGTTTCACTGAAAGCATTCATTATCGAACATCTATGGAAAAGATGAATTTATCACAGAGGGGAGTGACCTTTGACCCCAATGATAAAAATACACACAATTTCACTAGACTTGTATATCTTTCCCAGTGCCAGGAGAAACAACGTCATCAAGTGTTTCTGAGGACACTTCGAGATGTTCTTAATTGCTTGTCAGAAACCAGACGCATGGTCATGCACACACTCAAAAAACTTTTCTGCAGGTCAAACTGCTCTCTCACAGCGACAGGTGTGGCTTTATGAAACACTGACCCCGGAGGCTGCCGTGTCCACAATGTGCAGACACGGCTGAGAGAGGCCCCGCTTGTGCCAGTTTACATGTGGTGATGGACAGCAGGGGCTGCAGCGGGGCTATTTTTGATCCTGTCATGCGACAAGGGTTTCCAGTGGGTAAAATGTCTTTATAAGGCCAAAGTAAGACATTTATCAGCTGCAAAGGCCAGCCAGTTTGAATCTCCCTGATACCGAAACATTAACCCCCGTACTTCCAAAGTTCCAAGGACAACAAGATGGTTGCTAAGTTCGTATCTTTGGATAGAGCTGTTAACTAAAAATAAGTTTAGCCTACAAACAGGAACAACAACAGTGTGTGTGTGTGTGTGTGTGTGTGTGTGTGTGTGTGTGTGTGTGTGTGTGTGTGTTAAAAGCTAAGGACAGTTGAAAAGCTAAGAACAGTTGCTTACAGGATTCTGGGTCTCTGTCCTTACTTTATAGTTTTGATTTCAGAGTGCCCCCTCCCCCCAAAAATGAGCCGTAAATTTCCCTAGACTATCACAATCCCACATGCAGTCTGAAGAGGGCGGGTTGCGAAGATGTCTGGGAAGCAAATGAAAAACTAGCGTCCTTTAAGACTCGGCAAAGAAGGACGCAGAAGACCAGGGAACGCCTAAAATAGCTCAGTTCAGGAAGGATGGCAGAGTCAGAATAAGTGTAGGGTGGCATTACTGAAGCAATTTCTGTATTAGGAGCTCTTTGAGTAGTGTAGTGATTTAGAAATCTCCTCCCTACTAGTTATCTACCAATGTCCTGCCCCTCGATTAATCATACATTGTACAATTCAAGCAGTTACAAAAGCACAGAGCAAAGCAACATAATCCCGGCAATTTTCAGAGAAAAGTTATGCTTTTCCTTTCTTCCTGCCTCTTCAGGTCCCTCTGTTATCTCTCTGTGACTTTGGAAGCAATGTCCTAACTGGTTTGTTTTCCGATCTGTCACATCCATCTGTCTTCATAGATTGCTCAGAGCAATCTGTGGTTCTGAACATACCAAACTAACTTCAACTTTCTTGAACTTTGGCTGTAGCTTCTGACCCTAAGGTACTTTTTCCAGTATTTCTTCCCACCTTTCCCTGAACCAGGTCAGCTAGGAGCCTTAATATTTCCTGGACAGGCCACACCCTTCTAGATCCTCATTTCTACTCATGCCAAGCTTCATCTCAACCTGTTGAAATCCAAATTTCACATACCCTCGCCTGCAGAGCATTCAGGATGGTGCTTCTCCTGTTAGTCTCACTTTTCTCGTATCAGGAATGAACCTATAATTTCCTGTTGCTGTGAATTAAGTAAAACGATCTACACAAAGACCCTACAATGACGGATACAGTAGGTACTCAATATAAGAGTTCCCTAACCACGATCATCCTTTAGAATCTAGGTCAACTTCTGCCTCCTTCAGGAAGTCCTCCTGGATGTCACCAACCTGATCTCTCTCCCCCTTATCTGAAGTCACATGGACAGCCCTTCTGGGTGCTTCTAATCTAGTTTTCTCACTAGATTATAAGAGAGAATGGAGTTGTGCTTTCGACTACAACTTGATGCAAAGAAGAACATAGCTTTTGAGATCAGGTTAATCATGATTCTAAACGTAAACTCAGACTCTATCACTCACTCGTCCTGTGGGAAGTTAGTTAACCTCTCTGTTTCAGTTTTTTTCATCCACAGAAAGGACATTAACAGTGCCTTTATCAAATAATTATTGTGAAAATTAAATTATATACTTCATGTCAATCCCTTTTCAATAGCAGGTTTCAGTGCCCTTAGTGGCTAGCATAATATCTGGTACAGTGTTAACTAAAATAAACTTGGTACTTAAAGGTGTACTGAATAAATGTTTAGGTACTTTTCAATTTGATCTAAGCTACTCTAGAGTTTTCTACTCACAGACTTGCAGTGCCTCCTCTCCAAGATTTCAAAAAGAAAATGCTTCTTTCAAACGTAAAGTATTTGTAAGATATTGTTCAGCTAATCCACAAGTTTCTATACATCTAGCCACCGTGTTTCATCAAAAAATCCTTTTAAAAGCACAGAGTAAACGGGGGGCCACTTAGGCACCCTACAAAAATAGTTTCGTTACTAGAATTCCAAACAAGTTAAGTGAAATTTAAAATTCTCAAGCTTCCTTCCAGGACTAAAATAAGAACATGTGGCATTCAAATAGAATTTAGGATGACCAGGTGTGATTTGTTAGGTACAGACTCTGGGAATTACAACACTGTTGAGAACCCCTTAAAAAAGAAAGAGAAGGCTTACTTGACCCATCTGGAATGCTATCTATTTTGAATAAGAATCTCGAGTTCAAACAATTTATGCAAACAGTAATAATAACATTCCTTTATAAAGACAGCTAATAGTAGAAGGGATGAAAAACAAAAGGTTACTATCAAAAACATGCTTGATTTCAAGTTTCCATGTCATACATTGTACTCTGCTTTTTATTTTCCTCATGATTTCAAGGATCTATAAGGACTACCACAACCAGTCCAGATTTCTATATCAAGCTCCCAAGGCCCTCCAGAGAGTCTGGTTTCTCCATGCACAGAATCCTTTCTTCTCTTAGGTCTCTGGCAGGCTTACCTCACCCTGTTCCTTAGCTACCTGAGCAGGACATATCCATTGATCCAAGTTCAGTTCCAGCCCTCACAAAACCTTGTTCAAAACCTGCAACTTACCTATGTTCTTGCTATTCTGAATTCTTTTTGTACTTAAAACAATGCCAAGTCATTTGGAAATTAATAATTCCCAATTGGTTTGTGTTAGTTTTGCTTCCCAAACTAGAATGTAATCTCCTCATTTTATATCACCCCCATAGCATAGTGAAAAAAAACAAACACCTGGAAATACCTGTTGACTGATCTGCTGTACAATTTTTTTTCCAGTATTATTAGTTACTGTGAGATTGTGACAAGTTCATGATCACTTCTTAAGATGAATATTCTTTCTTCCAATCTCATTGTAAACACAGCCTAGCCCAGTGGTGGAGTACACAGAACTAGCTGGATCCATCAACCCACCCTTTGTTGTCAGTGTCTACTATAATTTGGGTGAAGTTTTGATCAATGGCTGTGGGCATATGAAGGCCCTTTCTAGTCACATAGGACAGAAGGCAATCCTATGGTTAAAACAAAGGAAGAGTTGGCAATAAGAGTGAGGGACCATTATGTTAAAGGGGGTGTTGTAAGAAGGTATTCATGGAAAATACAACTTGACTCAAGTCAAATGATGACTTTTTGGGATCCTTTCTTACAGACATAGGTAGATATCTATCTATGCAGACAGAGTCCAACCTGCCAGCTTCCACATGTAGCTATTTAGGTGTCTAGTTAGAGAAGAAGCTACTTCTCGAACAGTTAGATATTTCAAAAAGATTAAATCCCTGGCATTAGATTTACAGCAATGTTGACCACTATTGTAGAATACATAACAGATTCTGAGTGTTCAGAATAAATTGAGGGGGAAAGGAATCTCCTCTGGAATGGGGGGGAGCAGGGGGTTCAGATGAGCAGAGCTGGGAATGACAGGACCCAGAGATAACACAAAGATGATAGGCCTTTCACCTGAATTAGGTCTGAAAACTGAGAGTTAGTGCTACTCTATGCTACCATCTGACTGTGTTAATGAAATCCGATAAGAGTTGCTGAACCTTTAAATTAGAAGGCCTAAAAGTGGAGACACATTGCAAAAGAAAGAACCCGGTTCCCAGAAAACTCCCCAGTAAAACAGAAACTTAGGACATGCAAGCAATGAATCTGTATTCTCACAGAGGGAAATCACACAATTTAGCACTCACTACAAAAAATATGGTTAAATGGAAGTCACAGGCTAGAGCTTAAAAGCAAGGAAAATAAAAAGGCCCTTTGCTTCCCATGGCAAAGTCAAAAGTCAACACTCCTCAACACCACCACCAAAACCAAAAACACAAAGAGCCCCTTCCCCGGAGGAGAAGAAAACACTTTCACTACAGCTCTTTTCAATTAAGTAAAAAGCACACAGTTTAGCTATCAACACCACTTCATTACTGTAATAAATAAAATAAAGCACACGGAGGTCTATTGACTATTGTGAAAAATAAAATCAACAACACCAACATCCATGCATCGTTAATCACCATCTGAGCTGTGTGTCTGAGTCTACTGGGTACAGAGTTTAATTCCAAACAGAACTATTCCACCTTTTATCATCGTATCCTTCTCATCAGTTAGCTTAACTGTATACGAGCCCTGTCAGGTTAGAAAGAGATAAATAAAATTGAGTCAAGTTGAACAGTTGGAATGGTGCGGGGTCACAATTGTCTGGTACACAAGTCATACCTGGTATTTTTGTTTTGTTTTGTAAATCATAAGCTCAAAAATTTGTCTGCTTTGGAGGCTGCATACTTGGTCAGATAACTTGACTCATCTAAAAATATTTATAGTATCAGCATTAAAAATACACAAACATAGGTAGATAGGTATAACCAGGAACATTCTGTGCCATGATCTTGTCTGTATATCACAGAGGCAGGTTAACAAGTGATAGCCGTATGGAAACTTAGGGGGACCCGATTAACTGACTTACCCGAAAGGTCTTTGTATAAGGGCTGGATGAAGCTGCTGAACACCAAAGGCAAAACCTAACGACAAAACACACCACAATCTCCATTGATGCATTGCTAGGCACTTAGTACTCCTACATGTAACATGCTTGCACAACTTGCATTTAGAAAAGATAACCATTTTTTTCAACCTTTTAGAGAAAAGTATTTGAAGTCATTTTTATTAATGAGACTGTTGACTCAAAATAAAAATATTAGTAGGCTATAAGTGGAGGCTGAAAATTATCTGCGCAGTTTAACGGACATAGAATAAGACTGTAGATAATGTGACCAAGGGAAAATTCTCACGGAATGAAACCAGCAACAACAGGACTTGATAATGAAATTATAGGTCACAGATACTCGCATGATTTCAAATCATAGCTATAAAAAAGCCTTTGTATTTTGGGACATTCTGGAATGCTTTGGAAGACTATGGATTTTACAGATCGTAGCATTAATAATTCACAGAAACCAACTACCCTTTCCTTATTTTCTGGAGAGTACACACATAAAATGTGTTAGATCGATGCATAGTTTTAATGCTTCTAGATACCTGCACAGACACTCACCTTCTCGGCAACCTAGATTCCTAGTCAATTCATTTGGATGGAAGTGTCAGTCTCTTTCCAAAATTTCAAATGGAAAGAGTTAAGAGTAAAGAATAGACAATTTAATTTAAAAAAGATGCTTACCCAAGAAAAATTATTACATTTGCCCAACAGTTAATTCTCAATTATTTGTGCTAATGCAAAGGGCAGCATTTTAAATCATGTAAAAGTTCATATTTTCAAATAGACAAAATCCTGCTCCTTTTTGGCTACTCATAGGTACATGACTTCAGAGTCAACCATCTCCAATGTCTAAATGCCAGTTTCTTCATCTGTAACATGAGGGCTCTAGGTTATGTGAAGTCTTTCTATTTCGTTTCATAACTCATATTCTGTGATTTAATGGTACACACTGCCCATCCGGACCCCACCCCACCCCTATGTTTCTCCTGAGTGAACGTTCAAGTCAGATGGTCTGCTCTGAGCACAGGGCAACTGGTGGTAAAAGGAGAGAAAACACTAGGTGGGGAAGATTCACTAGCTGGAGTGAACACATTTGGCCCATAATCCACATGCAATTTATTTACAAGTGGCTAAAACCTGGGAAATGAGGAGCAGACACAACTGCATATCACAAAGGACACACGAGTCAGGCTTATGGCTGGGTGTTACATAAACTCCTCAGACCCCCAAGATCTAGTTTTGCACACAGGTACATTTCAAATCCTGAAAGGAGTGTTTACACTGCTCATTTATCTTTGCCACCTGGGCAGAATAGCCAGCCATGGCTGAACGGTACTAAACACATCCACAGATTCTGGGGGGGGGGCAAGTGAGGGGTCTTGAGTGGGAGGGAAGTAAGGAGGGATGTTCTTACCTGGTTGCATGATCCTTGGCTTTGCTCCCAAGTATGCCAGGTTCACGTTTGCCTTCCTGCCATCAATGATGGGGTTGGGGTCCTTGCAGGCCCTTTCTGCAGCTGCCCGGTCAGCCATGGTGACCTTAGCAACAGACACACACAGACATGCATACAAAGCTCTAAATGAACCACTGAAGGAGAACAAGAATAGCTCTGGAGAAATCATTCATGATAACACTGAGGGGGTTCTTAAACTTATTCTTTCTTTTGGTCTGAACCTTACTCCTTGATCCTCTGTGCATATAAATAAATAAGACAAAAAAAAAAAAAAAAGGAAAAAAAGCAAGCAAGTCCTGTTCCCCGACCTCACCCCCCCCACCGCCAAACCCCCCACCCCCCAAGTCTAAGGATGTTAGCAGGGCCTAGCAGAAATCTGGAGGCCTGAATTCAGACTTAGAACTACTCCAGACCTTCCCTTCCCGGCCAGGTCCCTAAGCAGCCCCCCCAGTCTACGAGGCACTGCTGGCTTTAAAGAAACTCCAGCCTCAAATCCACGGGGTTCTCCCCGCCACCAGCAAACACTCCCCAACGACAACAGACATTGTGTTACTCTGGGGTGCCCAGCTTTTAGGCAGCTGATTTTGAAGGCTTAAATCTCCAGGAGGATTTATGCCCTTTCATTTCAGCAAAGTCACAGGATCATCTTTGCAAAGAGCCCACCTGAGCCATTCAAAAAAAGGGGTGCGTGGTGTAAGGGCAAGCGTCCCAGACCTCCTGGGGTGCTCACTCTGGGCCCTAGCCCTACGGGCCGCCAGGAGACACGCATTTTGTACAAAGCAACAGCGTGCTTAACGACGGCCTCCAAGCAGGGAAGGCGATTCTGTGCGCCGGTGGCCTCTCCTGCCAGCCCTCCGCACCCCCAAACCCTGCAGTCCCTACAGCTCTCTCCTGATATTCCACCCCTGCTCCACCTGTCCCCGGGCCCCTCAAGGCGCCCGCTGCCCTGGGAAGCCCGCCAGGCAGGCGCCAGCGCCCAAACTTTCAGTTCAGCGGGGATCCACCCCAGGGGCGCGCCAAACTCCGACCCCGCACCCGGGGTGGGGGGCCAAGCGCCCTGGGTCCCTCGCGCCCCCGCGGTCCTGGGTCTCCCGGCCGGGCTCATTGCGCGCGCCCCCGCGGCACCCCCTTCTGCACAACTTACAAATCCGTAGCCCCGGGACTTGCCGGTCTGCCGGTCGGTGATGACCACCGCCTCCTCGATGTCGCCGAAGACCTCGAAGTACTTGCGCAGGCTGGCGTCGGTGGTGTGGTAGGGCAGCCCCCCGACGAAGATCTTGGTGTACGTGGTGTCCTTCTGGGTCGTGTGCATCTTCGCGCCCGGGCTCCGGCTGCGGCTGCGGCTGCGGCTCGGGCAGCGGCTGCGCCTGCTCCTCCGGCTCCGCGTCTCCTGCGCCCTGGCGCGGCCGCGGGGGGCCGGGGGCGAGCCCGGGGGCGCGGGCGGCGGCGCGGCGGGGGCGAGCGGCCGGGGGCGGCCGAGGGCGCGGGGCGCGCGGCTTCGGGAGTCGCCGGCAGCCCCGGAGACCCGACTTCTCCGGCGCCTGCCGCCCGCCCCTGCCGGCCGCGGCACAGGCTCCCCGGCGGGTCTGCGCGCCGCGCGGGCCGGGCGGATGGGCGAGCGCTGTCCGCGCGCCCGGCGGGGAGGCCGAGAATGGAAAGGGGGTGGTCCCCAGGCGAGGAGCGGGGTGCGCTCGAGGTAGATTTTTCCCTTTTAGAAATCGGGTAGGTGTCTCCCCGCGGGGCGTGCGCGGGGGCGGCGGGGGGCGCGTCCGGGCGCAGAGGGGGGCGCGCAGGGGGGCGCGGCGGCGGGCCCGGGGCGGGGGCCTCCGCGCAGCCGGGGCTCGGGCGCTGTCCCTCCCGCCGCGGAGCTGGCAGGCGAGTGGCGAGCGCGCGTCTCCACCTCTGCGCTCCCTTCCCCGCGGGCCGGGGGTCGGCGCCCGGCTGGGGAGGGGGCGGGCCGGGCGCCTGCGATTGGCCGCGGCCGCACCTGGGGCTCCCGCGCCGCCGCCCCCCAGCTGTTGGGAACAGCTGCTTCTCTCCCCGCGCGGCGCGGCGCTGGGCCGCCGGGCTGGAGCTCCGCAGCCGGCGCTGGGGCCAGGCTGGGGGGACCTGCGGGCGGCCTGGCCCTCGGCGTCGCCGCGCCGCGCCGTCCAGGTCCCGCGGACCCGGCGCGACCCCAGCCGGGACCCCGGGAGCGGGCGGCGCCGGAGGAGGGAGCTGCGGGGCTCTGCAAAAGGAGGGGGCCTGGACTGCTGAGCCCGGGCCGGGAGGCCCGGGGCGGTGCGCTCGGCAGCGAGGGCCCTCCGGGGCGAGCTCGGCCTGTGACACCCAAGTTGGATACTCTGGGGTGTGGAGAGCGAGGAGGGCCCCCAAACCTTCTGGCCCCAAAGAGCTGGTGCCGGAGAGCAAGGAGGGCCCCCAAACCTTCTGACCCCAAAAAGCTGGTGCTGGGGAGAACCAGAGAAGCTGAGCCAGAAAAGAGAGGGGGCAGAGTCTAACCTGGGGTGTCTTGGGGAGAAAGAACCATTAGCTTTAATTGCTCTTGGCTCAGCCAAGCTAAGTAACCTTAGACACCAGTATCAGGCCCCGCCTTCGATTTCAGAGGACCAGGAATTAATACTTTAGCCCCCACAGTCACCAAATTTGTGTTTCCTCCCTAAATTAGCTATTCGGGAAGATGGGTACAGATTGCTCATCATCCGTCCTGTCCTCTTTATTTTACGAAGCAAAGAATCTGTTTCCTTCAATTCGATTTGCAGGAATGTTTAATGACTTGACCTCATCTGTTTTATCAGGGTGCAATCAATTGTAAAGGGTGTAATTTTTCAAACCGACTTGTTACATAACCACTCGTTTCTACCAGCAGACCTTTTGAAGCATTTGTCAAAAATACACATTGCTGTGCATTTCTTCTATCTTTATTTTTATATCAGCTCTTTGCAACTTTTTATCAATAGTTTATTCGTTTTGGCCAGCCAATTAATTATTCAGTCATGTTTGATGCTTGAGGTTTGGAAGATGTTTAATGTTAATAAATTCTTTCACCCACCACTATTGGCGCACAGTTTGCTTTTATAGCATTGCCATCCTAAGTGTCCACTGGAGTCCAACCATTAATTGCCCCTGGGCTGCACCATTTAGTCTCTTCAAAGCAGCTCAGTGTGTTAACCTACCGGAGAGCCACAGGCTTCTGTTTCTCTTTCCATGGCACCTTTGCAGTCAGCTCAAAAGGATGAGATCTGTTGCATTTGCACAAACTAATGGGAATGTAAATATTCTTGTGCAAAATATTAAATTCCGGTTTTCATCTTGCTGACTTCTGCATGAGGTTGACCTTCTGACGACATCAGTTTCTCTAAGTTGGAGCCCCCAGTGGGAATGATGGAGGAATAAGAAATCTGTCTAAAATCTGAAAAGTGTTTTAAGCATCTACATGAGGAAAAAGGAAGTATTTTACAGGCACAAGAAAGCCGGAGGGTGAAATTGTAAACAGCACCCTCTTCTCACTGCTTCACTAAAGTATAGGTTTAGAAAGGACTCGTGTACTGGAACGAGGAAAGATAATTTTTTAAAAATTAGAAAAACAAAGCAGGCCATGAAACAGAAGAGGCGCGTTTTTTAATATTCAACATCCATCTTGCAATGTCACTTAAGAATTACTTAGATGAAGGTGAGGCAAATACTCTTTTGTGAGAGGAAAGCTACTTAAGGAGAAAAGTGACGTAGGTTGTCTAAGTCTGGTTAAGGCTGGGAGCCTGCCCCAGAGGGATCTGTGATAATATCAGGGAAAGCGGGTGTCTGGGATTGCAGCCAACAGCTTGGATGTTACTAGGTAAGGTGGTGAGCTCTACAAGGGAATTCTGATCCTGGGTTGGGATACCTGTGTGGCAAAACTCAACTTCTGGAAATAAGATGCTTGCCTGATAGACTCAGAAAACAATTTGGCTGCCCTTCTTCCTACCCCATAGTGGTAGACTTTTATTCTTTCAATGGAACAGTAAGTATATTTGATACCTTTGTTTCATTTTATACAAAATGATGGTTGGATATTCCCTGAATTTAATTCTACAGATAATTAAAGCATTACTAGTAATCCGGTGTCATGTGATTTACCGGAAACAAAGCTTAAGGGGAATGAAGATTCCTTATTTTCCAAACCCATTTAAATGGAGGCCTAATTCATTCCCACTTGAGCTTGACAGACCATGGAGCGCCCTCCACAGGCAGGCACTGTGCTAGGATTGGACACTGTTGACTCTGGCTGTGGGTTTTTTTTTTTAATTTGTACAAAGGTGGGGCGGTTACAATAGCCAGCTCCCTCCATTCTTTGTGGATTTATGAACCTGAGCCATCAGACCATGTAACCTAGGAGTTATAAAATCCTTCTGAATTCAAAGTTTCAAAGTTATTAAGTACCAAATATTTCTGTACAATCACCCATTACGAATTTAAGTTCAAAAAACAATACTTGGGTAATCCTTTTGCTTTCTCAGCTGCTTTTGGCAGAGAAGATCACTTGTATATTCACAGACCTTGTGCAATAGGATGTTGCTTCTTTGGAAAGAAAGCCATAAAATGCTTTAAAAGTTATAAATAGGTTCCAAGCTTGTCATATCCAAATTAGTACATATGATGGCTCTGAAGCCTTGGTTCTTACCCGATGGCAAGATCAATATTTTTTTATTACTTACAGTAAGTTATTGTCCACTTTGTTCAAAATCTTTATCTGACTATTAAAGGTCAGACCCAGACTCACAAGTTTCATATTCATTAATCTGTTTCTTCCCCTGTCCCCCCATTCCTCTTAAATGAATTATGAAAATCATCTCCAGGTCCAAGGCTTGTGTAGAATTTTGAGAAAAGAGAATACTGTTTCATAAAGGCCAAGAAGCACTACTCTGGCTTATGCAGGCATCTCATAAAGAGATAGTATTGCTTTGATCGTAAGCCTCCTGTGGGTAGGGCTGAGCTCTTAGGTGACACTGAATCTCCTGTGGTCAGTAGGACCCTTCTCTACACATGAGAATAGAAGATTTTTTTAAAAAAGATTTATCTAGTTTTTTTTAAGATTTATTTATTCATTTACACAAGAACCGGCGTATAGGCCAGATGCATGGGAGGGTGAGAGGATTCATCAGAGACAGAGCGGGGAACGGAACAGGCAGACTGACTGAAATATACGCTGAGGGGAGCAGCAGGTGAGACAGGAGAGGTCTGCTGCGCCATGTGGGACCCTCACCGGCCAGCCGGGATCGAACCGGCTTCCGAGGCTGTGGATAGCTTCACAGCGTGGCACTCAACCGCCTGCACCACCAGGGGAGGCCCTAAAGATTTATCTATTTATGCATGCAAGAACTGGGGTACAGGCCAGAGGTGTGGGGGGGTGAGATGATCCACCTAAGTTGGAAGGGGAAAAAATACATTCTTGAATACCACTTGTAGATCATTTATGCCAGGCACTTGTTTTTTTTTTAAACAAAAATGTGGCTTTGAATGCCTTTTGCTTAATTGTTTGGAAACATTTGCCTTCTTTTAGGAGTCTGGGTGTACATTCTGGTGTAAAACAAACAGGTTTTCTGCCCTTTTGAGAAGTCCCATAATCAGCTGTATTTCTCTTTGTATGGGTGGGTTGGTAATTTTCTTTTAGTAACAGATAACAAATGTATGTAAAAGGTTATGCTGCTATTTTAGTGTGCAAGGGAATTGGCAGCCAGAAATCTAGTCAGTTCAGCTTAGACTCACCTCTGGGAGAATTCTATGCATGCTGCATTAAACCACATCTAAGCTGGTGAATAAAATGAAATGGAAATTTGTAACTGTTATTCAGTCATTAAAATCATAATGCCACTTTACATCAAACATCCAGAAAAAGCAGAATAAGCTTTCTTAGAAGATGAGAAGAGGGAGAAAATGAAAATGAGGAGGACCAAAAAAGTTCACTGCCAATTTTGCCCACTAACGTTTTCACTCTGTCCATTTAGAAGTGATTGTATGCATATGTACACTTTAAATTATATTGTATAAATCTGAAAGACAAGGAAGAGAAGGCAAATATTTTAAACCCACTGTGTCTCTTTGTATTTTAAATTCAGGGTGGACTTTTGCTTTAAGTATTTAAACAGTGAGCCTTAGAGCTGCCAATTTATTTTTAGGGAGCTGATGATACTGTCCAAATGTATTGAATGACTATCTCTTGATGACAGATTTGTCTAATGATGTTGCTTCTGTGCTGGGCAGAGGACACAGTGTGGTGGAAATAACTCTTGATCCCAAGACAGGCGACCTTGGGCCTAGAACAGGAAGTCATAAACTGATTGCAAGACTTGTTTGATATATTCCACGAAGAAGTAGAAATGTGGTATGTGTACATAATGGAACATGATTCAGCTATGAAAAAGATGAAATTCTGCCATTTGCAAAACATGAATGGACATAGCAGGAATCATGCTCAGTCAAATAAACCAGATAAAGGACAAAGACGGTGTGATTTCACTCATATTTAGTACATAGCGAAAACTATTTACAAACAAAAATAAGCTTTTGGATTATAAGACCAACAGTGGTTACCAGAAGGGAAAGGCTAGTGAATGGGTAAATTGGGACTAAAGGGACATTGGTGTGGTAAAGAATAGATTTGAGGGCCTCCTTGGTAGCACAGGTGGTTGAGTGCTGTGAAGCTGTCTGCAGCCTCTGCAGTGCAGGTTCGATCCCGGCCTGCCCACATGGTGGGAGCTACCCACATGGTGCGGCAGACCTCTCCTGTCTCACCCGCTGCTCCCCTCGGCAGTGTACTTCAGTCAGTCTGCCTGTTCTGTTCCCTGCTCTGTTTCTGGTGTATCCTCTCACCCTCCGCACATCTGGCTTGTACCTCGGTTCTTGTATAAATAAATAAATCTTAAAAAAAAGAATAAATTTGGGGCCTCCCTGGTAGCGCAGTGGTTGAGCGCTGGGTTGCGAAGCTGCCTGCAGCCTCTGCAGTGCCGTGCCGGTTCGATCCCCGGCTGCTCCCCGGCCACCGGAGGAGGGTCCCACATGGCGCGCAGACCTCTCCTGCCGCCCGCTGCTCTCCTCAGCAGTGTACTTTGGTCCTTCTGCCTGTTCTGTTCCCTGCTCTGGCTCTGGTGAATTCTCTCACCCTCCCACGCTTCTGACTGTACCCAGTGCTTGTATAAATAAAAAAATTAAATAAATAAATCAATCTTTAAAAAAAAAAAAGAATAAATTTGAACTTTTAGCTGTAAACTTAATCTAGCATATATACATGTGGATTATCAATCATGCACACCTGAAACTGATAGAATGTTATAAGGCATGTTACTTCAATTAAAAATAACTTTAGAAGGTAAGTACAAATATGGTTAGAACACCCTCTAACCATCTTCTCTAAGCAGACCCTGGAGGGTCACCTAGAAATTTTGAGATAGACTCAACTGTTATCTATTTACTTTTTAATTTAAACCATTTGAGATCATTTTGTAAGATGATACTTTTTCATAATTTTCTGTCATGAATATGTCTTTCCATTCTTATCAAAAAAAGACCAATCTTACAAAGACATACAAAGAAGAAAATGAAAATCACCCAGTTTTACTCAAAATAATATTTTAGAGGGCCCATTATCAGATGTATCTTGTATATAAGTATATACACATATATATGTATACAAACATGGATTTCCCTTGACATTTCTTTCTTTTTTTTTAAAGATTTATTAATTTATTTATACAAGCACTGGGGTACAGTCAGAAGCGCGGGAGGGTGAGAGAATTCACCAGAGCCAGAGCGGGGAACAGAACAGGCAGACTGACGAAGTACACTGCTGAGGGGAGCAGCGGGCGTGGCAGGAGAGGTCTGCGCGCTATGTGGGACCCTTGCTGGTAGCCGGGGATTGAACCTGCGCTGCAGAGGCCGAGGGCAGCTTTGCAGCCCAGCACTCAACCACTGAGCCACCAGGGGAAGCCTGACATTTCATTTTACTATCTACTTTTTCTCACCTAAAAGTATCCAGTGACTATTTTTCCTTATCATTAAATAGTTTCTATAATTCATTTAAAGTGCTTAAGTAGCATTTTATCGTATCAGTGCCCCAGAATTTATTTAAGCCTTTTTGTTGCTCTTTCCTTCCCTCCCCCAATTTTCTGCTATTATAAAGGGAAATTAATGCTCTTGTAGATAAATCTTTTTCCACATCCTTCATTATTTCCTAAGGATTGTTCTATAACTGACTGTGTTTTTTCCATTGCAAACCCTGACTCAAAATAGTGTTTGACACAGAAGTGTTAAAATATCCCTTGAATGAATGAAAGCATTAGTTCAAGTTTATGTAATAGATTGAAGGGTAGGTTCTTCCTTAGGCCTTTTGATACAGATTGTCAAATTGCATACTAAAAGATAGCATCAGATTTTATCTCTGCCAGCAGCATATTGATGTCTGTTTTACAGAATCCTCATAGCGCTATTATACACCATCCACCATCCAGTGATTCTGTTTGCAAGTAATAGAAATTCCTATCACACTGATCTAAATAATAAAAAAGGAATTTATTGTCTCCTATAATTGAAATATCTGGAGGCAGGACAGACTTCAGATATGGTTTGACCCCTGGGTCCTATTGTCACCAAGACTGTGGCTTCATTTGCTGAGATCCTCCTGCCTTTAACTTCTTCGGCGGTTGACTTTGTTCTTAAGCCAACTCTTGCACGTAACAAGGTACTGGCGTGCAGCTTTCAGAACCATGAGCTTCCTTGTTCACATGCAGGGGGAAACTGATTTTTTTGCCTATTTACCAAGTGAGAATCTGCTATGCCTTTTGTCTGCATCATCTTATGTTGTAAGCGCACTCTTGAAGCAATCTTAGAGACAAAGGGAATGTGCTTTGTGGGTTCCATTCTGTTTTCCCATCATGGGGCAAATTCTTAAGGTCGAAGGTATTATGACAATGATTTGTTCTGTTATGTGATGATCTATTTCTGGAACTGGGGAACCCCACCCCAAGCCTGTGGTTGTGTGATTTTGGATCTTCTGGGAAGAAAAAAAAGGTGGTACATATGATTTGGAGACATGAAAAAATGACTTGCACTGTGTATGAGCGCTTAACTTTTCAAATATATATGTTTTCCAGTGTGAAATTGCTTTCTTGTCACTCGATAGCCCTCCCACCCCACATATACGTATGGGCCATTTACTTTTCTTTGAGAACTAAAATATGGAACTTTATCTTTTTTCCTTCAATCTTTAAGATCACTTTAAAGAGGTGACCCAGGATTCAAATTAATTCTATTTTATCTTAAAAAAAACATTTATGAGCGCATATATGGTCAATATGACAAAGGAACTGAGGACGTATAATGAGGAAAGAACAGTCTGTTCAATAAATTGTGTTGGTATAACTAGACACATGCAAAAGAGTCTTATGCCATACACAAAAATTAACTCAAAATGGATTTAAGACTTGAAGTCTTTGGGTAAGACTCCAAACAGAAGGAAACATCAGTCTTGGTGATGACTTTTTGGATTTGCCACCAAAAGCAAAGGCAAAAAAAGCAAAATGGCATCAAACAAAAAGTTTGTGCATAGGAAAGGAAACCATCAGCAAAATGAAAAGGCAGCTTACTGAAAGGAAGAAAATATTTGTAAATTATATTTCTGATGAAGGGTTGTTATCCAAAATATATAAAGAACTGGCACAACTCAAAAGCAGAAAATAAATTATCCAATTAAATTGGGCAGAACATCTGAATAGAAATTTTTTTAAGGAGGACACACAGGTGGCCAACAGGTCATGGAAAAGGTGTTCAATATCCCAATCATCAGGAAAATGCAAATCAAACCATAACTGCATACCTGTTAGAATGACTATTGTCAGAAAGACCAGTTGAATATGTGAAGATATGGAGAAAGCAAGTCCTCGTTAACTGTTGAGGAGAATGTTGTACAACACTGTGGAGAGTAATAGAGAGATTCCTCAAAAAAGTAAAAAAAGGGCCTCCCCTGGTGGTGCAGGCGGTTGAGCGAGGCGCTGTGAAGCTGTCCACAGCCTCTGCAGCGCGGGTTCGACCCCGGCTGGCTGGTGGCATGGGTCCCACATGGTGAAGCAGACCTCTCCTGTCTTTCCCACTGCTCCCCTCAGCAGTGTATTTCGTCAGTCTGCCTGTTCTGTTCCCCGCTCTGTCTCTGGTGAATCCTCTCACCCTCCCACGCATCTGGCCTGTACCCTGGTTCTTGCATAAAATAAATCTTTAAAAAAAAAAGTAAAAAAAATTGAACTATTAGGTGATTCAGCTATTCCACTTGTGGGCCAATTGTATGTTCATAATATATATTATGTATATATTAAATGTAATATAAATTATATTATAATTGTATAAAATACTTATTAAAAATGATATCTGCAACCTCATATTGATTGCAGCATTATTTACAATAGTCAAGACTTTGAAGCATGCTAAGTGTCCATGAATAGATAGATGAGTGGTTAAAGAAGATGTGATAGATATGTACATATATACATCATTTATATTATATTTTTAATAAATGAACATTTCTATATGTTGATATATAGAAATATATATGTTGCTTTACTTTTATTAAGATATAATTGCCAATAACATATACTCAAAACATATTAAATATAATATAAAATATATTATAATTGCATAATTTATATATCCATAATTGATATGTTTTAATAAATAATAGTATAATTATACTACATTTTATATTATATTTAATTTATATAATCATGTGTATATATGCACATATTAGCATATATACACATATTAATATATACACACTTATATGCACATATTTGCATATGCATGAAAAGTTATCACCACAGTCAGGACAATGAACATTTTTAACAGCTCAAAAGTTTTCTTGTGGCCCTTCGTAATCCCTTCTTCTGTCTGTCCCCATCTTTTGGTGCCTCATTTATTTATTTATTTTACATTGTTGTTCATTTTTGTGCAATATTTGATTTCTTCCCTCAGGTAGTCCCCATAAAACTCGCACCACCACATCACCCCTGAACTGTCACCATAGTTTCTTGTTATCTTTCTTTCCCTGTTTTGACTCCTCTCCCTCTCTGTCCCTTGCTATATGTCTCAGATTTATATTTTGCCTACCAGTTTTGTCTTTTTGTTTTTTCTTAGCCCTTGTTCAGGTCCCCTATGTACCTCCTATAAATAAAACCATCCAATATTTTTCTTTTTCCTTCTGACTTATTTCACTGAGCAAAATCCCTTTCAGCTCTGTCCATGTTGTCATAAATGGCATGGATTTGTCTTTTTGATTGCTGCATACTATTCCACTGTGTATACATACCACATCTTCTTGAGCCACTCATCTCTTTTTTGGGCATTTAGGTTGTTTCCATATCTTAGCTATTGTAAACAGTGCATGTAACAAGATTTGTTTATCATCTTAGCTGTTAATGGACTTATGGGTTGTTGCCAGTTTGGGCTATTACAAATAAATCTGCTAGAAACATTCATGTACAAGTTCATGTTGACATATGCTTTGATTATTCTTTGGTAAACATCTAGGGGTAGAATGGCTATGTCATAAGGTAGGTATACATTTAAATTTTAAAGAAACTGCAAACACATGTATCTTACATGTATTGACATACTGCATTTTTATCCTTATTCATCTCCAGATACTTTAAATTTTTTTTTAAAGATTTATTTATTTATTTATACAAGCACTGGGTACAATCAGAAGCGTAGGAGGGTGAGAGAATTCACCAGAGCCAGAGCAGGGAGCAGAGCAGGCAGACTGACAAAATACACTGCTGAGAGGAGCAGCAGGCGTGGCAGGAGAGGTCTGCGCACCATGTGGGACCCTCGCTGGTCGGCTGGGGATCGAACCAGTGCTGCAGAGGCCTCAGGCAGCTTCGCAGCCCAACACTCAACCGCTGTGCCACCGGGGAGGCCCACTCTACATTTTTTATTGTGGCTTTTAACCCAAGTATTTTAGTATTTTAGCTAATTTTCAAATATATGGAACTTTTCTAGTTTTGTTTTTGTTGGGTTTAATTTAATTTCACACTCGTCAAAGACGTATACTATATGATTTCAAACCTTTGAACCTTGTTGAAACTTATTGCCCAGAAAATGTCCTATTTTGGTAAACATTCCAAGTGCACTTAAAAATGATTTGTATCCTGTAATTTATATAGAGTATTATATGGGACATAACTTATGTCCTATATACTAATTAGGTCAAATTATTCATATTTTTCAAATTTTCTATAGTCTTACTGATTTTTTGAGTCCACTTATTCTATTAGTTAATGAGAAAGTTTTTTTTTAAAATTTCCTTTCAGCTTTTACTCAATATGTTTTAAAGCTAAATTAAGAACCTATAAATTAAGATTCCTTCCCATTGCGTTGATCTTTTTTATTTTTATGCAATTTCCCTCTTTATTTCTCATAGTAATTTTTGATCTTAAAATTGACTTTGTCTATTAACAAAGCATACCAGCTTTCACTTAGTATTGCATGGAATAGTTTTTTTCCATTCTATTACTTTAGACCTATTTATTTTTGTATATTTATTCTGCATTTATTGTAAACAAAGTTAATTGCATTTATTTTTATCTAACACATTATTAATGTTTTAATAGGAGGATTTAATCTTATTACTGATAAATTTGGATTGTTTACCAGTTTTTTTTTTTCTGTTTGTTCCACCTGATTTCTGTTCCTTTATTCCTTCTTTTTGGCCATTATTTCATTAAATTTTCTCTGTTAGCATTTTTGTTGTAGGTTTTTCCTTTTTGTAATTACTCTAGAAATTACAAATGAATTCTTAATTTTTTACTACCTCCCTTACATTGATATTATTAATCCTGGACAATACAAGACTCTTTAACTTAATTTACTCCTACATATTTTGTTACATTTAAGACATATCCAATATTTGGATATTTTCTAAGTCTACTTCTACTAACTATTTTTCTCTTGATTATTGTCACCTTTTTACTGATTATTCATGTTCTAGAAATTTTTTATTGTATGCTGGATTGTGTTACTGAAGTTCTACATTATACATTTTCCCCCCTAAGGTATATATTTTGTCCAGCCTTTACAGTTCTTATTTAATGAGTCTGATATCTACTAATTTATGATGGCCTAAACCAGAATTCCTTTATATCCATTATAAATATAGATATATATTTTTGGGCCTCCCCTGGTGGTGCAGCGGTTGAGTGCTGGGCGGCTGCGAAGCTGCCTGCAGCCTCTGCAGCACCGGTTCGATCCCCAGCCACCAGCGAGGGTCCCACATGGCGCGACAGACCTCTCCTGCTGCCCGCTGCTCCCCTCAGCAGTGTATTTTGTCAGTCTGCCTGTTCTGCTCCCCGCTCTGGCTCTGGTGAATTCTCTCACCCTCCTGCACTTCTGACTGTACCCAGTGCTTATATAAATAAATAAATAAATCTTTAAAAAATATATAGATATTTTTAGTGAAATATGGATATTTTAGTGAAAGGCATGTTGATTTGTGTAATGGTATAGATTTAAATTGCTGGCAGATCGCTTTGATTCTGTCAAGATTTGGATTTTAGAGTTAGCGATTTTCAATTATTTTCTTACTCCTAGAAAGTAGCCATCATTCTTCGGCATGGACTTTTTTGAGTCTTAACCAAATGAGTAAAGTGCTCAGTAAAATCTCTTGAATTTAGGTTGGCATTTTAAAATTTTCACAGTATTTGCAATCTCAGAAAATTTTGCTCATCAAACTAGCCTCCCAACAACAGGTTTGCCTTTTTCATAGAAAAATATATGTTGCTTTTCTTTTTGGCTATGTCCCACTTAGCTTAAAATCCAAGGAGAATTCTCATGCATTTGCCGGGGGGGTGGGGGCGTTCCTTATCTTTAGTCCTCTCTTATCTGGTACCTACCCTTTTAATGCCAGAATTTTTTGAAGCTCTAAAGTCTGATTTCTGTTTTAAAATTCCAGTGAAATTGATTTCACTGGGTCCTATTTCCTCTAAGCTTGAGTCCTGTTTCCCAGTTCCAAGGGTAATTTCTTCTTTTTTTTTCAAAGATTTTATTTTATTTATACAAGAGCTGAGGTACAGGCCAGAGGCACAGGAGGGTGAGAGGATTCACCATAGACAGAGCAGGGAGCAGAACAGGCAAATGGACTGAAAGCACTGCTGAGGGGAACAGAGGGCAAGATAGGAGAGGTCTGCTGCACCATGTAGGTATCTCCTTGGCCGGCTGGGAATCGAACCCGTGCTGCAGAGGCTGCGGACAGCTTCACAGCACGCCACTCAAACCACTGCGCCACCAGGGAGGCCCTCCAAGGGTAATTTCTTAGACATGTACCTAGAAAGAATGTGGGACTCATCTTATGTATTTATACTCTCTTGAGTATTGTACCTCTGAATGCTTATTGCTCAAAATCTTCTGACAACTGTTTTAGATATTTTGTCCAGCCTTTACTATTCTTATTTAATAAATCTGAAATCTATTCACTTATAATGACCTGAACCAGAATTCCATATATCCATTATAAATATGGATATTTTTAGTGAAATCCTTTCATGCTAAAACTATCAACATATTTCTTCATTTTAAAAATTCATCAAACAAACATATCTCAAAGCTTGTTATATAGCAATTAGTGTATTTATTATAATGGATTCCTAACAACTCATACCAGAAATGCAAATTTCTCTTTTCCTGCCTGTAAGCTACATATTACTGCAGAAAAATCTATCACAGTAAATAAACATCTCCTTTACACTAAACTTTTGCCTTAGTCAACAAAGAGGCTATTAGTTTTAATGATCAGAATTTTAAATACAAATGCAATATGCAAAGTTAGCTCCCTTTTGCAACAATTTCTGGGCAAGTTTTATATAAAACTGATTGTAATATCTCAAAGTTTAGCCTAGAGTACACTTGTATTAATTACAATGCTCAGGACCAATTTAAATAACGTAAAATCAACAGTAGGGGACAAAATTACGATATGACCATGTTGTTCCAGAGATCCATAGACACAAGGGATAAAACTACACTCTCTCAGAATTCTTTCTCCCTTTTCGTAGATGTGTAGATTTGTTCTCTGTACATGCAATTCCTGGGCTCCAAGCATGGAAACTATGTTCATTTACATAAGCAACTGTCCACCACTGTCTAAGGGTTCATATATGAGTTTTTTTTTTTAAAGATTTATTTATTTATACAAGCACTGGGTACAGTCAGAAGCATGGGAGGGTGAGAGAATTCACCAGAGCCAGAGCAGGGAGCAGAGCAGGTAGACTGACGAAGTACACTGCTGAGGGGAGCAGCGCGCACAGCAGGAGAGGTCTGCGCTCCATGTGGGACCCTCTCTGGTGGCCGGGGATCAAACCGGCGCTGCAGAGGCTGCAGGCAGCTTCATAGCCCAGTGCTCAACCACTGAGCCACCAGGGGAGGCCCCATATATGAGTTTTTTAAGCGAAGATGGGATTGAGGAACCAGAAATGTTTGTCAAGACCATGAACAGTCCTCCATCCACACATTCTATTCTTGTTCTGTCTATACCTAGATTGGACTGAGATTGGGCATAAAAAGGGGCATATATCACTTTCTAGATGAGGGGTGCATATCACTTTCTAGATGTGTATCTGCCTGTTAGGCCACAAGGATGCTTTATACTGCCTTTGCTTTCTGATTCCAGGTGAAATTTTCTGGGCCTGAAAACATTGTTCCAGATGTTTCCTCTAACATCTGTATCTTTCTCTTTCCACGCATAGTCAGATTCCTGTCTAACCTTGGGTCCTTGTGTGAGAGCCAAATCCAGAAACTTGGACCTTAAAAGGTTCTAAGACAACACAGTGACCAGTTGATGGAGTGCAGGAGTGTTAGTTCGCAAAGCAGGCTGTGTATCTTGAAACTAAAGTGCTCCAATTAGAACATAATTCAACAGGCTCTGCCAAAGAGACAAGTGCCAATGAACTAACTGAGAAGCATGCCCAAGAGTCAAGCACCATCAAGGTTTCTATCAGATTCTTTTTTTATTTTTTTAAGATTTATTTATTCTTGCATAGAAGAGCTGGGGTGCAGGCCAGAGGTGCGGGGGTGGGTGAGAGGATTCACCAGTAACAGAGTGGGGAACAGAACAGGCAGATCTATTGAAATACACTGCTGAGGAGAGCAGTGGGCGAGACAGGAAAGTCTGCTGTGCCATGTGGGTTAGCACCCTGGTGGGGAATCGAACTCAGGCTGCTGTGGTGATAGCATGATAGTGCTGAGGCTTAACTCCTGCACCACCAGTAAGGCTCTATTTTATCTCTTAGCTCATCAAAACCTTGTTAAAATAGTATAACCAGGAGGGAGAAGGTAGAAAATAAATATCTTAGAGGAAATAAACTTAAAATCTTACCCAATATTTCTCTTTTCCTTATGATTTATTTCACTGAGCATAATCCCTTCCAGGTCCGTCCATCTTTCTGTGAATCGTTTATCTTTTTTGATCACTGAATAGTATTCCAGTTGTGTATATAAACCACATCTCTTTGACCCATTTAGGTTGTTTCCATATCATAGCTATTATAAATAGTGCTGTATCACTTATAGGAGTTATATAGGGAAGTCAAACAAGGGGTAGGAGAAAAAGAAGACAAAACTAGCAGGTAAACTATAAATTGGTGAAATACAGCAGGGGAAGAGGAGGGAGAGGTATTGAACAGGGAAGGGAAGAGCACAAGGGACTATGGTTATGGTTCACGGGTGACCTGGTGGTGAGATTTTTATGGGGACTCCACCTGAGAGGATAACTCAAACATTATACAAAAATCAACAATGATGTAAAAAAATTAATAAAAAAGGAAATAAACTAAAATTTTGAAAGAATTAATTTGCTCAAAAATAAATTCCAGTTGGGCAGTACCAAATGTGTGATTAGGAGCACTCCCCCCAAAAGCATTTAATTAACTGTAAATAACAGTGAAGGAGTTATTTTTCCTCATTTGCTAACTCAGCATCATCTATTTGCACATGTCAAAACCAAAGGATGAGTCCCAAACAGGAGGATTCTATTTGGAGAAGTTGTCTACTGCAGTATAAAACTTTATTAGGTGTGCAATGTATTAAAAGGAGTGGATGGAACTTCCAAGATGTGGTCTATTGTTCTTGGTCAAGAAGAATCAGAATTTAAACACTGGGCTTAAGAACATATAGAAGAACATTAGTACTTTAGGACTGGCAGAATAAGGACTTTTGAAAGTCTACTCTCACCTAGAAGCGATGAGAATGTTGGCAAAAAATGGTTAAAATCAGCATATTTTTGAACTCTGAAAATTGATCAAACCCTTGCAAAAAATGGAAGAGCATTTACTAAAGAAAAATAAGTGAATCTTGGTAAGAACAATGAGTTTGAAGCATTTGATCTTATCCAGTTTCCATCTCCTCCCCAGCTCTGTAATAACCTTGAACATCAATTGTCTTACAATCACAGAAGGTGTGAAAATTAGCAACTGGATAGCCACTAGAAGGGGCAAGATGGTCAAAAGGCATCTTTCCCAGAGAATTGTCATTATTTGACCTTGTCTGAGAAGCTTCCTGAAAATCTCCACTTACAGAGCTTGCTAGGCCTCAAGTAGAACTCAGTCAGTACAAACATCCTTTTTCCTGGGTAACTTTGTCAAAAACGTTCAGTTGCAATTGCTTAACACTGTAACTGCCTGGAGTCATGATTACTAATCATGTCTAAAAAACTTAAAAGAAAATTGAAGTAAGATGTCCACAGTGTGTTTTGAAGCTACTGCTATATTTTCGAGAATTTTGGAATCCACATGCAGATGAAGGGTATTCACACATCCAGGAAAGATCTGAATAGAGTCTGCTTTCTCACCTTTGGCTGACTTTGAGTTTCTATACAAGCAGGAAGTAAAAGCAAGTAGTTTTAAATTGTTAGATGAGTGTCCCAACATCCACACAAAGCTTATTGTAAAAGGCTGGGAGAGTTATTTGCTCAAGGGATTTAAGGTCATTTATGTGCAATTGTCAGATGACAATTAAGCTAACCAGGCAGAGACTTTAGTGGTTTCACTAAACCAATAAAAAAAATGCACACTTTCCAAAATCAGTTCAGCGCATTCTTTTTTCCCCCAAATCTATTTTATTTTAATTAATTTTTACATAAATTTTTACATCATTTTTCATTTTTGTACAATGCATTTTCATCTTGGTTATAGTCCCAGTAAAATTCCCTCCACCCATTCACCTGTGAACCATCACCCTAGTCTCTTGTGCTCTTCCATCCTTGTTTTGATCCTACTCCCTTCTCCCTCCCTGTAGTATGTCTCTGGTTTATAGTTGCCTGTTGATTTTGATTTTCACTTTATTATAATTAGTTTTTTTCCCCTGATCCCTTATTTGGATCCTCTACATTCCTGCTGTAAGTGAGACCATCCAGTATTTTTCTTTTTCTTTCTGGCTTATTTCTCTGAGCATGATCCCTTCCAGCACCATCCATGTTGCTGCAAATGGCATGAGTTTATCTTTTTTGATTGCTGAGTTATATTCCATGGTGTATATGTACCACATCTTCTTGATCCAGTCATCTATTTTGGGGCATTTGGGTTGTTTCCATAGCTTAGCTATTGTAAATAATGCTGCTATAAACACAGAGGTGCAGGTGTCCTTTTGAATTAATGTTTTTGTGTCCTTTGGGTAGGACACAAATTCCTAGGAGTGGAATTTCTGGGTCATATGGAAGTTCCATTTTTAGCAGATTGAGGAATCTCCACACAGCTTTTAATACTAGTTGCACCAGTTTGCACTTCCACCAGCAGTGTGCATTCTTAAACAAATAAACAGCAGCTGGCTTGAACAACATTAGTAAACAACTACAAACATTGGAGAAAAGGAAATTTGAATTCTAAAGTTGATATACTATATTATTTTAAAAATCCAGATTAACAAATCGCTAACAAAAAATTATATGTTAGGAAAAAAAAAATCCAGGAAAGTCAATGCACGTGGGGAAAATAAATAGTCAAAAGATACTGTTCCTGATAAAATCCTCAAGTTGGACTTATCAGACAAAGATTCCAGATCAGCTTTTATAAATATTTTCAAAAAACTAAAAGAAGCCATACTTTAAAAAAGATAAAGTATGAGAATGATGTCTCACCAATAGAGATGATCAATAAAGAGATAGAAATTCTTTTTAAAAATCAAATAGAAATTCTGGTGTTGAAAAGTGCAATTATTAAAATGAAAAATTTGCTAAGGGACTCCATAGCAGATTTGAACTAGCAGAAGAAAGAATTTCTGAATGTTTGAATAGAATTAGCATTATCTAGTCTGAGAAACTAAAAAATAGTACTAAGGAAAAATATGGACATATGGACATTACAAACATACCAATATATACATAATGGGAATCCCAGAAAGAAAAGAGCAAGTAGAGTGTTTAAAGAAATTGTAGCTGAAAACTTGCCATATTGGATAAAAAGCATTAATCTACACATCCAATAAGACAGCCAATAATAAGTGTTAGTAAAAGTATAGAGAAACTGGAATGCTTATGCATTGCTAGAGGAAATATAAAATGAAGCAGAACTACAGATAAGTATTTTATGTTAGACAGTTCTTCAAAAAGTTAAATGTAGAGTTACCATATGACCCCAGCAATTTTATTCCTATAATATGCCCAAGAGAATTGAAACTATAAATCCTAAGAATAAAACCTGAACATGAATGCTCTGAGTAACATTATTCATGCTAGTTAAAAATGGAAATGAGCAACATATCTGTTAACTAAATAATGGATAAAGAAATATTGTATATCAATAAAATAGAACATTATTTGGCAATGAAATGGAATGAAGTGTTGATGTATGCTACAGCATTGATGAACCCTCATAAATCGATGCTACATGCAATCAACTAGTTGTAACATTTTTTTTATTGTATTGTATCATATTGTATGATTCATTGATAGGACACAGTTTGTCATTCCTTTGATATACCAGAATGGACAAATATATAGAAACAAAACCTTGATGAGGCATTTCTAGAAGGAGGAAATTGAGGAGTGGGGCTAAATATACTGTGATTTCCTTTTGGGTAAAGTGAATATTTCAAAATATGAAATGCTGCTGGTTGCACAACTGTGTGAATAAAGTAACAATTTAATTCTATATAGAGGATAATTGTGTAGAATATAAACTACATCTCAATTAATCTGACATGAAAAATAATATATTAAGAGGGTAATATCTTTGTGAGCAGATACCCTCTTTAAAAGGTATCCATTTGTACTGTTGAGCATGGCAAGGGAATCAAAACTGCCTACAGCAGAAGGTGATTCTTTTAAGCAAACAAGTCAGGGTATTTTACATGAAGTTTGTATTATCCCCACAGGCACCTGTATTACTAAGAGTTAGTTAACATAACTATATAAAAAATGTATTATGGGCCTCCCTGGTGGCGCAAGGGGTTGGGTACCACACTATGGAGCTATCTGTGGCCTCTGCAGCACGAGTTCAATCCCCGGCCAGCCAGGGAGCAACCTATATGGCATGCAGACCTCTCTTGTCTTGCCCGCTGCTTCCCTCAGCAGTGTGTTTCAGTCAGACTGTCTGTTCTGTTCCCCACTCTGTCTCTGGTGGATCCTCTCACCGCCCACATCTCTGGCCTGTACCCCAGTTCTTGTACGTATAAATGAATAAATCTTTTTTTTAAAAAAAGGGAGTTTAATAGCTATTTTTCCACTTGGAGTATAACCTGATTGTTAAGGCTGTAGATGGTCAACCCCTTAGCCCACAAACCCTGGTATACAAAGAATGTAACTTTCTTTTTTTTTTGTTAGTTATTTATCATATTTACTTTGCAGTTATTCTTTTTTTTTTATAAATAATAAATTTTATTTTTATATTCCCCATACAATTGCAACCCCCCATTTTGACCCCAATCCCTCCCCTCCCGCCCCCCACTCCCCAAAAACTGTCTCTGGTTCATAGTTTTTTGTTGATTTTGATTTTCACTTTCTTACAGTTATTCATTTTCCTGGTCCCTTATTTAAGTTTCCTAGATTCCTGCTGTGAGTGAGACCATCCGGTATTTTTCTTTTTCTTTCTGGCTTATTTCGCTGAGCATGATCCCTTCCAGCGCCATCCATGTTGCTGTAAATTGCATGTGTTTATCTTTTTTGATTGCTGAGTAATATTCCATGGTGTATATGTACCACATCTTCTTGATCCAGTCATCTACTTTTGGGCATTTGGGCTGTTTCCAAAGCTTAGCTATTGTAAACAGTGCTGCTATCAACATAGGGGTGCAGGTGCTCTTTGGAATTGATGATTCTGTGTCCTTTGGGTAAATACCTAGGAGTGGAATTGCTGGATCATATGGAAGCTCTATGTTTAGTAGGTCGAGAAATCTCCACACAGCTCTCCATAGTGGTTGGACCGGCTTGCACTCCCACCAGCAGTGCAGGAGAGTTCCTTTTTCTCCACACCCTTGCCAGCATTTGTTGTTGCTAAGAATGTAACTTTCATTGAAGTTTATCATAGATGCTATCTATGGTCTTGGTGCTGTCTGTCTGTTTGGGTTCAAATCCTACCTCTGTCCTCTCACTGACTTGCAAAATAATTTTTGTTAATATTTCTTAAGTATTCCCTTGCAACAAAATCCCAAAATAGAAATGTCAAAAATGTTTGAGTGCTGGTATGTATCATCTCTGGGGTAAGTGAATTGATTGTTATGGTAATTACTCCGATGGTAGTTATTATCACACATACCTTCTTGTAGGTTTGTAAAATAATCTTTTTACTTTCTGGTCACCACAAATCTTTTTTTTTTAAGATTAATTTATTTATGCATAAAAGAAGTGGCATACAGGCCAGAGGTGTGGGGGTGAGAAGATTCACCAGAGATAGAATGGGGAGCAGAACAGGCGGACTGACTGAAACACACTGCTGAGGGGAGCAGCAGGCAAGACAGGAGAGGTCTGCTGTGCCATGTGGGTCACCATCCTGGCCGGGGATTGAACTCGTGCTGCAGTGGCTGTGGAGAGCTTCATAGTGCTGTGTCTAAACCCTTCGCACCACAAAACTTTAAAGTTGGAATGGGTCTTACGAATCTTATAGAAGTGAGCTCTATGGAGCTATCCCTTGACTCTCCTATCATCATACAATATTAGTGGCCACAGTTAATTGGAAAAGACAACTAGAAGTCAGATATGTGGGTTGCTGGGTCTTGTTCTCATTCTCCATATACTTGTTCAACAATGTGTTAGACTACAATTGACCTTAAACTCTAGCTTTCCACTTAATATGATTTCTTCAATGTATTTTTCAGCTTTTAAAATGGAGAATTCCCCCCCCCAATATTATGAATCATATAATGCTTTAAGTGGGTTTATCGTATCTCAGCTGTTCTGAATTGTGGATGGTATATTTACCTCCTTTCACTTGTTTTGTTTTTGACAATACACTTTTCCTAAAAGTATTTTAGTGATGATATAAAACCTTGTGACAGTCCAGTACCTCCAGTTTGCTCAAAATACATTAACATTTCACACCAAATTAATTTTAATTAAAAATAAAACCTATATAATATTTCTTGTGATGAGAATGCCGTGTAATGTTCTAGGATGGGGTTAGTAGATTGAGCAAATAAAATACAGCTTGACCAAGGAAATTTGAATTTCAGATAAACAACAAATAAACCAACTGATGCATAAGACATTTACTAAAAAAAATGATTTATCTGTAATTCAAATTCTATTGGGTATCTTTTATTTTGCAATCCCAATTAAGGTGCTTAAAGTACATTAGTGAATAGAATATTCATGCTCTCATAAAACTTATATTGTTAAGGGGAAGATTTGGACAACAATAACCAAAACTAATATGTCACTATATCATATCCTTTAGAATAAAGCAGATGCTTTAGAATAAAAGAAGAAAGCAGAATGCCTTTACCTGGGTATGGAGATATATGAAGGGCAGACTCTCATTTTAAATAGGATTGTTGGTGAACCAAGTCTCAGTGAGAGGCAAGACTTGAACAAAGATTTGAAACAGCCCTTCAGAATTCAGGGCAGAAATACTCCCCACTGAGGGACAGATATTTGAGGAACAGCAAGGGACCACTTGGGTGGAGGAAAGTGGGCAAGGAGAGAAGATGAGAAGTCACACCATAAGTCAACATATGGATTTTGGAGGATTGCAGGATTTGAGCAGAGCTGTGATGTGACCAGACTCATTTCTGCACACCGTCCCTCAAAGAGACCATTAGGAGGTCACACAATTATCTGGGTGAGAAGTGGAAAGACTCAAACTGTGGTAGTGGGAAGTGGTAAGATTCTGGAGGAGACTGAGGGCTGAACCCACAGGATTTCCTAGAGATTATAAATGGGGTGTGACAGAAAGAATTTAAGGATGATATCAAGGTTTTAACTTTTAGCAAGAGATTTATGAGTGCAACATTGTAGTAGTTTTCCTTTAAGAAACCAGCAAAATTGTGGAGTGCAAAAAAATGAAAAGTTCATTTGGTGCTCATGATTGAGTTGCACCAATTGTTTCCTGATGAAATGTTTGTTTTTGTGTTAATACAGCCCACATGTAGAAAACAGACAGAAAACCTGTCCATCTCCCTTCCCATTAGGGTTCCTTACTGCTCTCTCTCTCAGCTTTGCCATGGGTGAGAGTTGAACCACACAAAGCTCTGTCTGATATTAGGGTTTTAGTAGAGACCATAGAATAAAAATACACACAGGATTTTGTATTGAGATGTTGAGTCAATCACCAGGTAATGATTAACTGTGTCATGCCAAGCTCTGACCTTCATGATGGGGTATTTTTGAGGAGTTGTGTATCACAAGCTCTGAGGACTGTGATTACCTTAAAGTGTCATTTAAATAAAATATTAACTAATTTCTATGGACACAAATGAGAGCATGACTTGCTGCTTCTTTGGGGAAACCAAAGACAATCATACACTATGAATAGTTTTTTTTTTTTTTTTTTGGAGACATTTTACTTTATTCCAACTGTCAGGATAAAGAGCGAGGCAGACAGGCTTCCAGCTTACCAAATGTTACCAAGCCTTGAATGCTTCAGCCTTTTTATTTATTGATAAACACCATATGCCTCTCATGTCAGAGATCAGAGAATGTCAAGGAGTCATTCATTAGACTCCACTACAAAGCCTCCCTCATTATTCCCCACTTTGTTCATTCTTGCTAAGCCTTTACTTCTGAGGACCTTTTTCTCTTGGGGATTCACAACAGGGTATTCAAGTCAAACAGCAGGTCTTTGATAGTTGAGCCATTGGGGGTATCACTAATGTGAAACTCCCTTTCCTTTATTTGTTCTAATGTAGGGGATCCATGGCTCTGCTAACCCGCACTCCACCCAAAGAAGGTAATAAATATTATTTATAATTTGTTCAGAAATGTATCAATTGCCCTTGAGACACTTTACTCTTCCAAATAGTAGTTTACACAGATTAAATATAAAGTTGATTTGCATCCTCTAAATCTACATGAGCTAGAGAGGAGAGAGACTTGTTTAGTGTGACAGATGGCAGGATGATACTGTTTGGGGATTAAAAAGAAAACATACTGTACAATTTCCAGTAACAAAAGGTCTTGCTTTTGGTGTAAACACATGGGAATGAGTGACATGATAATGGAGATTGTGATCCCAAGAAAAATAGTAACAATAATAATAATAGCAAATAACATACTGAACTTTTAACTGTGCTAAGTACTGTCTCCTAATCCTCAGACTAGGTGAGTGTTCTCACTACTCACATTTTATAAATGAAGAAACTGATGCTTATAAAGGGTAAATAGGGGCCTCCCTGGTGATGCAAGGGGTTAAGTCTCAGCAATATCAATCTATTGGCAGCCACTGCTGCACGAGTTCCATTCCAGTCCAGGGAGGTGAACCACATGGTGCAACAGTCCTCTCCTGTCTTGCCCGCTGCTCCCTTCAGCAGTGTATTTCAGTAGATCTCCCTGTTCTGCTCCCCACTCTGTCTCTGGTAAATCCTCTCACCCCCTAGACATCTGGTCTACACCCCAGCTCTTATATGCATAAAGAAAATAAATCTTAAAAAAAAAAAGTGTAAGTAACTTGTTCAGGATCAGGTACAAAAAAAGTGGCTGAGCTGGGATTTGAATTCAGATAGTCTGATCCCCACACTTTCACCTTCTGTGTTGTAAAGAAACATTATTACCTCCATGAGCATAAAAACTACCAACAATAAAATATAATACATTCTCCAATTTGATAGAAAGTGAAAAGCCTTGATGTCAGAACCAAGAAGAAACTCAAAATTGAAGTTAAAAGAAGAAACTGAAGAAGTAAAGCCCTAAGGAAAATCAGACTCAAATACAGACCCGGAGCAGGTTTAAATAGTACACAGGAGGAGGGTACATAAATTGGATGGTGCAACAAGGCAAACCTGGGATGAAGCACTGTATACAATCTAGGAATATTGCAACTGGCTTCGTGTATGAATGGGACCAGGGAATTGTTGCCTGACCACCTAGAAAGCTAAACGGAAGGTTGCTGTCTTCTTAGAGCAATGTTTTGCAATGATATTTGTAAATCAGTGAACAAATCTAATAAATAAAGGCAAAAACAGAATTTCAAGCCTGTGTCACATGCAGGTAGGAAGAACATATTTTTATTTTCCACTGTGTAAAGAAACATGAAGCTTAGAAATTAACAAAAATTAATGTATGATCGGTGAAAACTCTGGTGCCTTGACAGAGGAATTGCAGAAAGGTTCTAAGGGACAGTGCCAGCACTCAGGAATGAAGGGTACACTCCACGTAGGAGGCAAAATGTGTGAACTACTAGTGAAAAATGGCAGACTATACAAAGAAATCAACTACTGTGAGGATGAATCAATAGATAAAACAAATCGTACTCAGAGCAATGGACACAAGAGATAATTGGAAAAATGCTATAATATGAGTATTTTTAAATTATCAAAGAGATTGAATCTGTCTATCACTTTGGGAAAGATGGCCATTACAATAATGTTAATTCTTCCAGTTCATAAACAGGAATTATCTTGCCATCTTTTGTATATTCTTCTGTTTCTCCTCACAATGTTTCATAGTTTCCATTGCATAGGTGGTTCCCCTGCTCTGTTAAATTTATTTCTAGATATTTTATCTTTTTTGCTGTAATAAATGGGGTTGTTTTCTTGATTTCTCTCTCTTCTTGTTTGTTGTTGGGAACACAGGAATGCAACTAATTTTTGTTTATTGAGCTTGTGGCCTGCTACTTTATTGTACTAATTTACTGTTTCTAGCATTTTTTTTAAGAGTTATTTATTTATGCATATAAGAGCTCGGGTACAGGCTAGAGATGTGGGGGGCGGGTGAGAGGATTCATCAGAGACAGAGTGGGGATCAGAACAGGCAGACTGACTGAAATACACTGCTGAGGGGAGCAGCAGGTGAGACAAGAGAGGTCTGCTGCGCCATGTGGGTTGCTCCTTGGCCGGCTGGGGATCGAACTTGTGTTGCAGAGGCTGTGGATTATTCATAGTACGTTGCTTAACCCCTGTGCCCCCAGAGAGGCCCTGTTTCTAGTAAATTTTTTAGTGGAGATTTCAGAGCTCATATTTTCATGTGATCTGCAAATAATGACAATTTTACTTCTTTCACAATTTGAACTACTTTCATCCATTTTTGTGTCTAAATGCTCTATGTTACATAGTGATAAAAGTTGACATCTTTGTCTTGTACCTGACCTTAAAGGAAAAGTTTTCAGTTATTCACTATTGAGTACAATTTGGGCTGTGGATTCTTATATGACCTTTATTATATTGAGGTATCTTCCTTCTATCCTGATTTTTTTTTGAGAATTTTTACCATAAATGGATTTTAAGTCTTGCCAAATGTTTTCTCTGCATCTATTGATGTGATCATATGATTTTTTTACCTTTCCTTTTGTTAAGGTGGTTAATTATGTGATTAAAATGATCATCTTACCCAAAGCAAAATACATATTCAATGCAACTTTTATCAAAGTTTCAATGGCATTCTTCAAGGAAAAAGAAAACAGCACTAAAATTTATATGGAACCAATACAAAACCTAAATAGCCAAAACAATCCTGACAAAAAGGAAAAGAGGTTGCACAGTCCCAGACTTCAAACTATGCTACAAAGCTATAGCAATCAAGGCAGTATGGTATTGTAATAAAAATAGACACACAGACCAATGGAAGAGAATTGAGAACTCAGAAATAAGAGACTTAGATGGGCAATTAATTTACAACAAAGGAGTCAAGAATATTTATTGGTGTAAGAAAAGTATCTTCAACAAAGTGTTGAAAAACTAAACAGCTGCATGCAAAAGAATGAAACTAAACCTGTCTCACATCATACATAAAAATTAATTCAAAATGGATTAAAAACTTGAATGTGAGACATGAAACCATAAAATATATAGCTGAAAACACAGACAAAACATTCATGACATTGACTTCAGGGATGTCTTTTGAAACTGGGTCACAATGGCAAGGGAAGTCAAAGCAAAAATAACCAAATGGGACTATATCCATCAAACTAAAAAGCTTCTGCACAGCTAAGGAAATGATCAATAAAACAAAAGATACCCTACTAAATAGGAGAAAATATTTGCATGTCATACATCTGGCAAAGGGCTAATATCAAAGATTGGCAAAGAAGTCATGCAACTCAACATAAGAAAACAAATAACATAATCAAAAGGGCTAAATAGACACTTATCCGAAGAAGACATACATATGGCTAACAGGCACATGAAAAAATGCTCATCATCACTTATCATTAGGAAAATGCAAATCAGAACCATAATAAGATACAATCTCCTACCAGTGATAATTGCCCATATCAAAAAGACCAGAAATAACAGTGTTGATAAGAGTGTGGAGAAAATTAACCCTCATACACTGTTGGTGGGAATGCAGAATGGTACAGGCACTATGAAAATAGTATGGAGGTTACTCAAAATATTAAAAATAGCTTGATCATATGATGCAGAAATTCCATTCATTGGTATATATCTAAAGAATATAAAATACTAATTAAAAGGGATATATGCAGTCTTATATTTAAATGGCTAAGTTGTAACAATCTAGCAAAGGATAGATGAAGAAGATATGCTACACACACACGGTGGAGTATTAGTCAGCTATAAAAAAGGGAATTCTTGCCATTTGTGACAAAATAGGTGGAACTAGAGGGGATAATGTTCAACAAAAGAAGTCAGAAAGAGAAAGACAAATACTGGGTAGTTTCACTCATATCTGGAATATAAAGAAATAAATCAAAGGAGCAAAACAAACCAAAACAAAAGTCTAGCTATCTGACTGCAGAACTGAAGCTCCTCGAGGAATCTGGAGGGTAGAATTCTAAGAATGATGGGGGCCTTATAGACTGTGATGGAGGGTTATGAGTGCTTCGGTGGTGTGTATGGTGTGACTACATGCATCTTAAGATATATAAACCTTTACCCCTAAGTTACATACAGTGTTTTAAACCAACATTACCTCAATAAAAAATAATTCAAAAAACCCAAGCAAAAAACAATGAAAACTTTTTAAAAAGACAAAAGTTCAAAGAATGCACTGAGTGACAAGATTTTATGAGCTAAAAAGTGAATTTTTAGAAGAAGCAGATAGAATTTCAGGATATGAAAACATTAAAATAAAAATTCAATAGATGAATAAATAGGAGATTTGGAGCAGATGAATGGATAAGAACATGTAAGTAGATAGATCTGAAGAGTTTATTCTAAGAGAATAAGGTGTGTGTGGAGAGGAGAGAAGGGAGAATTAGTTCCAGAGACAAAGAGGTGGGAAAATGAGAGGTTAAGTAACACGAATGATTGGATCAGAAGCCCCAGCATAAGCCTAATAGGAGTTCCAGGTAGAAGAAACACTGTTTGAAAAGAGGTAATAAGAAAACGATAAAAAGTGAATATCTTTGAAATCAGAGAAATATATGTAGATGCACACCAAGTTCTGAACAGAACAAATATGAATAAATCCATTCCCAAACCAACTGGATTAAAAGTGCAAAGGAAGATAGAAAATCTTAAGAACAGATGGGTAGAAAAGACACATACCAGAATGTTTGAATGGGTCTCTTTCTGTGGAGACCACTTTAGTCCAATAACAAAATAAGAAGGAGCAAGTTCTCCCTCATTACAAAGAGAGGTGCTAAACTACCAACACAGAATATAGAAAGGAAGTGTTAAAAAGCATTGACACTCAACCCAAACCCACTCCAAGGATATAAAATAAAAGTTTGAGGTGAAGAAGACTAGAGGACATTTTTTAGGCAGTGAAGTTCTGTGGCATTTTCACCCCGGATATTGTGTGTATGTGTGTGTGTGTGTGTGTGGTGGTGGTGGTGGGGGCTGTTGGTCCATTCATCTTAAGTCTACCAAAGAGGACTTTGAGAGGACCACTTGGAGAGTTTGATATTGTCCCCTGGGATTTGTGAAAACACAAGAAAATGGTTTTATACTCATGCTCAAGAAATTTGGTGAAGGCCAAAGGCTTTGGCTATAATTACTTACAGGCAAGAAGCAAGAGTGGTAGTTGGAAGTCTTCTCCATTTAGCTTGGAAAATGCATATTGTTTCTTAAGGGCTAAATAGACTGTGAGCACTTGAACTAGAACCATCTTGAATGGGACCTTTCCAAGATGGAGTCTTGTCAAGTAAGGAGAACCCAGCAATAAATGCATGATAAACTGCCAGGGGCCACAGGAGACAGGTTGCAAGAGGTTAACTAATGGATTGTTTCTCTGAAAAAAGTCTCAAAATGCCCCCAAGTAAAAGAAACATAAAATCCACAAATCCCAGAAAGCATGCAATCTGACCTCAATACTATTGACAGAACAAGACATTTCCTGCCAGACCTTCCTTTTTTCCAAGCAAACTAGCATGAGTGCACCAAGCCACCTTCCATCCTAGGGATCCTAAAATTGACCTAGTCAGGGAACAGGGGCAACAATGAAGAATCTTGAGGAGAAATAAGAAGTCATCTTCTTCCCTTCCCCTCTGTGAGCTTCTACAAGGTGGGCTTTAACTTTTTTTTTAAAAAGATTTATTTATTTATGCATGCAAGAACTGGGGTATGGGCCAGAGGTGTGGGGGGTGAGAGGATGCACCAGAGACCAATTGGGGAACAGAACAGGCAGCCTGACTGAAACACCTTGCTGAGGGGAGCAGCGAGCGAGACAGGAGAGGTCTGCTATGCCATGTGGGTAGTTCTCTGGTGGGCCAGGGATTGAACTCATGCTGCAGAAGCTGCAGACAGATTCACAGTGCTGTGCTTAGCCCCTTGCGCCACCACGGAGGCCCTGGGCTTTAACTTTTAATAAATTTTGGAATACTTACTAGCATACAAGGAGGGGCATGATATTTATCGAAATGAGAGAAAGTTTTTATCTTATTAATTGAAAATAATCAATTTTCATTTTATTAGTTAAGAATGGTTCTTTCCCAAGTCATGATTCTTTTCCCAAGTCATGGTTCTTTCTCCAGATTTCATCTGAGGTATAAGGAGAAAACTAGTTCCAGAGTGGTTTTGATTGACCAAGAGGTGATAAATGAATTAATTTTCTGTTCACACTCCTTCACTCTCTCTTCTCAGTGCACTTGCCTTGGAAAGAATCTCTATAAATTTATGATAATTAAATTAATATTGAACTTTATATTAGCAAAAATAGAAGTTAGAAAACTGGGGGAATTGATAGAATTCCATTCCTAACTAAACTATCAGTGAGTCGGTCTGAAATGAAGGTGTGTTCATAATACACACACACACACACACACACACATAGAAATTATGAGTTTAGCCACAGAGATCAAATAACTACTAAAAGATATGTTCCAGTAAGAAGAAAATTGAATGCAAAGAGAAAGTGGGATGAGAGAAGCAATAGTTAACAAGGAAACTGATAGCATGTTGGTAAATCTAAGTAAGCATTGATTTATTGAGGATTTGGTTTTAAGCAAGATGAAAACAACATACTAGAAAACAATGCAAATGGAAAATGGAACAGACAATAGGAATTAGCATTTAAGATCTTTATTGTTTCAGAAGGAGTATGAGGATATGAACTTAAGTTTCACTAATTAAACTTGATTCATTCATTAGTCACTGTTAACTTCTTTTGTTTCCTATTTAATTAAATTCTGATCTGACATTATATCCTTCGTTCTATTTATGTTAGGTTTACTAATGTTTTTCCTAGTATTTTTCTGTCTTTTCATTTTGAACACTGATAGCATTAAATTTCAGTCTTATCTCTTTTCTAATAAATACAACTAAGACAATGAAATTACCTATAATCTCCATAATACTTGCATCCTAGAAATTATGATACGTATTGCTCTCACTGTTGTTCAAAACATCTTTCTAGGTTATGTAGATTTCTTCCTGGCCAAAGAATGATTTCAAGATTTATGTTTTTTTCTTTTGTTGTGAACACACAGCAGGTGGAGGCGGAGGTTGGCTATCTTTTTGTTGTTGAATTCTGTATTTATTGTATTGTTATTAGGAAAGCTGGATTCTGCTTGATATAAATTCTTTGGTATTTACTGAGATTTCCTTTGTGGCTTAGAATGTTGATTTTGGGGGGTAAATCTCAATGTTTTTTAAGAATGAATATGTATTGTTTTTTAATTGAATTCAGGATTTTGTGTGTGTGTGAAAGCACATTTCTAATACATATAAATGCATTTACCTAGGAGTGGATTATACTAACACTCAGCTTTAATACTATCAAGCAGTTTTCCAGAGTGGTTACACCAATTTACACTTCTACAAACAGTTCATGAGAATCCCAGGTGTTCACATCCTCACCAACATTGGTATAATTAGTCCTTTAAAATATCCACACTGATGAGTGGATAGTGATAGTCCTTTATGTCTCTAAATTACATCGCCTTGATTATATATGAAGTTGAATTTTCTAAAAAAATATTCATTGGTCATTGGATATATTATTTTGTAAATCTTATGTCCATTTTTGCTCATTTTTTTCTATTGGATTAACCTTTTCTTGTTGATTTATGGAAGTATATATTAATTATATATTGCTGCATAAATTTACCCCCAACTCACTAGCTTAAAACAGCAACATTTAATCCAGTTTATGTGGGTCAAGAATCTGGATGCCATTTAGTTGGGTGCCTCTGGCTTACCATCTTTCATGAAGTTGTCATCGAGCCCTTGGCCCGGACTGCTGTCATCTCAACACTTGACTGATGTGGAAATGTGTTTCCAAATTCACTCATGTGATTGTTGGCAGAGTTTAATTCCTCATGGGCTGTGGCACCGAGGGCCTAGTGCCTCATTTTATCACATGGGCCTCTCTATAAAAGTGCTCACAGCATGTCAGCTGGCTTCTCTTAAAAGAGCAAGCAAATGAGAGAAAGAGAAATCACCTACACTGTTTTTTTATAACCTAATTGCAGAAATGACATCTGTCACTTTCTCTGTCTTCTATTTGTTAGAAGTGAGAAAAAGACCAGCCCAAAGACAAGGGCAGGGGATGACACAGGCCGTGAATACCAGGAGTCAGGATTACTCAGAGCCATTTTAGAGACCGCTTACCCTGGGATTCTTTATAGAACTAGGTGTGTGTCCTTTGCTGTATGCGTTTCTAAGAAATACCTTCTCCACTCTGTAGCTTCACTTGTTGAACAGAAGTTCCTCATTTTAGCATAATTCAATTTATGATTAGCACATTTTGTGTCTTTTTTGGAATTCTTTGACTACTCCAAAGTCATGAGGATATATTCTTTTTTTTTTTTAAGATTTATTTATTTATGCATACAAGAACTGGGGTGTAGGCCAGAGGGCAGGGGGTGAGAGGATTCACCAGAGGCATAGTGGGGAGCAGACCATGCAGACTGACTGAAATACACTGCTGAGGGGAGCAATGGGTGAGACAGGAGAGGTCTGCTGTGCCATGTGGGTAGCTCCCTGGCCGGGGATCGAACTCAGGCCTCAGTGGTTGGTGATAGCTTGAAAGCTCTGAGACTTTAACCCCTGCACCGCCAGGGAGCCCCCATGGCCATGCTATTTGAATGGCCTTAGACCTCAGTTTCTTCACCTATAGGAGGAGATTGAGAGGTCATATCCAATGTTCCTTCCAGTTTGGAGGCTCCATGAACCTCTTTCAGGCCCGTGGCTAATTTCAACTTTAGTATTTGCCTGTGAGCAGACATTTACTTCCTCCGTCACCAGGCAGGCATGTCCAGTGCCCATTTTAATGACCATCGCTAGAGGATGAAAGCCAATTTTCCCTTATAAGCTGATCACACAGATTGGTAGATTCCTCTTTACATGCAACCAGGCCGGGTTTCTCATTATAAAATAATACAGAGGTAGCAAGCAGTGATAGGCTAAGAAGGCGTGTTTCCTAAACAATCAAACCAGGGACAGTGAAAAGAGGGCTTTTTTCTCTACTATCCCAAATTAACATACTTTCCATGGAGAGATGGAGACAGGGTTTTTTGTTTTTTTTTTCCAGATTCCATCAGCTTTGAAACTGAGAATGGAAAGGAGAAACCTATATTAATAAAACACGAAGTTGGTGTTTAGACACTGAAACTAAACAAAAGAAATTGGACCTGGGAGTGAATTACTTATTTATGGCATCTACTGTCAGGCTTCCTAACCTTTTTGCAGGCCTGGGATGCTCTCTTTATCGGTGCTTGATGCAAGTGCTGAGGGGTCTGTGATGGTTTGTGGTTTAGGCCAAGGGTGAGCTGTTTGGGAGGCAGGGGTCACTTGGCCCAAAGCATCATTACAAGGATGTGTGCGCTCTTTCCTTTTTTTTAAAGCATTTCGAAATCCAGCTCATGATAAGTAAGTGACCTGCTCAGCAATTTATTGAAATTCTATCTGTTGCCTGTCTGTCTGTCTCTCTTTCTCTCTCTCTCCAGGAGGTAATTACAAAGTAAAATCAAAGTGAAACAAAGCCAAAGAACGTAATCAACTCTGAAAAGATGAAACTCTTGAGTTGCTGGTGGCAACCTGATTTTCTTGTATCTGTTATAACTGACCTGGGAAAAACATAAACAAGTTTTTCTTGGGAAAAGAGAGATAGGAAAGAGGCTGGTCAACTTGGATAATTAGATGGGGCCATTGGGCAGAATTTCTGTCAAGGAGCTTCAAGTGTAGAATGAGCTCATCCATGGTCTCATCCATGTCTGGTTTCTGCTATTGGCCCCTCAAAAGACCTACAACTATTCTAGTGCAACCTCTTTTAGTGTCAGTTAAATAGTGATCACCTTGAGTCTGATGTAATCTCATGGAACAGAAGTATTTCAAAATCCCAGATGAATTCTTTTTATTTTTTTTTAAGATTTATTTAGTTATTTATAAAAGCACTGGGTACAGTCAGAAGTGCGTGAGGGTGAGAGAATTCACCAGAGCCAGAGTGGAGAGCAGAACAGGCAGACTGATGAAGTACACTGCTGAAGGGAGCAGCAGGCAGCAGGAGAGGTCTGCCCGCCATGAGGGACCCTCACCTGGTGGCCGGGAATCGAACCGGTGCTGCAGAGGCTGCGGGCAGCTTCGCAACCCAGCGTTCAACCGCTGCGCCACTGAGGAGGCCCCGCAGATGAATTCTTAATAAGCTTTTTACATAGATGCATATATGCACTATAAAACACAAGCTTTGTTATTGTATATCTGTGTCTCCAAGTTTACTTAAACACAAATACGTTGTTGTTGCATATGGACACAGCCCATATGGAAAGCATTTATATAGGCACACACAACTTTTGTTTGATTATACAATAAATTCTGCCATAGAGTATTTTCTCCTTGTCTTGTGACTAGGAACAAAGGGCCCAGTTTTAATAGGGATAGAAGAGAAACCCACTGTGGAAAGGCTCGTTTCTCCAGCAGCATTTTTTTAAGAATTCCTGCTTCCTCAGTCTGCTTACAAGATGTTGATAACAGAGAATACTGGGGCCCCACATTAAGGAGAAATAAAGGATCAGAGATCTGAGGTGTTCAGCTGTGATGTCAGACAGAAGGCCTGATGGGTCAGAGTGGCTGCTGACTTCTAGGCAGAGGGCCGTCGAGAGCAGAACGATTTGCTTGTTGACAAGGTCCAAGATGGAATTCCCAATAGGAGAATTCACCTCTCTTCACAGACGCCCCAATATGACTGCCAAGTTCAAGCTCTTTGATTTCCACTGAATTAAATCTCTCCTTATCCTGGCCCCACCTAGTCATCCAAGTTGACCAGCCTTTTTCCTCTCTCTTTCCCATGAAACTGTCCCAAGCTTCATCAGTTCTTTCTTTCTTTTTTTTTTTTTTAAGATTTATTTTATTTATACAAGAGCTGGGGTACAGGCCAGATGCACGGGAGGGTGAGAGGATTCACCAGAGACAGAGTGGGAGCAGAACAGGTAGGCAGACGGAAATACACTTCTGAGGGGAGCAGTTGGCACTACAGGCGAGGTCTGCTGTGCCATGTGGGATTCTCCCTGGCTGGCCGGGAATCGAACCAGCGCTGCAGAGGCTGTGGACAGCTTCACAGCGCTGCACTCAACCGCCTGCGCCACCAGGGGAGGCCCTTCAGTCTCTTCTTGTTTCCTCATTCCTACCCCACAATTGTACTCATTTCCCAAGGCAGCCTTTTCAGAACATTTTTATTGCAAATCCCACATCTACCCTGAGCCTGTCATTCTAGACAGAAGACTTTATTATTTCACCAGGAGTCATAATAACAGAGATCATGAATTTCTTCAAGTTTCTTTCCTCCAACTCTCTGTTGCCCTCTGTTCTTTTCTCCTCAGAAAACTATTTCCTTTTTCCCAGGAGAATTGTCAATTCACGAAGTCTCTATTCTAAACTCTTTTATAGTACCATTGGCAACCTCATCATTGCTAAAGATCACAGTGGGATTAGACTCCATATTTTCCCCTCAGTGATATTGGAGGAAACTATCAAAGTCCTTGCTTGACAAATTGTTGTGGAGGCTGCTCTTACCACACAGACCACCTTTGAGGACCACAGCACCTGTTCCCCAGCTGCTGGGAGTGTAGCCTGATGAAGGTGTGAGCCCAAATTCTCCCCCACTGACTGATTTCAGCCCAAAGTGGCTGCCACATTCGAGGTCACTGTCCTTTCCAGAGGCTGTAGTTGCTGACTTGATTGAGTACCTCTTGCCTCAGTAAAAGATCTCTTTGAAGAATCATCCAAGCTTAAACCTTTCAGTGATATGGACTGAAGCCATTGTTACAATTTCATTGCAAGTTTAATATCTTCAGAAAGAGAACTTTTTGCCCAATTCAGCTTTCTTCCCTTCCCGAACAGGTGTTATTACTGAGAATTCGCTCCAGTTAACTTCCTGAAAGCAAATGTCTATCTCAGAATCTGCTTCCTGAGGACTAGACACAGGGGAGCTAATTATTTCCCCAGAAAAACTGGTTAGAGTCAGGAATTCCTCCCTTATTTAATCCCAGCCTTCACTTATCAGACTCCTTTTCTGGCTCTTACTGATCCAGGAAGCTTGGATCAGGCTGGGTCCAAAAATATAAGTTTTGCCCAGGGAACAAACGCAATTGAGTTTCAGTTTCTAGGTCATTTGTCCAATTTTTTCATTTGTTCAAGTAACTTTTATTGGGGTAATATTGGATCCAAGCCTTTCTTTGGAACAATAGCCACATTTCTAGGAATTAAATCTTCTAATGGCACCTCAATCTCCATGCTGTGATTCCTTCTAGAGAAATTGTGCATTTTCTGTGCTCCTCCCAATTTTTTGTTCCTGTCTCAATGCATCCTCAAAGGTTTGCTCTACAATGAATGTTTAAGCTCACCCAGGTACACCCCTCTGCAACCATGCAGAATTCAGTGGAGTTCTGGATTCCATTCTGATCTGTGCTCACAGATCAAAAACATCAGTGACTCTGGGCCTCCCTGGTGGTGCAAGGGTTAAGACGTAACCTGTGAAGCTATCCACAGCCACTGCAGCATGAGTTCAATTCCCAGCCAGCCAGAGAACAGCCCACATGGCGCAGCAGACCTCTCCTGTCTCGCCCGCTGCTCCCCTCAGCGGTGTACTTCGGTCAATCTACCTGTTCTGTTCCCCACTCTGTCTCTGGTGAATCCTATCACCCCCCACCCCCCACCGCAACTCTGGCCTATACCCCAGCTCTTGTATGCATAAATAAATAAATCTTTAAAAAAAAAAAACCCACCAGTGACTCAACATGTGCTGTTTATTAGGATACAGAATTTTTTTCTAGATTCAAATCATCATGATAATCCAACTACATGTATTAGAATATATATTAGAGTAGCAGATAACTATTCTAAGTATAGCAACTTTGCCTTCTCTAAATCCAAAGGACAGTCCCAGAACAGGCTTTTTTCCCCTATCTTTTCTAGCATATATATTAGCTGTTTAACATTGAGCAATAAGTACTCTAAAAACATAGTGCTTTAACCAACAGCCAATTGTTTCTTACTTGTCCATGGTTTGTCTGGACATTCCTGCTGACCTGAACTCCCTCAATTTGTTGCTCATGCATCTACTAACTCAACCTGAAGTTTGGTTAGTGATGGGTTGACCCAGGGTGGCTTCAGCTGGGACTGTGCTTTCTATGATGCAGTGCATACAATATTTGTGGTATATGTAATCTACAGGTTCTTTCGATTTTATGACAATCATATGAAATGGAATTTGTCAGAGTTCCTGTGTTTTTAAGACAACCCTGTAGTAGTGCTACAAATGACAAGTATATCTTTATGGGGTCACATGTTTTATGAACCCCAAGTATCAATAATAAAAAGAAAATTTCAATTAACCCAGCTAAGGAGTGACTGATATATCTTTGTATGTGCTCTGTTGAAAATGTGACAAAATCAATGTCATGTGAAGAGACAATCAAAGCAGATATGGTTAGAAAGTAAAGGAAGAAATATTAGAGACTTATGCCAGGCAATGAAATAATAAAATGATTTTTTTTTTAGACTTTTATCTGCTTCTTAGGTTTTCAATTTATAGTGTTGTCCTCTACCTGATTTTATATTTATAAGTTTTATTAGGTTTTTAAAACAGTGCCTAAAAATGGTATGAGCTTCAATTCCCATAAAACCTGAATCTTCTCCTGGCAAAAACAAAACATAATTTCTTACCCTAATAAATTATCCCAACAACAATATTAATTCCCATTAATTGAGTGCTTGCTCTGGTGCTGACATTATTCTAGGAACTTTATATATATAATTCTCTTATTTAAGCTTTAAGACAACCTTATGGGTTGATATGGTTCTCATTTTAGTGAATTACAGGAAAATGAAATCATTTACTCAAGGCCACATAGCTCAGATTGGTTCTCATTCCACATTCTGGGATCTACCCAGCATGCTCTGCTTCTGTTATCTTCTGAGCTGCATGTTAAGCACTTGACTATATTTTCTGGTGTTGCCTGCTTGCTGCTTTATATTTTTGCTTCCTAGTTCCAACTAGAAGTTCCTTGAAGATAAAGAGCAGAACACAATTTTTTTTCCCATATCACTCTCAACACATGGCAGTGAGCTGAATTTGGGGTGAAATCGCTTTAATTCTCAACAATCAAAATTGATTAGATGTCACGTCTGTTAGGAAAATGCCCCAGGAGAGGAACAAGAACCACCTTTAGAATAAATGAAAAAAAAAAGAAGATTCTTTTCCAGCCACAATATAATATGCTTTCACATGGTGCTGGTGGGGGAAATCACTGACTTTTAGTTTAAAATGTAAAAGGAGTAAACATTCAGTTTGAAGCTACAGGTAGGCTTTGGGTTTGTGTTGTGAGCCATCAGTGCTGGCTGGCAAGTACGTGTGTGAAATGCCAGTTACCATAGTAACCAGCACAGCAAGAATTTTTCCCCCTTTGGTTTATGAATCCAAATCAATAAATGTTTATAAATAACTCTCCAATTGGCCAAAAGAAGTAAAAGCATACGCCAGAACAACCCTTCTGTCCTGTGAATGTGAATCATAGATATGTTGGTCATATTCTGGGAGCAGAAAAAGGCTATCCATCGAATAAACAATTGGCCACATCATTTTCTTTGCAAGAGCACTTAGGAAAAACCTGCTGAGTGAAAATCCATTTCACATGCTTACTGACAACAAGAATACAAAGAATGTACATCCAAGGGGCATACAAACAAAATTGCAAAAAATCACAGATGCTGGATATGACAGAGAGCATTGGCATAATCAGACCTAATTATTACAGTGAAGTTCCAGTGGAGTAGGTAGAGACATTATCCTGCATTTGTGGATTCTGCATTCTCTACAATGTGCTAGTGAATTCATACAAAAGTGGATTTCATGTGAAGCGTCCCAACAAAAATCAAATCAGGCCACTGACTATTGTAAGGATTCTTTCTATAGCATTCCAAACAGATGGTCAAACAGCCTCTCCTGGGATATTTTTAGTGAAAGGGAAAGTCATTTTCCTCTAATCTCTATCTAGTAGCTGTTAAATTTACTTCCTGAGCCAAAATCTCCTCCCACTGCCATCCCTTAACTTCTATCCATTGGTCTTAGTTTGTTCTTTGGCACAACAGAGACCTATTCCATCTGCTTCCCGCTTGGTGACAGCCCTTCAAACCTTGTAAGGCAACCATTGAGTCTTTCTTTAGTTTCCTCTTATTATTGGTGTGGTTCCAACCACTTCCCTCTCCTGGTTTCTGTCTGCAGAATGCTCTTAAATTGTCAGCGTTCTTTTCAGAATTCGGACTCCCACAGGATCTGTTCGAATCCTCAGATGTGGGTTAAGATTTCAGTGAAACCACTTCCTGTGCTTTCTCTATCACGCTACGGACATGGCTAAATTTAAATTTATGTTCTGGTATTTTTTATTTTATTTTTTTACTGTCACACTACATTGTTAGCACATATTAATCTTCTGGTAGGTTAACACACACAGAGGACATCCCACCCCAGAATAGGCATGAATTATATAAATATTTCTCCCAGGAAGAACCAAGTAGGGGAGGGATTCCCCCCACAAGTTATTAAACTGCGAAGCAAATACAAACAACCCTTCCTATTATTTTGGCAAGGATTTTAGCTGACTGACAAAAAGTGGAAATGGACTAATTGCTCACAAGATGCGATTTGAAGGGTCTACTGCCCTCCAATGTTTCATTCATCTAAGGGCCAAGTTGGCTGTATTTTCACTATTTGGAAATGTCAAACATCTGACTCCTGCTCCCCCAAAGGACACATTAAATCACAAACAATTTAGCGCCAATGAGGTGATCACAATACTTCCTTTTTGGAAAGAGGAGACACTGGTGCGGCAAAAAAGCACCAACTTCCTAAATTTGGAGGGAGGGAAGAAGCATTAAAATAGGGAAAATATCTTCGAAAGCAATAGTAGGATGTTCTGACAACTTTGTAGTTTTGCTTGATGTGGCTTTGCCCCATGGGGAAGGTCCCTCGTGGCCGGGGGCCAGGTCACAGTTAAATGAGCACCAATGAAAGCAACAGAAAGAAATAGACGAAAGACTACATGCCCACAGCGGAGTAAGTGGGTCTGAGGGAACAGGAAATGGCTGGTACCTGGAACCTGGTGGGTCTCACTAAAGGGTGTCCACTGCTCATCAGCTGACAGATATTGCAAATGAGGAATGCAAGCGCTACATCAGGTCTTTCTGGTTTTTAGAAATCTAAAATCTATGGAAAATATTTTAGTTTGGGAATGTTGACCAGTACTCTGAGAGTTAAAATAACTTTGTGAAATCTACAAAAGAGAATCAGGGGATAGAACAGTGGCTACCAGAGGCTGGGAGCAGGCGAAATGGAGAGATTTGTTCCAAGGATACAAACTTCTAGGTATAAGATGAGTCAGTCTGGTAAGCACGGTGATTACAGCTAAGAATGCTGTGTCGTATACTTGAATGTTGCTGTAGGAGTTCTTAAATGTTCACATCACCAAAAGAAAGGAGTTGTGCAACAGGATGATGGAGGTGGTAGCTAATGTGATAAAATAATAATGATTTCAATTTATTCTTATTATTTTTTTGGTGTTCAATTTTTAATTTTAAAAAAGTTTATATAATTTATTTATTTATATATATTTTACATTATCATTCATTTTTGTACAATGTTCACTTTCTCCTCTCAGGTGGAGTCCCCCTAAAATTCCCACCACCAAGTCACCCGTGCACCATCACCATAGTCCCTTGTGCTCTCTCCTCTCCTGTTTTGATCCATCCCCCCCCTGCAGAATGTCTCTAATTAATAGTTGCCTGTTAATTTTTTAAATTTATTGTTATTATTTTTTCCCCTGATCCCTTATTGGCTCCCCTATATCAATTATTTCAATTTAAATGTGTGTCGAATCAGTGCTATTGCATACCTTAAACTAACACAATGCAATGTGTCACTTATATCTCAAAACAAGAAAAATTTAAAAACAAAACAAAACTCCAGAGTAGCTCTGCTGCTAAACATGGCTGAGGTTACCAGTTTGTGGGGCACATGTTGAAATCAATATCAATCAAATCTTTATCTTCTACTATTTCAATGAAACAATGAGCAGAGACCTCTAGAAACAGCGGCTTGCATAAGATAGATGTCTCCACCATATCTCTGCTGGTTGCTGGGAGGGGTTTCAAGGAATCTTCTTGGAGAGTTTAAAGTGTGTCTCCTATTTGAGGGAAAATAGTGGGTGATGCCTGATGATTTGTATTTGAGCAATCCAAGGGCAGGAAGCTGTGCCCATCTGCCTCAGTGGCAGAGCCAAGAGAAAGAGTCATACTGGAAGCAAACGGTGCTATACTGTTCTGCGTGTGTACATGTGCATGTTATTAGGCATGTCTGGAAAAGTTAGGGAGCTTGTCTGAGATAGCAGTAGATCTCAGAATAGGTGAGAACAGGTAGTGGGGAGGGATTAAAAACAGTATGTCTTCAACCCAGCAATAAAAACAATTACATATACACCAGCACAAATTATGTGGTTTTCTTTACTGAAACCTGTTTATAAAAATTAAAATATATTGGAAATTTTCCCATAGAAGTATCTGTCTTGTTCTTTTCCCCATCTGTACATTCAATGGTATGGAGCATGTATTTAAGCAGTTCCCTGTACAGATGGCTGGATTAAGACTCTGTGGTGTATATACATGATAGAATACTATTCAGCTGTTAAAGTAAGATGAATTCCTGACACTTGTGACAACAGGGATAGAATCAGAGAGGATTATGCTAAGTGAAATAAGCCAGGGGGAAAAAGACAAATATCAGATGATCTCATTTATATGTGGAATATAGAGAAACAAAACAAAGGAACTAATGAAGCTAAACCAAAATAAAGTTGAGAAAAGACTGCAGAATTGAGGCTGCTCATGGGAGAGAGGGCTTGGAACAAAGTGGGTCCGAGATATGGGTGCTTTGGGGTAGGTGGGTGTAGGGATGAACACCTGGGCAGGTGCGAAGCGATTCCTCACAGTGATGTAAGCCAATGTTACCGTTAACAAACAAACAAAATAAAGTCTCCCGTTTTTTAAAATATTGAAATATATTTGGCATAGAATGTTGCATAAATTTAAGGTGTCCACCTTCTTCATTTGATAATTTGTATATTGCAAAAAATTGAAATATATTCAACATGTTAAGTGTAAATTTAAGGTGCACACCTTTTTAATTTGATAATTTATATGTTATAATATGATTGCCATTGTAGCAAAAATTAGTATCTCAATCATGATACATAATTATACCTTTCTGGTTGTTGGAATATTTAAATTCTAGCTTCTTAGCAAGTTTGATGATTATAATACAATACTGCAGTCTATATTCACTATACGGTACAATCGATCTTTAGGGATTATTCACTACTTACAAATTTATATCCTTAAATAACATTTGTCTCATCCACCCACCCTCCATCTCCTGGTAACCATCATTTTACTCTCTATATTGTTTTTCAGATTCTATATATTTGTCTTTCTCTGTCTGCCATTTCACGTAGCATAATGTCCTCAAAGGTCTATCCACGCTGCTGGAAATGTCAGGCTGTCCTTTTTCATGACTGAATAATATTCAAATACATGTATCACATCTTTGTCCATTAATCCATTGATGGTAAATTAAGTTGTTTCAATAGCTAGGCTGTTGTGAATTATTCTTCAATAATGGGAGTTCATATATCTTTGATATCCTGTTTGTATTTCCTCCAGATGTATACTTAGAAGTGTAATAGATGGATCTGACAGATTTTTTTTTTTTTGAGGAAACTGAGTTTTTTTCCTCCACATACTTGCCAACACTTGTTATTTCTTTTCTTCTTAAATATAATTATTCTAACAGATGCAAGTTAATATTGTGATTTTGATTTGCATTTTCCTGATGATTAGTGATGTTGAACATTTTTTTCATAACCAGTTGGCAATTTAGTATTTTCTTTGGTAAAATGTCTAGTCTCATTCTCTGCCCATTTTTAAATTGGATTTTATTTTTTGCTAGCAGCTACATGAGTTCCTGATATATTTTAACCCATATATTTATCCAATATATGGTTTATAAATGTTTTCTACATTCTACAGGTTATCTTTTCATGTTGTTAATTATTTCTTGTGCTGTGCAGAAGAAGTTTAATTTGCTGCCCCATTTACTGAATTTTGCCTTTGTTGTTTGTGTTTTTAGTGTCATCTCTAAAAAAAAAAAATCATTGCCAAGTTCAATGTCATTGTTTTTTTCCTACATTTTCTTCTGGGGGTTTTAAGGAAGTATTTGAAATTATTTGATCTATTTGAAATTAGTTTTTCTGAGTAGTGTAAGATAGAGCTCCAATTTCTTCTTCTTTTTTTTCATGTTTTTATCCAGTATTCTCAAAGCCACTTGTTGAAGAGACTCATTTTTACCATTGGTCATTCTTGACTCCCTTACAAATATTATTAGTTGTTTATGCCTGTGGAGACTTGATTCTAGACTTTCTATTTTGTTCCTTTGGTCGATGTGTCTGTTTTTATGCCAATAACATACTGATTTTATTGCTATAGCTTTGTAGTACAGCTTGAAATCAAGAACTGTTATATCTCTGGCTTTGCTCTTCTTTCTCAGGATTGCAATTGACTGTTCAGGGTCTTTGTGGTCTCATGCAAATATTAAAAATTAAAAATTTTTTTTTTAATTTCTTTGATGAATGCCATTGGAATTTCCATAGGATTGTGTTGAATTTATAGGTGATTTTGGCTAATATGGACATTTTAACATTAACTCTTCTGATCTATGAACATGGATCTCTTTCCTTTTGTTTCTTTCAGCAAATTCTCAGTTTTTATTTTACATGCGGTTCACTTCCTTGGTTAAATATATTCATAGGTTTATTGTTTTGTTTGTTTTGATACTGTTTTTCAAATGTTTTATTAATTAGTGTGTAGAAATGTAATTGATTTCTCTATGTTGATTTTATATCCTGCAACTTTACTAACATTGTTGATTTACTCCTACAGTTTTTCAGTTGAGTCTTGGAATTTTCTATAGGGAAAATCATAAAATCTGCAAATAGTAACACTTTTATTTCTTTCTCTCTGATTTGGATACCTCTTATTTCTTTGCCTTGCCTGATTGCTCTAGGTAGGACTCTAACGCTGTACTGAATAAACACCATGAGAGTGGGGATCTTGTCTTATTCCTGATCGTAGGGGAAAATTTCCAATTTTTTCTCTATTGAGCATAATGTTAGCTGTGGGTTTTGTGCATATGGCCTTTGTTATGTTGAAGTATGTTCCTTCTATACCCAATCTGTTGAGAGTTTTTATCATGAAAAGATGTTATGTTTTGTCAGATGCTTTTTCTACATCTGTTGTGATAATCATATGATTTTAATTTTTCATCTATTCATGTGATGTGTTAATTTTATTGATTTGTATATATTGAAACATCTTAGCATCCCAGAGATATATCCTACTTGTTCACATTGTATAATCCTTTCAATGTGTTTTTGAATTCAGTTTGCAAATATTTCATTAACAATTTTTGCATGTCTATTCATCAGGGATGTCAGTCTATACTTTTCCTTACCTATAATGTTTTTATCTGGCTTTCCTACTAGGGTAATCCTGGTCTTGTAGAGTAAGCTTGGAAGTGTGCTCTCTTTTTTTAATTTTCAGGAGAATTTGTGAGGTTTTGGAGTTAATTCTTCTTTAAATATTTGGCAGAAGGAACATATAATGAAAGACTCTTCAACAAATGGTATTGGGAAAACTGTACAGCAAAAGAATGAAACTAGATCGCCATCTCACATCAGACACAAAATTTAATTTAAAAATGGATTAGAGACTTGATTGTGAGACCTGAAATCATAAAATACATAGAAGAAAACAGACAAAACACTCTACGACATTGGCCTCAGTGATATATTTGAGAACTCAACTACAATAGCAAGGGAAACAAAAATAAACTAGTTGAGTACATCAAATGAAAAAGTTTCTGCACAGTGAGAGAAACTGGCACTAAATGGGAGAAAATACTTGCACATCACACATCTGATCAGGGGTTAATATACAGGATTTATAAAGAACTGATACAAATCAACAATAAAAACAACCCAGTTAAAAAAATGGGCAGATGATCTGAACAGACACTACTTTAAAGAAGACATTTGAATAACCAATAGGCAAATGAAAAGAATTGTTCAGTATTATTTATTACCAGGGAAATGCAAATAAAATCCACAATGAGATATCATCTCAAACTTGTGAGAACGGCCTCTATCAAAAGATCAGAAATAACAACTGTTTGTAGTGTAACGGGGGTCCCCAGGAAAGGGGAGGGGTCCAGGTTTCCTGCCCCACCCAAGGGAGGGTGGAGCTGAGCAGGGAGAGAAGAAGCTGCAGAGGAGACTGAGGAAGGAGGGAAGCAGGATGGAGCCAGAAGGAGACCTGGAGGAGGCACATGGAGCCGAGAGACACGTGAAGAAACTGCGCTTGCCTTTTGGTCGTGGACGGGATGACACAGATGTGGGTGAGACCCATGGGGGTGGGGGACAATGGCTGTTTTTGTCTTAATTTTGATTTTGCTCTTTTCCTTCCAAACTTGTCTGGTTGTTTCTAATCTTTTTCTGTGGGTCCCCACTGGAAGGTGCTTTAGACTGTGGCAGGCTTTGGGGCCTTGCTCTGGGCCAATCCCATTTGGATGGACTTTTACCCATGAAGGGACGGGTGACTTTGGGTGCTTAATTTAAAAACTAGATTCTTTGCCTTTCCTGTGTTGTTTCCTAGTTGTATTAAAGTTCCTTCCCATTAAAGTCTCATGTTTTGTGTTGATGTGGCAGATGGCAGAACCCATTTAAAGCAGGCAGGTTTGAGGGGGTCTGGGCTGGCCCTCTCCCTGCCCTGGAACATTGCAGTTTTGGGGATTCTCAAATTATTAAAAATAGATCACCCTGTGACCCAGCAATTCCACTCCAAAGTATATATATATCTGAAGAATGAAAAAACAGGAATTCTTTTTTTACTTTTAGAATTATTTATTTTCTTACATAGTTGTTGATTTTTGGAAAGTAGTTGCGGTGACAACACTGCACTGGCCAGCTGAAGTTGGAGCAAGCTGTAGGATGCAGGATCCTGCTGAAGAGCAAGATCCCGGCCTTTGTATTGATAAAATAATCATACAGCATCAGTTGTGAGGGGAAGGAGGACACAAAGAAAATGGAGGGGTGAAGCTAGAAAATGTGCTCTGTCAGCTACAGTATCAGGGGTTATGAGTCTGCCCTCCAGGCACTTCTCATCTGCTTGATGACTGGGTATTGTAATTAAGATCAAGCTCTAGATCCCCAGCCATGGTTTCAATCTTATCAACAAGGCAGTCCACCGATCAGCTTCTGGGCCCCCCCAGGCATTCCAGGTCATATCTTGAGAGAGGCATAGCCTTCCCAGAGTGATTAAGCTTTCTACTCTTGGTTGATTAAAAAGGCGCCTTGTGAGGTATGGCTCCTATGACTGATCGACAGGGCAGTTCTGGCCTTGTATAGGAATGCAGAACTGCAGGCAACAAAAAATGGTAGCCGAAAAGGCTGCTTAGGATTAGCCGATCCAATGACGGTATTTGATTTCTCCCCTCAGGTGTAGTCCACATAGTTCTTCCAATACCATGACACCCATGATCCATCTTTACCAAACCTGTGCTCTTCCCTCTGTCTCCCCTTCCCCTGCTGTATGCCTTAGATATATGGTCAGCTTTCAGTTCTTATCTTTTTCCTGACCCTTTGTTTGGTTTTTCTATATTCCACATTTAAGTGAAACCATCTGACATTTATCTTTTTCCTTCTGACTTATTTCACTGAGCATAATCCCTTCCAGCACCATCCATGTTGCCTCAAATGGCATGAGTTTATCTTTTTGATTGCTGAATAGTATTCCACCATGTATCTATACCACATCTCCTTGATCCATTCATTTGTTTAGGGGCATTTAGGTTGTTTCCATATCTTGGCTGTTGTAAATAGTGTTACAATAAACATAAGAGTGCAGGTTTCCTTTTGAATTTGTGGCAAAACCCTAATTCTAAGAGATATTGTTATAGGACAGGGAGAGGGGCAGCCCAAACCCCGCAAACCTGCCTATTCTAAATGAGTTCGGCCATCCGCCGCATCAACACAAAACACATGAGACTAATGGGAAGGATCTTTAATAAAACTAGGAAACGATACAGGTAAGGCAAAGAGTCTAGTTTCTAAACGAAGCACCCAAAGTTACCCATTCCCTCGTGGGTAAAAGTCCATCCATATGGGGTCGGCCCAGAGCAAGGCCCCAAAGCCTGGCACAAGTCTAAAGCATCCTCCAGTGGGGACCCACAGAAAAGGGTCACAAACAACCGGACAAGCCCGGAAGGAAAAGAGCAAAATCAACATCAAGATAAAAGCTGCCATGGTCACCTCCCCACAGGTCTCACCCACATCTGTGTCACCCCGTCCACAACCAAAAGACAAGTGCAGTTTCTTTACGTGTCTCTAGGCTCCATGCGCCTCCTCCAGGTCTCCTGGCTCCATCCTGCTTTCTTCCTTAGTCTCTTCTTCAGCTTCTCCTCTTCCTGCTCAGCTCCACCCTCCCTTGGGTGGGGCAGGGAAACTCCCCCTTTCCTGGGGACCACCCTGTTGCAATGTGTGCATGCCTGTATTTAATGCCACACTATTTACAATAACCAAAATAAGAAACCAATCGAAATGTCCAATCCGAGTGATTGCATTAAGAAGATGTGGTATATGTACACCATGGACTACTTCCAGCTAGAAAACAAACATAAAATCTTGACATGTACAACAACTTGGATGGGATTGGAGGGACTGTACTAAGTGAAATAAATCAGAAGGAGGAAGACAAATACCAGATGATTTCACTCACATGTAGAATATAAATAAAGGAAAGAAAGGAAATAGACTATGCCTTCTCCCCAGTAAAAAGCCCTTGAAATCTGACTGCAGAATTGAGGGTACTAGTAGATGAGAACAGAGTGATGGGGTTCTAGTGAACTGTGGAGGAGGGATTTGGGTATTTTGGTGATGAGGTAGTACATATTTGAAGAGGTGTGAACCTGTATCTCTAAAACATATGCAATGCTGTAAACCAAAGTTACCTCAATTAAACAATATATAAATTAAAATGCTCATTTTTTTTAACCAGATGACTAATACATAATTACCACTGTGTAGAAGAAAAATATTTAATCTTGGAAATGAAAAAAAAAAAAAGAGGATTAACCCAGAAGAGACAGGTGGGAATAGGTCCCAGCCAGCTGGTTCTTTGTCCCTCTGTGTGAGACAGGTAGGATTTCTTAGGAAAAGGAGGAGTTACCATTGGGGAAACAATTCATTTTTTGCAGACATATGTCACTGTCCAGATAGGATTTTACACGTGTCTTAAATTTACTATGTCTGGTGGACGTTAAATGCATGTGAGAAAGGCAAAATTTAAGAGGTAAAGGAGTTTATCATAAAGAAATGACTGGTTGATAAAATACATAGAAGGAAATATAGGCGAAACACTACATGACATGCACATCAAAGACATCTTTACAGATGCATCACCCAAAGCAGTGATAATGAAGACAAAGATAAACAGCTGGGACTACATCAAATTAAAGAGCTTCTGCACATCAAAAGAGACAATAACAAAAACAAAGAGAAATGCCACCGACTGGGAGAACATTTTTGCACCCAACACTAATGATAAAGGACTGATCACAAAAATCTGCAAAGAGCTGATGAGACTCAACAACAACAAAGAAAATAATCCAGTCAAAAAATGGGCAGAAGAGCTAAAAAGAAACTTCTCTGAAGAGGAAATGCAAATGGCCAACAGGCATATGAAAAAATGTTCAACATCACTTGTCATCAGGGAAATGCAAATCAAAACTACCATGAGATACCATCTTACACCAGTGAGAATGGCACATATTAAAAAACTAGCAACAACAAATGTTGGCGGGGTGTGGAGAAAAAGGAACTCTCCTGCACTGCTGGTGGGAGTGCAAACTGGTCCAACTGCTATGGAGAGCTGTGTAGAGATTTCTGGACCTACTAAACATAGAGCTTCCATATGATCCAGCAATTCCACTCCTAGGTATTTACCCAAAGGACACAGAAACATCAATTCCAAAGAACACCTGCACCCCTGTGTTTATAGCAGCACTGTTTACAATAGCTAAGCTTTGGAAACAACCCAAAAGCCCAAAAATAGATGACTGGATCAAGTAGATGTGGTCCATATACACCATGGAATATTACTCAGCATTCAAAAAAGATAAACACATGCAGTTTGCAGCAACATGGATGGCACTGGAAGGGATCATGCTCAGCGAAATAAGCCAAAAAGAAAAAGAAAAATACTGGATGGTCTCACTCATAGCAGGAGTCTAGAAAACCTAAATAAGGGACCAGGAAAATGAATAACTATAAGAAAGTGAAAATCAAAATCAACAAACAACTATGAACCAGAGACGCTCTATGGGGAGTGGGGGGCGGGGAGGGGAGGGATTGGGGTCAAAATAAGGGGATTGCAATTGTATGGGGAATATATAAATAAAATTTATTTAAAAAAAAAAAAGAAATGACTGGTTGGATTTTGGTGGGTTACTGTGAGGGGCCTGGGGTTAGTTTCTAGGCTTCTAGTCTTTGGTTCCTACTGATCTGTGTTAATAGGCAGGACTGGGCCTCCCTGGTGGTGCAAGGGGTTAAGATGCAACCTATGAAGCTGTCCGCAGACACTGCAGCACGAGTACTATTCCCAGCCAGGGAGCTACCCACATGGCCCAGCAGACCTCTCCTGACTCTCCCGCTGCTTCCCTCAGCAGTGTATTTCAGTCAGTCTGCCTGTTCTGTTCCCCACTCTGTCTCTGGTGAATCCTCTCATCTCTGGCCTGTATCCCACCTCTTGTATGCATAAATAAATAAATCTTTAAAAAAAATTGGCAGGACTGACTACAGGGAAACGTCACAGCAGTTCTCTTTGTTTTGCTGGCTTCTGCCTCTGAAAATCCTTTTCCTTTGCCTAAAACTTGATTTTCTTTCACATACCAAATATAGGGGGATAATTTGGTAGAATTTACCCCACCTTATATTTGGTAGAATTTACCAGTGAAGTCATGAGTTTTCTGCATTGGGCTTTTGATTATTGGTTCAATAACTTTACTCATTATTGTTCTGTTAAGATTTTCTATTTCTTCCGGATTCAATTTTGGTAGGTTGTATGTCTCTATATCTTTGTCCATTTTTTTCTAGGCTATCTAATTTGTTGCCACATTATTGTTCATCACAGTCTCTTAGGATACTTTGTATTCTTGCACTATCAATTTTAACATCTCCCCTTTCATTTCTAATTAGTTTGAATCTTTGTTTTTTTTTAGTTAATTTAGCTAAACCTTTATCAATGTTATTTTTCTTTTTAAAAACCAATTTTCAGGGTTTTTTTATCCTTTCTACTATTTTCCTGGTCTTTATTTCATTTATGTCCAGTCTAATCTTTATTATTTTTTTCATTTGCTGTCTTTAGGCTAAATTTATTCTATTTCTAGTTCCTTGAGGTACAAAGTTAGGCTTTTAATTTTAATTTTAATTTTTATGGTGATGGATCACAGGTGACTTGGTGGTGGGAATTTTATGGGGACTCTACCTGAGAAGAGAAAGCAAACATTGTACAAAAATGAACAATGACGTAATATATATATAAATAAATTATATTGAAAATTTAAAAAATATATAAATTTAATTGTCTTCCAGCAATGTACACTACACTACATGTTGCTTGTGGACAGAGATATCACCTGGGATCTTGTCAAACTGCAAATTCTCAGGCCCATCCTACATCTCCTTGATTGGAACTTGCATTTTATTGATATATCCAGATGAAGGTAAGGTCTGTGATGTCTGTCTTTTCATAGACAGCTGTCAATCTGACTGTTTCTATGGTTTCATTTTGTGTTTCCTTTACTAGGAGTGAAGTTGAATATTTTTATATGTGTTTAAGGATCGTGTGTATATATTAAGGAAATTTTTTTAATGTCTGTGAGATGAGTGCAGATATTTTTCTGTTTGATGGTTATTTTGAATTTCTAATGCTTTTTCTTTGTTGCACACACTTTATAGTATTCAATTAATCTTTCTTTATAGTTTTTGTGTTTGAGTCATTGAAAGTTCTTACCTATTCCATAATTATTACATTTTTTCCTTTAATATCTCATGTTTTATTGCTTACATTTGAATATATTTTCTAGCTGAAATTTATTTTGGGTCAATGAATACAAAGTGGATTTATTTAAATGTTTACAGATGTCAATCTCCTAATACCATTTACTGGAAAAAGTCACCTTTCAACCATTCTTTGATACATCACTTTTATCATATAATGAATTTTCCTATGTGAATTCTCAATTATTGTATCATACCACCTTTTGGTTTACCAAGATTCTCTACTAAACTGCTGGCTATGTTGTCCCAGTTCTGATCAAATGATCAAAGTTTACATGCCTTGTATCTCTTTCCATCAGAGTTGCTGTAGGTGATGATTCATCTGATTAGGAAATACAGGTAAAGGTCTACAGGAGTCTTTTTAATAATGTCTTTAAACAATTAAGTAATCAAAAGGGAGAAGTAATTCTAGAATAGATTGGATTTTTAGAATTTGTTATTTTAAAATATATAAACAGTGGCTTACTAAGCTTCTCCAGTCCTAATTCTAAACAAGGAAATTAGACTCACTACGGTTTCTCTCCCTCATTTTTTTGAGTTTTTAAAGTTATTCCTTGGTTATCTAACACACTTTCTAGTGCTATCTGATCATTATTGCCTTCTTACCTCTGATTTATTCATTTCTTTTTTTTCCTTGAATGAAAATGAAAATCAAATCAATCATAAATAAAATAAAAATATTTAAATTAAGTTTCCTGACATATTCCTTTTAGCTTTTCTCACTTGAAAGAAATTTGTGCATTAACCCAGATGATAATTAAAAACAAGAATTAGGACCCAGATATATCACTTAAAAAATAGGAATATGAGCTTTTAGTATGTTTCATAAGATTACGTTTAACTATGATAGGGTTTCTTTTTGGATAGCATTAAATGAGGACACATTAGACCAGAACAGGGCTAGTTCCTTGTGGTGTCAAGATGTTCCCATAAACAACTTGTGCAAATGTTAGCAGATGACTTTGTATGAAATGTAGGCAGTTTTCCAGTAAAAAAAAGAAACTCTGGAAATTTAAACCAGGATTCCTTCTTAAGGGCAACACACATTTTAATAGCATTTTAGTTTGCTAGAAGAAACTCAATAAAACTCAATTAAACTCAATAAAAGGGATATGTTAAATTTCTTCTTTCCTAATCATGGTAATTTTCCTCTTACCCATTTTGGAACAATTTTAAGTGCTTTCTTCTTGTCAGACTCACTTGGATTTTGCAAACCTGCAATTTATGGACACTCAGTTGTTACCGATATTGTTAACAACAAGTACATATTAACATAATGTACAGTGTGTTAAAATACATTTTCTCTTTAGGGTTTCTGTATGGTAACAATCTTACAGGGCCTTAGTTAAAATCAAAAGTCAAATTAAGCCATGAAAGGCTTAAAACATAGTGTTCTCAAGGTCATCTTTACTATCTAAACCTGGAAATACACAGCCTGAAACTAGGGCCTGTGGCTCCTTTGGCACTAGTCCTGCCGATATATGTAGGAAGCTTAACACATAGAAGTAGGGAGGTAGAGGAGGTTGTTCACAGAGTGAAACAGAGAAAGAAGGGGAAACAATTCAAGAAAGCAGGTGGGAACACGTTATTCCTATTGTCAGTTGGGAATCTAGCCTTCTATGGTCCCTCTGAGAAACTTTCTATAATGTGTTTAGTGATTATACACAAGAGAAGGAAAGTATTTACTACTTGGCTTCACTTTCTTGCTCCAAGAATGTTCTGAAAGTGCTGACCTACTGCTGTCTCAGTATATGGCTGTACATGGGGTTGGGTGGTCTCCACAGGCCTGTCAGCAAGAGAAAGACCCCTCTGCTGAGGCTAACTTACCAGGCTATGCCCAAGGATACCTGGCTGCTGCAGCCATGGCAAAACAAAAGGAGGTGTTGGCGAGGTGATGTATCAAATGGGCATTAAAGATGTCCTGCCACCAAGGGGCCTCCCTGGTGGCTCAAGGGGTTGAACACAGCACTATGAAGCTATCTGCAGCCTCTGCAGTGTGAGTTCCTTCCCCAGCTGGCCAGGGAGCTACCCACATGGTGCAGTAGACCTCTCCTGTCTTGCCCGCTGCTCCCCTCAACAGTGTATTTCAGTCAGTCTGCCTGTTCTGTTCCCCACTCTGCCTCTGGTGACTCCTCTCACCTCCCCCCCATCCTGTACCTCTGGCCTGTCCCACAGTTCTTGTATGCATAAATAAATTTTTATATATATAAAAAAAGATGTTCCCCCCTGCCCCACCCCACCACATATGAGGAAACCAATTCCTAAACACAATCAGATTTCTGACTATGTTTTTATTACCTGTTCTGGCATTGAATTTTGGCACACTTGTGGATATAGCATTGTCGGATGGCCACAGCAAGGTGTAGCATGACCATGGACTGTGGCTTCCACCCACATCTCTCAGTGGCCTGGGGCTGCATTTGCAGAATCTCATGGGAGGCTGGGGACAGGGGGCAAGTCACTCCACTAGTACCTGCCACCTGTCCACTCAGGAGGCATCCTGGGGCTCCCGTAACACCACAGACTATGTCTACTTCTCACACCTGCCAGGCCTTGAAGCTAATGAAAGAAATCACTGAGCAGGGAAATTAGCTTTGAGGTTTTGTAGTCACTTGCTATTGCTAGGAGCATGGCTAACTCTGCAGTGGGTTCTTGGAAAACTCCTACAGTGTCAGTGAGTTAGTGCTAAAGCAACATGCAAGCACAGAGCTGGTTGTATAGGCATAAGAGATCATTGATGGATAAGGCCTTTGATGGATCATCAGCACCATTTCATTAAACTTTCTCCAATAGTGTCAAATAATTTCTGGAATAAAGTAGGAATTATATCCACATCTGTCTGTCTGTCTATCTATCTATCCATTCATATCATCACATTACATCACATCACATCATATCATATCCATATTATAAGAGGGTGGTCCCCAGGAAAAGGGGAGATTCCAGGTTCCCTGCCCCACCCAAGGGAGAGTGGAATTGAGCAGGGAGGGAAGAAGCTGCAGAGGAGACTGGGGAAGGAAGGAGCAGGAAGGATCCAGAAGGAGACCTGGGGGAGGCACATGGAACCTAGAGACACGTGAAGAAACTGCGCTTGCCTTTTGGTCGTGGACTGGGGGACACAGATGTGGGTGAGACCCGTGGGGAGGTGACAATTGGCAGCTTTTATCTTGATTTTGATTTTGCTCTTTTCCTCCAGACTTGTCTGTTTCTGACCCTTTTCTATGGTTCCCCACTGAAAGGTGCTTGTGGCAGTCTTGGGCCTTGCTTTGGGCCAACCCTGTTTGACTGGTCTTTTACCCACGAGGGGATGGGTAATTTTGGGTGCTTGATTTGGAAACTATATTTCTTATCTTTTCTGTATTTACACTAATTGTATTAAAGTTCCTGTCCATTAAAGGTCTTATGTGTTTGGTCTTGATGCACTGGATGGCAGAACTGATTTAGAGCAGGCAGGTTTGGGGGTCCAAGGGTGCCCCTCTCCCTGCCCTGTAATGATATCATCTGCTTAAACTTGTTTATGCCAGGAACAGTGCTAGCACAAAGACAGCAACTACTGTCTATAAAAATCCTCTTGGGTTGCCTTTGGAGATCAAGTCAAGAAATAAATGGTGAGGAAACATAAGATAGGGGTCTTAGAAAGAGATGGTATTGCTTCTCAGAGAGAACCAAAGAAGAAAAATCCAGCCTGATCCTCATCCTCAGAGAAATGGCAGATGCACCGGCAGTCAGGTGCGGACGTGCACACCTGCTCAGCAATATGGGAGGCCGGGATAGAATTCTGACTTGGCGGGACAGCTCACTTTACATCCCTGGCTGCCTTCCCCTCTTTGTTCTGTGTTAGCAGGCAAGCTCGGCCTCTTCATCCTCCCAAGTTGTTTAACAACACATAGAGGATTGATTATATGCCCAGCACTAATCTAAAAACGCCACAAACATGGCTGTTTAGTGTTCATTAAAATAGTATGAGTCAGTTTTATCACCCCCACTTTACAGACGAGGAACTTGAGACACAGGCTGTGGCGTTTACTCAAGGTCATGCAAGCTGATGTGAGGTGAGCGGTGGGGTCTGTGCTCCTCAGCACAGGCTGCTGCCAGAGTTGTGGCCTTTGCACTGAGGAGCCACACACTGAAACAGGGTGGTATTGCTGGTCTCAGCACCACTCTGTTCCTGATCTCCTGCAGCATTTACTGTCGTGGTGTTTGATTCTAGCTGAACCCATATAATTCTCTGGTTGCTTGGCATATTTGCCTTGTTTCCTCACCTAGATTATCAGGAATCTACAGGTACTGCTGGGGGAAGGCAGAAGTCTTCTGAGTCTCTGAAATTTTTTTTAAAGATCTATTTTTTTATGCATACAAGAGCTGGGGTACAGGCCAGAGGTGTGGAGGGTGAGAGGACTCACCAGAGACAGAGTGGGGAATAGAACAGGTGGAAAAACTGAAATGCACTGCTGAGGGGAGCAGCGGGCAAGACAGGAGAGGTCTGCTGTGCCATGTGGGTAGCTCCCTGGCCAGGGATCGATCTCATGCTGCAGGGGCTGTGGATAGCTTCATAGGTTGCGTCTTAACCCCTTGCACCACCTGGGAGGCCCTCCATTTTTTTTAATTATGCTATTATGGTAGATTCACATGTAGGTGCAAGAAGTCACACAGAGAAATCCTGTCTCCCCTACACTCAGTTTCACATTTCATCCTTTTTAAAGCATGCAGCGCTCCTATTTGGTGACACATCACATCAAAATTTGTATTAGAATACAAGTAGCAATTTTTTTCTAAGTGACTAGAGCAAATCTTTTCTCATCGTTTGCTACTGGTCATATTAGTTACTAAATGTATTGAAAAATGAAAAGGTTCTAAAATGTTTTACGTTGGGCTTAAATATATAGTCGGGCTTCCCCGGTGGCGCAGCGGTTGAGCGCTGGGTTGCGAAGCTGCCCGCAGCCTCTGTGGCGCCGGTTCGATCCCCGGCTGCTCCCCGGCCACTGGAGGAGGGTCCCACATGGCGCGCAGACCTCTCCTGCCGCCCGCTGCTCCCCTCAGCAGTGTCCTTCGGTCCTTCTGCCTGCTCTGCTCCCCGCTCTGGCTCTGGTGAATTCTCTCACCCTCCCGCATTTCTGACTGTACCCAGTGCTTGTATAAACAAAACAAACAAACAAATAAATAAATAAATAAAAACATGCCTCTATAAAAAATAAAAATTAAAAAAAAAAGTTTAAAAAAAATATAGTCAATGCTATATAGTACCACTAAGAGTTTTCTAATTTTTAAACAAGCTGGCATGCTTATCTAAATGTTTTAAGTAGGACATCAACATTTATTGCTCCTCAAGGATTTTTTTTTTGAATGTTTTTAAAAAGATTTATTTATTTATTTATACAAGCACTGGGTACAGTCAGAAGCGCGGGAGGGTGAGAGAATTCACCAGAGCCAGAGCGGGGAACAGAACAGGCAGACTGATGAAGTACACTGCTGAGGGAAGCAGCGGGCGGCAGGAGAGGTCTGTGCGCCATGTGGGACCCTCGCTGGCGGCTGGGGATCGAACCTGTGCTGCAGAGGCTGCGGGCAGCTTCGCAACCCAGCGCTCAATTGCTGCGCCACTGGGGAGGCCCTCCTCAAGGATCTTAACCTCCAGTAGATGACATGGTGTGAGCTGGGTTTCACTGTCATTGAACTTAAAGCCACGTGCATAGGAAAAACAAGCATATGGATTTCCTTATCTCCTGCCTCCTTTAGGGAGGAAAAAGGAAAAGAAGATAGTTCATAGCTATAGAGCAGGTTTTCTCAGCCACAGTGCAAATTTGCTTTGGGCTGCATAATACTTTGTGGGGGTTGGAGGTGGCTGCCCTGTGCATTGTAGTATTTTAGCAGCATCCAAGACCTCTACCCACTAAATACCATCCCCTCCCACCGACCTTCCCATTGAGACAATCCAAACTGTCTCCAGATATGACCAAATGTCTGTCCCCTGGAAGCCAACATGGCTCCTGTTTGGAGGCAGAGGGGGTATCATGTGAATAGAAGCATAAAGGGTGTCTCAAGGTAGGAAATTCTCTAAGTTCTTATTTCTGCATTAATTTCCTGAATTGTGTGCAGGGCTCAAATTCCATCTTTGTCATTGTTCGCCTCGTGGCTTCAGGCAAGTTATTATCCTAAGCTGGTTTCTCTCCTGTAAAACGGGATATAGGAGAAGCTGCTTCCCTACAGGAATCCAGGCAAAGTATGTATCATGATGTCTGTAAGATTTCAGAGCCAGGAAATGGTGAACCCACATATGTGTGTGCATGCACATGTACGCATGCATACACACACACAAACAACACACACACACCCCACTCTCACACACATTCCTCTCACACACATAAAAGCAGTTGAGGTTTTCTGGCAGAAAATATGGTTTGGCTCTCTTTTTTCAAGGAATTAAAGGAAATTCACCCATCCTAAGACAGTCAAGACTAGAGTAATAGACTAGGGAAGTAAATTAACTGGCTTTTACAAAATGAGGGGTTATTTAATAACTTAGCAGAAAAGTACTATTTCTCTGCTTGGTTGAGAGGCCAGATTAAAGCATTTAATACGGGCCAGGCATTTATCGTATTATTTCTAATCCTCCCTACAGCTCTAGGAGGTGGGTATTATCACCCCTAACTTTATGATAAGAAAATAAAGTTCAGAAAGGTTAAATCACTTGCTTCAGGACACAGGCCTAGTAAGTTGCTAGCACAAGAGTCTAGCCCATATCTGATTGAACTGAACCCCTCTCTTTCATAGATGCCCTAAATAACAGGAAAAAGTAGACAGAAGAAAGTCAGGCAGAGATAAAATGATGGAGGGAAAGTTTACAAGAAAGGCCTTTGACTCGAGACAACTCCAAGAGTGACCAAGAACTGTTCTTTTAGTAGAGGGAGCTAACATTCCTTCACAGGTAATAACACTGGGCTTTCCTTGTCCTGCTTGTATATTTTAAGTTGAGGAGAAGAGGCTGACATAAAAAATACAAGTTTGATCCCTGGCCAGCCAGGGAGCTAACCCACCCCTGCTCCCCTCAGCAGTGTATTTCAGTCAATCTGCCTCTTTTGTTCCCCACTCTGTCTCTGGTGAATCCTCTCATTCCCTGCACCTCTGGCCTACACCCCAGCTCTTGTATGCATTAATAAATAAATCTTTAAAAAAAAATTCAGCAGGAGTAGGTGTATTGTGAAGAGCTGTTTTGTGCTCCTACAGTGATGAGAGCTCCTCACTGCTCAGTGTGGAAACCTAATTGAGGCTGCCCTTAGAAATGCAGCCAGGAAGTGTCTCCGTGGCAGAGGGTTGGGGAGGCTTAAAGGAGAAAAGCCCAGGAAGAAAGAACGGATTTTTAAATTCAGCCTTGGCAGAGAAATCAAAGAAGAATTTGGAAGCAAACATGACAATATATGCACTCAGCTGTTAGATCTTTCTGGTATCAACTGTTTCAGCTTACCTATCCAGCAAACCACTAAAAGGTGAGCTCGCTGGCTACTGGAAAACCAGGCACTAGAATAGCTACAGCTCCTTAGAAACGAGTAAACCAGTCTCTGACTTCAAGTCTTTTGAATGGAAAATCCAGTCCTTAGAAAATAAGCAACCATTGATAAACTCGGGGTAAATCTTGTCGAACTGGCAAGGAACACAATGGCTTCCAGGCTGGGGGTGGAGGAAGGCAGCGGCTGAGTGTGTTTGGACCATATTCCTCTTTTCAAAGGCCCCAGGGCCAGCTGGAGGCTTTACAAGGGCCCCTACTCAGGCCGGCCAGCAGGGAGCTGAAGTAATCTAATTTTAATTATGTGACAAAAGCATGAAGAATCATTTAAAGGTCTGTCAGAGGGAAAATGGCCCCAGTCTGCCAGGACTCCTTAGATGGTAATAAAGAAACCCACTGGCTAAAAGCTGGGTTTGGTGCTTAAAAAAAAAATAAAACTCACATTAGAACCAGATTGCACACTATTGAAACAGAGAGATGCTGTGAGAGGCATCCACGACCCCATCAGATAAAGACAAAGGCACCTATGAGGCAGCTGGCTGCATGCCAATAATTCTAAATTGTTATGGGGTTAAACAGTCTTTTAAAAATAAGGTGATTATTCTTCATTGCTCTAAAACCAAGCAAGAGAGTATTTCTGTGGCTGGTAAGAAAAAATGAATATTACATAATCCATTTGGGCTCTAAAAACATTATCTCAAGATTTTATGACAGTGGTACACCTGGAGATGGCATGGCTGTTCTGATTCCATTCTTCCTGTCTTCCTCTATGCATCATGTTCATCTGACTGTTCTTGCTCTATGCATCATGTTCATCTCACTGTTTTTTTTTTGTCAAAAACCAGTTATTTACTGTCACCAATATGGCCTCAGATGAAGCTTCTGGCTTCATTTCTGAGAGGAACATCTAACAGCTATCTGGAAGGTCACTATATCCAGAGAGGTCTGTAGCTTAGGGCAAAACTAGATATTGAAGCCCTTGGATATTGAAGGTCAACACAGACAGCACAGAGGAGGCAGTAAGGAGAGTCACGCTTCATTGAAAGTAGGTGGGTAGAGAAAAACAGCTGGAGGGTGCAGCATGGATTGGTGGACATGATGGTGGGGCTCCTGGCTTTGCCAGGGCCCTGGAGAGGGGAAAGCCATGTGGTATGGAGGCATTCATGCCTGACCAAGAGGAAGCATGTTCAGAGAAGCCGGGGTGGTCCACACAGGTCAGGTTGCCTATAAAGGGGACAAAGATGGTGCTTTTCATAGCACCCTCCAGCACCCTTTGGGCTGGTCCTGACCACATGAAGAGCTCTGACAGTGAAGAGAGCAGAGTTTGGCTCCTTAGAACAGAGGGATATTGGTGGTGTCACAACACAAGCCAGGCTTCACTCGGCATATTACACCAGCAGCACCAACCCTCCAGTGCCCTCCCCAGCACTGTTGACTGAGCAACTGAAAAAACAGGCCTCAGTATCCATAGAAGCCAGCAAGGTAAAACAAATCAAACCATCCACCACAACTCTTTAAGATACTGTTATGGAATTTTTTTTTTTTAAGGGAAATGCAAAGGAACAGAATGGGCAGATAGAAGTAAATAACACACGTCACCTTGGGAAATTCATGACATTACATGGAGAGAATAACTAGCCAAAATTCAACCACAAAGATGTAGAAGATTAGCTCTCCTAGCACATGGTAAGTTCAAAATTGTTTTAATAGGGCCTTCCTGGTGGCCTAGGGGTTAAAGTCTTGGGGCTATCAAGCTATTGCCAGACACTGCAGTACGAGTTTGATCCCTGACCAGTGCAGCAAACCTCTCCTGACTCGCCCGCTGCTCCCCTCAGCAGTGTATTTCGACAGTCTGCCTGTTCTGCTCCCCACTCTGTCTCTGGTGGATCCTCTCACTTCCCCTACTCCTGCACTTCTGGCCTACACCCCATCTCTTGTATGCATAAATAAATAAAATAAATCTTAAAAAATATTATAATAAAGAAAATCAAGAGACAGAAGAAAATACAAAAAGGCAAGTAAAAGGGATACAAGATAACTCAGGAAAGCTAATAAAAGAGATACAACAAAATCCACAAAAACAAATGGATGAGCTCAGAAATAAAATTGATAAATGAAAAATGAAAATTGAAATGTACATAAGAAAATGACCTGGCATATTCATAGCAGTATGGCCCTGCTCCATCAGTGTAGCAAACAATGTAATTAATCATATCAATAAAAGGAAAGGAAAAATCATGTGATCAGATCAATAGATGCCAAGAAAACTTGTGACAAGATTTAACATTCATTTATGATAAAACTTTAAACATGGGTATAGATGGAAAACTATTTAAAAATGGGTATAGATGGAACATGCCTCAAGATAATAAAGGTCATATATGCCAAACCCACAGCCAACATCATAGTCATTGATGAAAAATAGAAAGATTTCCTGAAGGACAAAGATTAAGACAGGGATGTCCACTTTTACCACTACTATTCCACATGGTATTGTTAGTCTTAGCTAGAGAAATTAGGCAAGAGAAAGGCATAAAAGAAATCCAAATTAGGAAAGAAGTTACTTACTTATCAAAAGACAATTACTATTACTATTTGCAGATGACATGCCAACACACATAGAAAGTTGTAAAGATTCCACTGTTAGAACTAAATCAGTACAATAAAGTGGCATGCTACTAAATCAACAGATAAAAATCTCTTGCATTCCTATATGCAAACAAAGAATTATAAGAGAAAGAAATCAAGAAAATAATACCATGTGATATGTTCATTCATGAAAAAAAACATCAACTGACGTTTTGTGCTTTTCTATTCTACCTTCATTTTCCATTATTTTAGATTTTATTTTATTTTTTTTGTGTAGACAAACTGGGGTGTAGGCCAGAGGTGTAGGGCTTGAGAGAATTCACCAGAGACAGAGCGGGGAGCAGAACAGGCAGACTGACTGAAATCACTGCTGAGGGGAGCAGCGGGCAAGACAGGAGAGGTCTGCTGCGCCATGTGGGTCAGCTCCCTGGCCGGGGATTGAACATGAGCTGCAGAGACTGGTAATAACTTGATAGCACTGTCTTTAACCCCCGAGCCACCAGGGAGGGCCCAAATTCTTCACATACATCAATTGAACTCAGGCTGCAGCGGTGATAACCCCAAGACTTAATTCCTATGCCACCAGAAAGACTCCCTTCATTTTCCATGACTTCAAATTTATGGAAGTTGAGCTTTCCTTTTATAATCTCCCAGTTTCCATCCCATCTTGGAGAATTTAGTGCCTGTCACATAGGCTTACAAAAAGTCTCTATTGCTCTTTTGAGTTATACATCCTCACAGATGGTCTTCTCCAGCAGGCTGCTTGCTTCCTACTCTCTGTTCCCTCTTCCTTACATATCTAGTGCCAGAGAATTCCTTTGCAGCTCAAATGCACAGACTCTTCCATCCAGACTCTCCTGCTTAGTAGTTCTCAACCCTCTCTGCACATTGGAATCATCTTGAGGGCACTGACAACGCCCAATACCCAGGTGCACCTCACATACTTCAAATCAGTAACTCTGGAGGTGGCCCCAGCTTCGGGGTGGTGTATTGTCCCTACCTGATTACAGTGGGAAGCCTCGAGAGAGTTGCTGCGCTACCTCTCTGTCTCTCACACTTTAAGATCTATCAGAATTCTCTGGCAGTGTCTATGAAAATGCAGATTCCTTTCCTTTTTTGAGAGATCCTGACTGTTTGGATCTGCAGTTGCACCTGGAAATCTAGTTTACAAGCACGCGGGAGAATGCTTATACAAATCGTTCCCAAACCACTCTGAGAAACATTGCCTTCCAAGAGCTTCCATACTAAGTCACACCATACTACTGTGTTCCTGCACCCATTATAAACATTTTTAGTATAGGAAATTTTCATGAATATCCTCATCCTCTATTGTTGCATAACAAAAACCTCACAAATTCAGTTTAAACAATAGCAGTCAGGCCTCCTGGGTGGCATAGGGATTAAAGTCTCAGTGCTACTATGCTATCACCAGCCACCGTGGCCTGAGTTAGATCCCATAGCAAGGGAGCTGCCCACATGGCGCAGCAGACCTCTCCTGTCTCACCCGCTGCTCCCCTCAGCAGTGTATTTCATCAGTCTGCCTGTTCTGCTCCCCACTCTGTCTCTGGTGAATCCTCTCACCTCCCCCCTCCCCCCGGCCCCCGCACCACTAGCCTACACCCCAGTTCTTGCATGCATAAATAAACAAAAATAAATCTCTAAAACAACAGCAATCATTTATTTTGCTATCAATCTGCAATTCAATCAAGACTCAAGAGGGACAGCAGGTCTCCGCTCCATCTGTCATCAGCTGGGGCAGCTCATCAGTGATGTGAGGATGCCTTTCCAAGATGACGCACTCCGGTGGCTGTCAAGTTGGTGCTGGCTATTGGCTGGAGGCGGGGATCCTTGCTCCTCTGCATGCAGTTCTCCTGATGGGACTTCCTGGGCTTTCTCAAAACACAGTGGCTGATTTCCCAGAGTGAGTGTGTCTAGAAGCAGGATAGGGAAGCTTCTAGCTACTTTTTTCCCCTTTACAACTTTCAATAATTCTATTTATTTATTTTCTTATATTATTGTTTGTTTTTGGACAGTGTTTGATTGCTCCCTCAGGTGTAGTCCTGATAGTTCTCCAACCACCACAGCACCTGTGACCATCACCACAGTCCCTTGTGCTCTTCCCTCCCCTGCTATAACCCCTCTCCTGTCCCCTCCCCTGCTGGATGCTTCACTCAGATCTATGGTCAACGTGCTGGTTTTGTCTTTTTCCTGATCTTTTGTTTGATTCTCCTTTATTCCACCTCTAAGTGAAACCATCTGATATTTTTCTTTTCCCTTCTTACTCATTTTGCTTGGCTGCTGGTTACTGAAGGACTGAATCGCCAACCGAGCAAAGCCTCTTTTCCTTCATATTTTGTTGGTCAAATAAATCAGTTTTCCCAGATTCAAGAGTAGAAGACAGGGCCCATCTCTTGGTGGAAGAAGATTCGATTTGTGGCCATTATTAACTTACACAGTAGATTCCCATGTACCCTCCATCCAGTTTACTTATGTCTGGTTTTGGAAACTGCTCTTTTCCTCTGTCTGAGGCTGGGAGGTCTGTCTTCCTTGTCTCCAATTCAGCAATCAGATTCCATCTCTTTTAATTTAAGTACCAGCCAAAATCCCTGATATTGCCTTTCCTTGGTTTGCTGAGACCACTCAAAGCCCACTCCTATTCCCCATATCTCTTTTTCAGCTCCCATTTGGGACTCAACAATTCCACTGTGTTGTTTTGACCTGTCAGATTACCATCTCTGCCTCCACTTCTCCTCCCGCCTCTATAGCTAGGTATATTCTCCCAGAGCCTTTCTCACCCAACAAGTAGAGCTATTTTTAGGCCCTGACCCCTCCTGGCCAGCCTGGACCTGCTAGGGTGAAGCTGGAACATGACAGTCATCTCTTGAAATAGCTCCAAGCCTTTCCTTCACTTGTCATTCCTCTTAGCCAACTTTCTTCATTAAATCACGGAATTTTCGAATTCTAGAACAGGACAGGGACTTACAGTCTACCTAGAACCCAGCCCCAAGTTCTACAGGTAAACAAATCTCTATTCCTTCCCCTTATTTCAATCCTGGTCCTCATTTAATTTCTAGGGCTAAGATTTCACTTGATATTAGTGAAAAGACTTTCTTATTCTTCCATCCAAACCATATTTTTTTTAATTTATTTTTATTTATTTATTTATTTATTTATTTATTTATTTATTTACTTTTTTTTACAAACCATATTTTCTCTAAATCTGCATCAAGAACATGATTACTTAGAGATTTTTTTTTTTACTTAAGATAAACACCCTGATTATGTAGAAGTTTCTTAAAAAAAATATTTGTGACTGTCATTTTTTTTTTAATACTGGAAGAAAAATATCCTATGGCTCATGTAGCTTTTAGCATGTCCTTCAAGGAGAGCATTAAAAGATGAAACCTGAAAAATAAAATAAAATAATTTGGTTTTAAAAACCTGTGTTTTCTCTGGGAAAAAAAAAAAGAAGAAAAATGTAAATTTACAGCCCAGAAATCAGCTGGTGGGTAAAATTGGGTGGGGTGTGAACAGGAAATAAATCCTCATGTTCTTAAAAGAAAAGTAAGCCCATTTCCAAATTGTTTGAACATATTATGTGTTTGTATGCTCTTCGTGTCTCAGGAGAGTAGCGCTGACAGCTTAATGATGGCAAAACAACATGACTGTTTACTCGCTGCCCTGTTAGCAAATGGAAGCTTGTTTCAGAGACAAGGAGAATACAAGTGTAGGCTGAGCCTCCCAGAGTCTCAGCTAGCAATTGTAGCCATCTGATGAATACTAGTTTCCAAATTAATGGAGGTGCTTAAGGGGGAAAGTCTTGAAGAGCCTCACAGGGCATGAATGCAGGAGTGACTGTGTGATGAGCAGCCCCGAGTTAACCAGTCCCGCAAGGGACAGTGATCCTGCATCTCAAGGCTACTGATAATTAAACTTGTGATTATTTTAAAATATGTTAAGTGGAGGGATGGGAACCTTTGCAAAGAATTGCTTAAAATTCAGAAAGAGATATCATTCATTTAGGGCCTTTATCAGTCCTTTTTTATTCCTTACAGATGTTCTTCTTGATGTTAGACTTTCACTTTAAGGAATCAAACCGATGTTCCCTAAAACAGCCTCCTCTGTCATGGCCCCTTTGTTATTTTTGTGATCGAGACTCAAAAAGCAGAGCCTTTTAGCGCTGGAAGGAACGCTGGATCCGGATCCCTTTCCAATTTTCTCTTTGAAACGTGTGTCAGGTTACTTTCCATGCAGTTATATATATTGTGCAGCTGTTCCAGTCTGGATGTGGCGAAGGTCACTGGTATAAATAGGATACCTCACCAAATGGAGAACGTGCTCCCAGGACGTTTGGAAGTGAGGGAGCTCATTCCCGTGGGTACCGGTCATTATCACCAACATGGAGATTTCATGTCCTCCTGCATTGCAAATGCGCAGGGTGAAAGGGATTATTCTGGAAACAGAGGGGAAGTTGACAGGGACTCTGAGAAGTGAATTCCTTTGCTAAGTTGTGTACTGAGACTGGGACTGGCTTGGTGTTGCCAGACTCCAGGTTCTTGAAAGTGGCTTGGGAGAACATTCTTAACAAGAAAACTAATATGATACCCTTGGTGGTAGGCAAGCACGTATCTCCCAATATGACAAAAGTGACTTTACAAGGGAAGAAAAATATAATCCAAACTGTTAATCACACATAAGGAGGTCTTTGCCCCCAGAGAATCGTCACAGGCCTGGAGTGTATTCAGGCTGGTTAAATAAAGTTAAGTTCTGGATTCATGTCACCTGTATTTGTACCATGATAGATTTTAGAAATTTTGACTGATCTTTCTTTTACCAGAGTATATCTTACATTTAGGGAATGGATGATAGGAATAACTTCCTTAAATTTTGGAGTCTGCCAATGGGAAAATTCACAATGGAAAAGAGCAACATATTTGACCACATACTAATAAAGTACAATACATTCATTCATTCATTCAACAAACATTTCGTGAACTCCATCTCTGCGACCAACTATGTACTCCATGCTCAAGGCCCAGCTTTGACTCCAAAATTGTGATTCAAATAGTTTTGGTGTTGTTTTTGGAGTCAGAGGGTTTGGAGTGCCGGGTCCTCGGGTTCACTCTGGGGAAGGTTTCACCACAGCTCCCCTTTCAGTGGCACGCGGCAACTTTCCCAAGTGAGTTTCTCCATGAGACAGAGATGGTAGTTATAGTTAAAGAGCAGGTTTATTAGAAAAGGGACAGAAAAGTAAAGGACAATTGCATAGACACAAGGGGGCAGGAAGAACTGCCCCAAAGGGACAGGTTTGCTGAGGGAGGCCTGCATGGTTGCAGGCGGGTGGCCTTGAGAAGAGCTGCTTCTGCTGAGGGAAGTCAGTGGGGAGAAGCCCTGGCAGGTACAGGTCAGGGGCAGGCAGTAAGGCTACTGCCCTGCAGAGGGAGAGAGTTGGTGAAAGGAAGCAGCTGCATAGTCACAGGTGGGCAGAAAGACTGTGGTCCTTTTATGGGGGCAGAGCTAGGTCTTATCATCTTCTTTCCGTAGGGGAGGGGTCATCTTTGTGGGTGAATAGTTTGTTCCTTAATCTCCATATCTTAACCTTCAGGTCTGTGCTCCTGACACTCCCTATAGCAGTCTGATAGTTTCTGGGGGTTGTGCCTCCTGATCTGGCTGCTGACGCCCTAAGGGTCTTGGTTTCTGTAATTGGGTTAATGGCTACACTAATCTCTTCTGCCCCTACCTCCTTATGTGAGTTAGGTTCTAGTCTTGTGATGCCTCCTTTTAGGTTTTCTATCTTTTTCTCCATCAGTTTTATACCCTAAATGTCACTGTCCACTCACAGAACCCTGCATCTTCATTTTGAACTACCTCTGTTTGAGTCTAAGGTGGTACAACTTCTTTCAAAACATTGTGGGTTCTGATTAATCTGGATGCAATTTGCTCCATGCTCCAGAACCCATGAAGACCCAGGAGACCAGAACAGAATTCTCCCTACTCTGGGCATATCAAACTACTCTGCAACACCACCCTTAATATTCTTACAAACATTTTTATCTATCTAAGAGAATCTTCTAAAGACTGCCTTCATCTTTCTGGGGTCTTAATAGAGTAGACATCCATACTTGGATCTTTTTTTTTTTTTTTTTAAATTTTTATTTATTTATTTATTTATTTATTTATTTATTTATTTATTTTTTTAATTAATAAATTTTATTTTTATATTCCCCATACAATTGCAATCCCCCCATTCTGACCCCAATCCCTCCCCTCCCGCCCCCCACCCCCAAAAAGTGTCTCTGGTTCATAGTTTTTGTTGATTTTGATTTTCACTTTCTTATAGTTATTCATTTTCCTGGTCCCTTATTTAAGTTTTCTAGATCCCTGCTATGAGTGAGACCATCCGGTATTTTTCTTTTTCTTTTTGGCTTATTTCACTGAGCATGATCCCTTCCAGCGTCATCCATGTTGCTGCAAATTGCATGTGTTTATCTTTTTTGAATGCTGAGTAATATTCCATGGTATATATGTACCACATCTTCTTGATCCAGTCATCTATTTTTGGGCATTTGGGCTGTTTCCAAAGCTTAGCTATTGTAAACAGTGCTGCTAGAAACATAGGGGTGCAGGTTGTTCTTTGGAATTGATGTTTCTGTGTTCTTTGGGTAAATACCTAGGAGTGGAATTGCTGGATCCTGTGGAAGCTCTATGTTTAGTAGGTCCAGAAATCTCCACACAGCTCTCCATAGTGGTTGGACCAGTTTGCACTCCCACCAACAGTGCAGAAGAGTTCCTTTTTCTCCACACCCTCACCAACATTTGTTGTTGCTAGTTTTTTTAATATGTGCCATTCTCACTGGTGTAAGATGGTATCTCATGGTAGTTTTGATTTGCATTTCCCTGATTGCAAGTGATGTTGAACATTTTTTCATATGCCTGTTGGCCATTCGCATTTCCTCTTCAGAGAAGTTTCTTTTTAGTTCCTCTGTCCATTTTTTGACTGGATTATTTTCTTTGTTGTTGTTGAGTCTCATCAGCTCTTTGCAGATTTTTGTGATCAGTCCTTTATCATTAGTGTTGGGTGCAAAAATGTTCTCCCAGTTGGTGGGGTTTCTCTTTGTTTTTGTTATTGTCTCTTTTGCTGTGCAGAAGCTCTTTAATTTGATGTAGTCCCAGCTGTTGATCTTTGCCTTCACTATCACTGCTTTGGGTGATGTGTCTGTAAAGATGTCTTTGATATGCAAATCACGTAGTGTTTCGCCTATGTTTCCTTCTATGTATTTTATGGTTTCAGGTCTTATGTCTAGTTCTTTAATCCATTTTGAGTTGATTTTTGTATATGGTGTGAGGTAGTGGTCAAGCTTCATTCTTTTGCATGTAGCGACCCAGTTTTCCCAGCACCATTTATTGAACAAACTTTCTTTGCTCCAATGCATAGTCTTTGCTCCTTTGTCAAAGATTAGTTGACCATAAATCTGTGGGTTTATTTCTGGATTTTCTATTCGATTCCATTGGTCTGTATGTCTGTTCTTGTTCCAATACCATGCAGTTTTGATGATTATGGCTTTGTAGTAGAGTTTGAAGTCTGGGAGTATGATGCCTCCATTCCCTTCTTTTTTTTTCAGGAGAGCTTTGGCTATTCGGGGTTTTTTGTGATTCCATATGAATTTCATCAATAATTGTTCTATTTCTTTGAAGAATGACATTGAAATTTTGATTGGAATAGCATTGAATCTGTATATTGCTTTTGGTAGGATGGCCATTTTAATAATGTTTATTCTCCCAATCCATGAGCAGGGGATGTCTTTCCATTTCTTTGTGTCTTCTTCTATTTCTTTTAACAGTGTTTTATAGTTTTCTTTGTATAGGTCCTTTACCTCTTTTGTTAGATTTATTCCCAAATATTTGATTTTTTTTGTTTCAATAATAAAAGGGATGGTTTTTTTGATTTCTTCTTCTTCAGATTTATTGTTTGTATATAGGAAGGCTACTGACTTTTGCGTGTTGATTTTGTATCCTGCCACTTTACTGAACTGATTGATGAGTTGAATTAGTTTTTCTGTGGCGTTTTTGGGGTTCTCTATGTATATTATCATATCATCTGCAAAGAGTGATAGTTTGACTTCTTCTTTTCCTATTTGGATTCCTTGGATGTCTTTCTCTTGTCTTATTGCTCTGGCTAGGACTTCCAGTATTATATTGAAAAGCAGTGGTGAAAGTGGACATCCTTGTCTTGTTCCAGATCTTAATGGAATTGCTTTCAGCTTTTCACCATTGAGAATGATACTGGCTGTTGGCTTGTCATATACGGCCTTTATGATGTTGAGGTACGTTCCTTGTATCCCAAGAATTTCAAGGGCTTTTATCATGAATGGGTGTTGCACTTTGTCGAAAGCTTTCTCAGCATCTATTGATATTATCATATGGTTTTTATATTTCTTTTTGTTGATGTGTTGGATAACGTTGATTGATTTTCGGATGTTAAACCATCCTTGTGTCCCTGGAATGAATCCTACTTGGTCGTGGTGAATTACCTTATGGATACACTGTTGGATTCTGATAGCTAAAATTTTATTGAGGATTTTTGCATCAGTGTTCATTAGGGAGATTGGCCTATAGTTTTCTTTTTTGTGTTGTCCTTGTTTGGTTTTGGTATTAGTGTAATGTTGGCTTCATAGAACGTGTTAGGTATTATACCTTCCTTCTCAATTTTTTGGAAGAGTTTGTGAAGGATAGGTACCAATTCGTCTCTGAATGTTTGGTAGAATTCATTTGTAAATCCATCAGGTCCTGGGCTTTTGTTTTTGGGGAGGTTTTTGATTACCATTTCAATTTCGCTAATTGTAATTGGTCTGTTTAGGTGTTCTATTTCTTCTTTATCTAGCTTTGGGTGATTGTAGAGTTGTAGGAATTTGTCCATCTCCTCTAGATTGTTAAACTTGTTTCCATATAACTGTTCATAGTAGTTATTAATAATTCTTTTGATTTCTGCTGTGTCCGTTGTGATTTCTCCTCTTTCATTTATTATCCTATTTATTTGTGCTTTCTCCCTTTTTGCCCTTGTGAGCCTGGCAAGGGGTTTATCTATTTTATTTATTTTTTCGAAGAACCAGCTCTTGGTTTCATTGATCTTTTGGATTGTTTTTTTAGTTTCGATTTCATTTATTTCTGCTTTGGTTTTTATTATTTCTTTTCTTCTACTTGTTTTGGGGCTTTTTTGTTGTTCTTTTTCTAGATCTTTGAGTTTCGAGATTAGGTTGTTTCTTTGAGTTCTTTCTTGTTTCTTGATGTGAGCATCTATTGCTATATATTTTCCTCTTATTACTGCTTTTGCTGCATCCCATACATTTAGGAAATTGGTGTCCTCCTTGTCATTCAATTCAAAGAATTTTTTAATTTCTTCTTTTATCTCCTCGTTAGTCCTGTGGACTTCCAGTAGTGTGGGTTTCAATCTCCACGAGGTAGGAGAATACCTTGCCTTCTCTTTATGGTTTATTTCTAGTTTGATGCCTTCATGGTCAGAAAAGATGGTTGGTATGATTTCAATCTTGGTGTATCTGTTGATGTTTGTCTTGTGCCCCAGTATGTGATCGATCCTAGAGAATGATCCGTGTGCGCTTGAGAAAAATGTATACTCAGATTTTTTTTGGGTTTAGTGTTCTATATATGTCTGTTAAGCCTAAGCACTCTAGATCCTTATTTAGAGCTTTAGTGTCTTTACTTATTTTTTGTCTTGTTGATCTATCCATTGTTGATAGTGGTGTGTTGAAGTCTCCCACTACGTATGTGTTTTCTCTGATGTCTGTTTTCAGAGATGCCAATAGTTGTCTGATATATTTTGGTGCTCCTTCGTTTGGTGAATATATGTTAATGAGTGTTATTTCTTCTTGAAGTATTATCCCCTTGATCATAATGTAATGACCACTGGGGTCTCTTTTTATCTTTTTAAGTTTGAAATCTGTTTTATCTGATATGAGTATAGCTGTTCCTGCCTTCTTTTTTGGTCCATTTGCTTGTAGAATTGTTTTCCATCCTTTAACTTTGAGTCTATTTTTATCTTTTGCAGCTAAATGTGTTTCCTGGAGACAGCAAAAGGTTGGGTTTTGTTTCTTAATCCAGCCTGCAACTCTGTGTCTTTTTATTGGAGAGTTTAGTCCATTTACATTTAGAGTTAGTATTGATATGTTAGCATCTGTATTTGCCATTGTGTTTGTCTTTCCTTTGATTTTATTTATTTATTCTTTTAATAACTTTCTTTGGCCTTCTTTTGTTGTTATTCGTCCCTCTGAGGTTCTGGCTTTAGGACTCCTTGTAGTATTTTTTTGAGTGGGGGTTTAGTCGCAATGAAATTCCGGAGTTTCTGTTTGTCTGGGAAGGTCCATATTCTTTCTTCAAAGAGGAAGGAGAGCTTTGCGGGATAGAGTATTCTTGGTTGGCATCTGTTTTCTTGGAGTCTGTTGACTATGTCCCTCCACTCTCTCCTTGCCCGTAGTGTTTCTTCAGAGAAGTCTGATGTCAGCCTGATTGGTTTTCCTTTGAATGTTATCTGTTTCTTTCCTCTTGTCAGCTTCATTATTTTTTCCTTGTCCTGGATTCTTGGGAGCTTTACTATTATGTGTCTTGCTGTGTTTTTCCTTTCGTCGTGGAAGTTTGGTGTTCTTCTTGCTTCTTGTATATCAATTTTCAGATCCTTCTTAGCATTTGGGAAGTTCTCTTCAATTATATCCATGAATATTTTCTCTGTTCCTACATCTCTCTCCTCTCCTTCTGGGATTCCTATAACTCTTATATTTCCTTTCCTCATGGAGTCAGATAGTTCCCGAAGTCTTTCTTCGGTCTTTTTCCTTCGTACTTCTCCTTCCTTTTCTGTTTTAGTTCTTTTTATTTCTGTGTCTTCAAGAGTACTTATTCGTTCTTCCATTTCATCTATTCTGCTTTCACTGCTTTTCCCAGAGTTCTTTAGCGTCTCCATTAATTCTTTGATCTCCTGCATTTCTTTTACTTCCCTCTTTAGGGACTCAATTTCATTCTTCTGGTCATTAATTATTTTCCCCTTATCATTGTTTTCCTTTATGACTTCTGTCAGTTTTTTAATCACAGCAATTTTAAATTCTCTATCTGGAAGGCTCAGAAGTTCTTCCAAGTTACTGTCGTTGCAATCTGGTAGATGGTTTTCTTTTTGTGGTGTGCTATTTTGCTGAGGAGTTGCTGGGTTGCATGTTGTTTTTCTACTCCCTACTGCCTGTTTTCTAATTTGCCGTATTCTTTGTGACACTGTGTTGCTGGTACTGGCCGGCATCTTGGGCGACCTTCCCAGCTCACCACTGGCTCCTCTGGGGGAACTTCTGCTGGGTTCACAAGTCTCCAGCAAAGACAGGTCCCTGCTCTGTCTCCTTGGTGAGCCTTCTGCTGGGTTCACACAGTCTCCAGCAAGAAGGGTCCCTGCTGCAAAATGCCGGTGCCGGCGACGCGCTCCCCTGCACGCCCGGTCTGCCCCAGCGGTGGGTGCTGCTCCCCTCTGGGCTGGAACTGCAGGCTAGAAGGTGCCCGGTGTGGGCAAGCCTCCCAGCTTAACCTCTGTCTCCTCGGTGAGCCTTCTGCTGGGTTCACACAGTCTCCAGCAAGAAGGGTCCCTGCTGCAAAATGCCGGTGCCGGCGATGCGCTCCCCTGCACGCCCGGTCTGCCCCAGCGGTGGGTGCTGCTCCCCTCTGGGCTGGAACTGCAGGCTAGAAGGCGCCCAGCATGGGCAAGCCTCCCAGCTTACCTCTGTCTCCTTGGTGAGCCTTCTGCTGGTGCACACAGTCTCCAGCAAGAAAGGTCCCTGCTGCAAAATGGCGATGCGGGAACGAGCTCCCCTGCACGCCCAGTCTGCCCCAGCGGTGGGTGCTGCTCCCCTCTGGGCTGGAACTGCAGGCTAGAAGGCGCCCAGCATGGGCAAGCCTCCCAGCTTACCTCTGTCTCCTTGGTGAGCCTTCTGCTGGTTCACACAGTCTCCAGCAAGAAAGGCATACTTGGATCTTTATCTGAAAGCTAGTTCTGTATTTTTTGTTGGCTGGCGTGACAAAGGATCAGAAACAATATTATTTTATGACTCAATAGGTCCTGACTGTCGATACTTCCTATTTTTTTGTTCATGTATTTTATCATATGCAGTAAAAAGAAGCATATGAATTTATGCTGGAAGTCTTAGCCACAGCTACAAGTTTATTTAGGTGTATTTTCTTCCTCTTCCAAGTTACTGCAGGCAAGTCTTGTTAGTTGTTTCATCACAAAAAACATGGCGGTCTTTTAACAGCATCCAACAACAAGTTTCTCTGTCTTTCCAGCCTCCTCTAGTTATCTTCCTAGATACTGTCGGGTTTCATCACTAGTTCCCTGGCCAAGTTTTGGCCTCTCACCTACTGTCCAGTTCCAAATTTAATGACTAACATTTTAGATTTTGCCACTTCCAGGTACCGATTTCTTCTTAAGCTACATGTTGCTGTATCACTTATCAGCCCCAAATTTAGTAACTTGAAACAGTGATTTTTTGGTCTTTTGGAGGGAGGTTGAAATGATGCTAGAGATTCGTTAAAAGATTCTGCTGCTAGTCTTAATTGGATTCACTTATTTGATATTTGAGTGTGTTGGTTGGAAGCAGGGTTTAACTCTGATGGCCAGGACAGTGGGGCTGTTCTCCGTGTGGCAGGAATACCAGGCGCTGTGAATCACTGGGAGTCATTAATATGGAAATCTGCTCCAACCTTTAAAGACTAGCATTGCTGAGATACCTTTTCAATACTAACAGGGGAGTCAGACAGCAGTAGAATGGTACCTTCAGCATGTTAAAATAAAAAATTTCCAAACCAACAGCCAATCTAAAATTCTATCCCAATGAAAGTATCAAGAATGAAGACAGAGAGGGGCGGAGCAACATGGCGGCGAGGAGACGCTGCGAGTAAGATCTCCCATTAAAAAAAGTGAATAGGGAGGAAAAGCGGCAGGTCCCAGTGAGAACCGGGACATGGAAGATAAACGGGTGACGCCAGCAAACTGCCCGAAGAAGAAAGTGGCCATAAAAGAGGACCAGAAGGGAGGGAAGCGCAGAACCCTGCTCCCCTCCCCCGCCCACAGAGGCGGCACTCTCCGACCGGCAGAGAGGAGGGAAACAACACACTAAAATGTCCAACAAGAACAAACGACGCAGCAAGCGGGACTGGGAGTGGAAAGGAACTATTGCAGCCACCACACCCCGTGAACGGGAGCTGTGGAGAACCCTGCAGGATCTGCCGCGGAGGTGAGCTCCAGGCGCCATTAAAGAGAGCCCCGCCCCCCGGGAGGAGACCAGCACCAGCACACAGCCCCGGCCGCCCGGTAAGCCTGCGCGGAAAGCGGCGCGCTAGAAAAGCAGACGCGGAGCAGGATTGCGCGGAAAGCGGCGTGGATCGCGCTGAAAAGCAGTGCGGTTGAAAAGCAAACGCGGATCCAGATCGGATCGCAGCTGCCCAGGTCCCCGCGCCTGCGACCTAGGCTTGCGGGGAGACGACCTAGGCTTGCGGGGAGACTCGCAGAGGCCCTCCCTGAGTGAGCAGGAACCAGGCGCCCAGGCAGGGGAGCGGGATTCAAAAGGCGCCATTCCCGCGCCACTAATCTGGGCTACAGCCCGTGTCCTGAAACTGAGGGCTTTGGAACTGAGACCCGGGGCACGAAATTAGGGGCGTGGGTTCCCCACAACGGTGGGGCACAAGGCAGACACAGCACCCCAAAGCCGTTGAGGTGTACCCTACCATCCCGCTCTGCTCCCTGTCCCACGGGGTGGAAAATCAGCTCCCCAAGGGCTCTAGGAGAGATCTCTGGCGCCACCTAGCGACTTGAAGCCAGCACAGGCTCCTGAAGGAGCTAGTGGCCAGCTGGGGAGTTAGCCCACACCGGGCCCCTTCCGAACAAATAGTCTGAGCCCACAGGGAGAGCGAGCACCCACAGCCGGGGCAGACCAAGCGCGCAGAAGAGTGTGCCTGAGACCGGACGCGCAGGGAGTGTGTCCCACATCACCATTATAGAATAGGGACATTTCTTCAGTAAAGACTACCTGCAGAAGGCTTCCTCAGGAGCCAGAGGTGAGCGGGGGAAGTTCGCCCATGCCAGACCCCCTCTGGCCTGCAGTCCAAGCCCAGAGGGGGAGCAGGAACCCACCGCCGGGGCAGACCAGGCGCACAGGGGAGTGTGTCCCCACATCGGCATTTTAGAACAGGGACCTTTCTCCAGTAAAGACTGCTTGAAACTGACAGATGACTCCTGGAGGAACCAGAGGGGAGCAGAGAAGCCCACCCAAGATGCCGGCCAGTCCCAACAACACAGTGTCCCAACGCATACGGCAAATTAGAAAACAGACAGTAGGGAGGAGAAGAACCACACGCAACCTAGCAACTCTCCAGAGAAAAAGCACACCACAAAAAGAAAACCAGCCCCCAGATTTCAACGACAGTAACTTGGAAGAACTTCTGAGCCTTCCAGAAAGAGAATTTAAAATTGCCGTGATTAAAAAACTGACAGAAGTCATAAAGGAAAACAATGATAAGGGAAAAATAATCAACGATCAGAAGAATGAAATTGAGTCCCTAAAGAGGGAAGTAAAAGAAATGCAGGAGATCAAAGAATTAATGGAAGAACTAAAGAATTCTGGAAAAAGCAATGAAAGCAGAATTGATGAAATGGAAGAACGAATAAGTACTCTTGAAGACACAGAAATAAAAAGAACCAAAACAGAAAAGGAAAGAGAAGTACGAAGGAAAAGGAATGAAGAAAGACTTCGGGAACTATCTGACTCCATGAGGAAAGGAAATATAAGAGTTATAGGAATACCAGAAGGAGAGGAGAGAGAAGTAGGAACAGAGAAAATATTCAAAGAGATAATTGAAGAGAACTTCCCAAATGTGAAGAAGGAGCTGAAAATTGATATACAAGAAGCAAGAAGAACACCAAACTTCCACGACGAAAGGAAAAATACAGCAAGACACATAATAGTAAAGCTCCCAAGAATCCAGGACAAGGAAAAAATAATGAAGCTGGCAAGAGGGAAGAAACAGATAACATTCAAAGGAAAGCCAATCAGGCTGACATCAGACTTCTCCGAAGAAACACTACGGGCAAGGAGAGAGTGGAGGGACATAGTCAACAGACTCCAAGAAAACAGATGCCAACCAAGAGTACTCTATCCCGCAAAGCTCTCCTTCCTCTTTGAAGAAAGAATATGGACCTTCCCAGACAAACAGAAACTCCAGAATTTCATTGCAACTAAACCCCCACTCCAAAAAATACTACAAGGAGTCCTAAAGCCAGAACCTCAGAGGGACGAATAACAATGAAAGAAGGCCAAAAAAAAAAAAGTTATTAAAAGAATAAATAAATAAAATCAAAGGAAAGACAAACACAATGGCAAATACAGATGTTAAATATCAATATTAACTCTAAATGTAAATGGACTAAACTCTTCAATAAAAAGACACAGAGTTGCAGCCTGGATTAAGAAACAAAACCCAACCTTTTGCTGTCTCCAGGAAACACATTTAGCTACAAAAGATAAAAATAGGCTCAAAGTTAAAGGATGGAAAACAATCCTACAAGCAAATGGACCAAAAAAGAAAGCAGGAACAGCTATACTTATATCAGATAAAACAGATTTCAAACTCAAAAAGATAAAAAGAGACCCCAATGGTCACTACATTATGATCAAGGGGACAATACTTCAAGAAGAAATAACACTCATTAACATATACTCACCAAACGAAGGAGCACCAAAATATATCAGACAACTGTTGTCCTCTCTGAAAACAGACATCAGAGAAAACACATACGTAGTGGGAGACTTCAACACACCACTATCAACAATGGATAGATCAACAAGACAAAAAATAAGTAAAGAAACCAAAGCTCTAAATAAGGACCTAGAGCAATTGGGCTTAACAGACATCTATAGAACACTAAACCCCAAAAAAAACGGAGTACACATTTTTCTCAAGCGCACACGGATCATTCTCCAGGATCGATCACATACTGGGGCACAAGACAAACATCAACAGATACACCAAGATTGAAATCATATCAACCATCTTTTCTGACCATGAAGGCATCAAACTAGAAATAAACCATAAAAAGAAGGCAAGGAAATTTCCTACCTCATGGAGATTAAAAACCACACTACTGGAAGACCACTGGACTAATGAGGAGATCAAAGAAGAAATTAAAAAATTTTTTGAATTGAACGACAAGGAGGACACCAATATCCTAAATGTATGGGATGCAGCAAAAGCAGTAATAAGAGGAAAATATATAGCAATAGAAGCTCACATCAAAAAACAAGAAAGAACTCAAAGAAACAACCTAATCTCGAAGCTCAAAGATCTAGAAAAAGAATAACAAAAAAACCCCAAAACCAGTAGAAGAAAAGAAATAATAAAAACCAAAGCAGAAATAAATGAAATTGAAACTAAAAAAACAATCCAAAAGATCAATGAAACCAAGAGCTGGTTCTTTGAAAAAATCAATAAAATAGACAAACCCCTAGCCAGGCTCACAAAGGAAAAAAGGGAGAAAGCACAAATAAACAGGATCATCAATGAAAGAGGAGAAATCACAACGGACACAGCAGAAATCAAAAGAATAATCAGTAACTACTATGAACAGTTATATGGAAACAAGTTTAACAATCTAGAGGAGATGGACAAATTCCTACAACTCTACAATCACCCAAAGCTAGATAAAGAAGAAATAGAGCACCTAAACAGACCAGTTACAATTAGCGAAATTGAAATGGTAATCAAAAACCTCCCCAAAAACAAAAGCCCAGGACCTGATGGATTTACAAATGAATTCTACCAAACATTCAGAGACGAATTAGTGCCTATCCTTCACAAACTCTTCCAAAAAATTGAGAAGGAAGGGACAATACCAAACACTTTCTATGAAGCCAACATTACACTAATACCAAAACCAAACAAGGACAACACAAAAAAGGAAAACTACAGGCCAATCTCCCTAATGAACACTGATGCAAAAATCCTCAATAAAATTCTAGCCATCAGAATCCAACAATGTATCCATAAGATAATTCACCACGACCAAGTTGGATTCATTCCAGGGGCACAAGGATGATTTAACATCCGAAAATCAATCAACGTTATCCAACACATCAACAAAAAGAAATATAAAAACCATATGATAATATCAATAGATGCTGAGAAAGCTTTCGACAAAGTGCAACACCCATTCATGATAAAAGCCCTTGAAATTCTTGGGATACAAGGAACATACCTTAACATCATAAAGGCCATCTATGACAAGCCAACAGCCAATATCATTCTCTTTTTTTTTTTTTTTTTTTTTTTTCAGCCAGTATCATTCTCAATGGTGAAAAGCTGAAAGCAATTCCATTAAGATCTGGAACAAGACAAGGATGTCCACTCTCACCACTGCTTTTCAATATAATACTGGAAGTCCTAGCCAGGGCAATAAGACAAGAGAGAGACATCCAAGGAATCCAAATAGGAAAAGAAGAAGTCAAACTATCACTATTTGCAGACGATATGATATTATACATAGAGAACCCCAAAAACTCCACAGTAAAGCTAATTCAACTCATCAATCAGTTCAGTAAAGTGGCAGGATACAAAATCAACACGCAAAAGTCAGTAGCCTTCCTATACACAAACAATAAATCTGAAGAAGAAGAAATCAAAAAAACCATCCCTTTCGTTATTGAAACAAAAAAAATCAAATATTTGGGAATAAATCTAACAAAAGAGGTAAAGGACCTATACAAAGAAAACTATAAAACACTGTTAAAAGAAATAGAAGAAGACACAAAGAAATGGAGAGACATCCCCTGCTCATGGATTGGAAGAATAAACATTATTAAAATGGCCATCCTTCCAAAAGCAACATACAGATTCAATGCTATTCCAATCAAAATTTCAATGTCATTCTTCAAAGAAATAGAACAATTATTGATGAAATTCATATGGAATCACAAAAAACCCCGAATAGCCAAAGCTCTCCTGAAAAAAAAAGAAGGAATGGAGGCATCACACTCCCAGACTTCAAACTCTACTACAAAGCCATAATCATCAAAACTGCATGGTATTGGAACAAGAACAGACATACAGACCAATGGAATCGAATAGAAAATCCAGAAATAAACCCACAGATTTATGGTCAACTAATCTTTGACAAAGGAGCAAAGACTATGCATTGGAGCAAAGAAAGTTTGTTCAATAAATGGTGCTGGGAAAACTGGGTCGCTACATGCAAAAGAATGAAGCTTGACCACTACCTCACACCATACACAAAAATCAACTCAAAATGGATTAAAGAACTAGACCTGAAACCATAAAATATATAGAAGGAAATATAGGCGAAACACTACGGAATTTGCACATCAAAGACATCTTTACAGACACATCACCCAAAGCAGTGATAGTGAAGGCAAAGATCAACAGCTGGGACTACATCAAATTAAAGAGCTTCTGCACAGCAAAAGAGACAATAACAAAAACAAAGAGAAACCCCACTGACTGGGAGAACATTTTTGCACACAACACTAATGATAAAGGACTGATCACAAAAATCTGCAAAGAGCTGATGAGACTCAACAACAACAAAGAAAATAATCCAGTCAAAAAATGGGCAGAAGAGCTAAAAAGAAACTTCTCTGAAGAGGAAATGCAAATGGCCAACAGGCATATGAAAAAATGTTCAACATCACTTGTCATCAGGGAAATGCAAATCAAAACTACCATGAGATACCATCTTACACCAGTGAGAATGGCACATATTAAAAAAACTAGCAACAACAAATGTTGGCGAGGGTGTGGAGAAAAAGGAACTCTTCTGCACTGTTGGTGGGAGTGCAAACTGGTCCAACCACTGTGGAAAGCTGTGTGGAGATTTCTGGACCTACTAAACATAGAGCTTCCATATGAGCCAGCAATTCCACTCCTAGGTATTTACCCAAAGGACACAGAAACATCAATTCCAAAGAGCACCTGCACTCCTATGTTTATAGCAGCACTGTTTACAATAGCTAAGCTTTGGAAACAACCCAAATGCCCAAAAATAGATGACTGGATCAAGAAGATGTGGTACATATATACCATGGAATATTACTCAGCATTCAAAAAAGATAAACACATGCAATTTGCAGCAACATGGATGGCGCTGAAAGGGATCATGCTCAGTGAAATAAGCCAAAAAGAAAAAGAAAAATACCGGATGGTCTCACTCATAGCAGGAATCTAGAAAACTTAAATAAGGGACCAGGAAAATGAATAACTATAAGAAAGTGAAAATCAAAATCAGCAAAAAACTATGAACCAGAGACACTTTTAGGGGGGCGGGGGCGGGAGGGGAGGGATTGGGGTCAGAATGGGGGGGCTGCAATTGTATGGGGAATATAACAGTAAAATTTATTATCTAATAAAAAAAAAGAAAAAAAATGTACATATAATGAAGTAAATCTCAGTAAAAAAAAAAAAAAGAATGAAGACAAAATAACTATATTTTTAATTGAGTAAAACTGAGGGAGTTTGCCACAGATGATTACTACAGGCAATTATAAAGGATCATCTTCAGGCAGCTGGAAAGAGATTCCAGATAAAAGAAAGGAAATGAACCACAGGAATAAGTAAAATAGATAAAAACCAAAGAAATCATTATAAAGAAAATCAGTAATGGTAAAAGATGATTCTTTGCAGAATAAAAAATATACTACTGACAAATATCCAGTGAGATTAAGGAAAAAAAACCATAAATAATCAATAGTAGGAATAAAACTGAGTCCACTACTGATGCTTCAAGTTATTATACAAATAATCAGAGGATAATATCTTCGGCTTCGGTACTCAGCTGAAGACCTCATTTCTTACTTTACCGAGAAACTCGAAACAATCAGAGTAGAATTTCCCAGATCTCTGTCACCCAACATACTCCCTACAAGCACCCTTATCTGCACCCACATACTTTCTGCCTGTTAATATGATGAATTTCTCCAGGTCCTTATCTAAACCCAATCCCTCCATGTGCATGTTAGATGCCATCCCTGTCTCCTGCTTAAGGATATTGGTTTATCAATTCCCTCCTCTCCTTGTCACACATTGAGTGCTTTACTCTCTCCCAGGTTATTTCTCACCAACATAAAAAAAACATACATTTATTTGACCATTTTAGGGGAAAAGCTCTGCATCTTTTGTTAAAGTCATCAAATAACCTTGCTAAATCCAGTGACTAATCTCTCCCCTCATCTTACTTACACTACAGTAGCACTTGGCAGGTATAGGGGCGGGAATGTACCCAGCAGGATATCTATGATGGGAGCAGAAGGGTAAAGGAGAGTCCTGGAGCCCTCGGTGGCTTTCTCAGGCTTTTATTGAGCTTTCACACGTAGAGCAGCAACCATGTACTAGGCAGGCAGGGGTGCTGGGGGGCCAGGAGGTCAGGAGGCCTCCAAGCCCCAGGCAAGTCTTCACTCTGGGCTTCTCTGGCGTTCTTTCTCCGGTTCTCTCTCCTGCCTCTTCTGCTTCTGCTTTTCTTGGGGAATATCTCAATACTGCACTCATGGCCCACAGGAGTAAACAACACAACTACAACAATGAAACAAGTGCAGATGCCCCATCAGGCAGGGCAATCCCAATGGCAGGAGGGCAGAAAAGCCTGAAAACCTACAGCTGGCAAGAGCACATTTTCCCTTTCTTTTTGAAATATTTCCCTGTGGTTTACAAGACAGAATAGTTAGCCTGTTCTCTGCTACTTCATTGCCTACTCCACCATTTCTCCCCCAAAGTGGTGATGTTAGGGTTGATCAGAGTGATCAACTCTTCTTTTTATGTACATACCTCCTTGACAATCTTTTTTTTTAGATTTATTTATTTATTTATTTATTTATTTATTTATTTATTTATTTTTATACAAGAGCTGGGGTACAGGCCAGAGGTGCGGGAGAGTGAGAGGATCCACTAGAGACAGAGCGGGGAGCAGAACAGGCAGACTGATGAAATACACTGCTGAGGGGAGCAGCGGGTATGACAGTAGAGGTCTGCCTCGCCATGTGGGAATTTCCCTGGCCATCTGGGAATCGAACCCTCGTGCTACAGAGACTGCGGATGGCTTCACAGCACTGCACTCAAACTGCTGCACCACCAGGGAGGCTCTTCCTTGGCAATCATATCCAGACTACTAACTTTGAATATCACTTACATGCTGAGATTTCCCAAATTTATATTTCCAGTCCAGACTTCCCTCCAGTCTCAAGATCTATCTGCCTCGTTGACAAACCCATTTCGTTGTGTAAATAGAAACCTCAAACTCAAAGTGTGTCAAAATGAACTTGGATTTTATTTGTCAAACATGCATTAACCATGCTCCAGATGCACATGTGAACAAAATTCAGATCAAGTTTTAATTCCTTCTCTGCCTCAAATCCTGCATCTCCCTCTTCTTAGCACTTCTGCTATCATCCTTCTCTGAACCACTACTCCTCAAACCTGAATTATTATGATAGCCTCCTAATGGATCTTACTATAAAGCCACATTTATCATATTAGTGTGGTATTAGAGAAATGAAGAGATAGATAGCCTAGAAATAAGCTTCACAAATGTAATCAACTGATCTTGGACAAAGAAACGACAATATAATACAGCAAGCGTAGCCTTTTCAACAAATGGTACGAGAATAATTGGACATCCATAAGCAAAAAAATAAAAGAATCTGGATACAAATCTACAACTCAAAAGGGATGACAGATGTGCTCTATAACTATGTAACTCCTGGAAGATAATATTAGTAGAAAATTTAAATAGCACTGGGTTTGTTGATAGTTTTTTCAAACAACACCAAAGTCACAAAACATGAGAAAAAGAACTGAGAAGCTGGACTTCATTCAAAAGAAAACTTTCTACTCTGCGAAAGACTTTGCCAAGAGAACGAAAAGAGAAGCCACACAATGGGAGAAAATATTTGAAAAAGGCATATCTAATAAAGGACGGATCTAAAAGAATACTTGAAACTCACCAATAAGAAAATTATCAACCTGCTTAAAAAATGAGCCAAGCAGACACCTCACCAAAGAAGACAGATAGATGGCAAATAAATATGAAAAGATGTTCTACATCATAGGTCATCTGGGAAATTCAGATAAAAGCACTGAGATAATGCTAGACACCTACTAGAATGGCCCAAATTCAGAAAACTGCCAACACCAAATGTTGGCAGGGATGTGGAGCAACAGGAACTTCATTCATTGCTGGTGGGAATGAAAAATGGCACAGCCACTTTAGAAGATAATTTGGCAACTTCTTTGAAAACAAATCATACTCTTACCGTACAATCCAGCAGTCATACTCCTTGGTATTCTCCCAAGGATTTGAAAACTTATGTTCACATAAAACCTGCATATGGATATTTACTGTAGCTTTACTTAGACTTGCCAGAAACTTGGAAGCAATAAACCTGTCCTTCAATCATTGAACAGAGGACTAAACTGTGGTACATCAAGATAAGGGACTATTATTTATCACTAAAAAGAAACTATCAAGCTGTGGTAAGACATGGGGAAACTTAGATCCATATGACTAAGTGAAAGGAGACTATTTGAAAAGTCTACATAGTGTGTGCCTCCAATATATTACATCCGATAAAGGCAAAAAAACTAGGGAGACACTGAAAAAAATCAGTGACTGCCTGGAACCCCAGGGAGCCCCAGGGAGGAAGGTTGACTAGATAAAGCATAGGGGATTTGGAGGGCAGTGAAACTAATCTATGTGATACTATAAGGATGATGGCTGGCACTACATTTGTCCACACCTATAGAAAATACACCAAGAATGAACCCTAATATAAATTATGGTCTTTGGGTGATCATGACATGTCAATGTGGGTTCATTAGTTGTAACAAATGAACCACTGTGGTGGGGGGTATTGATAATCAGGAAAGCTGCACATGTGTGGGAGCAGGGGTGTATGGAAAATCTTGAGCTCAATGTAGCTGTGAGCCTAAAAGTGCTGTTAAAAATAAAGTCTTTTTATTGGATGGTTTCCCGTATAGGAGGCATGTAGGGGAACCAAATAAGGGATCAGGAAAAAAAATAATTATAATAAATTAAAAAACAAAAACAATAGGCAACTATAAATCAGAGACATTCTGCAGGGGAGGGAGAGGGATCAAAACAGGGGAGGAAAGAGCACAAGGGACTATGGGAATGGTGCACAGGTGACTTGGTGGTGGGAATTTTATGGGGACTCCACCTGAGAGGAGAAAGCAGATATTGCACAAAAAGGAAGAATGATGTAAAATATATATAAAATAAAAAAATAGTCTTTTTAAAAATTAATTAATTAAAAAAATTTTCTTACATTATTTTTGTATAGTAGTTGATTTCTCCCCTCAGGTGGAGTCCCCATAAATCTCCCATCACCATATCCCCTGAGAACCATCACCATAGTCCCTTGTGCTCTTGCTTTCCCTGTTTTGACTCCTCTCCCTCCCTTTCCCCTGCTGTGTACTTCAGCTGTATAGTTTGTTCCAAGTTTTGTCTCTCTCGCTCTCTTTTGACCCTTTATTCAGATTCCCTATGTTCCTCCTATAAATGAAACCATCTGATATTTTTCTTTTTTCCGTCTTATTTCATTGAGCATAATTCCTTCTAGTTCCATCCATGTTGCTGCAAATGGCATGAGTTTATCTTTTTTGATTGCTGAATAGCATTTCATTGTTTAAATATACACCACATCTTGATCCATTCATTAGTTTTTAGGCATTTAGGTTGTTTCCATACCTTAACTATTGTCAATAGTGCTGCCATAAACATAGGCTTGCAAGTTTCCTTTCAAAAAAAAATAGTGTAGGGCCTCCCTGGTGGCGCAAGGGGTTAAGCACCCCACTATGAAGCAATCTGCAGCCTCTGCAGCTTGAGTTTGATCCCTGCCAGGCAGGGAGCTACCCACATGGCACCACAGACCTCTCCTGCCTCACCTGCTGCTCCCCTCAGAGTGTGTTTCAGTAGATCTGCCTGTTCTGCTTCCCACTCTGTCTCTGGTGAATACTCTCACCCCCTGTATCTCTGGCCTGTACCCCAGCTCTTGTATGCATAAATAAATAAATCTTTTTAAAAAATAGTCTATTTTTTTAAAGTATTAAAAAGGCACAAAAATATTTTTTTTTGTAAATCCTGAGCCTTTTCCCCATATAGGGGGTAAAAATAACTATATCACCAAGACCTGACCCTCAGGAGGCCAGAAGGTAGTACTGGCGTGGCTGAGCATAAAGTGAGATACCAGGGGAAACAGGAATTAGAGGGACGGAGTGAAAAGGCAGGAGCATAAAATTGAGCTGGCTGTGAGGGTATCTGAATCTATTGGTCCTTCTCCACTCAGGTTCTGTTGGTCCTCGTCTGACCTTTCAGAACTACATTCTGAAAAATGGCCACACCAAAGAGAACTATTCTAAGAAACGTTAAATGTAATAAATAAATCTATGTCCCTAGGATACATTAAAGACACACATAATGGTTCACAATGCAAATGTTAACGCAGTTGCATGTTCATGTTGTTGGTGAATGTGGGCATTAATCCTCTCAGACTGTAGTGGAATAAAACAAAAGAACAATAGTGTGATATTCTCAATTCTATCATTACCAGTGGCATTGACCACCGATTTCAGGTGTGGGAGAAAACATTTAAGCGAAAAAAGATTCAATAAACCCTTTATTGTGAATTTGAGGCATCAATATATTCTCATCATGTATTTTATCCTTTAAAAACTTTTTCTAATTTTTTTCTAGTGCTGGTTGCAGAAATAGCCAAGACAATAATGATCAGCCTCATAGCAACGAACACCCTCAGTAGCCAAGGTGTGATCTTGCACTGCTATTCCCCACTAAGAGAAAACGGAGTTCCTTGAAGAAATAAAATTCTAGGTCAGGGTTAAGAAATACACAGAAAAACCTCAGATATCTTTTCAGACAGGCAATCAAAGAAGAAAGAAAGATGAAAAAGATGACTTACTAAGCTGTGTCAGAAAGACTTAGCAGTCGATTTGAAAAGACTCCCCCTTGGCTAAAGATTGAACGATGTTAACGTTAGTAAGGGAATAACTGGGATGGGGTGAAACACCATTTGTTAAAATCCACAAGTTCATATTGGTATAAAAAAACAGATAAACAAAAACAACTCAGAATAATTGCCAACTGGTTGCCTTTGGGCTAACACGATTATTGCAATTTACAAACAATGGGATATAACCATGCATTACCCTGGGGTTCCTGTCTGACCTATGCCAACTGGGTAACGAGAAACAGTAGATGAGGACACCTGTCTCTTTCTAGAATTATTCCAGCTAGTAGGTAAACAATAATTGATAAAATATCATCATTTTCAATCCCTTATTGGGTCCCCCACATGGCCCAGCAGATCTTTATGGATCCCCTTATGAATCATTGATGGCTGCCAGCATCACTGAGAAGTTACTAGATATCATATTCCTCCACACAGAGGCCCACACCCACATTATGAAGCAGTCCTTAGAGAAATTCCTCCTGAATCTGATCAAGATTTTAGATCCAACTAATCATTTACAGGAACATTACAAAGGAAAGTAACATGTTCAAATACTAGAGTTATACCGAGCAACTTCAAACAGGGAAAGAAATCCCCCAGCTTTTTGTTATTTCACAGCAGTAACAACAGAATTCAAGGAAATAAAGCGATGAAAGAGGATCCAGCAGATCACACAAGACTCAAGGAACATAGCAATTATTATAATATTATTGACAGGTCTAATTTAGATCTCGATTCAAATACACTATCTGTGAAAATGAAAATTACACACATTAATGCATCTACAAAACAATTAAAATTGTGAAGATTGTTACTAAATAGTAGATGACATTGAGGTTTTTATTTATTTATTTATTTATTTATTTATTGGTCAACCTTGGAAAAATATATTTACTTTATGTGCCTATTTATTTATTATTATTATTTTTATTTTATGTTTTTTTATATCATTTTTCATTTTTGCACAATGTATGCATTTCCATCTTGGTTATAGTCCCCATACAATTCCCACCCTCCTTGTTTTGGTCCTACTCCCTCCTCCCCAACCCCTGTAGTGCGTCTCTGGTTTATAGTTGCTTGTTGATTTTGATTTTTACTTTGTTATAATTAGTCTTTTACCTGGTCCCTTATTTAGGTCTTCTAAATTCTGGCTATGAGTGAGACCGCCTGGTATTTTTCTTTTTCTTTCTGGCTTATTTCACCAAGCATTTCACTTATTTCACTTTTTGATTGCTGAGTAATATTCCATTGTATATATGTCCCACATCTTCTTGATCCAGTCATCTAACATTAAAAAAAAAACATAGTGTTTATTTTTTCACACTATAGGATTTCTCCTCTCAAGTGTGGTCACCATTGTTTTCCCACCACCAAAGTACCCATAGCCCTCTACCACACTCCACTGCACTCTCCTCGGCCACGTTTCCTACTTTTCCTCTCCCCGCTACCCTCCTGAGTGTCTCAGAGCTACAGTCTGCTCTTAAGGGTCAGTCTTACAATTTGTCTTTGTCTGATCCTTTGTTTGATTTCTCTAAATCCCGCATATAAATGAAACCATCCAGTATTTATTTTCCTCCTGGCTCACTTTGCTTAGCATAATCCCTTCCAACTCCATCCAGGTTGTTGCAAATCCCATGAGTTTATCCTTTTTTATCGCCAAGTAGTATTCCACTTGATCCACTTATTTGTGCTGAGACATTTAGGTTGTTTCCCTATCTTGGCTATTATAAATACTGCTGCTGTAAACATAGGAGTTCAGGTTTCATTCAAATTAGTGTTTTTGTGCTCTTTGGATAGATAACTAGGAATGGAATTGCTAGGGCATATATGGATCATGTGGTAGATCCTGTTTTAGTCTTTTGAGCATCTCCACACTTTTTTCCATAGCGGCTGGATCAGTCAACATTCTCACCAACAGTGAAGGAGGGTCCCTTTTTCTTTTCACCCCCACCAGCACTTGTCGTTTGTGGGATTTTTGACGTGGGCCATTCTCACAGGGGCAAAGAAGACCCTGCAAGGCCCAGACTGGGGCTTGTGTCTCAGGAATTACTTTTAAGTTTTTTTAAAGATTTATTTTATTTATACAAGAACTGGGGTACAGGCCAGATGCGCGGGAGGGTGAGAGGATTCACCAGAGACAGAGTGGGGAACAAAACAGGCAGACTGATGAAATACACTGCTAAGGGGAGCAGCGGGCAAGACAGGAGAGGTCTTCGCCATGTGGAATTCTCACCGGCTGGCTGGGATCGAACCCGGGCTGCAGAGGCTGCGGACAGCTCCACAGTGCGGTGCTCAACCTCCTGTGCCACCAGGGAGGCCCAGGAATTACTTTTAATTTTGAGTGATGTAATCATTACGGTGGTTTTTCAGGAACCCCTACTTTTTAAAGATAACATTTAGATAAAAGTGTTGTGGGTGAAATTAAATTTAAAAAAATAACCCAGCAATAATAGAGGTATTACCAAAGATATGAAAGAGATTATTGTTTTAAGAACATTTTGTTACCTCCCCCTAAACCCCCCAGAAGCCAGAGTTTATTTTGTTGATTCCCGGATGAACAAGCAGAGACTACTTTGACAAAGTGGCATTTCAGCCCCTGAAGAAAGGAGAAGGCTGGGTGGGGAAATGATTCCATGTTGTGTTAATCATGTCCACCATCTCCAGGCTCTCACATCAAGCCCTCTGCATCTGTCAGCTCAGGACACTGTAACAATGAGCCATAGGCTGGGTGGCTTAAACCACAGAAATTAATTTTTCTCAAATTTATTATTTTCTTAAACAATAGAAATTTATTTAATTTGTAAAAGCTTTTTCCTTTCTAGGCGGAAAGCCTCGAAAGTCCAAGATCAAGGTACCAGCTGATTAGGTTTCTAATAAGAGCCCTCCTCCTGGCTTGCAGATGATTCCCTTATTGCTCTGTGCTCATATGGTAAGGAGAGAGACAGACAGACAGACAGAGGCGGAGACAGAGAAACAGAAACAGGGGCCTCCCTGATGGTGCAAGGGGTTGAGCACAGCACTATGAAGCTCTCCACAGCCACTGCAGCATGAGTTCGATCCCTGGCCAGGGAGGTACCCACATGGCACAGCAGATCTCTCCTGTTTCACCCGCTGCTCCCCTCAGCAGTGTATATTTCTGTCAGTCTGTCTGTTCTGTTCCCCGCTCTGTCTCTGGTGAATCCTCTCACCCCCCCACACCTCTGGCCTATACCCAAGTTCTTGTATGCATAAATAAATAAATCTTTAAAAATAAAAAAGAAACAGAGAAAGAGACAAAAAGTGAGAGTGAGTGAGCCAGAGAGAGAGAATCTTTCTCTTCTTGTAATGCCATAGTTCTACTGGATTAGGGTTCTACGCATAAGCCCTCATTTAATCTTGATTAAGTCCTAAAAGTCTATCTCAAGTACGGTCACACGGGACACTAGGGTTTCAACATATGCATTTCAGGAGGATGTAATGCAATCTCTAACACCCCCTGTATAGACAGGACTTCCCTGCTCAGTTCTGGGTGCAAGCCAGATCTCTGGGTTGGTCGCCAAATACCTGAGAGGTTCCAGCTCCATGAAAATTTGCTGGGCTTGTGCCTCCCCGGTGGTGCAGCAGGTTGAGCGCAGCACTGTGAGGCTGTCCACAGCCTCTGCTGCACAGGTTCAATTCCCAAATGGCCAGGGAGATTCTCACATGGCTCAGCAGACCTCTTCTGCTGTGCCCACGGCTCCCCTCAGCAGTGTTTTCGGTCCGTCTGCCTGTTCTGCTCCCCGCTCTGTCTCTGGTGAATCCTCTCACCCTCCCGTGCCTCTGGCCTGTACACCAGCTATTGTACAAAAAAAAAAAATGTGCTGGGCTTCACGACCGTCCATATGGCTTTGCACTGTCTGCCAGAGCTTGGCTGAATTAATTAGATCAAATCAAAGAGGAGCGTCTAATAGGACACTGCTTTTTGCAGCCTTCTCCCTCATGCAGAATGCAATTAATCAGTCACATGATGGAAATGAGTAAAGTTGGATTGGAGGGGGGGTGAGTTGTTTTCATTTACTTTGTCTAATTTTGTAAAAGCTTTTTCTGTTAGGGTCACACACAAACTCACTCACCTGCTTTTAAAAATAAGGAGAATGAACATAAAAGAAATGTAACGAAACTACAGATCTACTGGGAATACTTCAATATTAGCCGCAGTTGAAAGGCAAGGAAGAGGAGGAGGGAGCGAGAAAGACAAAAGACATGAAGAGGAAAAGAACCCTAACTAAAGGGAAGACGGCATCTCTGGTGGCGCAGGGGGTTGAGTGCAGTGCTGTGAAGCTGTCTGCAGCCTCTGCAGCGCAGATTTGAGCCTGGTCGGCCAGGGAGCTACCCACATGGCGTGGCAGACCTCTCCTGTCTCGCCCGCTGCTCCCCTCAGCAGTGTATTTCAGTCAGGCTGCCTGTTCTGCTCCCCACTCTGTCTCTGGTGAATCCTCTCACCCTCCTGCGCCTCTGGTTTGTACCTCAGTTCTTGTATAATAAATAAACGTTAAAAAAAAAAACACAAAACAAAAGGGAAGACATAGGGCAAGAATGGAAGAGGGAGGAACCGTGCAGGAGGAAGGTAAGCTGGAGCCCACAGAGGAAGGGCAGACTCGGCATTTAGGAACAGAATCAATAATCCAGGAGGCGGAATGTGAGGAAAAGGCTCAGGGTCCCCTGAAGTGGGTTTCTTAAAATAAATAGCTTTTATTTCTCTCTGAGGTAGATTTTGATGGAGACAGAAAAAGATGAAATCAGAATCTTTTCTAACCACAAGTTAAGTAAAATATTGTTGGCACTTAGTTCTTTAGTCTGAAATCACAGGATGGTCTAATGTGCGTGAAAAACTACATGCCTCAAGTGATTGAAATTAACATTGGCATTTCAGGACAATGTCGACACAACTATGTAATTAAAACAAATCAAGAAATGTCTTTATCCCCCACATGAGTTTTTTAATTATTAAAGAAGACATTGGTCGCCTGACCTATCACATTGTGTCACTTTCTTTGCTTAAAGACCAATGGTTTTGTTGAAACAATAACGTGCCCTTGTGTGTGTGTGTGTTTGACAATCCCACTCTCTAAGGTGGTCATGACAGGACTGTGGGTGAGCAGTGAGGTAGAAGGGCAAAAATCTGCTTGTGAGCTTTGGGGAAAGTCTTTGTTTGCTTTCTTTTTTTTTTTTTTTAAGATTTATTTATTTATGCATACAAGAGCTGGGGTATAGGTCAGAGGTGCTGGGGGTAGAGGATTCACCAGAGACAGAGTGGGGAGCAGAACGGGAGGGTCTACCAAAATACACTACTGAGGGGAGCAGCAGCGAGACAGGAGAGGTCTGCTTCACCATGTGGGTCGCTCACTGGCCAGGGATCAAACTCCCGCTGCGGTGGCTTCTGATAGCTTCATAGTGCTGAGACTTAATCCCTTGAGCCACCAGGGAGGCCCAAGATTTTCTTTCTTGATGGAGAGTTCCAACCCGCTCTGGATGGCATTGTGTGAGAATGAGCAACAGCAGCTCGCTTGTGAGCAGGTCTAGCAGGCCACGATTACCACAGAGAAGCTGCCTTAGGGGCCTGCTAATGTTGAACCATAGACACACTCTGAAACTTCCCACCTCGGGGCTTGTAACCCATTACAATTCAGCATCATGTTGCCCAAACCCTCACTGGTCTGCTTTTCTTAGCTGCTGTTGCAAACTAATATTGAGAGTAATAGAACAAAGCTAGGGCGTCCCTGGTGAAACAAGGGGTTAAGTCTCAACACTATGAAGCTATCCTCAGCCACTGCAGCACAAGTTCGATCCCCAGCCAGGGAGGTGACTCACATGGGTCAGCAGACCTGTCCTGTCTGGCCCGCTGCTCCCCTCAGCAGTGTGTTTCAGTCAGTCTGCCTGTTCTGTTCCCTACTCTGTCCCTGGTGAATCCTCTCACACACACCCCCACCTCTGACCTGTACCCCAGTTTTTGTATGCATGAATAAATAAATCTTATAAATAAATAAATAATCTGGGGTTATGACCTTCAAGTTATTTTAACTTTTATTTTTGAATTATTTTATTGAAGCAATGCTTGCTTTTAACCTTATATGAATTTTAGATAAGCTTCATTAATAGATCAACATCCATATACAGCACATCATCATGTTCACCACCAAAAATCTAATTCCATTCCTCAATAATTGTCCCCTTTTGGGCCTCCCTGGTGGCACAGTGGTTGAGTGCTGGGTTGCGAAGCTGCCCGCAGCCTCTGCAGCACCGGTTCGATCCCCGGCCGCCGGCGAGGGTCCCACATAGCGTGCAGACCTCTCCTGCCGCCTGCTGCTCCCCTCAGCAGTGTACTTCGTCAGTCTGCCTGTTCTGCTCCCGCTCTGGCTCTGGTGAATTCTCTCACCCTTCCAGGCTTCTGACTTTACCCAGTGCTTGTATAAATAAATAAATAAATAAATAAATAAATCTTTTAAATAAATAAATAAATAAATGTCCCCTTTTGTTCATATTACTCACCCCTCTTCTCTTTTCCCTTCTAGGAACCACTGATTTAGCCTTGTGAAATTAATTTTATTCATAAAATTATAAATTTTAGCCTTCAAAATTATAAAATCATAAAAATTAGAATTATAAAATTTAATTTTATTTAGTTCATTCATTTGTTTTGTCTCTTAATGTACCCGCCACATGCAAGTGAAATCACATGGTGGCCTTTATTTCTTGCTCACCATAGACCCTTATTTCTTGAGGACTTGGACATGAACCATGTGCCTGTACCCTCTGCCCCCCCTTTTCCTTTCCTGCTGGTTGAAAAATGGACACAGCAACTGGACCTGGAGCAACCAACATGGACCATAAGGAGCTCTTAGAAAAGGAGGCCTTGAATTCCCAATCCATGAGCCAGAATGACTGAGTTTCTGAGTTTCCATGGGACACTGAATACCTGAATACCTGCTTCCAGCTTCCCATATGAGCAAGAAGTAAACTTCAATGTCCTTTGAATCACTGCTATTTTCAGGTTTATACCGCCTAGCTGAACCCAATCCTATGAATGTTTTAGCTTTGTTTTATTTTCTTATTTGTTTTAAAGATTTATTCATTTATTTCTTCAGAGGGAAAGTGTAACTAGTTCTCAGATATTCCGCCCATATTATGAATTCTACCAATGAATGATTTGTTTTTAAGAATCCTCTCTAGGCCTCCCTGGTGGCACAAGAGGTTAAGCACCTCACTATGAAGCAACCCACAGCCTCTGCAGCACGGGTTCGATTCCTGGCAGGCCAGGGAGCAACCCACATGGTGCAACAGACCTTTCCTGTCTTGCCCGCTGCTCCCCTCAGCAGTGTATTCAGTCAATCTGTTTGTTCTGTTCTCCACTCTGTCTCTGGTGAATCCTCTCACCCACCCCCCACATCTCTAGCCTGTACCTCAGCTCTTGTATGCATAAATAAATAAGTCTTTAAAAAAAAATCCTCTCTAAAAATGGAAGTGTTTTGGGCAGATGGTGACATATCATCTAATCTGATAAGAACTGATTCAATCAAATTGATTTTCTTGGAATCTTAAAACTGGCATGAGCCATATTTAAAAACTGGGGTCTTTGGTGTTGGGATAGGAAAGTGAAGGGAAAAGGTGAGAGGTGGTAGGGAGAGGAAGAGGTGTGTTGGGGAGAGGAGGTTTGTGCAGATGATGGTACTGGGCCGGGGGTGCCCTGCTGGGGGCTTCCAGACTGTATCAGTGTCTTGTGGCTCCTGGAACAAATTACCACAAACCCAGTGGCTCAAAACAACAGAGATTTATGCTTTCTGGAACATAAGTCCTCCGGAGGCGACAAATCCAAAAGTAAGGTGTCAACAGGGCCTATTTGCTCCAAAGTCTCCGGGGAAGAATCCTTCTTGCCTCTTCCTAGTGTTTGACGGCCCCTACCATTCCTTGGCTCATAGGAACAGCACTCCCATTTCTGCTTTCTATTCACGGGGCCTTTCTTCCTGTCTGTGTTGTGTCCTCTCCTGCTTACAAGGGCATTAGCATTGGATTTACCATCCACCTGAAATCCAGGGTGATTTTATCTCAACATTCTTGATGATATCTGCAAAACCCTAGTTCAAACAAACTCACGTTCTGAGATGGGTTGGGCATAACCATTCAAATAACCACTGGGCAGGCATTGCAGGCATTGCAGGCATGGGAGGGAGGGAGACAGCCTGACAGGCGGTGCTGGATAAGAAACAGAACAAACTGCAAAGTTCCCTTTCTCTCTTCTCTCTCCAGGAGAAATGTAGCTTCTCCTTTCAGAAAATCAGGCTGAAGTGGGCAGCGGAAGGCATCTGCAGATGCTAGGGTTGAGCTCTCTTGCTCCCTAGACCTGATGTATGACTGGAAAACACTCTCTCCTCAGCTCACCTGCTCCCTTCCCCTGTCTGCTTGCTCCTCCCTAGTGGAGGAGCCTGAATTTAAGGATCCTAGCATAATTTCCCAGGGATTGGGCTGTAGATAGTATCTAATGTGATAACCTGATGTTTGAGGTTTCCATCCAGGGAAGAAATTATTAGTGACATTCATTCATATAAATAACAATCCTTAATTATCTAAGCACTGTTATGAATTACTGACCTAACTTAAATATGATTGGAAATTCTCAAACCCTCTGCTGAGCACTGTTTGAAAGTTGCATCTCTGCATGCAAAGGCTTGGTTCTCCCAGGCCCTGGGGTCCTTGTCTTTGGGGAGCACACAAGGCCAGGGCTGTGTTGGATTCCTACTAGGATCTTCCCCCCAGCCAGGCTGAGCGCTCCGGTGCAGATGCATGGAATACTTTCCTTTTATGTAAATGTCTGATCCACCACAGGCTACCCTCTGACTACTTTCATCTTGCTCAGATGCTACAGAGACCTTTTAAGGTAGGGACTATTTGGCAGTTCTATCAAAGAAGTTGGCTTCCTTCTATCAAGAAGTTAAAATTCTGACATAGCCCTGAAATTTCTTGAGTCAAATAGTTCCCATATTTTCAGTTTGATGGTACATTAGTCATGAGTTGTTCTTTTTCCTTTGAATGTGATAAAAGGCCAACTCAAACTAGCTGAAGCACAGAGAGGGATTTAATAGCATCCAGGGTTTCTTATATAATCAAAGGAAACCGAACAGCAAGATGGACAAAAATGTAGCTCGACTGGAGAAAACACTCTAACGAGCGGCCTGACTCTCACAAGGATCCGTGCCTTGCGTCGCTTTTCTCTACCTGTTGACCTCATTATCACCACAGACTGGCCCAGATTTTATGTCTGGCTAAACAGACAACTTGAACGGGATGGCCAGGGGAGGTCTGTGATTGGTTCACTTGGGGAAAACTTCATTGCTGAGTCCAGGAGGCAAAAGTTGTGTCCTTTGAACAGAATGTCCAAATTATATATCAAATTATATATATAATTATCAAATTATATTGAGATCTTTGAGCGTAACTCATCTCTTTCTGTAATGCAAATTGATGCTTTGACTATGGTATTTGCTTCCTTTGACAGATTTTTTTTAAAAGATTTATTTATTTATTTATTTATACAAGCACTGGGTGCAGTCAGAAGTGTGGGAGGGTGAGAGAATTCACCAGAGCCAGAACGGGGAGCAGAACAGGCAGACTGACGAAATACACTGCTGAGGGGAGCAGCAGGTGCGGCAGGAGAGGTCTGCACACCATGTGGGACCCTCACCCGGCGGCCGGGGATCGAACGGGCGCTGCAGAGGCTGCGGGCAGCTTCACAGCCCAGCGCTTAACCGCTGCGCCACCAGGGGAGGCCCAATGTCCTCATATTTTAAAAATGAGCGAGTATCCTTGTATGTGTCACCATTCTCCAAACAACAATGTTGACTGCAACAGAAAAGGAGAGTGAATTCCATCATTGGGCTCAACTTTGTTGCTCTTAATCATTATTGAATGGGGCAAACAGCTTCCCTTATCCTGCTCATGCCCTGCTCCTACTTCCTTGGGGTAGTTAGTACTTCATTCAAGGCTACTTCTCTGTCCTTCTTGAGGAGTAAGGACAAGGGCTAGAAGACTCAGCAGGAAAGCCCTACCCTAGCCCAGGACAGACTGCAGAGCCAGACAGGCCTGGATTCAAATGCAGGTTTGGCCACTTACCGTGTGCTGCTGAATTCAATATTCAAGGTTTTGAAGTTTTAGATTCCGTATTTGCAAAATTGGGATAATATCACACAAGGTTGTTCTGAGTAATAAAGGAGACCCTTTTGGTGACTAGACCAATGGCAGTGGGCATGGTGTGATACGTACGGTTGCTGAGGTGAGAAACTCCACTTGAAACCTGCACAGTATGGGCCTCCCTGGTGGTGCAAGGGGTTAAGCCCATCACTGTGAAGCTGTCCGCAGCCTCTGTAGCACCAGTTGGATCCCCAGCCGGCCAGGGAGCTACCCACATGGTGCAGCAGACCTCTCCTGACTCGCCTGCTGCTCCCCTCAGCAGTGTATTTCAGTCCGTCTGCCTGTTCTGCTCCCCACTCTGTCTCTGGTGAATCCTCTCACCCCCTCACACCTCTGGCCTGAACCCTATATGCATAAATAAATGAATAAAAATAAATCTTAAAAAAGAAAAGAAAAGAAAAGAAACCTGCAGTGTGTAAACAAATCTTATCTCAATAAAAGAATGAAAATGAAAGAAAATAAAGGGCCTCCTTTATGGAAAGTGCCTGGTATATGATTACATGGTGAGAGGCCTGTTTGATGCCAACCCCACTCTGGCCTCCTTTCTGGGTCACCCAGTTCTCTCTTCTGCACCCCCCCCCCGCCTGCTCCTGCAGCACAGGAGGGTAGAAGGAGCAGGAAGAGCCACCACACACCCAGGTTAGTCCAACTCCTGGAGCTGCATCACTTTTCTGTGCCTTCCCCGTGCTTGCTGTTGCTTTGACATGAATGCCAGGTCAGTGTAGGGCGGCTGGCCCCACAGGGCGAGGCTCATCTGATAGGGACTTTCCTCTGTGTCCAGAGCCCCCGTGGAGGTAGAAGTTTGTCATAAGCAGATTATTGGTCTCTATTAAAAGCTGTGACTTCGTAGGCGTGTCAGTTCCCCTTTATATCCCCTTCCATGTTTACTTGGGTGCTCGCTCCAAGTACCCCATGTTCTTTGGAGAACTTTTACTAGAAGGAGGAAGCAGGGCTCAAGCAAAAGCTGAAGGCACCACTCTGGGAAGTGAGGGGGCTGGCTCAGCCTCCAGAGAGTGACAGGAGAAAGAATCAACAGGCAGCCAGAGAGAGTGCCATGTAAACACTCAGGCACCGATACTCTCATCCAAGAAACTGCCCTGAATGTCAAGTGCATCGCATTTGCTGAGGCAAGATCAGAGGCCAAAGTCTAGGCCGTGCCAATGGAAGGATGGCCGGCTATGGTTGCTTTCCCTGATCAGTAATATCAGTTTCCTTGAGGTGACATTTCCCTGAAAAGGAAACCGGGTGTGTTTGGTTTTCTCTGGCTCTTGGTATTGAGCTTAGTTTTACAACAGAGGAACCCAAACTCATCCCAAAAGTCTATCTACATCAATCTAGAAGCCAGAAAGAAGAATCCATAAGAGAGAACACTTGGTTAGATAAGGATAAACACGGGATGCAATTGGACATTCAGGTCTCCAGGTGGACAAGAATCCTGCAATTCCCAGGGTAGCTGAGGGGATAGCATTGATGAGCTGCCTCTGGAAATTCTGATGGAGCTTCCTGAGAATTTGCACCAGTGCCATAGGCAGCAACTCCAGGTTCTGAGCCCTGCTGAATACTGTTTTATTATTCTAGCTGAGGACTCAGCCACCAGGCCCAGCGCCAGGATGGTCCTGTTTTTGTTGAGAAGCATCAGGAATACTTCCCATTTAATCCTGTCTCAGATAACATTCAGACGCTCAACCCACGCAAATAAATCCAATTATTTGAAGTTTAATATGTGTTTGGATCTACACATACAGAATATGGGAGCCAGATTTTATTATTGGCTTTAATAGAAAAAGCAGGGTGTAAATGTCTGTAAAATGAAGCCTGTGCAGCAACTTTCAAGCCTATAATTGTCTTGATAATTGGGTGTGGGGGCTGGGGGGTGGGGGGAAATGCTGTCGAATTAAATAAAATACTAAGGTATATTTTTAAAATTCTGAAGACACTATTCAGATGGATAGTTATAGATGCACTGTTTAAGTGGGTCCAACTTTAATTTTCAATTAGCAAAATGTCAGAAAAACACTTCTGATTGCTTTGGATTCAGATCATGAGTGAACAGCCGTTTCTGCCACAGAAGAAGTGAGTTTTTCTGAAGGGACTTTGCAGGGGCTGAACCCCCCAAAACTTATGCATTTGTCTAGGGCGCCACCCAGTGGAGAGAGAAGTACTGCAGCAGAAACCCCAGGGCAGGCTCTGAGTTTAAATTTCAGAGTTAAGTCATCCCTGAAAACTGCCCTTGGATCTGAGATATCAAAGAGGGGAGCGGGGGTGAGGTGGGGTGAGGGATGATAAGGAGGGAAAAAGAGCCCCACGGACTATGGCGGATGCCTATGGATGCTTTGGTCAGGGGAGGCCTACTGTGACCACCGTAAGGGCAGAAATGTTATATTGTCAAAATAGTAACAGATGCAAAAACGGTGGCATTACATTATTTAAAAATAAATAAAATTAATCAATTAATCGATTTTTTTAAAAAAAGAAAAATAAAATGAAAACCCTTCCCATCTTTAGCCCCTAAATTATTTTTCTCTAATACACTGTCCTGGGAAATACAGAATTATTTTTCTCTAATACACAGTCCTGGGAAATACAGCTTGGTAAAGAGAATCAACCATTTCTTAGACAAGTCAGAATCCCAGAGAGCTTTAAGGCCAACCTTTTGAAAAATCAGTTTTCTGTGTGGAGAATCAGCTGTGTTGCTCGGTATTGTGAAAAAAAAATTCAGAGCTTGTCCCTGACTTGCTCAGCCCTGGCCATGCATGTGTTTCTTTCTTGCTTTCTTTAAATATTTATTTACTTTATTTATGTGCAGAGGAACTGGGGTGTAGGTAAGAGATGGGGGGTTGAGAGGGTTCATCAGGGACACAGTGGGGAACATAACAGGCAGATTGACTGAAATACACCGCTGAGGGGAGCAGCGGGTGAGACAGAAGAGGTCTGCTGTGAATGTGGGTAGCTCCCTGGCTGCACATGGAACTCAGGCCATAGTGGTGCTGGTGCTGATACTTAACCCCTAGGCCACCAAGGAGGCCCCATATGTGTGCTTTTAACAAATCTCTTTATTTTCATATGCTTTACCTCTTAAAGACAAAAACTGACTACAGAGTAATTCTACTCAGTAGATGTGACTGGTTAATGGAGCTATAGGTTACAGTTAAAAATGTGGCATTTTTGAGTGTCGTTGTGTGCCACTGCCTCTTAAAGAAAACATTCAGATTGTGCTTTGCTACCTGAAACCCTAAACTGTGAGCTCCCAGAGCCGCTGCACCCTGAGGGCCAGGCATGGATTTAAAGCTGTGGTTCTCAGCCTTGGCTGCACGTGGAAAGAAATCCTCAGGGGAACTTGCAAAAAACACCATGCCAGGTCCCACCCCCAGGGACTTTGATTTAATTGGTGTGTAGTGTGTGCTGGGCATTGGGAATTTAAAAGTTCCCCAGATGATTCTAATTGTAGTCAATGGTGGGAACCACTGATTTGGGGACTATATTCTCCATGTGCAGAATAAGCAGTGACGCTTCTCTGAGGCAGAAGAGGGCAGAGGGAAGTGGTAACACAAAGGCACTGGGGTTGCTGCCTGTGACCACACCATGGCCAAGTTGCACTGTCAGTCACTGTGGGTGGGTCACTGAAATGAGTGAAGGGCCTGGGGATAGTTGAAAGCTCCAGAATTAAACTATAGCTCTGCCACAGGTTTACAGGGTGTTGCACAGGGCCTCCTTGGTGGCACAAGGGGTTAAGTCCCAGCACTATGAAGCTATCCCCAGCCACTGCAGAACGAGTTTGATCCCCGGCCAGCCAGAGAGCTGCTCCTATCTCGCCCGCTGCTCCCCTCAGCAGTGTATTTCAGTAGATCTGCCTGTTCTGTTCCCCACTCTGTCTCTGGTGAATCCCCTCACCCCCCCTGAACCTCTGGCCTATACCCCAGATCTTCTATGCATAAATAAATATATCTTTAAAAAAAATAAGTGGTTGCACAAACAAAAAATTCGAAAAATTGCACAATTCAAAAAATTCATTCAAAAATGAAACAATAAGGAATATATGGAATCTAATTAATTTAATATATATTTCTGCAAATGAACATTTCCTCCCTCTTGATTACAATAAAGTTTATTTTGATGATTTCAGTGTTGGCTGGGATGGGGGAAACTGATCTTCAATGTACTAAATGCATTTTATAAGGCAATCGAGCATTATGGATTTAGGACAATGAAAATATTCTTATCCTTTGACCTCATAGTTTCCCTTCTAAGAATCTGTTCTAAGGAAATAATTCACAAGCTGGGAAAACCTGCATGGGCAAAGATATTCATCACGATTATCTTTAATATTGCAGTATCAGAAATAACCAGAGTGTTAAACAGCAGAAGAAATATTCAAAATTGATATATGTTATATATACTCTGAGTGGAATATGATGCAGTCATTACGATTCATTTCATTTCATAGAAATGAAAATGTTGCACATGAATTTTTTTTTGTGTTCTAATGTTAAATAACTCATTCTACAGTGCTGTTTATAAACTATGATTTCCATTGGGTTTTTTTAAAAAGTTATCTGGGACATCTTCAATTCAAAATACTCCCTCTTGAAAAGACCACAACTCTGACACTTAATATTTAATTTCTATATGGATTGACCCATGATGGTTTAATTATGTTTTCAGGTCTTTAAACTTTCTGTCCTTTGAAATAGTTGTCCGTCCTTTTCATCAAAGGGTTCTATGGGAACAGAAACTTTTTATTTTTTAACTTACTTTCTTGCACCTCTTTACAAGAGTCAGAAATCAATAAAAGGGGAAGCAATTCAACCTGATGGCTTTCTTTTTGTAGTGCACATTGGAAAAATGAGAAATTCAGCCCATTCATCTTTTAGATGATCTATTTCTTGGGTTCCTCCTATTTCAGCCTGAGATTTCTGGATGTTTTTGTTTAATTTTTTTATTTTACCTTATTTTTTTAAGATTTATTTATTTATACAAGAACTGGGGTACAGGTCAGAGGCATGGGAGGGTGAGAGAATTCACCAGAGAGAGTGGGGAGCAGAACAGGCAGACTGACGAAGTACACTGCTGAGGGGAGCAGCAGGTGAGTCAGGAGAGGTCCCCCGTGCCATGTGGGTTGCTCCCTCGCCGGCTGGGGATCAAACACATGCTGCAGAGGCTGCGGACAGCTTCACAGCGCAGCGCTCGACCTGCTGTGCCACCGAGGAGGCCCTATTTTACCTTATTCTTAAAAAAGATTTGCTTTATTTATGTGTACAAGAGTTGGGGTATAGGCTGGAGGTGTGTGGGTGGTGGTGGTGGTAGGAGAATTCACCAGAGACAGAGTGGGGAGCAGAACAGGCAGACTGACTGATATACACTGCTGAGGGGAGCAGCGGGGAGACAGCAGAGGTCTGCTGCGCCATGTGTGTTGGCTCCCTGGCTGCAGATAGCTTCACAGTGCTGAGACTTAACCCCTTGTGCCACTAGGGAGGCCCTCTGGATGTTTTTGAAAAGCCTTGCCAACCACCTTAAAAAGCAGTTTGGGAACATGGCCATTACAGACAGAATCTCCAGCTTGAGGAAATAATAAAAATAACCATGTAGGAAAGAGGAAGCCCAGAAAGGATGCTTAAGAATCATCTCACAAATCCATCTGTGAGAATTCCAGAACTTATTGAAGTTGTGGAATAGTCCTGAGTAGCTTTGCTCCACGCAGAGACCACAGTTCATTTTTCTGCTACTGAACCAGTCAGCAGATCTATGTTATTATCACAAAATGTGCCACAGCAATCCACGGACAATTAATGAACATGTATTGAGATAACTGCAGATTGCATTGTGTGACAGCTCTTGAAATCTATTATTAACTTATTAAGACAAGTTATTAGCCTACTATTTAAAATATGATTCTGTTCCAGTTACGTCTACATTGTGATCTGAAATATACAATAAAATTTATGCTCGATTCTATAGGATGCTTTTCTTTTTTCTTTAAGAAAAAAAAAAAAAAAGAGTTAAATTGTTTCCCCCAACTGCAAATTCTAAGGGTTTACGATTTCGGGTGTAAGTGGGCCCAGGGCCACTGAAATTCAGTCTTTCTCCATCTTTTGACTTTTATTTCCTCTCTGTTGAACCAGGATTTATTTTCATCAGAGATGATGGAAATTGTTCAAAAAGATGAGCAGCAATCCCAAGTGAGGTGATAAAAGATGACTATTTGGACCACATGTTTCTTATTAATTTGTTTATTTATTTGTAATTGTGGTAAAAATACATAAAAACTATCATCTTTTCCATCTTGAAGGCCACAGTCGTGTTACGTGTACATACATTGCTGTGCATCAGAAATCCAGAATTATTTCACCTTGCAAAACTGAAACTCTATACCCATCAAACTCCTCCCAGCCCCTGGCAACCACCACTATTCTACTTTCTGTTTCTATGGTTTTGACTACTTCAGATACCTCATCAAAGTGGAATCACACAGTATTTGTCTTTGTGTGACTGGCATATTTCAGTTAATTAAGCCCTCAAATTTCACTAGGTTATTTTTTATATCAGAATTTCCTTCTTCTTAAGACTGATAAGACTTCACTTTTCATTATTTATTTTCATTATACTGGATATATGCTCAATGTCTCCATCTCTTACTAATAAAAACAACAAAAATAATGATTCCTTCTTTTTTTTCTCAGATAAACCCTCAAAACTTAACCTATACCATACCCACTCTTATTTTTTGGGAGTTGGTTTCTGCCTCACCATTCATCTAAAACAGTTCTCTCTCTCTCTCTCTCTCATTAAGAACCCTAACTCTTTACTGTGAAAGCTAACATCAAGTGTTTATTTTAAAAAATAATGGCACTGCACCAGTGAATTGGTGGTGGGAATTCTATGGGGACTGTACCTGAGAAAAGAAAGCAAACATTGAACAAAAATGAACAATGATGTAGTAAATAAATAAATAATAATAATAATAATAATAATAATAATAAAACCCCCAAACCTTCAGTTTTCTCACCTATGTGCTCTGAAAAAAAGTAAGTTCTATAAAATACAACTATTAAGTGATATTAAAAAGGAAAGAGATCCACCAGTTTAAGAACACTTGATTCTTTTGTCAAACTACAATGGCAACCAATGTACTTCAAATCTAAAAATTAAAAATTAAAATAATTAAAATAATGGCACCTGCTTTGAATGGGGTGAAAAATTTACAGACAATTTCCAATTTTAGGCTGACATGAAACTACACAGTATCCCTCAAAATGGAAATTCTGCAACATCTCACAGTAAACATTTCCAGTTTCTACTTTCAGAGTTGTTAACTAAAAAGTGCCTAAAGGAGACTAAACAGCAGAGCATATTTTGTTGGAGAACTTCTCTTAGGACAAACACAGCAGATAAGCTTTAAATAAATTAATATTAGACTCTTCTTGAATAACAAAATTAGATAAAGTTTTCTATAACCTAGTGCATTCATGTAAAATCTACTTCTATTTCCTAATTTATGTTTTTTTTTTTTTCGAGAAGGGGTTCTTTGCTACTGCCCCCTTTTTGTTTTTTGCATGTTCTTTTCTTTTTACTTTTAATTTTTTTTTCATTTTGAGCCATAGAACACCTACAGAGCAGACAGAAATTATTCAAGTTTAAGTAACATCTAATTGCTCTCATCTGATATAATGGATTCTACTTGATCTATCCCCCGCCTTAGTTTGAAACCAGTTTTTTGCACCTTTCCAGTTTCAGTCTAGGTGTTGCTTTTAGTCCACTTTTCTGTAATCTGTGGCATGAAGAGGGTGGAGTTAGAGAAAGCTGGAGCTGAAGGCTGAGCTTAGGAACGTGAGTTCTGCTAGAGTCCTGACATACTATGACTGTTCAAGGTCCACTCTCCTTGTTACCAGGGACACAGCCAACTCCATGAGGTTTAGCTCATCATCCAAACTCAAAACCATGTTTTGTTGTGTGGTAGGACCTTGTAATCTTTCCAGCATCTTCCAGAAACCTCAAAGGAGAGAAGGGCTTCTAATTTGGGAAACTGCTTCACAATTTCCCCCAGCACCTTTCGTTCACTTCTCTGTAAATTTGCTTTAAGGAGAAGACTCAAGGTTTTTGTTGACTTGTTCATGTTCTTTCCTCAGTAGGGTTACTGGGGAAGAGAAAGCCATCAGGAGCCACACCAGATCGAACAAATGCAAAATCCTTTATTCCTTCCTTTGATGCCTCCCCCCAGCCCCCCCCCCCCAAAAGTGTGTGAAATAAAATTTCTTTTTTTTTGTATTGAATGCAGCTGGTAAATTTTTATTGTTCTTTCCAAACTTTGTTGGTACTTTAGTTATTTAGTTATATAGTCTATGAGTTGGCTTGTTTTGCCATCTGTGCCTTAAAATCCAACAGAATCGGGGCCTCCCTGGTGGCACAAGGGGTTAAGACACAACCTATGAAGCTATCCGCAGCCTCTGCAGCATGAGATCAATCCCCAGCCAGGGAGATGCCCACATTGTGCCTCAGACCTCTCCTGACTCGCCCGCTGCTCCCCTCAGCAGTGTATTTCAGTTAGTCTGCCTGTTCTGCTCCCTGCTCTGTCTGTGGTGAATCCTCTCACCCCCTCAAACCTCTGGCCTGTGCCCTGGTTCTTGTTTGCATAAGTAAATAAATCTTTAAAAAAAAAAGAGGCAACAGAATCATTCTCCTTACTTAATGTAATGATCTCTTCTCAGTGCTTACCCCCTCTGCCTTGTATGCCCTCGAAAATGACTATGTCTCCATTCACCTCAGTTACATGAGATGCTCCTCCTTGATCATCAATTCTCTTTTTCCTTAAATTCCTTTCCATTAAAATAAATGTTGAACCTACTTTACAGTTCATAGTGCTAGCTACACATCAGAATCACTTGGGGAACATTTTAGAAACACTTCTCTCCAAGGAATTCTACATTATTTAGTGTGAGTGTCAGCATTTTAAAAATATCTCCAGGGATTTAATGAGTGTCAGAGATTGAGAGCCATAGCCTAAGATGTGAAACTGACTTCCTTTGTAAAGAAGGCAGGTGCAACTTACAGAAATCCCCTGAAAGGGCAGGTGGTTGAACAACTTTAGCAAGGAAGAAGATTCCATGAACAAAACCCACAAAATTCAGGAAAAGATGTAAGAACAGCAGAGGAAGCAAAGTCTAAAGCAGACTGCTAATTCTGTTTGGTTACGTTGAGAATGGGATCCAGAAGTTATATTTTTGAAAAGCCACCCAGATAATTTTAGTGAGATTTGAGAACTGGTATTCCAAACATCCTTTGCTTATCTCCTGCCAAACATGAGATTTCAGCAAGATCTCTACCGTGTATCCTGTCCTGTCAAAATTTTTGCCCCTGGCTTTCTTTCCCTTTGCCAATTTTTTCAGGGGTGAACTATTTAGAACAATCAACAGTTCCTCCGTCTTTCTTTAAATCACTCATCTTCCACTGTTACTAGGTCTGTGGTTCTTAAACTTGAGTGTGCACAAGAGTCAGCCTGACACTTTACCCAGCATGAATTCCCAAGCTTCATGACCAGAATTCTGATCCTGAAGTCTTGGGTTGGGGTCAAGAATTTGGATTTCTATCAAGTTCTAGTGCAGCTGCTATTGTTGGTTTGGGGCCACACCTTGAGAATTCTTGGACCAAAGTTATCATCCTAAAACACCTTCGTGGGTTCATCTATGACCTAAATGCTTTCCTAAGAGAAAGCCCAACCAGGACCTCTTTGGTGATGTAAGGGGTTAGGTCTTAGCATTGTGAAGCTATCAGCAGCCATTGCAGCACAAGTTTGATCCCCAGCCAGGGAGCTACCCACATGGCGCAGCAGACCTCTCCTGTCTCACCTGCTAGTCCCCTCAGGAGTGTATTTCAGTCAATCCACCTGCTCTTCTCCCCACTCTGTGGTGAATCCTCTCAACCTTCCCCACCCCACCTTTGGCCTACACCCCAGTTCTTGTATGCATAAATAAATAAAGTAAATCTTTTAAAAAATAGATAAAGCACAGACACTTCAACTATACCAGCAAAATCTCCCCTCATGCCACACCTCTGGTTAAGACACACCAGGCACCCCCATCCCACACCGTGCCGCCATGTTGTGCACCTCAGTCTTTGGTATACCGTGTTCTCCCTCAGTCCTGTTCTCTACTTCTATATTGGGTAGACTCCCACTCATCAGTCAAGATTATGCTTAAATGTCACTTTCTCCACGAAACCTTCACAAAATTCTTCAGAAATAGTTTCTTTTCCATCTTCTCTCCTCCCTGCTTTAATTTGGATGGCTTCCCATTGCATTTTGATTATCTGTTTGCATCTAATTCTATTGCATTGTGGCCCCTATAAATAAAGCCAAATTTTATTCTCTGTACCTCTGTGCTCTCCATATCCCTAAGACTTAGCACAGCATCCAGACCAAATACATGGAACACTAACATTTGGTCCGTGAAAGACTATATCAAGGGTAAACTATAAAAACAAAGAGTTGGCTGACTTTTTCTGGAAGCATAAAAGTACTTAAAGAGAAAAGACAGATTGCTCTTTAAGTGGGGGTTGGTCATATCAAGTAGCTAGACCTGGAAAATGTTTTCAAGGTTGGACACTGAAAAATATTCAGATTTATAAAAAGAAGACTGTTGTTACTCTATACACAAGAATGATCGCCACTTTCCCAATTCCTTATCCCACCCTCTCAAAAATGTCTTAGCATTTTAAACCTGGTCAGTATGAAAGAGAGTTTGGATGTGGTCTTATTCTTCTGGAAAAAAAAAAAAAAAAAAAAAAAAAAAAAAAAAGCTATTATTTCACCTGACAAAAAAAACAGAGAAATGATTTAATAACATCCCTCGCATTTGAAATGGAGGGCATGCTATAATTTGGAGGCTAGCGACTCCAAAGTCCTTTTTTATTAAGATTAATAAGTATCTTAGGGCTTGAAGACACCTAAGTGGTCACAGAAGAAATTCAGTGTGGTTCCAAAAAATAAATTACAGTCATCCATTCTCAGATTTCTAAAATATTGGCAAGGCTGGGGGACCCCTAAATTTATAGATGATCCTAAGGGTGAGGATGTTTTTCTGTCACTTACTGGTATTTTTTTTTTAAAGGATGTCATTGTGTTTAGCCCTGTAGAATTTATGCCAGAAGGAGTTGTACATTCAGATAAAAGCTGGCTCAAGGAAAGGGAAATATTGGCAGAACATATATTAGTAAGTGATTTACGAAGGTATGTGAATTGGTTTGTTTTGAGTTTTAATCTTCCCTTTCAATAAAACCTTGACCAAGGACTTAGAGAGCTGCTTAAGCTCATACTTTTGGGCAAATGTCAGGAGCAGTAGGTGATATTTGAGTGCCCAGATTATTCTGGGGTTCAACCACTAAGTCAATGCAGAATAATCACTTCATTTATTCATTCATTCATTCATTCATTCATTCATTCATTCAACTAGTTTGTATTGAAGACCAGTGAAGTGCCAGGAGCTCTTGTTAATGCCCAGGGATGAAGCAGTGAACAAAAACAGATTTACATCTCTGCTTACATGAACTCATAGTTGGGGAGAGATGTGAAAAAAGTATGTGTGTGTATGTGTGTGTGCGTGTGTGTGTGTAAATCACTATGGACAAGAATAAAGCCAGAAGCAGACTAGAGAATTATGAGAATGGTGAGTCTGTGGTTTCCTTGGAGAGCTCATTGGCCTTGAGGAAGTGCAAGAACCGGCCCTGTCCTGGGAAGGAGTCTCCAGGAAGGGGAAGCAGGAAGCACAGAGGCTCTGAAGTGGAAACACACAGAAAGTGCCTGTGCAACAGTGAATATCATCCAGGAGGATAGGGGTGGGGTTGCGGGCCTGATCATGTATGCTATTGGGCTCCATTGTAATGATTTTGGCCTTTACTTGGTGTGAGATGAGAAATAATTTTTGGAATATTGATTAGAAGAGCAACAAGTTCTCTTTTTTTATGTTTTAACAGGGGCCTCTGAGTTGCTCTCTTTGGAACTGATGAAAGGAGACAGGGCAGAAGCAGGGCGATGAATTAGAAGTTGATGATGATAAAGGCAAGGTTGTGCCTCAGACGAAAATTTAGTGCATAGTGGTGAGAAGCAGTCAGACTCTGATTATATTTTGAAAGAAGAGCTGCTAAGGGATTGAATAGAAAATGTAAAAAATGACATCAGGGTTCGGGGGGGGGGGGGGGGGGGGGGGGGGGGGGGGGGGGGGTGTCGGCCATGGGGAGGGAGGGAGCTGTGCTGGGAACATGTTAAGCTGGATTGCGAGAAGAGGGCTTTAGCAATCTGGATATGGATGGTATTTGAACCATCAGACCGCATGAGATCACCTAAGGTGAGTGTGTAGACAAAAAAGAAAAAAAGAATTTCCCAGGAAAATGCTCTAGGCTTTCTAGTAGGAAGAAATCAAAGCTTTTCCAACAAAGATCTGAGGATTAAGCATGTGGGAAGCATCACCCACCTGTTCATTGAAATCATCAAGAAGACAAATTATTCAAGAATAACTTCAAGTTTTTGACTATTATGTAATCAGAAGGGATGATTCAAAATGCCTTAAAACCTAACAGATGTTCAGTTTATCCAGACAGTATTGCTCTAGTAACTATCCTTTAGTGCCACCTGCTGGACACAGGCCAAAGCAAAAAACTATAGAGATGAAGCCTCTTAGTTCTTGTGATTTTAGTAAATTCCAGAAATGGAAAAGTTTTTAGTGTACCCACCGATTGGATAACCACTCTGTAATTCATCAGTGTAAATATAATAAATTTCATAATGCTTATTTTCTGAAATATTTAAGGAAGAAAGAAAAGGAAAAGAAAACAAAAAAGCAAGTGAATTTGGGGGAAGACAAATATAATAGTCACACAAAGGGATAAGAAAAAAGAAAGCAGGGAGGAGACAGAATAGTTGTCTAATTATTATATAATTTGTTTTTTTGGAGAATAGGCCATCCATTTTAAAATATTTTTCATGTGTCACCATCCATTTTAAAGTATTTTTCGTGTGTACTTGTACTCTACCCCCTTCCATACAATAGAGGATCAATTTTCTATAATCAATTACCACATCTTAAATATTACTTGTGAGATTTTCACCCCTATGGTGCAGATTAGTTATACTTACCAAAGACTGGCATGAGAAGAAACAAGCAAGATTAAAGCTAGTTGATACTTAACAAAAATTTTATGTTTTATGGAGTTTTTAGTTTTTTTTACCAAAACTAAAAATGAAAAATACATTGAAAGGGGCAACATTAAAGATCCTTGAGGTGGTCATAAATAGCAGGCAAGAGCAACATCAGGAGACAGACCCAAATCTAGCAGCAGGGAAGGGAGTTAGGCTGCGTGCCTACATGCTGGGTTTCTGGTAGAGAATTCCTAAGATATCTTTCTGATGAGAAAGAATCATAATGAAGAAAGCCACATGCCAATAGGAAAAATTCAAAATAAGAGCAAAATGACTCCAGTATCATGTTAAAATTATGACACCCCACAACTATGGTTTACATTGTTGTTTGCTTTTCCAGTGGCCCTTCTCTCTGCTGAATGCAACACATTTTTATTCAGATATATGCCCTTGCCAGCCCTTGAGAATGGCAGGCTCAGAAATTGGCAGTGACACAGGTTAGGAGCATGGGATAGAAGGAGACACTTCTGGGTCCTTTTTTTAATAAGAAATATTATTTTTATTTATTTATGCACACAAGAACGGGTGTAGGCCAGAGGTGCAGGGGGTGAGAGGATTCACTAGAGACAGAGTGGGGAGCAGAACAGGCAAATTGACTGAAACACACTGCTGAGGGGAGCAGCGGGGAGACAGGAGAGGTCTGCCACGCCATGTGGGTAGCTCCCTGGCCTGGGATCGAACTCATGCCACAGTGGCTGGTGATTGCTTGATAGTGCTGAGACTTTAACTCCTCTAAACCAGGGAAGTCCCCATTTCTGGGTCTTTAAGGAAGCATCCTATGTGCTTTTATGGAAGATGTTCTTTAAATGATTGTCTGTCAAAGGTCAGTGAGGAAATATGTAGCCTCAGTTGCTACTGAAAACCACCCTATGACATAAGAAATATCTCTCCACCTTAGAACGAATTTGGGTAGAAGAACTGAGAGGTAGAAAATGTGGGCCCATATTGACCAATAAGCACTATACCAACCAACTGTGCATTTGCCTTGTTTTTTGTGTTCTGGTTAAATTGGTGTGCACTCAATATTTTATTATTTTAATGTGAAGGCATCTTAATGAAAAAAATGACTTGGTTGGGGTTTGTTCCAGCAATGACAGAGCAGCTGGGCATTGGCAGAGATGCTGATATAATGCAACCCCATCAATAAATCAGAGGAGAAAAATAACATGCCTATTTTTGGTATATATTGAAGAAGCACTTGGGAAAATGCAAAGAGTGAGAGATTTGAATTGAATAATGAATAGAGAAAGACTGATAAGCCCTCTCAGAGGCCATAGAAGTATGCAAGGAATGCAGATATATGAATATAAGCTGGATGACAGCAAGGTCTAAGTTTTGCTGGGTTTCAGCAGAAAGGACCAGCAAAAGATTTTCTTCTTAGGGCATTGTCAAGGAGCTCAGGATGGGTAATGACTGGGAATAATGAAGCTTTCGGAGACAAAGTGCAAAAGTCACAATCTGCCTTTGACAAAATGTGCTTGGTAACTGGGTTTCCATGTGAAAAAGCTAAATGGGTTAACTAAGCCCTCCCTGTTCATGAGATTGAAAAGTGCACAGAGACCAGCGTATCTAATGCAGTGCACACCAGTGGGGCTGGACACCTGACTGCCATTGTAAGCCCCCTGGGGTGGAGACTGATTTGCCTCCCTCTTCCTGTAACTACTGCCTTTAAGGGCATTTGGACAACCTTGCTTGGGCACTCCAGTGAGACAGAGAGTAACAACAACAGTCACAGCTACAGAGCTCACCCTAAGGAGAGTCAGCAAAAATGATGATGACTTGTTACAACTAGAACACATGTCTCAGGAAGTGAAGCTGCTGGAGGAGACAATTTAGTTGAGGAAAAATAAGGTTAAAAAGAGTCCCTAGCAATCCAAAGGTTAAAAAAAAAGAACAAAAATCAATGATTTGTCAAATAAACATTTCCAAAGGTAAATAGAAGAGAAATACAGTGTGAAGATCCAAATTGGTGCCCTTGGGAAAGCAAGTCTAAGAAATATTTCAATGACCAGAAGAAAAACTATATTAAGAGTAATGATAAGAGGCTTGGAAAAGAGACCTGATTCTATAAATAGGCCTCCAGAAAGAGAGGTGATGTTTTAAAAAATAATAAAAGCACATTTCCTGTAAGTTGAATAGATATTGGTGGCCTGCAGGTTGACAAGGTATATGGATTTCCAGAGTGTATGTATGAGAAAAGACACATCTGGGGAAATCCCAATGAAATTTCTGAATCAAAGAAAAAAGAAAAAAAAGCATAAATCCTTCAGGAAAAAACAAATCACTTTTCAAAGATAAAGAACCAGAATTGCATTGGACTTCTCATATGCACCCCTAGAAACTAAAGGACAGTACAACTAAATAAACAGACTTGTGGTGAAGGCAACTTCATGCCACAATCTGATACTCAGCTAAAAGAACCTGTCTCACGATTTGAAGAATTTTAAGATGTACCATTTCAGAGATTTCATCACCAAAATGCTCCCAAGTGAGAAATTTTCTCAAGGAAGCCTCTAACCAGATCAAAACCCCAAACATGCATTAAGATAGGAAAAGTGATATCAAGAAACAGCAATGAACAATGACACAAGATATTTCTATACATACGTGGCCACCCAAATGAATAGGGGTGAACAGCCAGGGAATCTGCATGTAAGTTCATATAGGGACTCTTGAAACAAAAAAGCTTACCTTATGGATAATTTAACAATCCTAAATCACGAGTACTAAATTATCTTGGAATAAAAAGAGAATTGGAAAGGGAGGTAAATAATATCATTCTAGAACTTTCCATTTAAGTCCAAGGAAGGAAGGGGAAGAAATATATTGAAAAATATTCACCATCTTGTTGAGGCAGCATGGGAGACAGACAAGGGGAGTAACAGTTAATTAGCAGCCACCTCCAGGAGGGCTCGGTTGTCCTGATTGTTGGGAGGTTCCAGGGGTCACCTTGAGTCTCGGGGCACTACCCCACCCAAAACCATGCTTTTCTTCTTCTCTCCCTTGTCACCTTGCTGGAGGGAGCAAGGTCTTGATCACATGAAATAGCAGCCTTTTATTAGGCTGAGTGACATGAAATTATCAATGCTGTGATTTTTACATTACAGAGAGTAGAATGCAATTAACCAAATCACTACTCCAAAGCCATCTGCCAATGGCACCACTATTTCCCCTTGTACAGTATGTTACACAGGAGATGCTAATCTTTCTAGCCAGTGATTATTCACCTTGGACTGAGGATTCAAGTCCAAATGAGTTTCTCTACCTCAGCAGCAGCTGGAGATTGCTTGTTTGTTTGTTTTCTGCTGTGGATTTCCAGCATTCAAGCTGCACAGATTTCAAACAAGTTTGGAAGGACAAAGGAATAAACAGCCCCTCCTTTGAGGATTAAACAAATGGTTTCAAGTTATCTAGGCTAATCAAGCAGTCACTCATTGTCACAATATTTCTGTAGAAATGGCAATTCTTTGCATTGTCAAATTCTCTGCAGTGGCGTATGCAATCCAAAATGAAAATTTTTCATTTTATAGAACTTATGAGAAAAAATTAAAGATTAATTTAAAAAGCTAGCATTTTCATGTTGACTTGTAGAACTATTTGCAATAACATAATATTGAAATAACTCTCTGACAACAGGGTTTGGTTAAATAAATAACAGCATTTCCCAACATTTTTAGGTTTCCAAATCCCTTTAAGTGATTTTTAAAGTGTTTGAGCAATTTTGAATGGCCAGTGAATAATTGATTAATCAATATATTAAAATTACGCTATACAAACATTCCCAAATACAATAGATGCACTGAGCTGGACATTATTAGTTAAGAAAAAACAGTTCATTAAGCAGGTAGACTTAAACAATGCCTATATACCCCAAATATTTTATTTTAACACAAATCATTAACATATTCCTTCATTTGCACATACTTTGATGCAATACCAAGTCATGATCAGAATTCTTACATAAGCCACATCCATAATGTATTATCTTCATTTGAAGTTTAAGTTCATTTAAATTAGAAGATGAAATTTGTACATTTTCTGAAATGATGTGAGTGTATAATCCTTTGGAGATTTTTTAACAGTGTATCTAGTCCTTTATAGACCACATTAAACATACTGGTTAACATTAAATATAATAGCCAGTATAAATGGTGCTAATAGATTTTAGAATGAACTGACTCGATAAATATTCAACTTAGCTCTTGCAGGCAGAAGTACATGGGTATGCTGGGAAGTGTGGGCGGTTTATTCCGGGCATGGCTTAGTGTGCTTACAGGGTGGATGAAAGCTCAGGGAAGCTCTAGTGTGCGCCAGACATCTGGAGGGCTTGTTAAAACCCAGAGAGCTGCACTCCATGATCTGCTACAGAAATTCAGGGTGGGGGCCTTCCCTGGTGGCGCAACGGGTTAAGCACTGCTCTATGTAGCAATCCACAGCCTCTACAGCATGAGTTTGATTCCCGGCCGGCCAGGGAATAGCCCACATGGCGCAGCAGACCTCTCCTAACTTGCCCTCTGCTCCCCTCGGCAGTGTATTTCAGTCAGTCTGCCTGTTCTGTTTCCCACTCTGTCTCTGGTGAATCCTCTCGTCTCTGGCCTGTACCCCACCTCTTGTATGCATAAATAAATAAATCTTAAAAAAAAAAGTTCAGGGTGGGGCTTCCCTGGTGGCGCAACGGGTTAAGCACCCCACTATGAAGTAATCCACAGCCTCTGCAGCATGAGTTCAATCCCTGGCCAGGGAGCTGCCCACATGGTGTAGCAGACCTCTCCTGACTCGCCTGCTGCCCCCCATCAGCAGTGTATTTCAGTAGATCTGCCTGTTTCGCTCCCCACTCTGTCTCTGGTGAATCCTCTCACCCCCCACACCTCTGGCCCAGCTCTTGTATGCATAAATAAATAAATCTTAAAAAAAAAAAGATCCTTTATTTTTGACTATTATTTCTTGTTTCTAAATGACAAAAGAAAGTAATCCCATAAAGGTTTCCCTCCCCTCAACACCCTCCCCCACAAAAAAATAAAATGATAGCTCTGACTCTCTTTCTAGAAACTCCTAGAAACCTAATAGGGAGACTAGACAATGTTCCATCATTAAGGATACTGGGAGAAGACTGATTTATTGCACTGTTGAGGGTTTTTTTGTTTTTGTTTTTTTTTTTTAAGATTACAAAAGAGCTAAGCAACCTGAGTCCATGAGTTCATTTTGGGAAGGAAAAAGTGCGGAACTGCATATAGCAAAATGGGCTCAGCAGTTATCTTGGCTAAAGGGACAAAAGTTAGATTCCTGGTGTCTTTTGCTTTTTGTATTTCTCGGTATTTCTTGTTATAACTGTAATTTTTAAAAAGTAAAGACAAAGAGGCAGCTCTTCCTTTTTAAAGACAAATAGCAAGTGACACAGAAGGACCATAACTGCCATCTCTCACAGTTTATTTATTTATTATTTTAAGATTTATTTATTTATTTATATATAATGTCCTTTATGGACCTGCCAGGGTAGTAAATTGCACCATCCTGTGAGAAGGTGCCGAGTAGAAGGGTTATGAGGGTGTAGAAGTCATCTATTCACCGACACACTGTGACACTGCATGTCTTTAGAATGCAGTATTTACCATGTAATTACTCCTTCAAATACTAGCTATTTACTGATAATGGAATACCGAACACAGAAATAGGCTCAGTCATAAATTACCAGTGGTCACTATAGCAACGCTCTGTGATAAATTCTATTTTTGGTGCTGTGATTACAAAATCACTTTAATGTCATAAATATCTTAGAACATGTATTATTTTAAGTATATGAGATATATTTAAAAAATAAGTTTTAATTATTATTTTAAGTGTAATTCATAAAAGCATGTTCCCCTCCCCTGAAAAAAAAAAATGCCAGAAGACTTAATAGATATCAAACCACACAGAAGGTCATCATTTATGAAAAACTCTACACGGGCCTGTTTTACATGCCCCCATTTAAAATGATAGAGACGTTTACCTAATCTTGTCTTCCTGATTCCTGTCTTCCTGAAGGTTGTGGTTTGATCTCAGTTGAAATACCCTAGCAGTTGTTCAAAACTTTATGTTTTAAGCATGAAGAAATCAGTGATATTATCTCAACACATAAAATTTACATGATCCCAAGAGGCTGTCTTCTAGAACTTGCAATATTTCTTTTCTGTTACTCTTCAGCATAAATCATCCTAAAAAAAATACAGGTATGCCTGAAACCTAAACAATATTATAAAACAATTTTCAATAAAATAGGAAAAAAAAAACATGGTCATGGGAAAAAATCATTTTACACTTGAAGTTTGGTTTTTTTTTTAATTGCAGGGATAGACTTGGTAGCTGGTGACAGGCAGACAATTTCATGCAAGCATTGTCTTGGGGGTGCCAGTGGCTCTGGGAAGGCAGGAGATGCTGAGAATCTTAGCCTCTCTTTCCTCTTCCCTAAACCCACAGATTTTTTTTTAAGATTTATTTATTTATGCATAAAAGAGCTGGGGTACAGGCCAGGTGTGGAGGGTGAGAGGATTCACGAGAGACAGAGTGGGGAACAGAACAGGCAGATTGACTGAAATACACTGCTGAGGGGAGCAGCTGGTGAGTCCGGAGAGGTCTGCTGTGCCCTGTGGGTAGCTCCCTGGCTGGCTGGGGGATCAAACTCATGCTGCAGAGGCTGTGGACAGTTTCATAGGTTGTGTCTGAACCCCTTGCGCCACTAGGGAGGCCCACCCACAGATGGTTTTTTGAGTAGAAATATACCTTGAGCTCAGAGCAGTTCCCAGAATCCAGACAGGGCTTTTCCGTGTTTCTCATCCCACCCTGTTAAAGTGTATGGCATCACTAAGAAAACAAACAGCTTGTCACTTAGGGTCTGATTCTCTTTGGCATGTTTAGCTCATTATATGCAAGAGGTTTTCAAACCTCTTGTCAAAGATTAGGTTCACATCTAGACCATATATAGATTAACCCAATAACCATCCAAGCCACTATAAATAACACAGACAAGAGCATCAGATTTCAAGAGAAGGCATTATTTATTTATCAAATCTGGCAATTTTATTGACAACAGTTGTTTAAATTTGCATTGAATGTAATTTGGGGTCATTTAAATTTTATTTTTCTGCAGCGCTCTGCATAATACCCAAATCTTTTGCTAAGTATGCTACTCCAGTAACTTTTAGCTTCCCTAATATTTCGTAAGATTGGCACCTACCTGCAAGGTCATCTCCATGGAAAAACTCAAGATGGATGAACAACACCACGTTGTTCCCATGGGATTTTATATCAATAAAAGACTATTAATATTATGGTATATTCTTGTTTACAAAGGACTTTTAAAAAATCATTTGGTACAACTCCTTGAAAGTGGCTAGCTCAAAGTAAGGTAGAGTGTGTTGGAGGCACAGAGAGTCTGTAGGGCTTTAAAGATCACCCTGTAAGAAGCAGACTTTGATTCTTAAAAGGCTCTGGAATGAGTTTTTTTTTTTTAAGATTTATTTATTTATGCATACAAGAACTGGGGTGTAGGCCAGAAGTGCGGGGGAGGGGCACCGAGAGGCTTCACCAGAGTCAAAGTGGGGAGCAGAACAGGCAGACTGACTGAATTACCCTGCTGAGGGGAACAGTGGGCGAGACAGGAGAGGTCTGCTGTGCCATATGGGTCAGCTCCCTGGCATGGGATCGAACTCGTGATGCAGTGGCTAGTGATAGTTTGATAGTGCTGAGACTTAATCCCTTGCACCACTAGGGTGGCCTGTGGAATGAGTTTTAAACAAAACTTTTCTCTCACCTTCACCATGCCTCACTGGCTGTAGGACTCTCTGTCCTACTGGCAACAGGAACACAAGATGCCCATTTGCAACACCCCAAGGGGAATGTCCAAGCAGGAGGTGCTGGGGGGTCCTTAACTAAAGTCAGCATGTAGCCCCCAGCCTCACCCCACTGATTCCCAGAGAAACAAGCCATCTCCTGGGGCTGTCCTGCTTCTGGATGATGTATGGGTTTATCAATTCATAACTAAAGAGATTATTGACACAGCACGGACTATGTGCCAATATTCATTTTGTGAGGTACAACTCTGATCAAGACTGGTTGCCCATTGGCCATGTTAGAACCACAGTCTCGAGTGATGAAGATGAGAATGTGTCAGGAACACACAAGAAAATGTGGGCAGGGTGATGAGTGGAAGATGAGCAGCCTGGGTTGTCACAGCCAACACAGAGAGGGGTGCTGACCCAGTTCAGGGCGTTTGAAGAAAGGGGTGGCTATCTGGAAGCATGAACAACAGAAGGTGTAGGTTAAATAAAGTGGGGAAGGTACGAAGGCTACAGCATATGCAAAGACCCAGAAGTATGGAGAGTGAGCTGCGTTTGAGGAACTGGATGAACTGTGAAAGCTGAGATCCTTCATGGTGGCCACAAAAAGGGTTTGGACTTTTCCTTGACCATGAAAGGAACCAACAAAAACTTTTTAAGCAGAGGGCTGGGGTGTAAAGATAGAGGAAGCTCCTGTAGTCATTCAGCTGAATGATGGTAAGGTCACTACCTAACCACAGGGGAAGGTGCAAGTGATCTTAAGAATGCAGACTCAGAAGACATGATGGCTGGTTAGATGTATATGGCCAGGAAGAAGGAAGGAGCAAAGCCTAATTCTAACAAGAGAGGGCTGGAAACTCCTCCACGCAGGGTGCCCAGAAGGAAGTAGGGAACTGACATTAGTGCTTCTTCCCCATCTATCCCTCCCAGGTGCTCCACCCTACCCTGAACCCAACTGAAGTATTTCTTTTTTTTTCACATGAAGAAAATTTCATGTTTTACTTAGTCCTGAGACTTGGATTTTGCTTCCTTAAGCTGTATGGATGAAACTTCAATTCAGCCACTTTCAAGATATTGTTTTACATGGAAAGCTATAAGGAGGATCCTCAAAATACTAACAATGGATTTACCACAGGATTCCACTCCTAGGAATCTACCCAAAGGACACAAAAACACTAATTTAAAAGGAAACCTACACTGTTATATTTATTGTAGCACTATTTACAACAGCTAAGATATGGAAACAACCTAAATGCCCCAAGATGACTGGATCAAAAAGATGTGGTCTACATACACAGTGGAATATTACTTAGCAATCAAAAAGATAAACTTGTGCTATTTGCAACAACATGGATGGAATTTGAAGGGATCATGCTCCATGAAATAAGTCAGAAGGAAAAAGAAAAATAGCAGATAGTTTCACTTACAGCAGGAATATAGGAAAACAGAACAAAGACAAAACTTGCAAGCAAACCATAGATCTGAGGACTACAGCAGGGGAAGGGGATTAAGAGGGATAGGGGTCAAAACAAGGGAAGGAAGAGCTCAAGGGACTGTGGTGATGGATCATGGGTGCTGTGGTGGCTGGAGAATTATGGGGTCAACACCTGAGGGGAGAAATCAAACATTGTACAAAAATGAGCAATGATGTAAGAAAATAAAAAATAAAAGAACAAAAGATATTGCTTTAATTCTTCACAACACAACTTGGCCACACAAAGGACCAACGCCTGAACATAGAGTCTAAGAAGCACACAGGTCAATGAAATACATAGCACGAAACTCTGCAATTTGTCTTAAAGGATCCTCTGAAGGTGGACACAGCCAAGGGGCAGGTTTGAAAAGGAAGGGTTTTACTTGGCACAGACACATGGCTGTAAGCTGGAGGGTATTTATAAATAAAAGGCATCTTCACCATGTTTGAAGCCATGCTGAAGAATGCCAGCTTCATCATGTGGATGCTCCACAAGTCTCCCCTCTACCTCTCTCCCCCCAACTTTTAAATAGCACAGCTGCTTAATTTACTCAACTAACCTCTGGACCATGCAGCTCATACAATCATTCCTAAGCCCAAGGCAGAAATCCCAGTGGGGTCAGATCAGGCAATCAAAGAAAACATAACACATACTAAAAACATCACAACTGGGGAGAATGGGTGCTTTGTCATGAAATTCATGTAAAATAGCTTATTAGAATACGTCATCTGCTTGGTTGTAGGACATGTCCGACTCCACCACGACACCGATACCTTCACCATTATAATTTCTCTCATTTGAGGTGGCTTCACTGTGACTCTTCTTCCGTTTCAAAGGCTTCCCTTCCTGCGGGTCAGGTGGTTCAAACACGGAAGATCTCACTGTGTTAAGTCCTTCGGCAAAAGGAACCTCAGCCCTGGGTTCAGCAGAACCTGAATGGTGGGCTGGGGGCAAAAGTCTGTCACTGCGTAGTCTTTTCCTTATTTCTTCTTCTTTAGTCTGAAAAGCATTATAGAGAGTGAAAAACAAACAAACAAACAGAATAACCTCCAGGCGCTCATTAATATTGCTTGTAATGGACACTGTTGGCTTCTCTAGGTCCTTGTCTGTCATTTACCAAACAGGTTGAGCTACTACTATTGAAGGCTACAGACAGCATCACAGAGCTTCTGTCTAGTCCCTGTTTTCTGAGCCGTCACTAGGGAGATGGAAATGAAAGCTGTTAGACCAAAGCTCTGAGGCTGGGTTGCTTTCCAGAAGAGTGGCAACAAGTTAGGGGGATACCAGAGCAAAAGCTGATGGCCTGCATCTCCCACCTTCCACCCTGTCACCCCAAACCCCGCCCCAAGGGAAGTTATTATTTTTTTCATATAAAGAAAACTCCGCAGTGTACTTAGTTCTGAGAGTAAGCTACAGTTTCCTTAGGCGGTCCGATGCACCCAATTCAACCAGTGTCAAGATATTGTTTTATTCCTTCCATACACAGGGTATCAAACATGCAACATAGAGGGCCTCCCCTGGTGGCGCAGCAGTTAAGCACTGGGCTGTGAAGCTGCCCGCAGCCTCTGCAGCACCAGTTCGATCCCTGGCCACCAGGTGAGGGTCCCACATAGCATGGCAGACCTCTCCTGCCGCCCGCTGCTCCCCTCAGCAGTGTACTTCGTCAGTCTGCCTGTTCTGCTCCCCACTCAGTCTCTGGTGAATTCTCTCACCATCCCGCGCTTCTGACTATACCCAGCGCTTGTATGGATAAATAAATAAATAAATAAATAAATAAATAAATAAATAATAATTTTTTTTTAAAAATTAAAAAAAAAAAAACATGCAACATAGAAAGCAGATAGATCATTTCAAGATGTAAGACGGGGCCTCCTTGGTGGCACAAGGGGTTAGGCACCGCACTATGAAGAGATCCGCAGCCTCTGCAGCACAAGTTCAATCCTCTGGCCGGCCAGGGAGCTACCCACATGGTGTAGCAGACCTCTCCTGTCACGCCTGCTGCTCCCCTCAGCAGTGTATTTCGGTAGATCTGTCTGTTCTGTTCCCCACTCTGTCCCTGGTGAATCCTCTCACCTCCCATACCTCTAGCCTGTACCCCAGTTCCTGTTTGTATAAATAAATAAACCTTTACAAAAAATTAAAAAAAATGTAATATAGGGCCTCCCCGGTGGCGCAGCGGTTGAGCGCTGGGTTGCGAAGCTGCCCGCGGCCTCTGCGGCGCCGGTTCCATCCCCGGCTGCTCCCCGGCCACCGGAGGAGGGTCCCACATGGTACGCAGACCTCTCCTGCCGCCCGCTGCTCCCCTCAGCAGTGTACTTCGGTCCTTCTGCCTGCGCTGCTCCCTGCTCTGGCTCTGGTGAATTCTCTCACCCTCCCTCGCCTCTGGCCTGCACCCCAGTGCTTGTATAAACAAACAAACAAACAAACAAACAAAACATGCCTCTATTAAAAAAAAAATGTAATACAAATCCTTGCAATTTGTCGCAAAGCTGCTGATAGGAGCCCCTGCCTGGAGCTCAGGCGCGATGTACTCGCCCCAGGGAGCATTCCAGTACCTTCCTGCGTTCCTCTGCCGCCTGCAGCTTCTCGTCTATGTCCTTCATCGTGAAAGCCTTGACTTCCTTTTTGAGTTTAAGTTTTTTCAGTCTGGTTGGCGGTTTTCTCAGTGGCGTGTCTGTCGGGTTTACCTGGAGGAAGATACTTTTTAAAATGGAGAGACAGACATTCATGGGCCGAGGAGAAAGGCAGGAAAAGAAGAATAAACACAATTGAAAATGTCAGTTCTAAATTCTAAATTCTAAATTTCTATTGGCAGATTTAAAAACAAGATGAATGCACCAATCCCTAAAGATCTAATTCGTGGTGGGCCTCCCTGGTGGCGCAAGGGGTGAAGATGCAACCTATGAATCTGTCCGTAACCACTGGAGCACAAGTTCGATCCCCAGCTGGCCAGGGAGCTACCCACATGGTGCAGCAGACCTCTCCTTTCTCACCAGCTGCTCCCCTCAGCAGTGTGAGGGGATTCAGTCAATCCCCTGCTCTGTTCCCCACTCTGTCTCTGGTGAATCCTCTCACCCCCCACACCTCTGGCCTGTACCCCAGGTCTTGCATGCATAAATAAATAAATCTTTAAAAAATAAGATCTAATTCCTGGTAACCATAAGGCTAATTTTCAAAGATAAAAATCTATTAGATTCCCAGACTTATTTATAGGCTATTACCAAAATGATAAAATATGCAAAGATATTTTGAAGCTGGAAAAGAACTCAGGAGAAGAAAAAAAAAAAAAACACCTTGGGAATGAATGCAAGAGGGCAAAAGGCCCTGCATGAGCAGTGAATTTTTAATTCAAGATAAAAAGTTAAACTTGATAATTCCTGCATCCCTCTGGGTTCTTCTCTGACTAAGCAAATTAAAATCAGACAGATCAGTAGAAGAAAAAGAACAATGTATGAAGAATCTACATGGCTAAAAGTTCTAGAGTGAACAGAACAAACCGAAGATTTATAGCCTGAGTTAAGGAACAGGATAGGAGCCCGGGGCATTGGAGAGAGTCTCTCAAATGAAGAGGAGAGGGTGACTCAAAGAACAAAACGTGCCTCTAGGTGTTTGCCTGCCATATTAATAAGTTTCTCCAATAAAAAGTTGTGTTTTATTTGTCCCTGGAGTTAACCTTAAATCTGGGCAGTCTTCATTCTTTTGGGTAATGACTGGCTTTCTCTTGAAGCTCATGGGGCTCAATTAACCTTAATTTCACATGCCTGGGTGACATTTATTGGAAAAAGCCTACTCTGGATGTGTTGGGGGTGGGGAGAGCTATTCTGAGTATTCAGAGGGAGATCAATCTTTCAATAACATTCCACACACTGCAAACTATTGTCATTTGGGATAGAGATTAGGTCTTACCACTTTTTGTCTAGTGGAGGAGAAAATTACTGACTAGTAACTCTGCACTGGGCTTTTCACAACTTTCATCACAGCAGAAGGAATCCTCCCAATTTATGTATTTGATTTACCCTTTCACAGTCCAAAGCAATAGGAATGAATTTCTGACCATCATTTCTAGTTATAAAGTAGAATTGTAAAGGGTTTATAAAGAAAGTTTTAATTTACATGATTTTCTTTTAAAATTAGTTTTTTATATAATATACATTGGTGAGAATGTATATCATATCATTAAAATGGTACTTAAATAATCTCCTAATCCCTGGTTTAATCCCCTGACCCCCCAATCCACTCATTAGCATGAACCATTTTAAAGAGTTTGTTGTATACCTTCTCAAACATTCTCTATGTTTGAGGAATATTTGGCCAAACATAAATGGAATCATACCATGTACACTGCTCTAAAATTTGCTTTCTTCCCTTAATTTAACACGGGCATCTTGCTCAGTTATATAGATTTATCACAACTTGGGAAGTCCTCTATGGATGCTGAGGCTTCATAATAAAACAAACTGAATATTTTTCTAGATCATTTCTCTAAAGACTTTTAAAGACAAAGGAGCTGTTGCTGTTCATTGGAATACCTAAAAGACTGACTCTTCATTCTACAAGACTGAGTATTTTATTTTACTGAAAGGATAAATCAGAGAGGTAATTTAGTATAATAAGAAAGGGTCCCAGATCCAGGCCCAGACAGACCTGGGTTTGAATTCTGCCTTTGCATGAGTTCTAAACTGTAAAGTAAGTTTAATAAGACTTACTTCACAGAATTGCTTTAAATGGGGAACATATATATAATATTATATTATATTAATATATATTTATGTATTATAATATATTATATTTATATATTATTATAATATATAATATTATATATTATATTAAATTTATATATAATATATAACACAATTATATATTATATTTATATATTATTATATATAATATATATTATATTATATTTATATATTATTATATCGTTATATTTATATATTATATAATATATATATTATAGTAATATATTACAATAATATATTACTATAATATATTAATAAATATAATATAACATATAATATAATACATTATAATATAATACATAGTATATAATATATAATAATAAATCATAGTGTATATAATATATAATATAATATAATATAATTAAATAATATGATTTATTTTATTTTATATTATATATTATATTATGCATATTAGTCATATATATGTTATATATATAATATAATATATATATATTAGTCACTCAGCAGTAAAGGTTACTTTTAGTCAATGAAAACAGTAGCTTTTCTGTGCCATCACACCAAATCCTAACCAAGGTGTGGTTTTTGTCACAAAAGGGAAGACTAAGAATCCACCCTCAGTGCCAGGGGACAGAGGCCTGGGCTTTATCCTGGTCTTCTGCTAATACTCAGTGCATGACCCAAGATGAGACACCTCTTCCCTTTGGACTCAGTTTCCCTCAAATGTCCAAACAGTTGGGATTAAGGCAATGGGTTTCCTCCTAGCTTTAAGATCTCTGATTCTTGGAAAGGCTTTTAAAGGGAAAACATTCATTGAAGTTTGGCCTCAGTTACTGCCTTCAGCTGGTTTTTCGGTCATGAGTTGTTTGCTATGTGAATACAGTACTATTTTGTCAAAACAAGGCCCCTGTCCCATCATTGTATTATTTTTTTCAACAACTAGCTCTTGTTATTTTGTGGCAAAAGCCATCTGCTGAAAAGAAGGACATATTTGCTATGGTGGCTTAAGTACAAAGTATTAAATTAGTATGAAAACAGCTTTTTAGAGGAGTTCACTCAGAAGGCTAAACAAAACATAATGGTAACCCAAGATCCGGTAAGGAAAGACTCCACCATACTCAATGTAGAAGTGTAAACCTTGACTAAAACGATGAGACTGGACCTCTGAGAGAACTTGGGCTTTCTGCTTTGGGGGACAATTCCTGGCCTTTATCCCACAGTGAGGCCTGTGAAATCATGTTCTTCCTCCCTCCTGTGGGAGTTAATCCTAACTGAGCAGCCCTCATCCCCTCTGCGTCTGACATTTTGAGTAAAAGAATTGAAAGATCCAAGGGCAGGTATCTATATTCTTTATGGATTTTTACAAAGTTAGGATTTATAAACTGTTGGATTTTAAAATGATGAAAATGATCATATTCTGCTTAGATTGACACTACCAATAAAAAGTCTCAAAACAAATCAGCTTGAAAACTGATAGAAGTTACTAGTCCAGTTACTTAAGAATTCCATCAGATAAATATCGAATGGTTTTACTTATACGGGGAATATAGAGGAATAGAATAAAGGGTCAGGAAAAGATGCAACGTGCAAGCTGACCATAGATGTGAGACATCCAGCAGGGGAGGGATAAGGAGGGGGGTCAAAACAGGGTAGGGAAGAGCACCAGGGACTGTGGTGATGGATCGCGGATGCTGTGGTGGTAGGAGAATTAGAGAGTCTACACCTCAGGGGAGGATTCAAATAATGTCCAAAAATTAACAATGATGTAAGAAAATAAATACATTAATAAAAGTAAATAAATAAAAGCATTCCATCAGCGACTGCCCAATGCAAAAATTCTATGATAAGATTTGGACCTTCTAGCCAACCTAACTTGCGTGTCATACTTCTTATTCTGTATTCCTCAGCGTTTTCCTAATTCACTTGTGACCTACAGATGAACCCACCTTGGCTACACTCCCTGATGGGCTTGGTAGCCAACGTTTCCTGCAGGAGTTCTGTTCATTCCAGAAGCCACTGCTGGACCTCCAGGGGAGGGTCACCCAGTATTAACTGGCACTGGTCTTCACCTAGCCAACTTCCTCTTAAAAAACTCCCCATGAGGTTCAGCAAATAATGTTAGAGGCTCTGATGTCATGTGAACTAACTCCCGGACCACACTAGAGGTTACCAAGGACAGAAGTGACCGGAGAAAAATATCAATTTTCACCAGAGACAGGAGGACTCAATAGAGAATTTGCCCTTGTGCCAGGAAACCTAGAATGTGTTATGAAACAGGGAGAAATGAATTTGGGATAAAAGACACCTATAGGGAAAAGCACCTACGTGGATAAAGGAAAGCCAATCATATTTCTCTAGGGAGACCTATATTAACCCATACATACATTTGCATGTGTACACAGAACAACACACAGTGTAACACAGCTGCTGAAGTCGCCTTAGAATGTTTTAAAATATACTGAGTCATTTAACTGATATTTAATTTCTTAATATTTTATGTCTGGCATATCATTATAACTTTTTCCAGGTCTTCTAAGTGATTGTAGGGGAAAAAAATGGAAATATTATTAAACGGCTAATGCTTTAAATATCTAGTAATGATTTTTAGGAAAAAACAGATTTGATAAAAATGGCCAAAAACAAGTCAAATGAAGGGAATCGTAGCAACTATTAGTAAGAGCATGTCCAGAGGGCACTGTAAAATCATGACAGTAGTTAATTGAAAGCAAATGATTAAAAAATGACAAAAATTAAGGAAGAAGAAGACAGGCATACTTGTGGTGGACAGAGATACCTCTGTGGACCCCTAGGAAGAAATTGGCTCACAGGGAAGGCCCCTGATTCAAAGCTGAATGGGGGACACTTACTTTTCAGTACCTTTCCATTTTACCTAAAATGTGCCTGAATTAAAGATAATGAGCAGGCTAAGAAGCAGCTCAGTGTCTAAAAATGCCCTTGTATTTAAGTATACTACTGATCTCCAGAAGAAGTCTTATTTTTAAAGGGTGTTCCTATTTATTAGTCTATTCTTTTAAATTAATATTTTTTTATTTTTTTTTATTTTTAGCAACAGAGAGCTAGCATTTAGTTGTCTCACTGGATTCACCACACTGTAGTACTTGCTGATATTAACATCCCCTTTCTGACCACCCTTTGCTTGCCTTCACTTGACTTGTTTTTAGCCATTTTTATCAAATCTGTGTGTTCTTAAAAATCATTACTAGATATTTAAAGCATTAACTGTTTAATAATAATTCCATTTTTTTCCCCTACAATTATTTGGAGACCTGGAAATTATACAGCACGTCTGGGTAGGGAGAGAGTGTTATTTCCTTTCTTAATATGGATTCCTTTTCAGCCCTTCAATATTCATTCTTATCTCTTTACACTGACCGCAAAGCTTTTTCCCAAATATGCAAGATGTTTGGTGTCTGACACACTTATGTTTTCAGTTTTAGTTGAATTAAAAAAAAAAAAAACGTTACCAAGACACTGAGCAATGCCATTGCTCATCATGTCCATATGTTTCTTCAATGTAATCTTAGTCCTATAAATGAAATGTGTTATATCCAGGAATATTTTAGAATCCTCTTTCACAATGAATGGGGGCTTCAATTTCAATCTTTATAGTGAATTGGGGTTTTAGGTGAGTTTACTGAAACTTTCAGGAAAGTGGTTCTCAGCCCACAGGTGGGCTGCCCACAGGTAAGCACGACCTATAATCCCTTAGATGCTTTCAAAAGCATTCATGCTAGGGCCCAGGCCTCAGCCCTGTCCCAGGTAGGGCCTGGATACCTGGATTTCTGAAATCTTCCTTGGTGATTCGAATGCGCAGGCAGGCTGAGGTCCACTGCATTGCACAATAAAACTTACAAATGTGCATTACTGCTCTGGCAAGTTGGGCTCATACAAGGACACTTGGGTCGATTCCAAAGCAAAAACAAAACAAAACTGTCCCATTCTTAACTACCTCTGATGTCCTGTAACATTTAAATCCTTTTGAGAGCATCCCAATCATGTTCCTGACAACAGTTCCATTTCTATATAATATGAAAACAGTCCCCATCTGTGGATCACTTAATGATGCTATGGAAAGTCAAGCTGAGTTTCATTTTTAGTAGATAACTCTCTTTCACAATGCAGCTATATTAACTAACCTTGCTGGTGCTTTTGCAAGGCCCTGTCTGAATGTAAGTCTGAATGGATGTTTGAATCACTGAAAAGTGTTTTAATGCTATTCCCACTGGCCTGAGCAGCAAAGTTCTTTAAGAAGTTATTATTTCCACAATCTACCCTCCACCACATTGTTCTGTCTTTTTCTTTTTTTTTTTTTTTTTTTTTTTTAAATATTAAATTTTATTTTTATATTCCCCCATACAATTGCAAACGCCCCATTCTGACCCCAATCCTTCCCTCCCGCCCCCCACCCCCCAAAAAGTGTCTCTGGTTCATAGTTTTTTGTTGATTTTGATTTTCACTTTCTTATATTCATTTTCCTGGTCCCTTATTTAAGTTTTCTAGATTCCTGCTATGAGTGAGACCATCCGGTATTTTTCTTTTTCTTTTTGGCTTATTTCGCTGAGCATGATCCCTTCCAGTGCCATCCATGTTGCTGCAAATTGCATGTGTTTATCTTTTTTGATTGCTGAGTAATATTCCATGGTATATATGTACCACATCTTCTTGATCCAGTCATCTATTTTTGGGCATTTGGGTTGTTTCCAAAGCTTAGCTATTGTAAACAGTGCTGCTATAAACATAGGAGTGCAGGTGCTCTTTGGAATTGATGTTTCTGTGTCCTTTGGGTAAATACCTAGGAGTGGAATTGCTGGATCATATGGAAGCTCTATGTTTAGTAGGTCCAGAAATCTCCACACAGCTCTCCATAGTGGTTGGACCAGTTTGCACTCCCACCAACAGTGCACAAGAGTTCCTTTTTCTCCACATCCTCGCCAACATTTGTTGTTGCTAGTTTTTTTAATATGTGCCATTCTCACTGGTGTGAGATGGTATCTCATGGTAGTTTTGATTTGCATTTCCCTGATTACAAGTGATGTTGAACATTTTTTCATATGTCTGTTGGCCATTTGCATTTCCTCTTCAGAGAAGTTTCTTTTTAGCTCTTCTGCCCATTTTTTGACTGGATTATTTTCTTTGTTGTTGCTGAGTCTCATCAGCTCTTTGCAGATTTTTGTGATCAGTCCTTTATCATTAGTGTTGGGTGCAAAAATGTTCTCCCAGTTGGTGGGGTTTCTCTTTGTTTTTGTTATTGTCTCTTTTGCTGTGCAGAAGCTCTTTAATTTGATGTAGTCCCAGCTGTTTATCTTTCTCTTCACTATCACTGCTTTGGGTGATGTGTCTGTAAAGATGTCTTTGATGTGCAAATCCCGTAGTGTTTCGCCTATATTTCCTTCTATGTATTTTATGGTTTCAGGTCTTATGTCTAGTTCTTTAATCCATTTTGAGTTGATTTTTGTGTATGGTGTGAGGTAGTGGTCAAGCTTCATTCTTTTGCATGTAGCGACCCAGTTTTCCCAGCACCATTTATTGAACAAACTTTCTTTGCTCCAATGCATAGTCTTTGCTCCTTTGTCAAAGATTAGTTGACCATAAATCTGTGGGTTTATTTCTGGATTTTCTATTCGATTCCATTGGTCTGTATGTCTGTTCTTGTTCCAATACCATGCAGTTTTGATGATTATGGCTTTGTAGTATAGTTTGAAGTCTGGGAGTGTGATGCCTCCATTTCCTTCTTTTTTTTTCAGTAGAGCTTTGGCTATTCGGGGTTTTTGGTGATTCCATATGAATTTCATCAATAATTGTTCTATTTCTTTGAAGAATGCCATTGAGATTTTGATTGGAATAGCATTGAATCTGTATATTGCTTTTGGTAGGATGGCCATTTTAATAATGTTTATTCTTCCAATCCATGAGCAGGGCATGTCTTTCCATTTCTTTGTGTCTTCTTCTATTTCTTTTAACAGTGTTTTATAGTTTTCTTTGTATAGGTCCTTTACCTCTTTTGTTAGATTTATTCCCAAATATTTGATTTTTTTTGTTTCGATAATAAAAGGGGTGGTTTTTTTGATTTCTTCTTCTTCAGATTTATTGTTTGTGTATAGGAAGGCTACTGACTTTTGCGTGTTGATTTTGTATCCTGCCACTTTACTGAATTGATTGATGAGTTGAATTAGTTTTTCTGTGGAGATTTTGGGGTTCTCTATGTATATTATCATATCATCTGCAAATAGTGATAGTTTGACTTCTTCTTTTCCTATTTGGATTCCTTGGATGTCTTTCTCTTGTCTTATTGCTCTGGCTAGGACTTCCAGTATTATATTGAAAAGCAGTGGTGAGAGTGGACATCCTTGTCTTGTTCCAGATCTTAATGGAATTGCTTTCAGCTTTTCACCATTGAGAATGATACTGGCTGTTGGCTTGTCATAGATGGCCTTTATGATGTTGAGGTATGTTCCTTGTATCCCAAGAATTTCAAGGGCTTTTATCATGAATGGGTGTTGCACTTTGTCGAAAGCTTTCTCAGCATCTATTGATATTATCATATGGTTTTTATATTTCTTTTTGTTGATGTGTTGGATAACGTTGATTGATTTTCGGATGTTAAACCATCCTTGTGCCCCTGGAATGAATCCAACTTGGTCGTGGTGAATTATCTTATGGATACATTGTTGGATTCTGATAGCTAAAATTTTATTGAGGATTTTTGCATCAGTGTTCATTAGGGAGATTGGCCTATAGTTTTCCTTTTTTGTGTTGTCCTTATTCGGTTTTGGTATTAGTGTAATATTGGCTTCATAGAACGTGTTTGGTATTGTCCCTTCCTTCTCAATTTTTTGGAAGAGTTTGTGAAGGATAGGCACTAATTCGTCTCTGAATGTTTGGTAGAATTCATTTGTAAATCCATCAGGTCCTGGGCTTTTGTTTTTGGGGAGGTTTTTAATTACCATTTCAATTTCGCTGCTTGTAATTGGTCTGTTTAGGTGTTCTATTTCTTCTTTATCTAGCTTTGGGTGATTGTAGAGTTGTAGGAATTTGTCCATCTCCTCTAGATTGTTGAACTTGTTTCCATATAACTGTTCATAGTAGTTACTGATTATTCTTTTGATTTCTGCTGTGTCCGTTGTGATTTCTCCTCTTTCATTTATGATTCTGTATATTTGTGCTTTCTCCCTTTTTTCCTTTGTGAGCCTGGCTAGGGGTTTGTCTATTTTATTTATTTTTTCAAAGAACCAGCTCTTGGTTTCATTGATCTTTTGGATTGTTTTTTTAGTTTCAATTTCATTTATTTCTGCTTTGGTTTTTATTATTTCTTTTCTTCTACTGGTTCTGGGGTTTTTTTGTTGTTCTTTTTCTAGATCTTTGAGCTTCGAGATTAGGTTGTTTCTTTGAGTTCTTTCTTGTTTTTTGATGTGAGCTTCTATTGCTATATATTTTCCTCTTATTACTGCTTTTGCTGCATCCCATACATTTAGGATATTGGTGTCCTCCTTGTCATTCAATTCAAAGAATTTTTTAATTTCTTCTTTGATCTCCTCGTTAGTCCAGTGGTCTTCCAGTAGTGTGGCTTTTAATCTCCATGAGGTAGGATAGTTCCTTGCCTTCTTTTTATGATTTATTTCTAGTTTGATGCCTTCGTGGTCAGAAAAGATGGTTGGTATGATTTCAATCTTGGTGTATCTGTTGATGTTTGTCTTGTGCCCCAGTATGTGATCGATCCTGGAGAATGATCCGTGTGCGCTTGAGAAAAATGTGTACTCCGTTTTTTTTGGGTTTAGTGTTCTATAGATGTCTGTTAAGCCCAAATGCTCTAGGTCCTTATTTAGAGCTTTAGTTTCTTTACTTATTTTTTGTCTTGTTGATCTATCCATTGTTGATAGTGGTGTGTTGAAGTCTCCCACTACATATGTGTTTTCTCTGATGTCTGTTTTCAGAGAGGACAACAGTTGTCTGATATATTTTGGTGCTCTTTCGTTTGGTGAGTATATGTTAATGAGTGTTATTTCTTCTTGAAGTATTGTCCCCTTAATCATAATGTAGTGACCATTGGGGTCTCTTTTTATTTTTTTGAGTTTGAAGTCTGTTTTATCTGATATAAGTATAGCTGTTCCTGCTTTCTTTTTTGGCCCATTTGCTTGTAGGATTGTTTTCCATCCTTTGACTTTGAGCCTATTTTTATCTTTTGTAGCTAAATGTGTTTCCTGGAGACAGCAAAAGGTTGGGTTTTGTTTCTTAATCCAGGCTGCAACTCTGTGTCTTTTTATTGAAGAGTTTAGTCCATTTACATTTAGAGTTAATATTGATATGTTAGCATCTGTATTTGCCATTATGTTTGTCTTTCCTTTGATTTTATTTATTTATTCTTTTAATAACTTTTTTTTTTTTTTTTGGTCTTCTTTCGTTGTTATTCGTCCCTCTGAGGTTCTGGCTTTAGGATTCCTTGTAGTATTTTTTGGAGTGGGGGTTTAGTCGCAATGAAATTCCGGAGTTTCTCTTTGTCTGGGAAGGTCCATATTCTTTCTTCATGGAGGAAAGAGAGCTTTGCGGGATAGAGTATTCTTGGTTGGCATCTGTTTTCTTGGAGTCTGTTGACTATGTCCCTCCACTCTCTCCTTGCCCGTAGTGTTTCTTCAGAGAAGTCTGATGTCAGCCTGATTGGTTTTCCTTTGAATGTTATCTGTTTCTTCCCTCTTGTCAGCTTCATTATTTTTTCCTTGTCCTGGATTCTTGGGAGCTTTACTATTATGTGTCTTGCTGTGTTTTTCCTTTCGTCGTGGAAGTTTGGTGTTCTTCTTGCTTCTTGTATATCAATTTTCAGCTCCTTCTTCTCATTTGGGAAGTTCTCTTCAATTATATCCATGAATATTTTCTCTGTTCCTACATCTCTCTCCTCTCCTTCTGGAATTCCTATAACTCTTATATTTCCTTTCCTCATGGAGTCAGATAGTTCCCGAAGTCTTTCTTCATTCTTTTTCCTTCGTACTTCTCTTTCCTTTTCTGTTTTGGTTCTTTTTATTTCTGTGTCTTCAAGATTACTTATTCGTTCTTCCATTTCATCTATTCTGCTTTCATTGCTTTTCCCAGAGTTCTTTAGTTCCTCCATTAATTCTTTGATCTCCTGCATTTCTCTTACTTCCCTCTTTAGGGACTCAATTTCCTTCTTCTGATCTATTACTTTTTTAATCATGGCAATTTTAAATTCTCTTTCTGGAAGGCTCAGAAGTTCTTCCAAGTTGCTGTCGTTGCAATCTGGGGAGTGGTTTTCTTTTTGTGGTGTGCTTCTTTCCTGAGGAGTTTTTAGGTTGCGTGTGGTTCTTCTACTCCCTACTGTCTGTTTTCTAATTTGTCGTATGCGTTGGGACACTGTGTTGCTCGGACTGACTGACATCTTGGGTGAACTTCTCCGCTCCCCTCTGGCTCTTCCAGGAGCCATCTCTGTCTTCTGGGGGAGCTTTCTGCTGGTTTTAGGCAGTTTTTACTGAAGAAATGTCCCTGTTCTCAAATGGCGAAGCGGGATGCAGTCCCTGCGCCTCCGGTTTCAGGCACACTCTTCTGCGCACCCGGTCTGCCCCGGACGTGGGTGCCTGCTCCCTCTGTGGGCTCAGACTGCTGGTCGGAAGGGGCCTGGCATGGAATAACTTCCCGGCTGGCCACTGGGTCCTCCAGAAACCTTCTGCCCTTTTCAAGCAGTCTTAAGAAATGTCCTGTTTTATAGGGTGTTAGTGACTTTTTTTTTCCTGGTCGCTAGGTGGCGCCAGAGATCTCTCCTATTGTCCTTGGGGGGCTGTTTTTCGCCTCCCCCCACCCCGTGGGACAGAGAACAGAGCGGGAATGGTAGGGTACACCTCAACAGCTTTGGGGTGCTGTGTCTGCCTTGTGCCCCACCGTCGTGGAGAAACCACGCCCCGAATTTTCGTGCCCCGGGTCTCAGTTCAAAGCCCTCAGTTCCAGGACGCGGGCTGTAGCCCAGTTCAGTGGCACGGGAATGGCGCCTTTTGCACAGCTCCCGTGCCTGGGCGCCTGGTTCCTGCTCACTCAGGGAGGGACCTTCACCTCAGTGAGGACCTCCGCGTCTCCCCGCAAGCCTAGGTCGTCTCCCTGCAAGCCTAGGTCGCAGGCGCGGGGACCTGGGCAGCCGCGATCCAGGTCTGCACTTGCTTTTCAAGCTCCCCGAGCGCGCCGCGTTTCCGCGCCAGCTTACCGGCAGCCCGGGCTGTGTGCGCGTCTCCCGGGGTCTTTGTTCTTCTCTAATGGCGCCCGGAGCCGTTCGCTCACCGCCGCGGCGGATCCTGCAGGGTTCGCCTCAGCTCCCGTTCACGGGGTGTGGTGGCTGCAATAGTTCCTTTCCACTCCCAGTCCCGCTTGCTGCGTCGTTTGTTCTTGTGGGCCGTTTTGGTTTGTTGTTTCCTCCTCTCTGCCGGTCGGAGAGTGCCGCCTCTGTGGGCGGGGGAGGGGAGCAGGGTTCTGCGCTTCCCTCCCTTCTGGTCCTCTTTTATGGCAACTTTCTTCTTCGGGCAGTTCGCTGGCGTCACCCGTTTATCTTCCGTGTCCCACTTCTCACTGGGACCTGCCGCTTTTCCTCCCTATTAACTTTTTTTAATGGGAGATCTTACTCGCAGCGTCTCCTCGCCGCCATGTTGCTCCGCCCCCTCTCTTCTTCTTTTTCTTTAGCCCCAGTTTATTTATTTATTTTTTTGACCCTCAGAGACTAACAACTAGGAAAAAAATCCTCTCCTGCATATTAAAGACCCATATTGCTCTTAGTACTTTAAAACAAAGATAAGATACTTCAAATGCCTTGGATCATAATAGCATTGCATAAATATAAATTGTCCTGGTATCGACTTCATCTTCCCCTGTCCACCCACTCCGATTATTGGTACTGGACAATATATTGACAAGGTCTTTTCCCCAAATACTCCAAACATTTTCCTTCTTCAAAAGAAAATGCCACTTCAGCTTGTATTCATGAGTTCTCAGCATTCTCTGCACACAGAGAAGGAAATCATCTTTATTTAAACACTAAGTGACTTGGCATTTATGGCAAACTTGATTTAAATAGTCTTTTTTATTCCTAATAGACTCTTTCCCTACAACAGAGATTGAAAACCACTCAAGAGCCCTTGATATAATTTGTGGTCTAAATTTCCACTATTTCTACAATATTTCTTTATTTCACTTTCCTTTTTCTGTGTTGTTTTTGTGTTATTTCTTCTTCTCACTTTTCTTCTGTCTATGCAGGCTCAGTGTTGACTTAAAAAATAAAAACCCAAGCAAACAAGAAAACAAACAAAATAACAGCAAGAAAACCTCTTTGCAAGTTTCCCCGGAACTTATTAAAAAAATTAAGAACTCAAGACTTTGTCCACAACCAGGTAAAATTAGAATTAAAAAAATTGTTAATACGATGCAAAAATAATGATAAATTAGTTATCATTAACAATTAAAAATTGATGATGAATCATCAAATACAATAACAACAATTTCAACAATTGCATTATTTCCTCATGTTGGACCTGAACGTGTATATATAAATGTGTAAGTACATGTTTTAACTTTGGCATTTAGTCTTATGTTCTTAGTGAATAAATCACAGTTTATATGCATTTTATATTTACAATGCTTTGTATATAGGCAATGCTTCATAAAAATTTCTGAAAGACTGAAGGCATGGTGTTTAATGGGACTTTTTGTGTCTCAAATTTAGGAAAACAGAAGCATATTTTATTAGAATCATTAATCATTAATAATAAGGACAATTCCTGAATCAATAGAGAAAAATGCTGTGTGGAGGGTCATTAAAAATCACAGAAGAAAAAACTGGCTTAGATAAATGCCGTCATCTGTGCTTTGGCTTTAAGATACATATCCTAGAAAAGAATAACTTAGGATCAGTCATACTCTCTGGTTTTTAACTATACACTAATGTTAATTACAAAATTACTTGCCATGACATCATATGATTCTCCATTTCTAAATACTTTGCTGTGGCTTTGAATTATTCCTTGAATGATTAATTCCTCCAGAATGTCTGATGACTTTTGTCGCTCTCGTGTCTCTAGGGGCTGGGATTTATGGATTAATCCATTGGTCACTAGGTCTTCCAAGGAAAAGAAAAAAGAAAGGGAAATATAAGCATGAAGATTTTATCAATCAAATGCTAAAGGAATGTCTTATAAATCATGCTACCAAATTAAATCTTAGTCTCAATCTTCTTACCTAAAGATCTGTTTCTACTATAAATCTTTGTAGTCCTTTGAAGTTCAAATTCTTAATGTTCTTACAGAGGTTACACATCAAAATAATGTCCTGTTTACTTAGCAGATTACATGTTAACATAACAAAAAGTCTTTTATGTGCTGCTATGTACAACTTTCTTGTTGTAAGGACACTTATACACTTGGGTACAACAGCATGGACTCTGCACTAATTATGAAGCTAAACCCCAGCTTGGAATGAGCTATTCTTTCAGTGACTCTCATGAGTTGCAAACAGTTTGGTTTCTATGCTTTGTATACAAAGGAAAAACAGCGTGATGTTGCCAAGAGACTTCTAGTTCTGCAACCTTGAGTTTACAATTGCGCCATCTGCTAAATTGACATAAATAAAAGTAGGTCTCATTGAAGAGTCTGAACCAAATCAAAAGTGGAATCTGGTGATATTGGCTACATTTTTTTTTAGCGATTTTAAAATGAGCACTGAAATAGTTTATAGGGGATTATAAACTGCACTGAGGAGAGAGACCCCACCCCCCACCCCCAGGGCCTTGGCAGTCAGGTATATAAAAAAACAAACAAGCAGTTGTTTCTGTTTCAGCACAGCAATGTACAATTCAGTCTTCAGAAATGAGCTATTTTCTATTTTGTAATCACTAGAAAGTCCTGACAGTATCGAAGTGCATTCCAGAGAGTGCATGGGGCCTTTTTATGACAATTTCTAACCTTGTTGCTTAACAGGGCAGTTTTCATGAATTTGTAGTGGGAAGATAGAAACACACACACACACACACACTCTAACCAGATGTCTCTCACTTTAGAATATGAGCCTTACTGTTTGAAGATATTCCTCTAACTGACCCTGCAAGTAACTTCAACAAATTCCCTTTATTTCATTTCCTTGCCAGTGCTGTCTTCTGCCCATGTAAGCGTTCGAAATAGAGCTAAAGCTCATTTTGAACTACTCTATACAATATTGGTACAGAGTAGTAACACATATCTTTCAGATAAATTAACTAGAAACTTGAAACAACGGGGGAAATTCAACAAAAAAATGGAGAGGTGACTCCTCTTCAAGGAATTAGAAAGATATTTGTGTTCGAAGGTGGGTTTGCAGGGTCACATAATAATAAGTACTGTTTCTTGAGCTCTGCTGTGCCTGGCACTATACTAAATATATTATATGTGACATCTAATTCAAACATAACATTTAACTAAAACATAAACTCTCTGAGAGGTATTATTATCCTTAAAGAGAAACTGATGTGAAAGAGGCTGATTAATTTGCTTAAGTTGAAATGGGTAGTAAATGAAGTAATAACGTTGGAAGCCAAGTCTATGTGACTTTGTTGTTTTTTTTTAAAGATTTATTTATATTTATTTATGCATACAAGAACTGGGCTGTAGGACAGAGGTGCAGGGGGTGAGAAGATTCACCAGACATAAAGTAGGGAGCAAAATAGGCAGACAGACCGAAAGCGCTGCTGAGGGAAGCAGCGGGTGAGGCAGGAGAGGTCTGCTGTGCATGTGGGTCAGCATCCTGGCCAGGGATTGAACTCAGGCCTCAGTGGCATGAATTAGCGTGATAACACTGAGACTTTAACCCCTGTGCTACCAGGGAGGCCCCAAGTCTATTTAATTTTAACATCCTGCCCTCTACCACCTCACTGCATTCCTTCTCAAATATGTCACATGACCAGCTTCCTCTGGATGTTTTTTTTTAAAAGTCATCATTGACATCTGTCCCTAACATAAAATTATTTTAACTAGTTCAAGCCATTCTTTTCTGAGAACACCAAAGTATTTAGCTTGACATTTCCACTAGCTAACTGCACAGAAAGACCAGATTATGTCAGTCATTTCAACTAATATTCATGATTTTTTGGCACATGGAAGAACATTGAGGGAATGTTTAAAAAAAAACATCGAGTTTCTTTCTGATTATAAAAGTAATACATGGTTTGGGCCTCCCCGGTGGTGCAGCGGTTGAGCGCTGGGTTGCGAAGCTGCCAGCAGCCTCTGCAGCACCGGTTCGATCCCCCGGCCTTCGGCAAGGCTCTCTTGCTGCACCCGCTGCTCCCCTCAGCAGTGTATTTCATCAGTCTGCCTGTTCTGTTCCCCACTCTGGCTCTGGTGAATTCTCTCACCCTCCTGCGCTTCTGACTTTACCCAGTGCTTGTATAAATAAATAAACAAATCTTTTTTTTAAAAAAAAGTAATACATGGTTTTTACAGTAAACTTGGAAATTTCAGAAAAGAGTAAAAAAGAAAAGAAAAATGCCCATACTCTTATCATTTGGAGATTACCACTGTTAGTATATAAAATTTGATTTTCATAAATTTGACATCATACTGAGCATACAGTTTTGATTCCTATGTACTTAACATTTACATTAACATTTGCTTGAGCTATTGGAAATCCCTTTGAAGCATATGTGTAAAGAATGACATCTAGAAGGAAATGTGGGTGAATTCATCTTTAACCTTCATGTAGGCAAAGGCTTTTTGATGTGACTCAACATCCAAATTCAAAAAAGTTTGATAAACTTGGCAAAGCAAAAAAAAAAAAAAAAGTCAAATATAGATATTACGTTCTTCCAGATTTGATGTACAAAGCAAGATGCAATATTATTTTTGGTATTCTTGCTAAAGACATATAGCCTCAGGATAGATCAGGGAGCCCCATATTGAGGAACATTCTACAAAATAAATGACTTAGCTCTCCAAGGTTATAAAAGACAAAGACAATCTGTAGGATTGCTCCAGACTAAAGGAGAGTAAAACCCCATAACAACTAAATTGAACAAGTGATCTTGGGTTAGATCTTCAACCAGAAATCTATAAAGGACATAAAATGAAAAAATCAGAAACTTAAATGTGGTCTGTAGATGAGATAATAGTACTGCATTAGTAATAACTTCCTGATTTTATTCTTATACTGGATTTGGAAAGAATGTCGTTCTTTTGGGGCCTTCCTCATGGCACAAGGGCTTAAGTCTCAGTGTTAACAAGCTATCTCCAGCCACTGTGGCCTGAGTTCGAGCCCCGGCCATGGAGCTACCCACATGGCACAGCAGACCTCACCTGTCTCGCCTGCTGCTCCCCTCAGCAGTGTATTTCAGTCAATCTGCCTGTTCTGTGCCCCACTCTGTCTCTGGTGAATCCTCTCACACGCACACCTCCACCACCTCTGGCCTCTGGCCTATACCTCAGCTCTTGTATGCATAAATAAATAAATAAAAACAAATCAAAAAAAAAAAAAAAAAGAAGGGCCTCCCCTGGTGGCGCAGCAGTTGAGCGCTGGGCTGCGAAGCTGCCCACAGCCTCTGCAGCGCCGGTTCAATCCCTGGCCACCAGTGAGGGTCCCACATGGTGTGCAGACCTCTCCTGCCGTGCCTGCTGCTCCCCTCAGCAGGGCACTTCGGTCCTTCTGCCTGTTCTGTTCCCCCGCTCTGGCTCTGGTGAATTCTCTCACCCTCCCATGCTTCTGACTGTACCCAGTGCTTATACAAAAATAAATAAATAAATCTTTAAAGAAAAAAAAAAAAGAAAAAAGAATGTCCTTTTGACCTATACAAAGAAAACTATAAAACACTGTTAAAAGAAATAGAAGAAGACACAAAGAAATGGAGAGACATCCCCTGCTCATGGATTGGAAGAATAAACATTATTAAAATGGCCATCCTTCCAAAAGCAATATACAGATTCAATGCTATTCCAATCAAAATTTCAATGTCATTCTTCAAAGAAATAGAAAAATTATTGATGAAATTCATATGGAATCACAAAAAACCCCGAATAGCCAAAGCTCTCCTGAAAAAAAAAGAAGGGAATGGAGGCATCAGACTCCCAGACTTCAAACTATACTACAAAGCCATAATCATCAAAACTGCATGGTATTGGAACAAGAACAGACATACAGACCAATGGAATCGAATAGAAAATCCAGAAATAAACCCACAGATTTATGGTCAACTAATCTTTGACAAAGGAGCAAAGACTATGCATTGGAGCAAAGAAAGTTTGTTCAATAAATGGTGCTGGGAAAACTGGGTCGCTACATGCAAAAGAATGAAGCTTGACCACCACCTCACACCATACACAAAAATCAACTCAAAATGGATTAAAGAACTAGACATAAGACCTGAAACCATAAAATATATAGAAGGAAATATAGGCGAAACACTACGTGATTTGCACATCAAAGACATCTTTACAGACACATCACCCAAAGCAGTGATAGTGAAGGCAAAGATAAACAGCTGGGACTATATCAAATTAAAGAGCTTTTGCACAGCAAAAGAGACAATAACAAAAACAAAGAGAAACCCCACCAACTGGGAGAACATTTTTGCACCCAACACTAATGATAAAGGACTGATCACAAAAATCTGCAAAGAGCTGATGAGACTCAACAACAACAAAGAAAATAATCCAGTCAAAAAATGGGCAGAAGAGCTTAAAAGAAACTTCTCTGAAGAGGAAATGCAAATGGCCAACAGGCATATGAAAAAATGTTCAACATCACTTGTCATCAGGGAAATGCAAATCAAAACTACCATGAGATACCATCTTACACCAGTGAGAATGGCACATATTAAAAAAACTAGCAACAACAAATGTTGGCGAGGGTGTGGAGAAAAAGGAACTCTTCTGTACTGTTGGTGGGAGTGCAAACTGGTCCAACCACTGTGGAAAGCTGTGTGGAGATTTCTGGACCTACTAAACATAGAGCTTCCATATGACCCAGCAATTCCACTCCTAGGTATTTACCCAAAGGACACAGAAACATCAATTCCAAAGAACACCTGCACCCCTATGTTTATAGCAGCACTGTTTACAATAGCTAAGCTTTGGAAACAACCCAAATGCCCAAAAATAGATGACTGGATCAAGGAGCTGTGGTACATATACACCATGGAATATTGCTCAGCATTCAAAAAAGATAAACACATGCAATTTGGTGCAACATGGATGGCGCTGGAAGGGATCATGCTCAGCGAAATAAGCCAAAAAGAAAAAGAAAAATACCGGATGGTCTCACTCATAGCAGGAATCTAGAAAACTTAAATAAGGGACCAGGAAAATGAAAAACTATAAGAAAGTGAAAATCAAAATCAACAAAAAACTATGAACCAGAGACACTTTTAGGGGGGCTGGGGCGGGAGGGGAGGGATTGGGGTCAGAATGGGGGGCGGCAATTGTATGGGGAATATAACAATAAAATTTATAAAAAAAAAAAAAAAAAAAAAAAAAAAAGAATGTCCTTTTTAGGAAATACATACTGGTATAGTTAGGAATTAAGTATGGTTATGTCTAAAACTTACTCTCTGAAAAAATATACTTATATATGGGGGGCAATATGCTAAAGCAAATGGGGTGTTAAGGTTAACATTTGTGAAAGAATAGAGGCATTCTTTGAGTGGGGGAACGTTTCTTAAATCTGAAAATCTTCACCATGAGAACTTTTCAAAAGGAAATACTTGGGAAATTTGAAATTTTTAACAAACATATGCTGCCGATGTAAAAACAGGGATGCAGAAAGGAGGCAGAGGGGAAAACTGGGACTAGAACAGAGCTCAGGGTACTCTGTGTTATTCATTCTGTGATAAGACAGTTCCTGAAAATGCATTCACACTACATTTGGGAAACATGGCCTCTGGCACTTTACTCCCTCCCCAGCTGGGCTTTCTTAGCACTCTCTTGCCTACCTTTAATGCTCTCAACTGGAAGGACACACCTAGGTCCATAGTATTAACACCAGGGCCTCCTTGGTAGTGCAGGGGTTAAAGACAGCACTATAAAGTTGCTGCCAATGCTGCCAAGCCCTGCAGCACGAGTTCAATCCCCGGCCAGCCAGGGAGCAACACACATGGCGCAGCAGACCTCTCCTGTCTCGCCCGCTGCTCCCCTCAGCAGCATATTTCAGTCAGTCTGCCTGTTCCGTGCCCCGCTCTGTCTCTGGTGAATCCTCTTATTCCCCCATCTCTGGCTTGTACCCCATTTCTTGTATGCATAAATAAATAAATCTTTGGAAAAAACCATAGTGTTAACACCAAAGATATTGTTCAAGTCTAAGTGTTATCAATATATGGGTGCTGCAGTCTGGGAGGGATCCCCAACAGAAATATCAGGGAGAATAAATTAATGTACTGATTGAACACACAGAGGGAGGATTTGCCCCTGCAAGGCATCTTACTTTCTGCTATTCCACGAGATGTAACATCCTCACTAAATCAGAATCTCAAATCATGGGCAAATAGGAAATTTGGGATAACCCGAGTGTGCCATGGAAATCCAAGGAAAGGAATGTCATTTATTAAACTATCTATTTTTCAATTTTAACTTGTATTTAGGGAAAGGACTAGAATGATGAGGAATGAAATGAAAGCTTTCTCCCCAAATAAGAGTACTTTTCCTTGAGTGCTGTTTAGTTCAATTTGTTTCAAAGGCTGGTAAAATATCAAGAACTCTTAAATCAATGCCTGGGAACTCAAGCAAAGCATAAACAAACCATAGGAAAAAACACCAATCGTTTCAGAAGAGCTCACCAGGTTATAATTGCTTTGTTTATGTTTTTGAAAGATTCTTTTAATGTATATTTGCTGATGCTTTGGATGGAGGGAGACAGGAGCCACAGACTGATGTAGGTTTTATTTATTTTCTCAAATAAATAAACATAAGCTGTTTCTCTGGGGAAAATGTTAACATATGGGAGTTTAAAGGAATTAAACCAAAGTCTGTTCAGTTCCTATTCCCAAGGCCTGATCTCAACCACCAGTGAGGGGTTAGTTTCTATGGGGAAAAAAAAAATTTTTTAAATACTTCATGGATAAGAAGATAAATGGTTAGAATTATTTACTCACATGATGTAGCCCTAAGGCTAAAGTCTAATGATTAGCGACCTTGCTCTTTAGGGTACTATCTGGCTCACAAAACTGTGAAAAATGGGTCACTAGACACTTAATATAAAATATATTTAGAGAACCAGTACTTAGTGGAGATCAGCACGAAGGGATTTTTACCTGAATTCACTTTTCCATTTCTTTCACTAGAACATGGAGAACTTTCTGGAATGGTTCCAGGCAAGCTTCCTAACTGGTCCTGTTTTCCCAGGCCTTCAGGGCTGCCCACGATGTCTCTGCTCAGGGCAGCTTCAGTTTGGGGTCTGCAATTCTCCCTGGAATGAGTCACGCCAGCATCAGCCTATGAAAGGAAAATAGTCTTGTGAATCAAGATTTCTTAGAAAATGTCTTTCTGGAAAACAAAAACCATGCTGTAAGATCTGTTTTATGAGTATGTAGCCCAAGCAGCATCTGTGGCACTATGACACTAAGGGTACTATGGCAGAAGGGACTTTGCAGATGTGATTAATTTAAGGACAGTGAAGCAGGGAGATAGTCCACGATTATCCAGATGGGTGCAAAGTCCTCACAAGGGGTCCTCACAAGAGCTGCATAAGCCATTTCCTTGTAACACCTTTCTCGCCTTGTTTGTTCTCTTGCCCTGCTCTCTATTCATTCACCTTATTGCTTATAATGTTTTGGTAGAACACTGATTAATAAAGAAATGCAGTAGAAAAAAGAAATACTATTCCTTAGGCCTCAACACTATTAACACCTTCCATGTTTGACTCCAGATGTGTTTGTGCATATAAATATTTTAAAGTACATTAAAATTGACCACTAATTACATGAAAAGAAGTTCACTACCATTAGGCATTGGATATGCTAATAAAACCACAATAAGCTCCCACTTCACACCTACTAGAAGGACTGTAGTGAATAGACACATCATAGGAACATACGCAAGGGCATAGAGAAATCAGGACGCACATATAATGTTGTCAGAGAGAAGAGTTGATGCAGTTACCTTGGCAAATAGTTTGAGAGTTCATCAAAGAGTTAAACATAGAGTTACCAGATGACCAAAAGTTCTATTCCAATGTATATACCCCAGCAAGATAAAAATATAGTCACGAAAACTCATCCATAAATGTTCATTATTATTCATAGCATCTAAAGAGTGGGAACAACCCAAATGTCCATCAACTGATACATGTATAAACTAAATGTGATATATCCCTACAGAGGAACATTATTCAGGAATAAAAAAGAATAAAGTACCAATAGATGTTGCAACATAGATGACACTTACAAACATTATACCGTGAAAAGTCACAAGGATCACTCCATTTGTATGAACTATTCCAAATGAACAAATTAATAGAAGAAAACATAGATTTAGTGTTTGCTTAGAAAGTAGGGGTTTGCTGCTAATGGAAGGTGGTTCTTTTAGGGAAGACACAAGTGTTCTAAAACTGGATAGTGATGATGACTGTGAAGTGTACATTTTAAATGGATGAGTCATGATAAGTGGGTTATATGTCAATAATGGCATTTACAAATAAAATCAGATTATATATTAAATGATAATCTAGTTCTGTTTTTTTCCATTAACAGTATTTACCTATACCAGTCCACAGAGGTCTATCATGCTATTTAATGGTAAGGAGGAGTTGTTTATTTGACTATTGTATTACAGTCCATTAAGTAATTATATCACTATTTATTTAGCCAATTCCTACTGGAATATATCTGGGTTGTTTTTAACTTTTCAATATAAAAAACAGTGCAGGCATAATAACCATGAATATATAATACCACAAATTCACCCAATTACTCCGAGAAACAATTCCTGGATGTGACACTCTGGGTCGAAAGACTTTCCTGTTTTGTATTCATAACTGTTTCTAAAGGGTCATCCATAAATCCCACTTTCTCCTTTTAAGGATGTTATATTTTTTTATACAACCTGACTCTACTGCTCATGGAGTTCAAAGTACACTCAACAGAGCCTATGTGTGATTTCACGACGACTGGCTCCAAATGCTGGTCCATGTCAAAGTTGTCAAAGTCCATGAGAAAAATGCAACAAGTTTTTCATAAAGCTAAGCTCAATTTCAAGAACTGGCATTTATGTTGGGGGGTGTTCAATAGGACTATGTTCAGAAAAACTATAACCTCCTTGACCCTTCTTCTGGCACTGGCTCTTCTTTCTTTCTTTCTTTTTAAGATTAATTTATTTATGCATATTTATTTATTTATGCAACTAGGGTACAGGCCAGAGGTGGGGGAAGGGAGTGAGAGGATTCACCAGAGACAGAGTAGGGAGCAGAACAGGCGGATCCACTGAAGTACACTGCTGAGGGAGTAGTGGGCGAGACAGGAGAGGTCTGCTGTGCCATGTGGGTAGCTCCCTGGCCGGGGATCAAATTCATGCTGCAGAGGCTGTGGATAGCTTTATAGTGCTGTGCTTAACCCCTTGCGCCACCAGGGAGGCCCCTGGCCCTTCTTCCATTGCTTGGGTTGCAACTTTCCCCCTTCTTATTGAATGGAAGCCAAGACTTCTAGTAGATTTATCAACCAACAGTTCCATCTAAGACACACTTACCAGAGGAAGCCGCCTCTGTGTACCTAAAAGAACATAAGCATCGATTACAGCGTATTATCTCCTGCCTTTTCTTTTTACATCTATTGATTTTATCTAAAGGGTGTCCTTTTCCCCGGAGTCTTCATAGGGCCTCAGAACTCAACTCTCCAAGCCTGATTTGTAGCACAACCCGTTTTATTGGCATGTTTGTATCTTGTTGGGGGCAGTGAGAGGAGTTTAAGAGGAGAAGATGCTTAAAATGGGTCTTCAGGAGGGAGTTTCTAGAGGGCATGGGGATGAGTTCATTCTAGATAAACACAAGCAGATACACGCAAGTAAGGGAAATGAAGCAATGTTACATGTCCAGGAACTTGACTTTTTTCTAGCGTAGTAAAAATGGATTGAGATAGAATGTGGTAAGTGCTGGAGAGGTGGGAAGGGAAGTCTTTTGTGACAATGCAATATAAAAACCTTTGTAAGGTTTGTATGCATGAAAGTAAAATAAAATGACCATGTGTTCTTTTTCTTTGTTTGTTTGTTTTGGTTTGTTTTGATGATCACTCTGGGGTTAGTACAAATGAAGGTACTGAAGGAACCACAGAACAAGGCAACCTGTGGATGGTTATTGGAATTGTCCGGATGAAATCTGGTTAAACATGAACCAGTACATTGGCAGGGAACATGGATGAAAGAGGTGGGTCCAGAAATATCAGGCAGGTACATTACAGACCTGTCAGAACTTCAATTTGAGCCCTTCTAGCTTCAATAGAGTTCTCCTAGCTCTAAACTATGACTCTAGGCACTAAACAGAAAACTTTCCTTTAGCAAAATAATATAAAATAGGACATTGATGTGAAAGTCTTGGTACTTGCACAATAAAAAAATCATTCAGGTTTTCAAAACCTAAACACATTTGACCACTTTCTGGAACCACGCCAGTTTGGAGTCTCTCAGAGACTAGGGAGAAATCACAACAGCTAGGTTACGTGGCCCCATCGCTGCCCATAATTCGATTAGAAATTCTTGCATCTTCTTAGGGAGACTCGCCTGGCTCCATATCACTGTGCTTATATAACAAGATCACTCCAGCTAAAGCTACATCAGTTCATTGTGCCGACAGTTAATTCATTCTGTGTGTCACTGACAATTAATTCACTCTGTGGCTCAGGACGACACAGGAAACTATGAAAATCAACCAACTGAACAAGCAAACAAGTAAGCAACAAAACCTCAATGAATGTGAAATGTGAATCAGCACGAGGAGAAAACCCAAGAGCAACTGTGTGCTTTTCCCTACTTTCTCCATTTGTCATTCTTCACAGAATGACATTCTTCCCAATAACCAGCCAAGCCAGGAAAAGATTCTTTACATATGATGTCAAATGTTCTTATATATCTATTTTTAAGGATTTATTTATTTATGCATACAAGAGCTGGGGTGTAGGCCAGAGGTGCAGGGTACGAGGATTCAGAGACAGAGTTGAGAGCAGAGCAGGTGGCTCTACCAAAATACACTGCTGAGGGGAGCAGCAGGTGAGACAGGAGAGTTCTGCTGCACCATGTGGGTCAGCTCCCTGGCAGGGGATCCAACTCATGCTGCAGTGGCTGCACTTAGCTTCATAGTGCTGAGACTTAACCCCTTGAGCCACCAGGGAGGTCCTGCTCTTATATTATTATGTAAAAATAATCATTGTGTCAGACAGGGTCTCCTCTTGCTGGGCTATATGTAACTATGAGTTCAAAGGAAAAAAGAGATGCTGTGTGATGTTGTTTTCAGAGGCTCCCAGTTGATGATGAAGGTGTTTAGAGGCTGTTCTTAGACTGAAAATGTTCAAATCTTCTCTCAGTTCGAACGTAGGCATTTTGTTTGTTGCAATTGTTAAGTCAGTTAAGTTTTTTCAGTTCTCCACTGTTCTTTCAGAGGCTCCCAGTTGATTCTGAAGGGGAAGATTGTGTTGGATATTCTCGTCTTTCCAAGTTAACTGTTAAAACCCAATATCTGCAGTGATAGTTTGATGGGTATTTTCATATATTTCTTTTGTTTTTCAGAGCTCTCATTTTTTGAAACTAGCAAAGCACTGAGTTATGCCTAAAGGCTAATTTTGCCATTAACAGTTCCCAGAACTGGAAGAAGTTAACTGACTTAACAACTGCAACAAACAAAATGCCTACATTTGAACTGAAAGATTTGAATATTTTCAGTCTAAAAATGCCTTTCCACGAAGGTTTTCTATCAACTACAACTCAGACTAGATTTCAATGGCACAACCCTGAATGACTTCCCCTTGGTTTCATCAAAGCTACTAATCCAGTCCTTAGCAAGGATCTTTATCCATTTATTCCTGTTCAGATACAGTGTGCCTTCAGGTCCTTGAGTGTCCAAAACTGAAATTGCAGCAGATGAAAACAACCTTTCAGCATAAAATAACATATTCCGGTCTTCACTTTCCAGAGGAGAAATTTAAGGCTTTTTCATTTTGAAAACAAAGAATGTCTTTTAAATGTGTTATCTACATGCAACACATTCTGGAAATTTTAACCCAATTTCATAATCTAGACTTGAGCATAAACATAGTTCAAAGACCAAATACATTTACAAATTAATTAGATCTATGCCTCTCAGGGCTGTGGCAAAACAGCTTTCTTGCTCGAGTTTGCATGCAGAGTAAATATTTCACAGGATTGGGAAGTCTGTGCTCGGTGGTACTGGAGGAGGGTAGGATGTAGCTGGAAGGGTGTTCTATGCTTGAGATAAAGTTGTAGCAGAACAGATTCAAAGTGTTTCTGCATTTCATATCAATTTTATTTTATATTTCATTGTCTTAGTGTTACAAAAATTTTAATCAATTTTAGAATTGAAAAACTATGAATTTTAAGCTTACAGCTATGTATGGGAATAATCAGCATTCCCAAAAAAAGGTATTCTTTTTAACTTAAACAAGTTTTTTTGTTTGTTTGTATTTTTGGTCTGGAGGCATCATCACGCTGTTTCCTAAAGCTTTTGGGAAACAAATTTGCCCAATAGCTTGAAGGAGGTGATTTGTCAAGGTACCCTAGGGCTGGGACCTCTTTAAATCAAATTATTGGCAGGTACATTTTATAAATATATTTGTTGACATATAAGAAGTATTTGTTTTTCAAAATTTAATTTCTTCTAGTTTACTTTTAATGACTAATAATAACGATCAACCATCAAAAAACACTGAGAAATATGATCTCTTAAAAAATTAAATTAAGAAGTAATTTAACAACAATAAACAAGAATTTTCCTGTCAATGATTAGGGCAATGCTGTGAAGGATCCTTAGGGATCATCTATTCCGATCTAGTCTCTTCCCTTTTAAAAAAAGTAGGAAACTTTGAGTCAATCACAAAGAAGGATAATATTTCCCAGCTAAGAAAAGTTCTACATTTTTTAATGCATTATTTTTATTATAGTAGCTTCCCACCACTTTAGACTAAGACAGAAGCAAAGAGACAGCCTGTGGGTAGGTTTCAAGAAGTTTGATTCTGAATATTTTAAAGTTGTGAGCTAAGAAACATCAATATTTCACACAAGCAAACATGTTCATCTCATTTTAAAGACACTGCTGAATTACTGAACTCTCAGTGCTATGCATTTATGAAGATAGCAAAAACACTGCTATCCTTATATAGAGTGTTTAATTAATAACCAAACCTTTCCCAGATCAGATTTCCAAAGTCAAGTGCTTGGTGTCGGAAAAGAGCTCTATGTGTGAGTAGACTCTTGAGCCTATTTTCAGGACATTTTAATATTGAATAACAAGACTGTCACTAGTCTTGTTATGTGACTTGGAGACAAGAAGACACTAAGGAGTTGGCGGAACTGGGAGGGACATGAAATCACTCAAGAAATATTCATTAGTGTCTGGTTGACACTGGGCACTGTAGTAAGCACCGGAGATACAAAGATTAAAAAAACAGTTCCTGTTCCCAAGAAAGTAACAGCTCAGGAGGAGAGGCAACCATGGAAACAAAGAAATTAGGTACATATTTATAATGTGGCTCAAGAAGAGGGAGACAAGTGGGCCCCTCTGGTGGCCTAGGGGTTAAGTCTCAGCATCATCATCCCTAAGACCTCAATTCTATCCCTGGCCAGGGAGCTAAGCCACATATGGCACAGCAGACCTCTCCTGTCTCGCCCGCTGCTCCCCTCAGCAGTGTATTTCAGTAGATCCTCCTGTTCTGCTCCCCGCTCTGTCTCTGGTGAGTCCTCTCACCAACCCCTCTACCCCCACACTTCTGGCCTATACCTCAATTCTTCTATGCAAAAAAATTTTAAAAAGAGAGAAGAGAAGCTCTGAAAGTGGGTGCAAAATCATGTAAGTAGAAACAGAATGAGTTTGGTTAACTAATTACAAGTTTTGACTGAAATATGTGAGTGTGTAGAAAGATGAGACTGGAGAATATGACAGGAATCAACTCAAAGATGGCTAATAAGACATGCTAAGGACTTAATATTTTATATTATAAATAACTTCCATAATAATAATTGAATTAACTATTTTTTTTAAAGATTTATTTATTTATACAAGCACTTGGTACAGTCAGAAGCGCGGGAAGGTGAGAGACTCCACCAGAGCCAGAGTGGGGAACAGAACAGGCAGAAGGACCAAAAGCACTGCTGAGGGGAGCAGTGGGCAAGTCAGGAGAGGTCTGCTTCGCCATGTGGGACCCTCGCCGGCTTCTGGGGATCGAACCAGCACTGCAGAGGCTGCTGTGCCATGTGGGAATCTCCCTGGCTGGGCCGGGAATCGAACCCTCGCTGCAGAGGCTGTGGACAGCTTCACAGCGCTGCGCTCAACCCGCTGCGCCACTAGGGGAGGCCAAATTAATGCATTTTTGGAAAAAGTGAATAAAAGTGTTCCTACATATTAGTCCAAAGTAATAATGAATAATAAAGATGACTAAAGTATTGGCAAGAAGTCCACATACCTAGGAGAGAGAGGCGCATTTCTTACTTGTCATGTGATAAGATGACAAAGGAGAGCCACAGCAGTGGGGTTTGGGCTAACCCTTTAATACCAAGGGAGCTCATCAGGCTGAGCGGGAGCTCATTGCACCCAGCAGCACGGGGAATGGCATGGGGCGTGAGGCGGCCTGGAGTAACTGAGCAGTGCACGTTCTTGGTTTGGCAGAGTGAGTACCAGGAGGGAGAGGAACAGCAGAGAGGGTGGCATTGGAGGATCAGCGAGGACACATGTAAAGGGCTCACTCCCAGAATTGTTTTTCTTAGGAATACAGATCGCAGTGTGGAAGGCAGACTGGCTAGGACGGCAATTAGAGAGGCAGAAAGACCCACGAAGAGGTAACAGGCCCCAGGGAGCAGGCAGCGGCAGTTGGGATAGAAAGAAGAAAGCAACTAAGACCGTGGACATCTGGACACAGGCTTCCCCTAAGGCACGGGGGACTGATCCCAGGTTTCGGCCTCGACCAACTTGGTGTTTGTGTTTTGATGTACTCCAAGAGTCCAGCAGATGGACCTCACACACAGTGGGTGCTGTGTAACTGCACTGAATAGTGTCTTGCACATGGGCTGCTGAGAAAAAGTATGAGCTCTTTAAGCCATAGTTCCAGAAATGCCCTTGAAGAAGGGTGACCGTAATCCTCTTTTGCTATGAGCAGTATGGACTAAAATCAGACTGGGCAAAATTATTAATAGTGTTCCCGTTCACTCTCAAAAGTATCCTCTTTTTTGGGCCTCCCTGGTGGCACAAGGGGTTAAGTCGCAACCTAGGAAGCTATTCACATCCACTGCAACACGAGTTCAATCCCCGGCCAGGGAGCTACCCACATGGTGCAGCAGACCTCTCCTGTCTCGCCCGCTGCTCCCCTCAGCAGTGTATTTTATCAGTCTGCCTGTTCTGCTCCCCACTCTGTCTCTGGTGAATCCTCTCAGCCTCTGCACCTCTGGCTGTACCCCGGTTCCTGTCTGCATAAATAATTTTTTTAAAGTATCCTCTTTTGATGATAAATCGTAGGGTAACTTTATCTGTGGGTGACCCCTCGTGAAGGGACCCCTGCAGGTCCTGTTTATGGCATCTTTTTGGTGGTGATGGTGTAAGAAACAATGCCCCCCCACTTCTTCTTTGAGCAACCTACCCCTCAATTCCCTTCAGGACCCCAGAGGAATTACAGGGGATGCAGCCTTGAGGGGTTCGTGCAAACAGCAGTGAAAAGCACATTTTGAAAATAAGATGCTGTATCTCCAGCACCGTCCCCGGACAAGCTGTGCATCCTCTGGCCCTACAAGAGTCTCCTGTGGGAGTTAAGAGGACCGAGGCAGATGGTTTCTGCCGTCTCTTCCAGATCGAAGTCGTTCCCCAAGGACCTACTTTGCGGAAACCAAAACCTGCTAACTCCCAGGAACACCCCTGAGCATCACCACCAGCCCCGGGCCCCGCGCACCCAACAAGCCGCTTATCCAGTTACTCCCTCCGGGAAGTTACCAGCCCTTGAGGCTCTTAAAACACAAACAGCCCCCAGGCTAGTCCTGCTGAGCTCGGGTGCGGACTGAGCCCGCCGACACCGGCTGGATCGGGTCATTCCCACCCCGCCCACCCCGCCCACCCCGCTGGCCGCGCGCTCCGACCCTGCGGGCGGGCCCCGGCTGCCCCCGAGCCTGGCGCGGAGAGGCCCAACTTTTATGCCTGCTGGAGTTGCTGGTTTTACCTTGAGGCCCTCTTCCCAGACCTTCTTGGGCGCGGGGACCCGTCTCTGCTCTCCAGCAGGCTGGGAAGGTCCGCAGCCCATGCTGCGCCCTGCGCGCGCCTCCTCCCGCGGGCCGTGGCCGCGCGCCCTGCTGCGCCCCGGAGCCCGGGAGCCCCCGGTCTGCGGCCCCGCGCCCCGGGCTGTGCACCCTGGTCCCGGCGCTCGGCACCTCTCTCTTCTCCCTCCTCCCGCACTGAAAGGCTCGGCAGGAGGCGCCCCGCACCTGGGCAGTTGCCGGGAACTGTTGCCACAATAAACGGCATCACGCGGACCTGGCACCTGCACCTGCACCTGGCACCTGGCACCTGGGAGGCGATGGGACTTTTGGAGCTGGAAACTGCAAGATCGGCGGCGTCTAAGTCACGACCGGGAGGCAAGTTGCGCACCTCTCCAGAGCTGAGAGAGGGGAGAGGCTGCTGGAGCCCAAGCTGGTTTTAAAAGGATGGAGGAACCAAATAAGAGATCAAGGGGTGGGGGTGGGGAGTAACTATATTAAAGTAAAAATCAAAATCAACAGGCAGATCTGTTGATCAGAGACGTTCTGTAGGGGAGGCGGGAGAGGGATCGGGTTGGGATTATGGTGACGGTGCACGGGTGACTTGGTGGTGGGAATGTCACGGGGAAATCATACATTGTACAGATATGAAGAATGATGTGATAAATATTAAAAATAAAAAAATGAAAGTCACCTTAGAGTCACCATAAAATAAATGTGGGACCTCCCTGGTGGCTCAAGGGGTTGAGATGTAACCTATGAAGCTGTCCACAGCCACTGCAGCATGAGTTCGATCCCCGGCCAGGGAGCTACCCACATGGCGCAGCAGACCTCTCCTGTCTCGCCTGCTGCTCCCCTCAGCAGTGTATTTCAGTCAGTCTACCTGTTCTGTTCCCCACTGTCTCTGGTGAATCCTCTCACCCCACCCCTATCTCTGGCATGTACCCTACTTCTTGTATGCATAAATAAATAAATCTTTTTTTAAAAAAGCAATCGGGCCTCCCCTGGTGGTACAGGTGGTTGAGCACCGCACTGTGAAGCTGTCCACAGCCTCTTCAGTGTGGGTTCAATCCCAGCCAGCTGAGGGGGTCCCACATGACAAAGCAGACCTCTCCTGTCTCGCCTGCTGCTCCCCTCAGCAGTGTATTTCAGTCAGTCTGCCTGTTCTGCTACCTGCTCTGTGTCTGGTGAATCCTCTCACCCCCTGCACATCTGACCTGTACCCCAGTTCTTGCAAGCATGAATAAATAAATCTTTAAAAACAAAAGTGTTTTTCTCAAAAAAAAAAAGAAAAAAAAGGATGGTTGTCCTAAGCACCCTGCAGGGACGTATTTTTTTCCCGTAGGCGCCGAGAGACAAGCCCACCCGGTGTCTGGGCCCAGCACTAAAGTGGTTGGCGTCTGTGCTTCAGACTCTTGTGGGGACTGTGTCCAAGGCGATCGTGAGAAGGCGACTTGGGAGTCAGACCAGCGGAAGCAGCTCCCGAGGGGACAGGTGGTCAGTGGGGGCGGCCCAGACAGCACCAGACGGCCACGTCACAGGGCGACCTCGGAGAGAACAATCTCCCAAACACAAGCCCACACTATGAAGAAAACCAGACTCTCAGGATCATCAACAGCTCAGCAGCTGCGAAATGGGTGGCGCAAATCATTTTTATGAAAGATGCATTTTAGGAGCTGTCACACCGTAAGGAGAGCAGGGGTATGCAAATTTCTCTCAGAGAATTAAATTAAAGCTATCAAAAAAAAAAAAAAAGGCAGATCCGGTAGACTGCTTAAATGTTGTCTTATCCAGATTTCCTCCCTTTTTTGTTTTTAAAGATTTATTTATTCACGCATGCAAGAACTGGGGTACAGGTCAGATGTGCAGGAGGGTGAGAGGATTCACCAGAGACAGAGTGGGGAGCAGAACAGGCAGACTGACTGAAATACACTGCTGAGGGGAGCAGTGGGTGAGACAGGAGAGGTCTGCCGTGCCATGCGGGTATCTCCCTGGCGGGCCTGGCTCAAACTCATGCTGCAGAGGCTGTGGATGGCTTCACAGCTCTGCGCTCAACCGCCTGCGCCACCAGGAGAGGCCCAGATTTCCTCCCTTTTAATTCCATTTTTCAATTAATGTTTTGGTGGGGGCTATTCAGTGCCTCCGTGGTGGGTGTGGTGTGGTAATATCCATCTGAAGAAGTGTGAACCTGTACCTCTGCATCACATACAGCAGTGTAAACCAATGTTCCCTCAATACAAAAAAAAAAAAAAAAAAAGAAAAGCGCTGAAAGGTAGTTAGGGATCATTCCACCAGCCTCTAATTTTATAGGCTGCAAACTGAGGCTCAGAGGGTGAAGTGGCTTAAATGGGAGGAGGATGGGTAATTAATGAGGAATCTGAGGTAAGGAGCCACGTGGTCTCACTCAGTCCCTCCATGTACCCATGACACCAGGAAAATACTAGTAAAGCTTCTTGGAAATGTAAAAAGTCTGGATCCTTCTACGGAAATGAGTGGTCAGTTCTGACATAAGAAGCTGGTTGTTTATAGTATTTCAGCTCATATCTCTCTCTTCTTCGTGCTTGGAGGATGTTGCCTGTCAATTTTCCTTTTACTAAAACTGAAGAAGGGGGAAAATGAAATGAGACTCAAGTCAAAGCATAATCACTGAACAAGTAGCATTCAAATTTGTGAATGAAGCATGGAAACAAGGCTAAAATGGTGTTTTGGGAACCTCCCTGATGGTATTAACTCGTAGGTGTAATAAGCCTCATGAAATGTTCCGACTAGAAACTGGAAAATTCCCAACTAAAATAATTCAACACAGAGGTCACCTATAAAATATTCTTGAGGGTGTTCAAGGAAAGTGTGGAGGATGAACTGTAAGCGTGGAATACTGCAGATAAAACTTTTTCCTTTCAGGGCAACCTGCCAACAGAGGTTTGCTAGGTGAGTATGTGAATGCGTGAGGTTGTACCCAAATGCGTTGTGCAGGTAGCTTTTGAAGCATTTGATGAGGATAGTGCAGAGTTGTGAAAATACCCATTTTCTAGGGATGCACTGGAGCCTGCTCGTCCCTTCTCGTGAGAGCTGATTGTCGGGACTATGTGGGCTTATTGTTAAATGCAGTCATTATTAAAAATTAAATTGCATAAACTTACAACTCAGTTGGTTTTATTAAAAACAAAGGTAATAGGACCTCCCTGGTGGCGCAAGGGGTTAAGGCACAACCTATGAAGCTATGCGCAGCCACTGCAGCACCAGTTCAATCCCTGGCCAGAGAGCTACCCACATGGCACAGCAGACCTCTCCTGACTCACCCGCTGCTCACTTCAGCAGTGTATTTCCATCGATCTGCCTGTTCTGTTCCCCACTCTGTCTCTGGTGACTTCTTTCACCCCCCACACCTCTGGCCTGTACCCCATTTCTTGTATGCATAAATAAATAAATCTTTTGAAAAAACAAAGGTAATAAATACAACTCTTCAGCTCCTAGTTATATTATTACAATGTACTGGTCATGTGCCTTTGAGCTCATTTCCATCTGCTGTATCTGGATTGTAGAACCCTCTTCTAGTGCCACTGTGTATTTTTCCCCAGTTCCATTTTCAGAAATATCACATTGGTAGCTTGAGGTCAACCAAGGTGGGGATCTGTCCACTAGGAAAATAGATTATACAAATCACTCTCCCACTTTCCACCCTGTTGCCACTGCTAGATATTGAACATCTATCAGTACAACACCACCATTTTTTGTCCTTATATTCTAGAATGTCATGTCATGGCTCTGCTCTTTCTACCCTTGCCTCTGCAGAGAAGGGGCCTGGGTCATCCCATCGGTTCTATCTCCCTCCATGCTAGAGCTGGGGCGCTGTCTAAAGATGTAGGCTGAGTCCTTCACTACCACGTTCTGGTTTTGTAGAACTTGTTTCTACCTTGAAGACTCTTAGAGGAGAAAACTCTCTGATGGTTACCAAAGCTGGACCATCACTTGTTCATTTTAAAGTTTCGCTACTGTCTTTGATTTCTCTCTTTAGCTTTGAATAATCAAAGAGACTCAATTCTCCACTTCCTTCTAATATTTATTTAAACCCAAGAGTTATCCTGATTTTTTTTCTCTTAAGCAATGGGGATATTGCAAGGAAAGGTGCTTCTCCAAGCACATCCCAGAAATTGTGTTAAAATGCTGATTCTGGTGGGCGCAAAGGGTGAAAAGGGGCGGTGGTCCATGGTGAAGGCAATTGGTGCTTTGATGGTGGCCATGGTGTGGTAACATACACCTCAGTGGGGTGAACCTGTACCCCTATATTGTATACAATGTTGTTAACCAACACTGGTCTTTATGCCTTTCTGCATAAAATTGTAACTGGAGCCTGAGTGCTAAGCCAGCTTTTTATCCTTCTTCCCTCTTGGAGTAGGGATTTTTGTGAGCTAGTGGGTAAAGGTGAAGAAGTAAATAAAATCATTACTAGCTTTACCCAAGTTCTGGAGTTGGGTTTTTAAAGATTTATTTATTTATTTATACAAGCACTGGGTACAGTCAGACGCACAGGAGGGTGAGAGAATTCACCAGAGCCAGAGCAGGGAACAGAACAGGCAGACTGATGCAGTACACTGCTGAGGGGAGCAGTGGGCGGCAGGAGAGGTCTGTGCGCCATGTGGGACACTCGCTGGCCACCGGGGATCGAACTGGCACTGCAGAGGCTGCTGGCAGCTTCGCAACCCAGTGCTCAACTGCTGCGCCACCAGGGGAGGCCCAGGAGTTGGGTTTTTAATCTCTCTGTTCTGATAGTTACTCTTCAGGGTTCGCTGGTAAAGCCAGACAGGGGAGATTCTCTGTAGTACTTGGCAGCCATATACAGAGGTTGGGGTCCAGTACCAGCAGCTGGGAGGTTTCAGATTTCACCCTGAAACTCTTCAGTTCAGACCCTGACCATTCCCAAGAAGTCACACAGAGAAATCAATTCGGCTCCCAACATCAAATCTGCTGTTTACTAACATTGTCCCATGAATAAAAAAATTATATGCTGACCTTCAGTCCCAAACGTGTCTTAACTAACAAACTGGGATGACAAAAGTTCAAATTTCTGAGTATTTGCTAAGGTAGGTAAATGAGAGATGCTGATGGCTATGCTGGTATTTTCTATTTTATAGGTCAAGTCCTGGCATCCTCCAGGGATTGGAAAACTATGGGTCAAATCAGGTCAGCTGTCCGTCTTTACATGACACATGAGCTAAGAATAAATTTTACATTTTAGAATAATTTCTTAAATATTGAAAAAAGGAGAACATCATTTACTGATTTCTGAAACGGATTCCAATTTCAATGTCTCTAAATAAAGTATTATTGATACACAGACACTCCCCATTTGTTTATAGACTATGACTGCTTTCCTGCCACAATCTTGGATCTGAGCCTCGTGACCAAGACCACACGACCCACAAAGTCGAAAGTATTTATCAACCAGCTTTTTAGCAAATTGTTTGCTGATCTCTGATTTAAAATTTCCACAGGAGGGCTTCCCTGGTGGCGCAAGGGGTTAAACACTGCACTATGAAGCAATAGGCAGCCTCTGCAGCAAGAATTCGATCCCTGGCCAGGAAGTTACCCACATGGTGTGGCAGACCTCTCCTGTCTCGCCCGCTGCTCCCCTCAGCAGTGTATTTCATCAGTCTGCCTGTTCTGTTCCCCACTCTGTTTCTGGTGAGTCCTCTCACCCCCTGCATCTCTGGCCTGTACCCCAGTTCTTGTATGCATTAATAAATAAATAAAAATAATAAAATAAAATTTCCACAGGAAACGTATACAAGGACCAGGTACACAAAGTTGAGTTCCAATGGACTGAAAGCATTTGTATCGCTTCCAGAAAGGCCAAGTATTTCCAGAGAAGCACTGCCCCGTGAGGGGAATTTATCTCATTAGTTAACTGAACACCCAGGCCCACAAAGCTTTTTGTTAAGTGGCTTCACTCAGCCGCTAATGCCCTCCCCGGGTTTGGCTTTCCCGAACACTCTGTTCAACAGGCAGGCTGTGGCATAGGGGACGTGGTAGTAGCTTCTGGAAAAATAAGGGAGTTTCAGCTTGTCAGAAATGGGGCGGCCTTTCAAGTGTCATCTTGAATTTAAGGACCTCATTTTAAAACCCCATGTTCTTCAGCTCCTTCAAGTCCCTTTGTCAGACACTTCAACACAAACACTGCCTCTCTGAAAGCCTTCCTCTCCATTCCCACACACGTTGTGTAGCTCAGCAGTGAGGGGCCTCTGAAGTCGCTATCTCTGGAATCCTCTGGGGCAGGTTGCCTCAGTAACAGCACCAAGTGCATTCAGAAAGCTACAAATCTGTGGTTGAACAGTTGTGTGATAAAACTATTACTAAAGGAAAACTGTACCAGAATATTGTCACCAAAAAATACAAAACGACACATTTGCATAATCAAGATTTTTTGCAATCCATGTGCAAATGCTACCAAGAACACCCGCAATGAATTAATGGAGTTGCCTCAAAAAGCAGAGTGGGAGCATATTTTAGGCATCCCTTTCAGGGACTCGGTATGACAGATTCTTGTAGAGAAGAAGCAGAAATAAATAAAAAAGCCCACAAACAGGGGGACAATTGTTTGTGGAACCTTGGCGCGAAGCCAACCATCTCGATGTTTGCTCATTCAACACAAACTGGGTAAATACAGAGAGTAAAACGCCAATCAGGCTAATAGCTCAGAGAATGGTCACCACACAGTAAATTCAGCCACAATAATCTCATAGAATTATCAAACTTATATTTACCTCTACCCTTAAGAAGCAGCTCTGAGCCACATTTAGATATTATATGAGCCTAATACTGGGCTGAGAGCTTAATGGGGATGTGTAAAAGGAAAAACAATACTTGCTGAATGGCGGTTGGAAAGGCAAGCTTGCTTTTTAGAAAGCTGTAACAACTCTTAAGGTTACACATGGCAATTTTCACACACTGATATTCTCACAATTAAGGAAAAGTATTATTTAAATGATTTTCACTGCTTCCAATTTTGGCAGTACGTGGGCACAAAACACTGAGACTTTTCGAATTAGTGGTGTGATTTTTCCTTGCTGGCCTTGAACATATTGTTTGACGCTCCAGGGGAGTTTGGCTGCTTGCAGAACTGAGAGACTAGGGGAAGAACAAAGCTCTCGAAGAGACTCGAACTTTTTCTGCGCTGGAATGTGGAGGAAAAAACACTGGGCCAGCTGGCTGGATTCTGAGCCTCCTCTGGGCTAGCAGACTGGCCTTGGAAAGTTATTTAATCTCTGAGCCCTGGCCGCTCACTCTTCTAGAGACAGGGCTGGGCTGGGAGATGCGGAATATATATATATACTAGACTCTGCAGCAACTGCTTCTCAGAGCGAGATGCTGCAGCATGTGTTTCAAAATAACCTGTGCAGCTTGTCCGAAATGTAGATCTCCAGCATGCACTGGATCAGACTCCCTCAGATTGATCCTCCAGAATTTGTTCATTTGAGAAGCCTCTCCAATTACACTGCAGAGAGCACAGTAAATAAGCACCTGGACTTTGGAGGGAAAATAACCTGGTTTCACTTTGACCTTGGGAAGTGATTTCGCTTTTCTCAGTCCCAGTTGAGTCATCTTAAAACAGGAGCCAGCAATAGTCCGAATAGTTACTGGGAAGATTAGATTTCACAGAAATCAAAAAAGCATTGAATTACTTTACTCTCAGTAATTATGTAAGGGGAGTTAGACTATATTTTTAAATCTAAGGTCAATGTAATTTTTATTATACAGTAGAGGAAAACTCTAAATTCTGACTTAACATATGTATCAAGTTAACATCACTTATATGAAGAAAACAATGTTTTGGTTTTATTTTAAAGATTTATTTATTTATGCATACAAGAACTGGGGTACAGGCCAGAGGTGCGGGGGTGGTGAGAGAATTCACCAGAGACAGAGTGGGGAACAGAACAGGCAGACTGACTGAAATACACTGCTGAGGGGAGCAGCGGGCGAGACAGGAGAGGTCTGCTGTGCCATGTGGGTAGCTCCCTGGCCGGGGATTGTGCATGTGCTGCAGAGGCTGTGGATACTTCACAGTGCTGCGCTCAACCTCTTGCACCACCACGGAGGCCCATGAAAACAGTTTGTTGAGTAAATCAGCCTTCGGGCGAGATTTTGTTTGGTGTATTTTTTACCCACAAATTTGCATCCATCTCATATCATACCAAATTGTTCGATGGCCCTCTCATCCAGGGTGCCAAGGCCCAAACCTCTAGGAAAAATCAAGAGAATACAAGTGTCATATGCCACCAATTGGACCCAAGCAGTGCCCTTTTCACAGTGGATGTTGTCCACATTCATTCTCGTAGGTAAGCCCCCTTCTGAGCATAGATGGGGTCCACAAAGCCCCGTGATGCTCTGCTTCATCTTCCTTCCCTCTGCCTTCTCTTCATCAGGCCCTGCAATTATAGCAGCGACAGTGAGCTGCCTGTTCCCTGTTCTCTTTCTGAAGAAGCTGCAACGAGGGCCTGATAGTCAGAATTACTTGGAGGGAAATTATAGCTCTTCTCCCCGAGGAGGTCTGTTGAATGCTGAGTCTTGCCAGGCGAATCATCACAGGGAGGCTGCCTCCAAGTTCTCTGTCTGTGAAGTCTGTGAAACTCACTCAGGTACAGGTACTGTCGTTTGCGGGTTGGGATGAGAGAGGAGGCAGAGAGAGAGAGACAAGAGAAAAGGGAGAAAGCTAGAGAGATAGAGGCAGAGACAGAGATAGACTGAGAGGGAGACACAGAGGCTGTTGAAGGGAGGGAGCTGTGGGGGACTTTCACAAAGAGACAAGTGTCCGGAGCCGCCTGGAGCATGCGCCGTGTTGCACATGCGCTCGATGAATTAGGTTTCGATTTACTGTTTCGCCTTCGGAGAAACCCCTGCGTTCTCCTGTAAATCTCGCGAGACTGAGAGGTACGATGGGAGGAGCGACCGGGGTATAAGAAGGGAACCACGCGAGAGCGAGAGCGAGAGGGACTGCGAGGAGACTGTGAGAAGGAGATACGGCGAGGGGTACCGCGAGAGGAGCCGAGAGAAGGCCAGGGAAGTAGGAAACACAGGGAAAAGAAAGACATGGAAAAGTAGGAAAAGGATAAAGGAAAAATAAAGAAGCAAACGCTAGCGTCAGGTTGTCTCAAGCCCCTCATTTCCATCCTCAGCCCTTCTCTTTCTGTGCCTCCGAATCCCGCGGGTCGGGACAGGTGGCGCCCAGCGCGGGGCACGAAAAAGAACGAAGGAACTGCTGAAGGACCAGCTGTGGTGAGCCGGCAAGTAAAGGAAAGTAAGGTAAGGTAGCTGGGATCATGGGCAATTCAATGTCCAAGGGGCGGTTAGTTATTTCCCTGGAAGCTCTCCTAAAAGAGTTTGGGGTTCCTCTCAGTAGAAACATTCTTAAAGGATTTGTAGAGACCCTTCGTATCACTAGCAAATGGTTTCTGGAGCAGGATCAGGTCGATAGTGACAATTGGAAGAAGGTGAAAGGAGATATTGTCTTGGATCAGCAATTATATGGCCTTGAGTCTCTTCCTGGCACTACTTTGACGGTCTGGGGAGTGGTGGGAGATGCTCTTCATGCCGGTGGCACTGCTGCCACTCAGTTAGCCACTGAGGCCGTCAGGACAGCGAGACAAACGGAGGAAGAAGATAGAAGTTCCATTATGAGTTCTACTGCGGTAAGTCCCCCTTCCTCTGCTCAAAAAATAACAACAGCCCCTTCTCCAGATGATTCTACTGATGAGTTGGGAGGAGACGACGAACAGGATGAGAAAGGCCTCGGTTGTTATAAGGCAGGGAAGCGTAAAAGGAGATGGAAAACACCTGGGGAGCCACCTCCTAGAACATTCGACAAGGTTGATCTTCTGTTAATGGAAAGACTGTGCTCTATGATGGAAAGAGTTCTGGCTTCCCAGGCCCCTAATTATGCTTATCCAGTCGTGGAAGGGACAGATCCTCTGGGGGTGCGTACTAGAGTACATGTCTCCACAGCTTTTAAAGATTTGAAGGCTTTGAAGGAGGCAGTTACTCAGTATGGCCTCCAGAGCGCTTTTACGCATACCTTATTGGATAGCTGGATTGGCATGAATCCAACTCCTAAGGATTGGAAGGCGCTAGTCAGAGCGGTGACTTCCCCAGGGGATTATCTGGTATGGAAAGGTATATTTTTAGAGAACTGCACCCATACAGCTAAACTCAATGCTGATGCTGGATTTCCGGTTAGAAACAAGGGTATGTTAGCAGGAGAAGGGCAATATGATAGTAATGACCGACCAAAGGATTATGGTCCGGCTGTATTTGCCCAAGTCGCAGCAGCAGGAAGGTCAGCCTGGAAGGCAATAGGAGATAGAGGAGGAGCTGACATTCAATTAACAAAGGTCATTCAAGGGTCGACAGAACCTTATGCGGAGTTCCTAGCAAGATTGATGACTGCAGCTGACCGAATTCTAGGTAACACTGAAGCCTCCCTACCGATAGTTAAACAGCTTGCATTTGAAAATGCTAATAAATGGTGTCAGGAAGCTATTAGACCCTGGAAAGCTAGGGCTAGTTTGGATGATTATGTGAGACTTTGTAAAGATATTTGTGAAGCGCAAGTTACCGGTGCATTGATCGCTCAGGCCTTGCGTGGTCCAGTCACTGGACCCCGAAACCGTGTCTGTTTCGCTTGTGGTCAGCAAGGGCATATAAAGGCCTCCTGCCCATCTTTGGGGCAGAGTGGGGGTGGTATGGCACCACGAACTGCTAACCCTCAAAAGAAACCAGGAGTTTGTCCACGGTGCCGAAAGGGTAGTCATTGGGCAAACGTGTGTCGGTCTAAGACAGATTATCAGGGAAATCCGCTGACCCCCCGTATGGAAGGACAGCCGGGAAACTCGTGGGGGAGGGTGCAGCCCTGGCGACCCTCTCAGCCAATTATAGGGGCATTTCAGAGCAATCCTCAAATAAGGCAAAGTTTTTCTCTGACCTCTTCCGCACCGCCCCAGGAAGTGGCGGATTCGATTTCAGTGTCTCCGCATATACTGTTCTTACTGCTAGCATGGGAGTGCAATGTTTACCTACGGGCCAGTATGGTCCTCTCCCCGATGGAATTGTGGGGCTAATAATTGGCCGCAGCTCCAGTGCCCTTAAAGGCCTTCAGGTCATCCCAGGCCTCGTTGATACTGATTACACTGGAGAAATTAAGATTCTTGCATCTGTTGCTCGTGGAGTTATCTCTATATCCCTTGGTGACAGAATAGCTCAAATTATACCATTACCAAGATTAGCCAGTGATGGAAAAGTCCACCGTGTAATTTGCGGTACTGAAGGTTTTGGCTCTTCAGGCAACCCTCTTGTGAATTTGGCTCTGACATTAGATAAGAGGCCTCTAATTGAATTGATAATTAATGGCAGAACATTTAAGGGCCTTTTGGATACTGGGACAGACACTTCCATTATATCCAAGGAGCATTGGTCTTCATAGTGGCCCGTGGCTACTGCTTACACTTCCTTGCAGGGTCTGGGAATATCCCAAAATACTTCCAGGAGTACTACTGTGCTCCCCTGGAGGGACAATGAGGGCCATAGTGGGCAATTTCAACCTTATGTCCTCTCCAGAATCCCCATGAACCTCTGGGGACGAGATGTTCTGGTGGAGATGGGAGCTTCATTAGTCACGGATAGTCCCGGTGGCCAAATGATGGTTAATCAGGGCTACGTGCCTGGACAAGGTTGGGTAAACAACAGCAAGGGTATCCCTCTTTTAATCTACAGGAAGTGACAAGGGAAGCAGGGGATAAACGAGGGCTCGGTTACCCTTTTTTCTAGGGGCCGCTGTGATTAGGCCTCCACCCATGCCCATTCCTGTCACCTGGAAATCTGACACACCTGTGTGGGTACCACAGTGGCCCCTGCCGAAAGAGAAGTTAGAGGCCACAAGAATATTAGTAGAAGAACAGCTACAGGTCGGACACATAGTCCCGTCTACCTCCCCCTGGAATACTCCCATCTTTGTTATCAAAAAGAAGTCTGGAAAATGGAGACTATTACAGGACCGTAGGGCAGTGAAAGAAACTATGGAGATTATGGGACCAGTGCAACCTGGCATTCCCTCTCCAAGTGCCATTCCGCGAGATCATTATATCTTGATCCTAGATCTTAAGGATTGTTTTTTCACTATTCCAGTACATGATCAAGATTCCAAACGCTTTGCATTTTCTGTCCCGGCCATTAATGCTGGGGCCCCACATGATAGATATCAATGGGTGTGCCTTCCTCAGGGTATGGCAAACAGTCCCCCATCTGTCAAATTTATGTCTCCAGAGTCATTGCTCCTGTTAGAGTCAAACATTCGCAGGTGCATGTATATCATTATATGGATGATTTGTTACTGGTAGCTCCCACGTCTGACCTGCTGTATGCCTGTTTCCAGGACCTGGAAAATCATTTACTGATGTCAGGTCTAAAGATTGCTCCTGAGAAGTTACAAATGGCTGAGCCTTTTCAGTATATAGGATACCATTTGAGTAAAGGCAGTTATGCTCCAGCAGTACCAAAATTGGCAGTAGCTCACCTTCGCACCTTGCATGATTTCCAACGCCTATGCGGCGATCTAGCATGGATACGCTCTTCACTCTCTATTACATCGGGAGAGCTGAAGCCTCTTTTTGACATGCTGAAAGGAGAAGCAGACCCCGCTTCTCCTAGAGTCATTACGAAGGAAGCTTGTGAAGCGATCACTAGAGTCGAAAAGGCTCTAGCCCAGGTGACCTTAAGTAGGTTGTCTGTCTCTCGCCCTTTTGATGTCTTGGTATTCTGTAGTAACCTTACTCCCACAGCACTTATATGGCAAGATGGTCCCGTTTATTGGATCCATCTTAACATCTGTCCAAAACGAGTCTTAGAGCCTTATTTTCATTCGGTTGCCAGAATTGTACAAACGGCTCTGGACTCCAGCCTACATCTTTCAGGTACTCACCCGCGAGCGGTGATTCTCCCCTATAACAAAGAACAAATTCAGTGGTTAATACACCGCGATGAAACATGGAGTATCCTTTATTTTACCACTTCAGTACTTTTTGATTCGCATTATCCCAGCAGCCCCTTATGCAAATTTTTACAAAATCATCCAGTCTGTTTCCCCAGGATCCTCGTTACTGAACCTATTGCGGGGGCGCGGACAGTGTTTACAGATGGCTCCAGTAATGGTACAGCCTCCTTTGTCTCTGAAGGGGATCGGAAGGTGGTCTCGGTGCCCAGCGGTTCGGCCCAAGTCATTGAGGCGACCGCCGTCCTCTCGGCTCTCGAGACCTACTCACAAGAACCTATCAATTTGTATTCTGACAGCAAATATTTGGTACGTGCTTTAAATGTGTTGGAAACTGTTGCTCATATTTCTGTTCATAGCTCCATTGCACCCCTCCTTCATCAGTTGCAAACACTGATTCGTAAGAGAACTCATCACCTTTTTGTGGGTCACATCAGAGGTCATCTCCCATTGCCAGGACCTTTAGCGGCTGGCAATGCTGCAGCTGATTCTCTTACTAGGGGACATCTAATTTGTCCAGCACTTCAGAGTGCTATGGAAGAACATGCAGTCTTGCACACCAGCGCCACTTCATTTAAGGGTCGTTATGGGTTGACTCGTCGTCAAGCTCGTGACATTGTTCGTGCCTGTCACAAGTGTGCACCTTTTGCTCCAGCTGCTGTGCCTCCCCCAGGAGTTAACCCCCGGGGCATCCTCCCTAACCATATTTGGCAAACCGATGTGACTCATGTACCCTCTTTTGGACGACAGAGCCTGGTCCATGTCTCCATCGGCACATTCTCTGGTTTTCTTTTCGCCTCCCCACATTGCGGTGAAAAGACTTCTGATATCCGCTCACATTTGCTACAAGCGTTTGCGGTAATGGGCCGCCCACGTGTCATTAAGACAGATAACGGTCCTGGTTATACCAATAAGGCTTTTGCCTCCTTTTGTGCGGTCCATCGCATTGTGCACAAAATGGGAATTCCATACAACCCGCAGGGGCAGGGTAGAGTTGAACGTGCCCATGGTTCTCTGAAAACTATGCTTTTAAAACAAACAGGGGGAGAACCCTCCCCCAGGGACCCTTTGAATACAGCTCTCTTTACCCTTAATTTTTTGACCCTAGATACCCAGGGGCGGTCAGCTGCTGATCGGCACTGGTCGCCAGACCCTCGGCAGGTCACGATGCTGCAAGCGAGATGGAAGGATCAGGTCAATAATGAGTGGCAACCACCCGCACCAGTATTAATACAGCTGCCAGGCAGCATTTGTCTTTTCCCACAGGATGCAGAAGCACCCCGATGGGTTCCTGCTCGATTGGTTCGGTTTGTCAATATACCTGACCCTGCTAACCTTGGTGACACAAGCGTCCCAGATGTTAGTACGATGGGCGATTGTGCATCCGCTGCCTTTTTTGCTCCTCATTGATCGTCATGATTCCACTTTTCCGCAAGTATTTGACACTAATCTTACTATTGGTCTGGCTTCCAAGCCATTGGATAGTGCCCTGTTGGGCCAGGGTGAGGTGAAATTATTTAATGGCATTTACTCTGCAAACGTTAGTTCTACCATTGAACAATCTGTTAGTATTCAGAATAATAGATTATAGAGTATGTCTTCTGCTGTCTGTCTGTCCCCTCCTTTCTTTTTTGTCCTCCCCAATAATGCAGGAAATGCCACTGTGTTGAACTGTTCAGCGGAGCCCTGCGCCCTCTCTGCCTGCTGGACCCGGAGTGCAGAGAGGGTTGTGATCGTCTGTCTGCCTTCCACTTTTTTCCACTTTAATCATGTCCGTGGATGCTTCTGCACGTCTTTCCCCTGTTCTACCTAGGAGAAGATGTGATTTTGGCATCACTGCAACTGCTGCCGCCGTCACTGTTGCTCAAGCTGCGGCAGATACGGACACTATAAACAATTTAGCTGCCAATGTCGCCTTTGCATTACCAACACAGCAAAATATGAATGGACATTTATGAAATGGACTTTTTATGCTTAGTCAGCAGTTAGCTCATGTAAGAAGAGGTAGACACACTTTTGTTAACCGCTCACATGCCTTGTAACCCTCTGTACAGTTTTATTTGGGTTACCCCTGTTATGGGTGAGGGTCTCATTGCCTGGTTTAAAGGACTCCTCCCAGAGTTGCAAGCTTGGGGCAGGGTGGTAGCCTTAGCTCTTGACTGTTTGTGTCTTCAGTGTATGGTTTCTCCATCGGCTACGGAGGCAAAACAAAGAGCTATTGTGCTATGGCGGTCAGGCAAGTACTTGGCGCCATGGTACTTGACCAGGACTCCCCAGTGGCATCCTGATGGGTCAACTTAGCCCTAGAGAACCTAAGAGCCAAAGACGGGTAAGAGCGTAGCCCGTCCAGACCAACCTAAGACAGCGGTCCAGACCAGACCAAGTGCGCTGGATTAGCGATGACGGGTAAGGCTGGATATGGGATGTGCCAACCTAAGACAGGCAGGTGTCTCATTTAAAAGAAAAAAGGGGGAGATGTCCGGAGCCGCCTGGAGCATGCGCCGTGTTGCACATGTGCTCGATGAATTAGGTTTCGATTTACTGTTTCGCCTTCAGAGAAACCCCTGCGTTCTCCTGTAAATCACACGAGACTGAGAGGTACGATGGGAGGAGCGACCGGGGTATAAAAAGGGAACCATGAGAGAGAGAGCAGGACTGCGAGGAGACTGTGAGAAGGAGATATGGCGAGGGGTACCGCGAGAGGAGCAGAGAGAAGGCCAGGGAAGTAGGAAAGACAGGGAAAAGAAAGACATGGAAAAGTAGGAAAAGGATAAAGGAAAAATAAAGCAACCGCTAGCGTCAGGTTGTCTCAAGCCCCTCATTTCAATCCTCAGCCCTTCTCTTTCCGTGCCTCCGAATCCCGCGGGTCGGGACAGACAAGGACATGTTTATACTCTGTGCCAACTTCTGTTGGGACAGAGGAGCTTAGTTCTTCAAGTTGTCTACACCTTAGTGGGCTTCATCCTCACACCAAGTGGCACCAACCTCATTCTTGCAGAAATAACTGGAATCCCCAAACACAGATTGGGCTTCTACTCTGTGTCAGATTATCTGCTGGGCCCATGGCCATGGCAACGTCTGCTTTAAAACCACCTTTTGTGTCAACAGGTGGAATTCTCAATTCTTCTAGTGACAAGTAGCTAGAAAAATAGAGTCAGGGCCCCCCTGGTGACGCAAGGGATTAAACATCAGCACTATGAAGCTATCAGCAACTACTGCAGCACAAGTTTGATCCCTGGCCAGGGAGCTACCCACATCGCGCAGCAGACCTCTCCCGTCTTGCCCGCTGTTCCCCTCAGCAGAGTATTTCAGTCTGCCTGTTCTGCTCCCCACTCTCTCTCTGGTGAATTCTCTCACCCCCTACACCTGTGGCCTGTACCCCAGTTCTTGTATGCATAAATAAATTTTTTTTTTTTTTAAATAAGAGTAGGGCCTTCCTGGTGGCACAGGCAGTTGAGCACCACACTGTGGTGCTGTCTGCAGCCTCTGCAGTGCGGGTTCGATCCGGGCCAGCCAGAGAAACCTACATGGCGCAGCAGACCTCTCCTGCCTCACCTGCCGCTCTCCACAGCAGTGTATTTCATCAGTCTGCCTGTTCTGTTCCCTGCTCTGTCTCTGGTGAATCCTCTCATCCTCCCACACATCTAGTCTGTACCCAGGTTCTTATATAAATAAATAAATATTTTAAAAAAATAAAAGAAAATAAAGAGTAGTGTCAAGTGGATGCTGTGGTCCTAGAGTGAGAAACTCATTCATTCTTAAAAAAAATAAAGTCTGTTAGAAATGCCTGCTTGGAAGGGAAATGTGCTAATGCAAAGCTCCAGCTCAGTTTTATAAATGGTCCTGAGTGGCTCCCAATAGTTAGTTTATGCTTGTGGTTATGTTCCTTGGCACCACACTTTCAGGTGGATGGGTCAAAAGAATTGTGTGCTGTTCCACTGTCTGGGGAGTGTAGGTCAACCTGCTATGGGATGGTTTTGCAGGTTCCATCATTGAGGTCTGGACTTCCTGTGGCTTTCCCTACTAATCCTTTTTTGGGGGATCTCAGCCCCAACCCACCTCTATCACTTTCTTGGGTTGCTAGCAAGGCAGCCCAGCTGACCCCGTGCCTACAAACTTCTATAATATCTCCAACTGCCAACATATTAAATGTTAACCTTGTTACTTACATCTAATCCAACCAATTTTCTTATATTCCATATACACTTATGTAACCTGCCTTTGGTTCTACGTGTTTGTTTATTTATTCATTCAACCAATAGTTATAGAGTTCCCACTGAGCACCAAGCGCTGTCCCAGGTGCTGAGGATATGAGAGAAAAAAACAAAGGCAAACCCCAGTCTTCATGGAACTTAGAGTCTAGGGGGCAAAGAAATAAATAAACAAGCAGATAAATACTACAGGACATGGTGGTAAAGAGTGATGTGCAGAAAAGAAAGTTTTGAAAGGAGGAGAAAGCAGCTGGGGGGCAGTGAGATTTTGGGTTGTCAGAAAAAACAGACAGGAAATGACTCTCATGGATGTACTTGGAAGGTGTGCTCTAAGCAGTGGGAATGGTAATTCCTGTGGCAGATGAGACATGTGGAGGCCAGTGTGACTGCACAGGAGTTAGAATGTAAGATGAGGTCCTCCCCTGGTGGCGCAACGGTTGAGCGCTGGGCTGCGAAGCTGCCCGCAGCCTCTGCAGTGCCGGTTCGATCCCCGGCCACCAGCGAGGGTCCCATATGGCGCTACAGACCTCTCCAGCTGCCCGCTGCTCCCCTCAGCAGTGTATTTCGTCAGTCTGCGTGTTCTGTTCCCCTCTCTGGCTCTGGTGAATTCTCTCACCCTCCTGCGCTTCTGACTGTACCCAGTGCTTGTATAAATCAATCAATCAATCAATCAATCAATCTTTAAAAAAAATGTGAAGATGAGGTCAGGGAGATAGGTAATGTCCACATCAGTGCTTGTAGGACTGGATGGGTCCCCAAGAGAATTAGTGCTATCTTGTGCATGTTCTTGAGAAAGCCATGTCACTATTACACACATCATAATAGAAGCCTGAGAATCATAAAGGGGATAGTTTATCAAGCTCTGGATGGATCCTGCTGCTTCTTATTCCCTTTGCTAAGATTCTCTTGCACCCATTATAGGATAGAATTGTTTTGCATGATACAATTCCTCCACTTGGTTCTAAATGTATTTCACTTGACACACAGGTGTTAGCAGCAGTGGGCAATGTAGGATGTGGTTCAGACAGAGATGTGATCCAGCAAGCACTGTAGTGGGGATTATTCTTCTCCCCTGACAGTTTTCTCCTTTTTTTTTTTTTTTTTTTTTTTTTTTTTGTAGTCAACAGAACCTCAGTTCTTTTCCACACAGTATCTGAAGACTTAACAGGAGTAATTGCAGAATTATCCACAGTGAGCAGGCCTAAAACTTTCCTGCTGAGTTTGTTCTTGTTCCCCTGTAGAGTTAAATCCAACCGACTATTAATCTGACTATTTAGCAGCTATGTGCTGAAAGAGCAACAGCGAGAGATATTTGCAATGATATTGGCAGTGATATTCATCTAGCAGGGAGACTCTTACTTTCAAAGGACAAGGTACAATATAATAAAAGTCTGCTTTCAATTGTTAGCAGCAAATGTGATACCACCTCAAACTGCTAGAGGAAAGTATTCAGCTTATTATTCTCTTATGCTTTTAGTTTGGGTTGAATTAAATTCAGCATCAATTTTTAGATTTTTTTATTTCCCATTCTGGTAAGGAAAAAACACAGAAAACGCTTTAAAGTTGCCATAAGAGGGGAAAAAAAAAAGAATTCTCACCTGTCCTCTTTCCTCACTCTGTTATATAAAAAGAAACAGAGGGTGAAAAAGAAAAAAAATGATCTTAATTTATGATTATCATGAATCTAGACAGCTTCAAGAAACTCATTAGGGTGATGCCCCCCCACTTTTTCCCTTTTCCCTGATGTGACCTGGTCTGGGAGCTTCTACTTCTGGACAAGAGGAGAACCAGACTGACTGCCCCACGAGAAACAATAACAAACAAAATACCTAAAATTATGTTTTTTAAGTCACTGGACATCAATGAAAGGCAGTGACCCCTCAGAGATGGCAGTAAGTAGAACAAGTCCTGTGATTCCTTTCAGCTAACAGTCTTGAGAAGGATTCCAGGTGATGGTCCAGGGAGCGAGAACTTCAGTGTCCAGTGGCCTCCTTGAATTGAGAAGATGCTGGGAGTCCAGGGAGGAAAGGGTTAGTTAGAGTTTTCAGGGAAGAGGGCTTGAGAGGAACGCATGAGACTGAACCTCTCCAGACCGAAGAGGGTCCCCTTGACTGATCAGCCCTCAGGCTGAACAGCACAGGCATCTGAGAAGGTAACCCAAGACTTGGGAAGCAGCCACCAAGAAGAATTACGGGGAAAGGCACTTAATTTCCACAGTGCCTGTTCTTACCAGCTAGACTAGCAAAGCTTAGGAGGCAGAGATTAGAATATATGGAAGGTACAAAGTACTTGTGTTAAGTAAAGGGGAAAAATCAGACCTTCACTAAGAATCACTATGGCCTCACTAATAAATCATAAAAACAAGACCAAAAACTGTGTCCAAATAATGAAATTGCCTCCCAAAACAAAGATCAGGACTATAGGAACACAAAACTATGCAGCACCCAACAAGGTAAGATTGATAATGTCAGATAGCTACTAAAAATCTTATCAGTCATGCAAAGAAATAGGAAAATATAATGCACAATTAGGAGAAAAATAAGTCATCCAAAACAGATCCAAAACTAACACAGATGTTAGACTTAGCAGATAAAGACATTAAAATGTACTATTACTTTATTCCATATGTTCAAAGAGCTGGAGGAAAAATTGAGCATGTTAAGTAAAGTCATGAAAGATGTTAATAAGACCCAAAATGAACTTTTGGAGATGAAAAAGACAGAAAAACTTTTAAATGAACTGACGGGATTAATGACTGTTTTAGTCTGTTCAAGCTTCTATACAAAGTACTATGAGCTAGATGGCTTATAAACAAGAAATTTATTTCTTACAGTTCTAGAGACACAGTCTGAGATCAGCACCAGCACATTGGGTTCCAGTGAGGACCCTCTTCCAGATTGCAAACTTCTTGCTGTATTCTTACATGGTGGAAGGAAGGAGAGAGAGCTCTCTGGGGGCTCTTTTATTAGGGCACACATCCCACTCATGAGGACTCCATCTTAGAGTACCAACAACTACCCAAGGCTTTCTCTCTTAATACCAGCACACTCGGTGTTAAGATTTGAACATATGAATTCTGGGGAAACACAAACATTTAGTCAATAGCAATGACCAACTAGACATTGCAGAAAAAAGACCAATGAAGTTGAAGACAACAAGAGAAATCCCAAATGAAATATACCAAAGAAAAAGAGTGAAAACACAAATGAATAAAGTGTCAGTGGAGTAAAGGACAATTTCATGTAGCCTAAAATGCCTGTAATTGAGGCGTCCCTGGTTGCACAAGGGGTTAAGATGCAACCTACGAATCTATCCATAACCACTGCACAACAAATTTGATCCCTGGCCAGGGAGCTACCGACATGGTGCAGCAGAACTTTCCTGTCTGGCCTGCTGCTCCCCTCAGCAGTGTATTTCAGTCAATCTGCCTGTTCTGCTCCCCACTCTGTCTCTGGTGAATCCTCTCCCCTTCACACCTCTGGCCAGTACCCCAGTTCTTATACGCATAAATAAATCTTTAAAAAAATCTTTTTTAAAAAATTTGTAATTGGAGATCCCAAAGGAGAAGAGAGAAAAAGTTGGGGAAAAATATAGGGAGAAATGCAGTAAAAATGTATGAAAAAATAATGACTGAAAAAATTCCAAATATGATGGAATATATAAGCCCCCTGATCCAAGATGCTCTAGAATGCCAAGGAACAAAAGACATAAGAACACTACATCAAAGAACATTATAATTAATTGCTCAAAACCAATGATAAAAGAAAATCTTAAAATCAGACAGAGAAGAAAATTTGCTATGTACAAAGGAACTTTAAAATACTGAATATTTTAAAAACCTAAAAGGAATATGTGGCAAACTATAATTTTATACCTTGTGAAGATGTCTTTCAAGAGAAAAGATGAACTGAGGACATTTTTAGATATGCAAAGGTTGAAAAAAATCATGACCAATAGATTCATATACAGAAATGTTAAAGGAAGGGCCTCCCCAGTGGCACAGCGATTGAGTGCTGGGTTGCGAAGCTGCCCGCAGCCTCTGCAGCTCTGGTTCAGTTCGATCCCTGGCCACCGGGTGAGGGTCCCACATGGCGTGCAGACCTCTCCTGTCTCGCCCCTCCTGTCTCACCCGCTGCTCCCCTCAGCAGTGTACTTCATCAGTCTGCCTGTTCTGCTCCCCGCTCTGGCTCTGGTGAATTCTCTCACCCTCCCGCACTTCTGACTGTACCCAGTGCTTGTATAAATAAATAAATAAATCTTTAAAAAAAAAAAAAAACCAGAATTGTGAAAGGAAGAAAGATGATAGAAAATGGAAATACAGAAAGGAATGAAGAGCACAGGGAGTGGAAATTAAATGCATAAATAGATAAGAGTTTTTCTTACTATTTAAATCTCTCTAAAGGACAGCTGACTGTTTAAATATAATCACAATGTAGTATGGGGTTTATGCATATGTGGAAATACAGCGTATGACAACAACAATAATAAAAAGATCAGGAGAGAAGAGATGGAAATATATTGGAAGTATAATGAAAAAAAAAAAAACAACAACATGATCTCTGGATAAATTTCTCTTCTGATCAACTCAAAATCAACTAATGTGGAGCCTCATATCTGCAAATGCTTTCACCTTTGCCGTATAATGACACCTAATCATCATTGTGACACCCCATCATAAGTACAGGGTCCAACCATATTCAGAAAGGAGAGATTATACAGGGAGTATAAACAAGGGTCCCGGGATCCCAGGTTGTCTAAGAATTCTGCCTGTCCCAGGGAGATGTAAGGGAATGGGTACAGGGGAAAGATGCTGTTCATTAATTATGTGTTATACATAATCTTTTTTAAGTGACTCGATCTTTTTCCTGTATGCAAACAATTAGCTTTGATTGGTTTTATGTTATTTTCTTCCTCAAGGCCATTTATAAGGTTTTAAATAATCTTAAGGGTAATTATAGCCACGATAACTGCTACTGTTTCTCGAATGCTCAATATGTACGTGACATTTTGCAAAGTAATTTACATATAATATCACATTAGATCTTCACAACGTGTGTGAAATAGGTATTATTACACCTCTTTGGTGGATAAAGAACAGATGCTAGGGCTCAAAAATCTTAAGTATTTTTTCTAAAATAACACAACCACTAAGGAAGGGTTCCTGATGCAGAGCCAGCAGCACTGTTTGACTCTAAATCTAGTGCTGTGAAGAAGAAATGGGCATGCAGACAGTCAGGGAAATATTTCCACTGCTAGTGGCACTCAGGAGGCAACTAGTCATTTCTTACTAAATTATTTCCATTAAGGATAAATTCAGCCATCTCTAGTTCTTCAGAAATGCTCTCTCTGTTGGAAGGAATATATAGCAAAGACTAATGTATATACTATACTGTATATATATATATATATATGTATGTATATATGTGTGTATATTTCAATTCTGTCTAGGCATTTTCTATCAATCAGAAACATCATTTCTGACTTGGAGAGTAAAGATGCATTTGATAACACGAAAATGTCTGTACAGGTCACACTTCCTAAGAATGCAATTGTTCTATGTAACTTCACATGTCTATTATCATCAGTGCTTCTATTATTTTATATATTTGAAAACTTTTTGCTGCTGAACATCTAAGTCCCACGGAAATGTTAACTCCTATCAGAATTAGTCTTGTATCTGTTCTCTAAAAATAGGGTCCCATCCAGTTGTTTTTGAAGCCAAACAGCTGATCACTTGTAAGGTTTCTCTCCAGACAGTGCATAAAATGGGTCTATAATACCTTTTGGGGGGATCTCCCTGGTGGCGCAAGGGGTTAAGGTGCAACTTATGAAGCTATCTGTAGCCTCTGCAGCACGAGTTCCATCCCCTGCTGGCCAAGGAGTTACTCACATGGCACAACAGACCTCTCCTGTCTCGCCCGCTGCTCCCCTCAGCAGTGTATTTCAGTCAGTCTGCTTGTTCTGCTCCCCACTCTATCTCTGGTGAATCCTCTCACCCCCCACACCTCTGGCCTGTACCCCAGCTTTTGTATGCATAAATAAATAAATCTTTAAAAAATAAATAAAATATCCTTTGGGGGAGAAGGAGTAAAAGGTTTGCAGCAGTTGTTGACCATAAGGAAGAGATGCAGGTGAGTGAACACAGGAGTTTTTACCAAACCAACGCTCTCATGCTCTTCTGTCTCCAGTGTCACCCCATCTCCAGGGAAAATCTGGGAACCCTGCTGGAAAACATCTCCAAGCCAGACAAGGGTAAGAAAATAATGGCACCACCAGGGGGCGATAACACCACAGCGATGCTGAGACAGTAATCAGCTTGCCATTATTGCATCCAAATCATCCGTGAGCATAAGCTTAGGTGAATGAATTTTGTGCTATGAAGAGTCTACTATACAATTAAGTACTAATATACTAATTACATTTCTGTTTTAAAGTAATACTAATAATCAGCCTGTGTAGCCTGTATAGTTGGGCAGGTTTTATGTGGGGAAACTTTTATCCCCCCTCTGTTTTCTTCTCCCTTAGAAGGAAATCACCCTTAAAAGGGACTAAGATGGGGTGAGGTTGGGGGTAGGTATCAACAGGCGAGGGGAAGTGGGAGGCTTCTAGGTAAGGAGAATGAGGTCGAGAGACACTAAGAGTGGGTTACCCAACATCATCCTTCTAGAAAAAGAATTGAAGCATACAGACCCCAAGTTCTTTCTGCTAGAAGTCCCACAAGACTTCATTTTTGAGAAAAGAGATACTATGTGTGTATGTGTGCCTTCACCATTTAACACAGGTGGGTTGTTCCTAATATAGACAAGGTACCAGCCTAGGCCTGGGTGTACTGGGAGGAGAAATTGTAGGAATTATAATAGTAATGATGTGCTCTCTGTCCCTGGGAACTCAGGATGTGGTGGGGACACATATAATAAGTTGATGGTCAGACGTCTAAACACAATCTGGATTAGCTGATATAGAGAAAAGTTCAAATTAAAATGAGAGCATATAATGGGGCGAGGAGGTATGTATTGGAAACTGATATTTAACCTGATGCTTGAGGGGAAAAACAAACAAACAAAAAAACTAGGGGAAGAGTATTCTAGGCTAATTCTAGGTACACTGGGTTATAGAGACCAGGGTCATTTATGCAAAGTGCCCTGAAGTCATGTCAAGGGTTTAAGATTTCATCCTAAGTGCAATAAAAAGTTTTGAAGGATTTTGTAGAGAATTGAAACAGATCAAATTGTCTTGCTGTAAGATCAGCTTGGCTTCTATGTGGAGAGGAAATTGAAAATGAACAAGAGTTAAAGCAGAGGGAATTATTAGGAGGTTGTTCTAGTCATCAGGTAATAAACAACAAATGCATAGTAGAGATGACAGAGACAAGTAAACAGATTCCAGATGCGTTTTGAGTGAGCCAAGGTAAGATGTGTTGCACCAGATGTTAGGAGAAAGGTGGTATCAAGGATAATATCCCAGATATTTGGCATATGACAAGGAGGATGGAGGTGACATTTACTGAATTGGGGAAGGCAGGATGCAGAACAGAAGATCAAGCCTTCAGTTTTAGACATGATAATTTGGGATGTCAGGGAGACATTCAAATAAGGATATAAAGTTGGAACTCAGGAAAAAGATATTAGGGCTTAGCAGCATAAAACCCCGAGAACAAATGAAAACAGAACAGAAACAGGAGAATGCCAAAACCTGATCCCAGGAGGAAGCCAACCTTTAGAGGCCAGGCAGGAAATGGACTGTGCAGGTGACTGTGCAGGTGCCAGCAAAATTGGCTGTGCAGGTGCTTCCAGGAGCAAAGACAAAGCAAGAGAATATGTTTTCACAGAATCAAGAAGAGGCTCTTTCAAGAAAGAGGGAGTAATCTACTGCTTCCAACCCTGCTGGGTGATTATTAAGTAATTTCTGAAAAGGAGAATTACATTAAGCAACATGAAGATCATTGGTTACCTTCCCTACAGTACTTTGTTAAAAAAAAGATTTATTTATGTATACAAGAACTGGGGTACAGGCCAGAGGTGTGGGGCATGAGAGGATTCACCAGAGACAGAGTGGGGAACAGAACAGCAGATTGACTGAAATACACTGCTGAGGGGAGCAGCGGGTGAGACAGGAGAGGTCTGCTGCGCCATGTGGGTAGCTCCCTGGCCGGGGATTGAACTCGTGCTGCAGTGGCTGTGGATAGCTTCATAGGTTGCGTCTTAACCCCTTGCGCCACCAGGGAGGCCCCTTTCCTACAGCACTTTCACTTAAGTGATGGAAATGGAAGCCAGATTAGAGAGTTAGAAGCAGAAATGGGGCCATGATACTCAGAAGTTAAGTCACAGCTGGCTTCATGACATCAGCTTGAAAGCAAAACTAAAACTTAGAAGAAAATATGGAGGAATATCTTGGTGATTTTATAGTAGAAAACAACTTTTTGAACAAAACACATAAAAAAACAAATCATAAGAGCTAAGGCTGATACACTTGACTACTGTAATATTTATTTAACATTACAGGTTTCTATTTCATAAAGAATTTTTTAAAAAGTCATGTACCTGATCATCCACCTATTCCACTTCTAGGAATGTAGAGAACATCAGTTGTATGTATAAGAATGTTCAGAGTGGGCCTCCCTGGTGGCGTAAGAGGTTAAGCACAGCACTATGAAGCTATCTGCAACTACAGCAGCACGAGTTCGATCCCCAGCCTGCCAGGGAGAAACTCACATGGCGCAACAGACCTCTCCTGTCTCGCCTGCTGCTCCCCTCAGCAGTGTATTTCAGTACATCTGTCTGTTCTGTTCTCCACCCTGTCTCTGGTGAATCTCTCATGCCCCCTCCCCGCATCTCTGGCCTGTACCCCAGCTCTTGTATGCACAAATAAATATTAAAAAAAAAATAGTGCCTCCCCTGGTGCAGCAGTTGAGCGCCAGGCTGCGAAGCTGCCTGCAGCCTCTGCAGTGCTGGTTCGATCCCCGGCTACTAGAGAGGGTACCACCTGGCGCGCAGACCTCTCCTGCCGCCCGCTGCTCCCCTCAGCAGTGTATTTCGTCAGTCTGCCTGTTCTGTTCCCTGCTCTGGCTCTGGTGAATTCTCTCATCCTCCCGTGCTTCTGACTGTACCCAGTGCTTATATAAATAAATAAATCTTTAAAAAAAAAGTTCATTGTGACATTGTTGATTGCAGCAAAATCTTGGAAACAGTTCTGGTGACCAATTTCAAGAGAATTGGTACATAAATCATGGTATATTTATGAAACAGACTGTTATATGTCATAACACATGATGAAGGTGATTCAACTCCATAGATGTCCCTCATACAGCAAACATTGAACAAAAATTTGAAGTCTGTTATGTGTTATGGCCAGTTCTATTAAGGTCAAGAATATTTAAAAATATGAATACAAATATCCAGAGAAAAAAACTAAGAAAATTAAAAGTAATTTTACCCTTGAACTTGGGTACAGAGAGAAAGGCAAATGACACCATATTCAATATATGCATTGTAGTCATATTTGGCTTGTGAAACTATTAATGTGTATTATCTTGATAAAAACATAAAGGTAATTTTAAAATTGAAGGAGTGGTGAGGAATTGGAGGAAAAGCTGCTCACAACTTTGGGTCTGAGTGGAAATCTGGAAAGGAATGTGGGCTGATGTGTGAGGTGGGAACAGAGAGGATTGTTTGTTTGGATTGCTTTTTCATGATGAAATATTTTTGACACCCACGGTGAGGATCCTTTCAAGTAGGGGAGATCAAGGATGCTGAAGATTAGGGAGATAACCGAGAGTATGGTTCCTAAGAAGGCTGCTCAGGTAGGAAACTTAGCAGTTTGCAGAACAGACACTTCGTGTGAGAGAACAAGAAAGATGAATACCCGAGACAAATACAGGTGAGTGGGTGGAGGGGAACAGGTGAAAGTCTTTTCTGATGGGCTTTTTCTCTTAAGGGTGAGAAAGGATTGTTTGCTCAAACAAACAGGGAGGCAGGGAGAGGCAGACCTGTGAAGGCTGAGATGTGAATTAGTCTTTGCAGAGTTGGATACACTGTGTTGGGTACCCACTGAAGGGAGGATCACACGTTGGTCATGATATGAATTCTCTCACTTGTAAAATCACTTTGGTCAGAACTTTTATTTTTATTTATTGATTTATTTTTCTCTCATATTGTTGTAGTCATCATAGTTCTCCGCTGTAACAGGGTGGTCCCCAGGAAAGGGGGAGGTTCCAGGTTTCCTGCCCCACCCAGGGGAGGGTGGAGCTGAGCAGGGAGAGGAGAAGCTGCAGAGGAGACTGAGGAAGGAAGGAAGCAGGATGGAGCCAGAAGGAGACCTGGAGGAGGCACATGGAGCCGAGAGACACGTGAAGAAACTGCGCCTGCCTTTTGGTCGTGGACTGGGTGACACAGATGTGGGTGAGACCCGTGGGGAGGGGATCATGGCGGGTTTTGTCTTGATTTTGATTTTGCTCTTTTCCTCCAGACTTGTCTGGTTGTTTCTGCTTCTTTTCTGGGGGGTCCCCACTGGAAGGTGCTTTAGACTGTGGCAGGCTTTGGGGCCTTGCTCTGGGCCAGTCCTGCTTGGGTGGACTTTTACCCACGAGGGGACAGGTCACTTTGGGTGCTTGATTTAGAAACTAGATTCTTTGCCTTTCCTGTATTGTTTCCTAATTGTATGAAAGTTCCTTCCCATGAAAGTCTCATATGTTTTGTGTTGATGCGGTGGATGGCAGAACACATTTAGAACAGGCAGGTTTGTGGGGTCTGGGCCACCCCTCTCCCTGCCCTGTAACACCACCACAATATCACCTGTGAATCATCACCATATTCTTCCCTCCCCTATTTTGGCCCCTCTCCCTCCTTTTCTGTATATCTCAGATTTATGATTAGCTTGCTAGTGTTGACTTGTTCTTGACCTTTCGTTTGGTTTCTCTGTATTCCACACATAAGTGAGACTATCTGATATTTTTCTTTCCCTTCTGACTTATTTCACTGAGCATAATCCCTTCCAGCTCCACCCATGTTGCCACAAATTACACAAGTTTGTCTTTTTGATTGCTGAGTAATATTCCGTTGTGTAAATATATCACAGTTTTTTGATCCATTCATCTACTTTGGGCAATTTGGGTTCTTTCCATATCTTTAACTAGAACTTTTTTTTTTTTAATAGAGGCATGTTTTTATTTGTTTGTTTGTTTGTTTTGTTTATACATGCACTGGGTACAGTCAGAAGCGCGGGAGGGTGAGAGAATTCACCAGAGCCGGGAGCAGAGCAGGCAGAAGGACCGAAGTACACTGCTGAGGGGACCAGCGGGCGGCAGGAGAGGTCTGCGCGCCATGTGGGACCCTCCTCCGGTGGCCGGGGAGCAGCCGGGGATTGAACGGGCGCCGCAGAGGCTGCGGGCAGCTTCGCAACCCAGCGCTCTACCGCTGTGCCACCGGGGAGGCCCTTTAACTAGAACTTTTAATGTCAGGGAAAATATATTCCCTCACTGTTACACTGAGACACACAGCCCTCTGCTAGTGGCGACCTGAGGCCAATCAATAAGCCTGGCACACATCCTGAAGGTAAATTTTATATGAAAATATTTAATTTAGAACACTTTATTTAGGGCCTCCCTGGTGGCGCAAGGGGTTAAGCACTGCACTATGAAACAGTCCACAGCCTCTGCTGCACCAGTTCGATCCCCGGCCAGCCAGGGAGCAACCCACATTGTGCAGCAGACCTCTCCTGTCTTGCCCGCTGCTCCCCTCAGCAGTGTATTTCAGTCAGTCTGCCTGTTCTGCTCCCCACTCTGTCTCTGGTGAATCCTCTCACCGCCCCACCCCCCCAGCTCTTGTATGCATAAATAAATAAAAATCTTAAAACACTTCATTTAAAAACGAAAGCATATGTAAAATGGATTAGAACACAAATTTCAAATAGATTATTACAGTCCATCAGAATATTTTAAGTGTGATCTTTTGATGATAAGAGGTAGCTGCAGGTTCTTCCTCCAATGCCTAGGCAAGGGACTTGTTTGTTCCCCTTTGCAGATGGGGGTACCTATGTGAAAACTCTTGAGAACTAATGACTTTGACTGCAGTGGGTGTGGGAGTCACACAGAAGCCAAGCATAGATTAGAAATCATATTTTTGGGCTCCAAAGCATGTGATTTTTCTACCTTCCCACATAACATCTAAAGATTATTCTTTAAGACTGCTCATTTCAGTGTTAGAATGCTCTGCTAAACTGTATTCTAAACAGTGCATACAATAATTTTGTGTTTCTTTTATCTCACAGACTATTGTGAATGTGGCTCCAGAAATCTGGCTATAAATAGGATTTTATTAAAACCTATGGCAAGCTCTGCCTGCTGTTTGGTCGGTACACTCCTCAACTATTCTGAGTCTTTCTTTTGGTAAAATTCAGCGCTGTACAAATTGGGCTCAAAATTGTACTAATTCTGGACTTTGTTTAGGGAAATACATTTGCATCTATCTCATCCTTGCTGTTTGACAAGGATGAGTAAAAGGAGTCACAGAGGTGTTGCTTGCTCAAGATCCTAAAACTCACAAGCTGAAGCTGCAAATTTCCTATTCTGTCAGAGTAAATGGTGCTACTATTTTTGGTTCGGTGTTCTTTTCCATTTCTGGTTATCGTGATGGGAGAGAGACAAATTCTACTTTGTTTCTAAGATACTCTCTGATCTCTTTCAGACAACTCACAAGCCATGTATTGTCACTGGAACCCTGACACAGTCCCTGGGGTGGTGGTGGCAGGTGAGGGGATTGTATGACAAAGCCCCATGTAACAAAATAAATATAAAATATTACCTCAAACTCTGTGCCAGGAATTACAATCAAATCTGTGGATTTAACCTTCTTTAATAACTTGTCAAAGCCTGTTATCTCCTTAATGCTCTGCCCTTTGAAAAGAGCCAGAGGGGAATAAATCTCACCAGTAATGGGTAACACTCAGGGAAAGCCATCGAAAGAATGTTTAAAGGGATACACTTATTTTAAGCATCTAGGAAAACAGAATATTCTATCTATGTGCTAAAAAAAAGGTAGCATGATAATGGCGTCTAGTCATATGGTAGTAATCAGAGGAGGGAGAAATTTCCCATTGTCCAGGAATAGGAGACTAGAAGCTGGTGCGGTCGTCACCCCAAGAAAGATTTGGCTTCATGGGCACAAGAGGTGATCCAATTCCCTGCAGCCACTGAGAAGCAAATTGTAAATAGGTTACAGTGGTTTCAGATACAGCCAGAATGTTCCATCATGTCTTTCAGTGGAGGGTATTTTATTTATTATTATTGTTTTTTAATGATTTATTTATTTATGCATATAAGAACTGGGGTGTAAACCAGAGGTGCGGGGCGGGGGTGGGTGGGTGAGAGGATTCACCAGAGAGAGCAGGGAGCAGAACAGGCAGACTAAACTGAAATACACTGCTGAGGGAAGCAGCGGGCGAGTCAGGAGAGGTCTGCTGCACCATGTGGGTTTCTCCCTGGCTGGGGATCGAACTTGTGCTGCAGTGGCTTGTGATAGCGATAGCACTGTGTTTAACTCCCAGTGGAGGCCCGGTGGAGGGTATTTTATAATGCAGGGTATACAGATAGTTACCAATCTCTTCCTTTCCCTACCCATCTAGCACTGATCTGGTACTAATTATTGTCCCCTATGAGGGGACAAAAGGTAAATAAATAGTAATTTATTTATTTTTAATAAATAAAATAATAATATTTTACATTATTTATTGCTATGTAACAATAGTAATAAATAGGAGCTTAGACCATTATGTAATCTCTCTGTGCAGCAGGTAAACTCTAGAATGTGCTCCCCTCCCGCCACGACCACTGCCAAATCCTCACCTTCCAATATACAGATCTTTGTGAAATCTTTCCCCTTGAATGTGGGCTGGCCAATATCCTACCTGTGACCCATTCATGAAGGATATTTTATTTATTATTATTATTTTTTAAATATTTATTTATTTAGCAAAATGTTGGGTGTTACTTCTGTATTGATTTACAGAAGACTGTGCCTTCCAGCTTGCTAGAGGCTCTCCACCATGGCTTGGACGAAGCAAGCTGCTGTGTTGGAGACATGAGACACTTATGACAGTCTCTGACCAAGAGTCAGCCAGAAGCAGCCCTCAGAACAACATCCTGCAGTGAGTGGAAAGTGGATCCTTCTCCAACCATAAAATTAGACCTTACTGTTGGCCAACACCTTGGTTGCAGCTCCACAGAGACCCTGCCACCGAAAACCCAAACACTCACACTTACCTCCTGACCCACAGAAAGAGTGAGATAATAAATGTGTGCTGTTAGAGCTAGAAAAAAAAAAAAAGGATCCTAATAGAACTTAAATCCATCATGCTCTCTGTTGTCTAGATGTCTCTTCTGCCAGGAATGTCCTTCCTTCACCATCCCTCTTTCTGCAGTGACTATTCTTGCAGTGGTCGGCCATGCCAATTCCTCTATGAAATGTCCTTGGATATCAGGCTTCCACCCCTGTGCCATTGTGCCTTTGTACCTTGTCACATTCCCTGCGTTGCCCCTGATCATGCAGGTGTCTGATGCTCACTGGACTGTGAGATCATTGAGGATAAGGGCTGTAGCTCCCCAGTAACCTACCAGGGAGAATCTATTCCAAGGTGTTTACAATATTAGTATTTGCCAATTGGATAGAGAATGTCTAGAAAAAAAATACTCAGACCATGTCTTTGTGAATGTGCCAAGTATCTCAAGCTCACCCTGCTCAAACTTCATTGTCAGGGCTTCCCTGGTGGCACAAGGAGTTAAGTCTCAGCACTATGAAGCTATCCGCAGCCTCTGCAGCATGAGTTTGATCCCTGGCCAAGGAGCTATCCACATGGCGCAGCAGACCTCTCCTGTCTCTCCCGCTGCTCCCCTCAGCAGTGTATTTCAGTCAGTCTGCCTGTTCTGCTCCCCACTCTGTCTCTGGTGAATCCTCTCACTCCCCTGAACCTCTGGCCTGTACCACAGCTCTTGTATGCATAAATAAATAAAAATAAATCTTTTTAAAAAAATTTTATTGTCAAAGAAATTTAAATAAACAGAGGACTTCCCAGTCTGTGCTGCTAGCCCCCCAATTATAAAACCTCATTCATTGTGGCTCATGCATCAACATTTGTAAAGACAGAGGCCTGAGATATCGGGATGATGCGTTGCCAGGAAAGTTTAGTTCAGTGTAATCCAATGAACTCTGGCTACCTAAGATACATCCTGCTTTCCAAACCTTCCCAGATTATCACTACACTTTTCATCCATTCATGTTGCCCAGTTTCCTCCTCCGTCTCTTCCTATCATATTTTGTTTCTCTGTTGTCCAGTCTTCTCTACCATGGCCTCCACACTAGGCTGGATCTAGAATCATTAGTAAGGGCCTTCCCTGGTGGCGCAGCTGTTGAGCACTGGGCTGCAAATCTTCCCCCAGTCTCTGCAACGCTGGTTCGATCCCCGGCCACCAGGGAGGGTCCCACATGGCGCACAGACCTCTCCTGCCGTGCCCGCTGCTCCCCTCAGCGGTGTACTTGTCAGGCTGCCTGTTCTAGTCCCCGCTCTGGCTCTGGTGAATTCTCTCGCCCTCCCGGGCTTCTGACTGTACCCAGTGCTTGTGTAAATAAATAAATAAATCTTTAAAAAAAATAGAATCATTAGTAAGACTTCTTTATAGTACAGTTTATCTTCTTTACCTTCCCTGGTGTGCTGGTGAAACTAACATCTGTGGACACCTGTGTGTAATAACTTTCAAAATTCTGTCTGGGAGAGCTGTATGCAGACTCCTGCCTTGCTTGGCAATGCCCACCAGTTGCATGTGCTGGGAGATTGCTTTAAAGGGAGGTTAAGTCCATTGACTCCAGCAGAGTGTCTAGATTCAAATCCACAGCTTCTGCCCACTAGCTGTGATACCTCAAGCAAGCAGTTTTCTGTATTGCAGTTTCTTTATCACTAAAACAGGGTGACTTGCTTCAAGAGGATTAAGTGTTTTAATATATCTGAAAAGCCCTTGAAGAGATCCCTGGAAAACAACTTCTGCTTTTGTTGAAGATTGTATAGTTTGCCAAATAATAGAAAATGTGTGAAAGGGAATCTATATTTTACGTTCTGTCCAGTCAGATGCTAGAAAAACAACATATAGGAAATATTGAATGTTGTGCCACTGGCCAAATCCAGGTTATGTTAAAGGATGTACTGGCTTGGGTTTTGATACCTGTCCCCACACTTTTTGCCTTGTCAATTTTTTTTTATTTTTGCATAGAAGAACTTGGGTGTAGGCCAGAGGTGCAGGGCAGTGAGAGGACTCAACAGAAACAGAGTGGGGAGCAGAACAAGTGGACTTAGTGAAATACACTGCTGAGGGGAACAGTGGGCGAGAGAGGAGAGGTCTGCTGCGCCATGTGGGTCAGCTCCCTGGCCTGGGATCGAACTCAAGCCGTAGGGGTGATAGTGCTGAGACTTATCCCCTAGGCCACCAGGGAGGCCCATGCTTTATTTTCTAACATCTGATTGGTCCGGCAGCATGCACCATTACTTAGTCAGGCCCACCGAACATTCACAATATCTTTTTCTTATGGAACATACTCTGTTTATTTGGCTAATTACAGCAAACCTTGGTAGATCCTACTTTGCCTTTATTTCATCTGACAGCTTGTTTTGCAATGCAAATTCAGGATACTTCTAATTCCCTTTTCCATATATATAGTTTACAATGAACTTAAGCCCATTATACATTCATTTCAACTTCACTTTTCTGTAACTCATTTTGCTTTGCTGGCCTTTATGTCAACTTTCTTTTTTCAGGTAAACATCATAGTTTTATAACAGATGATACCTATATTTAAAACCTCTGGTCTTTACATTGCCCTGAGTTAATGGACCATAGGGAGCTGGGATGAAACTCAGGTATCTGACATTGGCTTTTGATCTTGTCTCCACTGCAATTGCCTTTGGTCAAGGGATTTTTTTCACCTGGAAGCCCTCACTTGCCCTCTCGACAAAAAGATAGCACTATTTCCCTTACATGGCCATTATGAGGATTAAAAGAAAATGTTTCAATCCTTAGCACAATACCTGGGTTGGAGCACATGATCAATAAGGGTCAGTTATGATTATCTACTCTTCCTCCTGCCATTGGCAGTTCTAACCTCTGCCTCTAAGATCTTCAGCTTCTCTCTCAACAAAGACACCTAGTAACATCTTACCAAACTAGCATAGAACTAGAACAAATGCAATTCTATATTGAAGACTTGTTGGGTGGTTGTTGGTGATGTGTGTGTCACACATGACACAACTGTGTCCAAGGGAGGGATTATAATGGCTTCATCATGCCCTGTGTTCATGTCCTTAGGAAGCTCTGCTAGTAAATTCCTGACTTTGGCTTGGCATCAACTTCCCTTTGTAACCAATCTGGGACTACGGCTATCTCAAGCAATTCTAGAGTTCCTCTTTTGACGCGCTCAAACTCTGGGAAGCTTCCTAGAATTGTTCACTCATCAACACCCTGCCCTCTCCTCTTTCAGAAAGTTGGCCTTGTTGCTGTAGCAGAGTCCATTATCTACCTTTTCCCCCTACCCTCCTCCTCTTGGGAGTCTACCAGGATTTATCAGAGGAAGCCAAAGTTTTCAATGTTGTTCAAGAACTCAGTGTCTTAATCCTCAAATATTTTTTGAGTGAATCGGCAACCAAATTAAAGGGCCCAAGAAGCAGTTCAAGTGTGGGAATATGGATATTAATGTATTGGATATGGTATAGACATGACCTATTACATCCCATTGTAAACCTCAAGTAGAAACGGGCTAAACTCTTATATCACATATTCCTGCTGGTTCCAGAATTGGACCATCTGTTCTGCAGTAGCTATGAACCACTTCTTCATGCTCTTTTATATGTGTATTTTTTGAGCACTATTTCATCTATACTTTGGGTTCAATATTCATGTTAAATCTCTTATCTTGGAAACATGGTCAGATTTTCAGCCTTTTTGGTAATAACACTTTAATGAAATATAATTTACAGACTATAAAGTTCACCTTTCTGAAGTATAAATTCAGTGGTTTTCAGCATATGCACAAAGTTGTTCATCAGGCACCACTATCTGGTTCTAGAATATTTTCATTATCCCAAAGGAAACCCTAAATACATTAGTAGTCACTACCTATTCTTCCCCCCGCCCCCAATCTTCAGACCCTGCAACTACAAATCTATTTTCTGGCTTCATGAATTTGCTTTTTTCCTGCATGTTTTATATAAATGAAATTGTAAAATATGCAATCATATTAATATTATATATTAATATATATGTCACTGGGGATAATCACATCATATCATATATAAAATAAGTCATTTGTGACTAGTTCATCCATGAACATGACACTTCTTTCCATTTATTTAGGTCTTTAATTTGATTTTTCAGCAATGCTTGATAGCTTTCAGCATACAGATATTGTACTTCTTTTGTTAAACTCATTCCTAACTTTTGTTCTTCTTGATGTAATTGTAAATGGAATTGCTTTCTCCATTTTATTTTCAAAATGATCATGTTATTGTGGAACAATACAATTGACTTTTGTATATTGATTTTGTATTATGCAATCTTGGTAAATTTGTTTATTAGTGTGGTTTTGCTCTTATTATTTTATATTAGATTGGATTTTAGAACTGATCATTTTGCACAAGTCTTTCCAAGATCCTGGGAGGATTCCATCAATCTATTTGCATGCTATATTTAAAAAAAAAGATATGTAATTTATAGAGAGTACAATGCTTTAATCTTAAGTGTACATCTTGAATTTTTACACATATACATTTATCAATATGACAAATATCCAGATAAAGATATGAAACACTTACTTGTGGAATATAAAGGGTCTGACAAAGACAGACTTTAAACCAATCAGAACTGAGATATCATGAGGGGGAGGGGGAGGGTGAAAAGAAGGTGGGGTGGGGGCACAATGGACCATGGTGGAGGACTGTGGGTGCTTTGGTGTTGGGTGAGTTATGGTGACTACTAGGGGAAATCCTATACTGTCAAAAAATTAACAAAGATGTAAAACAATGATATGTCATTGAAAAATAATTAATGATCATCAAAATGTTGGGGGAAAAGATATGAAACATTTTATCATTTCACTAACATTTAACATTTAACAAATACATAAACATGTATTTCTAGTTAACAGTCTACCTGCCACCAAATAAACAATTCTGAGTTTCATCAATTTAATTTTTTCTGTTTTGAATTCCATATTAATAGCATCATTCACTTTGGATCTGTTTTTCTTTTTTCTTTTTTTTTAAGATTCATTTATTTATACAAGAACTGGGGTACAGGCCAGATGTACAGGAGGGTGAGAGGATTCACCAGAGACAGAGCAGAGAGCAGAACAGGCAGACTGAACAAAATACAATGCTGAGGGGAGCAGCAGGCGAAACGGAGAGGTCTGCCGTGCCATGTGGGTATCTCTCTGGCTGACCGTGATTGAACCTGCACTGTAGAGGCTGTAGACAGCTTCACAGCGCTGCGCTCAACATGCTGTGCCACCAGGGAGGACCCCGGATCTGTTTTTCTTAACTCGACATAATATTTTTGAGATTTGGGCCTCCCCTGGTGGCACAGCCAGTTGAGCGCCATGCTGTGAAGCTGTCCGCAGCCTCTGCAATGCTGGCTCGATCCTGGCCGAACCAAGGGTCCCAGATGGCACAGCAGACCTCTCCTGTCTTGCCCACTGCTCCCCTCAGTGGTGTATTTTGTCAGTCTGCCTTTTCTGCTCCCCGCTCTGTCTCTGGTGAATCCTCTCACCCTCCCATGCATCTGGCCTGTACCCTGGTTCTTGCATAAATAAATAAATAAATAATTAAATAAATAAATAAATAAATAAATCTTTAAAGAAAATTTTTTTTGAGATTCATGTATGTTGCTTGCCCAGTAGTTTATCCTTTTCTGAGTAATATTCTAAGTCATGAATATACCATATTTTATTTATCCATTCCCCTGTACATGGACAATTGAAATCTTTTAAGTTTGGGGCTGGATGATTAAAGCAACTCTGAGCATTCTTGTATAACAATTTTTGTGCGTTGCTCACTTAGATACACATATTGCTAAGTCATCTTTAACTTTCCTGGAAATTGCTAGCTTTTCAGAATGGTTGTATTATATTCACCTATCACTGATGTGTAAGAATGACTCTTGATATTAATAGTCTTTTTAAAGTTCTAGTCATTCTGAAGGGGTTTCAGTAATACCTTATTTTAGGTTTAATTTGCCTTTTTATTATGCTTTGTGATGTAATTTTTCACATGTTTATCACTCATGGAAAACTTGCTTGTTGAAGTCTTTTGCCAATTTTCAATTGCTTTTTAAAAATTTTTTTGGTCTTTTTATTACTGCGTTAAAAGAATTTGGTCTATATTGTAGGCAGTTCTCTTTTATCAGATCTATGTCTTATGGATATTTTCTGTCACTCTGTGGCTTAATTTTCATTTTGTTAATGCTGGTTCATGATTTCAAAATACTTCCTACTTGCTTTTTTGATGTCTTCTTTGACCTATGGATTATTTAAGTATATGATTTGGTTGCCAAGAGCTTGGAAATTTGCAAGATATCTTTGTTATTGATTTTGAATTTAATTCCATTTCCATAAAATAAAATTCCATTTCCATTAAATTTATTGTGAATTACTGTATAACCCAGGATATGTTCTATCTTAGTAAATACTCCATGTATACTTTGAAAGAATGCATACTGAGCTGTTATTGAATAGAGTGTCCTAAAATGCCAGTTAGGCCAAGCTGGTTGACAGTGTTCAAGTTTTCTCTGTGCATACTGATTTTTTATTTGTTTTATCAATAATGGAGAAGAATGGCTGAAATCTTTGTTTTCTTTTTGCCCCATCTATTCTTATTCTGCCTTTTCTGTCTCCTTTTGGATTTGTTGTTCTTGTTATTCTGTTTCACTTTGTATGTTAGCTCAATAGCTGTGAATTTTGTGTGTTCTTTCAGTAGTTCCTCTAGAGTTTGTATTTTGCATCTTTAAATGATCATAGTGTAGGTTGAAGAAATATTACACCATTTCGTTTATTTTGAAATTCTGTTGCTATGTGGATGAAAGTTTGAGTTTGTTATATCTTCTTTATCATGAAATTAACTTCTTTCCCCTTAATGATATTCCTTATTCTGAATTCTAGTTTTGTGTGATGTTAACATAGCCACTCTAGCTTTCTTTTGATCAGTATCAGTAGTCTTGCTTTTTGTTCCAACCTCAGTATTTCTGCCTTTTAAGAGTCGGGGTGGCGGGGGGAGCTGTATACCATTATTACTTTGTTCTGAGTTTTTGTGTCTCCCCAAAGTATATATATTGAAATCTTAATGCCCAAGATTTTATTATTCAGAAATAGGGTCATTGGGATATAATAAAGTCATGAGGGCATGGGAGGGAACTGCTAAGAAAAGGAAATCTTTCCCTATTAAAGAGTCATAGACCTGGAAAAGTAAAGTAAATAACAAGTTTGCTTCCTTAAGAAGCATATCTAAATAAGGTCTGGCAGCCTGCGAGGCTGATTGATCTCCTAGGGCATCCTGGAAGATCTGTATCCTTCCCCCTTTCCTGTGTCAAGAATCTGTATGCTAACTAACCAACCTTGTAAATGAAAAGCGGTTGTGTGTAAAAGAAACTCTTTGTCTCTAGTCCAGTGCTCAGACCTTACAGGGCTACCCAGGTCTGGGACCTCATGCATGAGTCATAAAGCTTCTCCTAACCTCATCATTCCTGAAGTACCGCTTGTTCTTCCCTTGCCTGGGTAAAAGGCTAGAATTCATTTCTGCAACACGCAGAGACCTTATAACAGGGGACCAAATGGCCTCTTGCCCCCTTCTACGACATCAACAGCTACCAGTATAAACCAGGAGCAGACATACACCAGGACTCGATCATGCTGTCACTTCCAGCCTCTAGAAATGTGAGAAACAAATATCTGTTGTTCATAAACTATCCATTCAGTGGCGTTCTGTTACAGCATTCCAAATGGACTTAGAAAATTATTGATATGGATGGACTTTAATCTATCATATTGTAACAGGTGGTCCCCAAGAAAGGGGGAGGTTCCAGGTTTCCTGCCCCACCCAAGGGAGGGTGGAGCTGAGCAGCGAGAAGAGGCTGCAGAGGAGACTGAGGAAGGAAGGAAGCAGGATGAAGCCAGGAGGAGCCCTGGAGGAGGCACATGGAGCCGAGAGACACGTGAAGAAACTGCGCTTGCCTTTTGGTCGTGGACAGGGTGACACAGATGTGGGTGAGACCCGTGGGGAGGGGACCATGGCAGTTTTTGTCTTGGTTTTGATTTTGCTCTTTTCCCTCCAGACTTGTCAGGTGGTTTCTGACACTTTTCTGGGGGTCCCCACTGGAAGGTGCTTTAGACTGTGGCAGGCTTTGGGGCCTTGCTCTGGGCCGATCCCATTTGGATGGACTTTTCCCCACGAGGGGACGGGTGACTTTGGGTGCTTGATTTAGAAACTCGATTCTTTGCCTTTCCTGTATTGTTTCCTAATTGTATGAAAGTTCCTTCCCACTAAAGTCTCACATGTTTTGTGTTGATGAGGCGGATGGCAGAACCTATTTAGAGCAGGCAGGTTTGGGGGGTCTGGGCTGCCCCTCTCCCTGCCCTGTAACAATATTTCCATTAGTTTTCTTTTTGCCCCATCTATTCATATTCTTCCTTTTCTGCCTTCTTTTGGATTTATTGTTCTTGTTATTCTGTTTCACTTTGTTTGTTAGCTTAATAGCTGTGAATTTTGTGTGTTCTTTCAGTAGTTCTTTTAGAGTTTATATTTCACATCTTTAAATCATCATGGTTAGGTTGAAGAAATATTACAGCATTTCGTGTAGAGCCAAAGACTCTTACTGCATTAACTTCCACTTCCCATGTCTTATTTTTCACACCATCATTGTCACACATTCCATGTAACATTGTTTTTCCTTGCACAGTTACCTTGTTAAGAGGTCAAACTTAAAAAATCTTTTCTTTTTATGCATATACTTGCCATTTTTGGTGCTTTGTCTACAGTTCCATCTGTTATCATTTTCCTTCTTTATATATATATATATATAAAGATATATATAGATCTTTTAATATTTCTTGGAGTGTGGGTATGCTGGTGATGAAATCTTTTGACTTTCCATTTGGGAATCAGTGGATTTGATGATCCTAATGCCCAGTGAAGAATGCTTCCACAGAGTAGAGAGAACAGAGTAATATTTCTATTAAAGTGGACGCTGAAACTACCCCCTATCATTTTGGGTTTCACATTCCACTGAGGTAATAGATGCAGAAGGGGTCCACTTCTTCTCCAGTGTCCACTTGTGGGATCCCTGACCCGCCTTGTCTCGAGGCTATTGTCTTGGTGCCCAGAGAGTTCCTGCTGGTCAAGCTAAATGTACATCAGGCTTCTCAACAAGGGCAAAAGTCCTGGTATGAGGAACATACTGGAAAACCAGTATCTGCTGAAAATAGCAGGTAGATATTACAGCCAGATTAGCAAGAGCAGCTAAGATACCTTACATGTAAAAATTAGCACTAATTTAGGTAAGAATGGGGAATAGAGATACTATGCTTTGATTAGCAGGAACTATGGTGCCCCCCCATGCACTAGCCCCTGGTCAGTCCACTCTAGCTTGCCCCAGGCAGTATTCCCATGCATGTAATGTTCCCTGCTGGGATGCCAATCTTCTCTGAACCTGGTTCTAAATAAATACAAGACTGCCCTTGGATCTGGGCTGCACCTTCTTGGTGTGTGAGAACCTCATTGCTCCATATGGACTTTGAATAATCTCTCTCTTCCCACACCACTTCCAATGCTGCTGCTCAGCAAGGTGGCATCCACTAGCCCTCTCAATATTAAATAAATGACCCAACAAAGACAGGACCACCATGGGCTCAGATACTACAGGAATAAAGTTTGAATCATCCCACCATGTGAAGAGCTCTTGCAGGTGGGCATGCTCTGAGAGAATTTGGGAAACATGGAGTGGTTGTAGAGGAAGGAAGCCATGAGTAGCAGTGAGGGGCTGATGATCACCTACTCAAGCAAGGATGGTAGCAACTAACTTTTATGTTAATTACTTCTTAATTTTCTCCTGCTACCTTCTATGAGGATCACTGAATAATTTTATCATTATGTGTATGTTAATGTGAATATTACTGGGACAGAAATGTTAATGGAACTTTGTGACTTTTTAAAGACTTTCCATCTTGTCTTCCATCAAGTGTGATCTGAAATTTCCTGCTAGTGTGTGTCCACAGAATTGACACCCTTTTATTAATGGTTTGCTTAGAGTATGATTTATTTCTGGACAAAGATGAAAACATTGTAATTTTTTTTTTATTTCTTAAAGATTTATTTATTTATTTATACAAGCACTGGGTACAGTCAGAAGTGCGGGAGGGTGAGAGAACTCATCAGAGCCAGAGCGGGGAACAGAACAGGCAGACTGATGAAATACACCACTGAGGAGAGCAGCGGGCGGCAGGAGAGGTCTGCGTGCCATGTGGGACCCTCGCCCTGCGGCCGGGGATCAAACCGGTGCTGCAGAGGCTGCGGACAGCTTCGCAACCCAGCACTCAACCGCTGCGCCACTGGGGAGGCCCAAACTTTTTAATTCTTAATATGTTGCTCCAGCAATGTACAGCACATCAGTTACTGTATTTTTCTTAATATTTTATTTTATATAATTCTTACATCATTTTTCATTTTTGCATAATGTATGCATTTTGGTTATATTCCCCATATAATTGCACCCCCCCATATTTTGATCCTAATCCTTCCTCTCCTTGCCCCCCACCCCGTTATTGTATTAACATTTTAGATCAGCTGAACTTTCTATTATCCTTGTATTTTAGACATTTAATTCTCTGCAGAACAAAGAATGTAGTAGGAATAGCATCTTATATATATTCTTATGCAAATGCTTCTATGCAATCCCCTCCCAGATATACCTAGGTACTAGATGAACATGAATTCTCAATATTTCTGAAGAGAAGTGTCTTCCATGTGCCATAATCCCTAGGAGTTTCTAATAAATCACTTTTTTTTTTTTTTTTTTCAAAATCTAAATCCACTTCTCCTAAAAAGCCATCTGGAAGAAGCAAGCAAAGCTCTGTTACCCTTTATACATCTCACAGAGAATCTCTACCTTGCTATTTAATCAAGGTATCAACTCTTAAACTCATTTTTTTTGTGGCTTCTAGCCCAGGCTTCAAAAATTGATTGATATTTACCACTGGGTATGTAGATTAGAAATAATGAACTAGAGGCTTGAGGGAAGAAAGAAAAGAAGGCACGTATGTGAATCTTCCCCATTAGCTGTAATTATTCCACCTCTGTTAGCCTATTTCCAAAGCCCCTCAATCTCAAGAGCCTACATTGCTTCATCTCCTTCAAAAAAATTCAGATCTTTGATAATAGGAACATTGAGCCCAGTTAAGTTTACCAAATTTGGGGCATGAAACAACAAAAGTAAAAACTGTTAAATTGCTGTAAGGATTAACTTAGTTCATACATGTAAAGTGCTTAGAACATTGCCAGACCTGTCATAAGTATTTAAGAAATATAAACCTCTATTATTATTATTATTGCACACATTACTATTTGATTCGACATCCTAAAGTGGTTGAGCCCAATATTAGGAAATGAGAAGTTGAACTTGACTCTGGGAGAAAACCATTATTTCATTGTACCAGTGATAATTTATCAATTATTATAATTACATGTAAAATCCAATCTTGAAGGGCAAATTCAGTCTGTGCCCATTATACACATAATCATCTTATCTACATGGTAGCTTGTTTTTTTTTTTTTAAAGATTTATTTTTATTTATTTATACAAGCTCTGGGTACAGTCAGAAGTGCAGGAGGGTGAGAGAATTCACCAGAGCCAGAGCAGGGAGCAGAACAGGCAGACAACTGAAATACACTGCTGAGGGGAGCAGCAGGTGGCAGGAGAGGTCTGCACGCCATGTGGGACCCTTGACGGAGGCCAGGGATTGAACTGGCACTGCAGAGGCTGCGGGCAGCTTCGCAGCCCAGCGCTCAATAGCTGCACCACCAGGGGAGGCCCTGTTTTTTTTTTTTTTTTTAAAGATTTGTTTATTTATGCATACAAGAACTGGGGTAAAGGCCAGAGGTGCAGAGGGGTGAGAGGATTCACCAGAGACAGAGTGGGTAGCAGAACAGGCACATCTACAAAAATACACTGCTGAAGAGAGCAGCGGGCGAGTCAGAAGATGTCTGCAGCGCCATGTGGGTCAACTCCTTGGCCCACGATTGAACTTGTGCTGCAGTGGCTGTGGATAGCTTCATATTGCTGCCTCTTAACCCCTTGCGCCACCAGGGAGGCCCCTACATGATAGCTTGTTTTATATTCGCATATAAAATAAAGTTAGTTTGTACAGAGCAGAAACCTTTTTTGAGTTTTAGGAAAACTTTTCTACTCATAATTGCTGGTAAATTGTAACCGCTAATTGCTTCATTATCCATAACTACTTATAGAGAATGAGATTCTTTACATTTCCTCTAAATTCCCCTCAGACCTAATTTTTCATTAGAAATTTTTCTTTTTTTGTTGACCTAGAAGAAATATATTGTACTAAATAGTCTATTTCAAAGGAAGCTTTTAAGGTTGAAAAGAAAGTATCATTTTGAAAATATGCTCTTTTATATCCCAGTAATGCAAGTGAGATCTAAAAGGAGGTAATGTCTTATTAGTATTTATCAAAGAGTCTCAGTCAAAATTTGGATATGAAAATGTAAGGCCACCATATTTTCTGCAATATGGAAGGATGGAGCCAAGATTTTGATTAAATCATTTAGCTTATTAGATAGTTAAATTAACTAATACTATTGGAAACTAGAATTTTTTAAAGTGTGCAGTATATGTACCATTTTATTTCACAGCACTCAATATTTTAATTCAAATAAATTGATTTTTTAAGAAACATTTTCAAAATATTCATAATTTACCTTTTTATATTTATTTACATTTTTTTACATTGTTCATTTTTGCACAGTGTTTGATTTCTCAGGTGTAATCCCCATAAAATTACTACCCCAAGATACCTGTGAGCTTCAACATAGTCTCTTGAGCTCTTTTCTCCCCTATTTTTCTCCCTCCACCTCCCAGCTGAATATCTCTGATTTATAGTATTCCTGCTAGTTTTGTCTTTCTTTTTTTTCCTGATCTCTTATATGGTTTCCCTACATTTCCCCCTGTAAGTGAAACCACTGGATATTTTTCTTTTTCCTTCTGACTTATTTTACTGAGCATAATCCCTTCCAGCTCCATCCATGTGGCTGTGAATGGCATGAGCTTATCTTTTTGATTGCTGAGTACTATTCCACTGAGTAGTTTCCATTGGGTTGTATTCTATAGTATCCAAGTGATATATATACCACTTTTTGATCCAGTCATCTGTTTTGGGACATTTAGGTTGTTTCTATATCTTAGCTATTGTAAACAGTGCTGTAATGAACATAGGAGTACAAGTTTCCTTTCAAATTAATGGTTTTGTGTCCTTTGGGTAGATTCCTAGGAGTGGAATTCCTGGGTCATATGGTAGCTCCATTTTTAGTAGTTTGAGGACCATCCACACAGTTTCCATAGTGGTTGGACCAGTTTGCATTTCTACCATTGTGGTTTTGATTTGCAATTCCCTGATTATAAGTGATGATGGACATTTTTTCATATACTTGTTGGCCATTTGCATTTCCTCTTTGGAGAAGTGTCTTTTTAGCTCTTCTGCACATTCTATTTTTTTTTAAGATTTATTTATTTATGCATACAAGAACTGGGGTACAGGCCAGAGATGTGGGGGGTTAGAGGATTCACCAGAGACAGAGTGGGGAGCAGGACAGGCAGACTGACTGAAACACACTGCTGAGGGGAGCAGCGGGAGAGCCAGGAGAGGTCTGCTGCTCCATGTGGGTTGCTCCCTGGCCAGCTGGGGATCGAACTCAGTGCTGCAGAGGCTGTGGATTGCTTCATAGTGCTGTGCTTAACCCCTTGTGCCACCAGGGAGGCCCTCGTCTGCACATTCCTTAGCTGGATTGTTCGTTTTTTTGTTGAGTCAGGTGAGATTTTTGTAGATCTTTGAAATCAGTCCCTTATCAGTTGCAGGAGTGCAAATTTTTTCTCCCAATCAGTAGGGTGTCTCTTTGTTTTGGTTATTATCTCTTTTGTTGTACAGAAGCTTTCAGTTTGATATATTTTCCTTTTTCCTTCACTTTCCTTGCTTCAGGGGATGATGAGTCTTTAATGATGTTTCTGAGATGTATATCATGGAGTGTTTTGCCTGTTTTTTTCTATATATTTTATGGTTTTAGGTCTTACATTCTAGCCTTTTATCTACTTTGTGTTGGTTTTTGTGCATGATGTGAGGTAGTAGTCTGGTTTCATTCTTTTGCATGTGGCAGTCTAGGGAAACTGGACATTGATTGGGTTGCTATAATTTGAAGAGTTGTTGGGATAATTTTCATAGGATGGGATGAATATTCTATGAACATATTAAGTCATTGTTCAGCCAAAATAGGCAGATAACACTAATTGCCTAGACAATATTTATTCTCTCCTTCTGGCTTAATATCAATCAGAGTTCCAACTTCATTTGAAATGGCATATTTGGCCAAAAAGATACATTCCCCAGACTGGTAGTGAGAGATGGCCAAGGGAAACTATTCTGGCCCATGAGATATAAATAGAAATTGCTGGGTGCCTGAAAGCTCTTCATAGGAGAAAGACATAGACTGAAAATAACTTTTCTGTACTTTTGGCCTGGAATACAAACACTGTGCAGGTGAGGCAGCTTCTTGTGACCATCAAGCAAGAAACATGAGCTGCAATTCACATTTTCAGGATGGCTAAGAAGAAAGGTATCACATGGAGCCGCCCTGCAACTCTGGACTCCTGTCTCTGGGTGGGTGATGCATAAGAACATAAAACGATATTTGTTTGAACCATTGGAAGCTTGGTTTTTTCTTTTGGTTTGCCAAAGCTTTAAGCATAGACTGAATATATGTTGTCTATAAGGAATTATTTGAGGATAAAACAAAATAATCTACTGTTTCCTTGAGGATTCCTGAGCATCCACCCTTTTTGTACAGAGTTTCACATCCCTTTTAAAAATTAAAAAAAAAAAAGGAAATAACTGTGTTGGTTGGAATATATGTACATATATACTTTTAATTTTCTGGATTCTTGGTGCTCTGACATTTGGGGACTTGTTGACCTGAAAGGGACTGTCCTTCTCAGAGTTAGCTAATTCCTAGAGAGAGTAAATGACTTCTCTTCAAGTGTGCCTTTGATATATAAACCAGTCCATCTAGAAGCCATATATACAGCCACTTCCTTTTACTGGGTTTTCATATTGTGGGTATGCCCCATGCACTAATCACCCCAGAGACAGATACTAAACAATGGAAATTATTCAAACCTACCAAGCTTAAACCTGCTTACCTGGCTAGTTTGCCTTGTCCACACCTTCCTTGAAAAAAACCCAGTAAAGGCTTCTGCCCACAATTCTCCCACCTCCCCACCCTCCACTCTTTTTTTAATTTTATGTATTTTTTACATCATTCCTCTTTTTTTTACAATGTTTGCTTTCTCCTCTCACGTGTAGTCCCAGTAAAATTCCCACCACCGATTCATGTGTGCACCATCACCATAGTCCCCTGTGCTCTGCCCTCCCCTGCTTTGATCCCTCTGGCTCCCTTACAGAATGCCTCTGATTTATAGTTGCCCTTTAATTTTCTTTTTCATTTATTATAATTATTTTTTCCTGATCCCTTATTTGGATCTCCTACATTCCTCCTATAAGTGAAATCATCCAGTATTTTTCTTTCTTTTTTTTTTTTTGCTTATTTCACTGAGAATCCCTTCAAGCTCCATCCATGTTGCTGCAAGTGGCATGAGTGTACCTTTTTGAATGCTGAGTAATATTCCATGGTGTATATGCACCACATCTTCTTGATCCAGTCATCTGTCTTTTGGGCATTTGGGGTTGTTTCCATAGCTTAGCTATTGTAAATAGTGCTGCAATAAATATAGGCTATTCCCACTCTTGCCATCTCTTTCTAGGGGACTTTGACTGTATTAAATACTTCTTCCTTCATGTCAACAATGTCCATGTTTGCGTGTCTTACCATACCCCCAGATCAGGGGGGTGCCATTTAAGCAGAATACCAACTCAAACACCTTAGGCATTAATGAGATACTTTATATAACAAGAAATTCTTGGATAGGGAAGATCTGCCTGGTAAACTCAGTGACTAAATTATGTCATTACGACCCAGATTCTTTCTGCTCTGTCTTCCTCAGAGGTTCCACCTTTGCCTTGTTTTCTCCAGGTCAAATAATTATTGCTTCTGTTCAAGGTATTACATTCAGAAACTGTAACAGGGTGGTCCCCAGGAAAGGGGGAGGTTCCAGGTTCCCTGCCCCACCCAAGGAAGGGTGGAGCTGAGCAGGGAGGAGAAGAAGCTGCAGAGGAGACTGAGGAGGAAGGAAGCAGGATGGAGCCAGAAGGAGCCCTGGAGGAGGCACATGGAGCCGAGAGACACGTGAAGAAACTGCGCTTGCCTTGTGGTCGTGGACTGGGTGACACAGATGTGGGTGAGATCCGTGGGGAGGGGACCATGGCAGTTTTTATCTTGATTTTGCTCTTTTCCTTCCGGGCTTGTCTGGTTGTTTCTGACCCTTTTCTGTGGGTCCCCACTGGAAGGTGCTTTAGACTTGTGGCAGCTTTGGGGCCTTGCTCTGGGCTGATCCCATATGGATGGACTTTTCCCCACGAGGGGACGGGTAACCTTGGGTGCTTGATTTAGAAACTAGATTCTTTGCCTTTCCTGTGTTGTTTCCTAGTTTTTTTTTTTTTTTTTATAGAGGCATGTTTTTTTTTTTTTATTTATTTATTTGTTTGTTTGTTCGTTCGTTTTGTTTATACATGCACTGGGTACAGTCAGAAGCGCGGGAGGGTGAGAGAATTCACCAGAGCCAGAGCGGGGAGCAGAGCAGGCAGAAGGACCGAAGTACACTGCTGAGGGGAGCAGCGGGCGGCAGGAGAGGTCTGCGCGCCATGTGGGACCCTCCTCCGGTGGCCGGGGAGCAGCCGGGGATCGAACCGGCGCCGCAGAGGTCGCCGGCAGCTTTGCAACCCAGCGCTCAACCGCTGCGCCACCGGGGAGGCCCTGTTTCCTAGTTTTATTAAAGTTCCTTCCCATTAAAGTCTCCTATGTTTTGTGTTGATGTGGTGGATGGCAGAACCCATTTAGAACAGGCAGGTTTGTGGGGTCTGGGCTGCCCCTCTCCCTGTCCTGTAACAAAACTACTACAAAATGGAACAGAAGAGGGACTGTTTCCTATTTAAAGAATGTTTCCAGACTTCCTTTCGTTTGTTTTTTCCACATTTTTTGCCAGAACTGAACAGCATGCAGACCCCACACCAATCATTGGCAAGGGAGAATGGGACTAGCATGATTGTCTGAGCTAAAAAAGATTGACACCAAATCGCAAAGAGAATGGAAGGACCCCTGGACAACAGTAAAAGTGTAACTGTAAAGCAGGATGCCCTATAGACAACCAACCTTGTTTGTTACTATATTGATTTTTTTGTTTAAGGTAAAAGAGGTTCTCATTTGCATAGGAAAAGGAGTCTAAGAACATAAAGTTCCAAATAAGGAGTTACAATTTCTGACTTACTGTAGCAAGTTCATTTTCTGGAACAATTTGATGCCCCTTATTTTTCAGTTTTGCCTGCATGTGATTCAAATAATGTGTTTCCCTGACGAGGGTCCATGGCTCCTAAAGAGAGTTCTCTTTAGCATAGTCTGCTGCTTTCTTATCTATCTTCCACTCTCTTTCCCCTCTCTCCTCTCAATTTGGTCTGCAAAATTTGGCCTGGTAGGGCCTCCCCGGTGGTGCAGCAGTTGAGCGCTGGGTTGTGAAGCTGCCCGCAGCCTCTGCAGCGCCGGTTCGATCCCCGGCTGCTCCCCGGCCACCGGAGGAGGGTCCCACATGGTACGCAGACCTCTCCTGCCGCCCGCTGCTCCCCTCAGCAGTGTACTTCGTCAGTCTGCCTGTTCTGTTCCCTGCTCTGGCTCTGATGAATTCTCTCACCCTCCCGCGCTTCTGACTGTACCCAGTGCTTGTATAAACAAAAAACAAACAAACAAACAAATAAATAAATAAAACATGCCTCTATTAAAAAAAAAAAAATTGGCCTGGTAAACTTCTCTCTTCTTGTTCTACAGTATCATTTTCCAAGGGAATTTAATAGCTGACCCAACATATCCCCTTCATTGTTTCGGGCTGGACAGTGTAAGGTTTTGACTTACTTCCAAAACTGACCTTTGACTTGCTTTGTAAGTTGACAAAACTTGGGAGATCAACTTCGTGGAGATGGGAAGATAGCATACCATGAGGATCTAAAAATATTGGTCAGCGAAAGGGGTGGACTGTGGTAGACAGCACTCATGGTTGCTTTGATTCTGTCCTGAAATCTCTTGTCTACCAAATATTCCAAGTGCCAGCCTCTTCCATCTTAATCCTGCAAATTCTGTTAATGTATGACATTGCAAGGGAGAAAATTGCCAACTATGTCCCATATGACAATATCTTTGTGATCTATTTAGCTATTTTACCTGTGATCTAGTTATTTTGCCTAAGTGGCTAGAAATATTTGCTAATACAAATGAAAACCAGGGGAGTGCAGAGGGTTGTGATTACTCCAATTATATCCCCAAGTGAGGAGGCCTAATTAGCTATGGTATACATGTCAGTGAAATCTACCTTGACTCTTTCAGCCATGTCCAAAGCAGACAAGGACTATGTGACGCCATCTGTGTAGTATCACAACATCAGATGGGAGCTGGAATAATCACATGAAGGCAATCGATTACTCATGCCAGCCTGGCACTGTTAGGGGGAAAAGGCTGTCCTAAAGCTAATTCCATACAGGCTTTGTGGACTCCACCCCCACCCCAGGCCAAAGCCAAAGACACTGGGAACTCCAAATCCCATCACCACCAAAGGGAAGGTGGTTGGGACCTGAGGGTGGGGTTAAGCAGCCGGGTGTGGTACAAAGCCAGACACGTGGGCTTTGGAGGGTTCCCCCATTTTGGGTTTCCAGGTCGGTGGATCGGGTAGGACGCATTAAAGACTTTATTTCCCTATTTTCTCCCTGAGTTGTACATTTTCCTGAATTCCCTTTCCCTTGTAAATAAACCTTTTATTAACCTTTCGTGTGCGCCTGTAGTGGAGTATTAATAAGTCCCTTTTAAGCGCAGGTGACAACACACAGCCAGGCAACTCATTCAATATCGGGGCTGCCCTATAACAACACCACTGAGTCATGAGCAGTTTCTACAATTTCCCTCACCTCCTTTGGCTCTTCTGCAAGTCAGAGATAATAACAGTTCCACTGTAAAGGGTAAATATATGTAAAGCCCCTGCATAATACAATGCTTAGTAAGAAGTATGTACTTTGTAAGTGGAAACTACTACTATTATTATGAAAGTGCATGCAATAGAAATCACCATTTCCTGCTCTTGATCAGTTGGGTAAATGTGTCTTTCTTGTTTCTAAAATTCTTCATGCTCCCTTAGGGTGAACTGGCCAAGGCACAGAATTCCCTAAAATGCCTCCATCAATATTTTCCCATTTTCAGATTTATATCAGGTTATATCACTTTGCTTTTCATTACTCTTAACCAGTTAAATGAAAGTAGTAACATTCATATTTAAAAATCTCTATATTGGGTCTCCCTGGTGGTGCAGGGGTTAAAGACAGTGCTATCAAGCTATTGCCAGACACTGCTGCATGAGTTTGGTTCCCAGCTGGCCAGGGAGCTACCCACATGGCACAGCTGACCTCTCCTGTCTCGCCCGCTGCTCCCCTCAGCAGTGTATTTCAGTAGATCTGCCTGTTCTGCTCCCCACTTTGTCTCTGGTGAATCCTCTCACCCCTCGCCCCCTGCACCTCTGGTCTACACCCCAGTTCTTGCGTGCATAAATAAATAAATCATTAAAAAAATAAAAATCTCTGTATCACATGCTAAGATACTAGAAGTGACAGCTAAAATCAAAATAAGGTTTTAGTGATATCTTAATGGTGTATTAAGAAAACATCAAAATGCCTGCTTTCTCCCTACCCTCCAACCATCAGAATGTACATTGCAAGGAATTTTTATTAATAATCCATGGGACACAGAGACAGACAGCAGTGACCAGCTGTCTAAAATTCTCTTTGGGACAAAGCATATATAAACAAACCAACCAATAAAAACTGTAACCAGGGATACTTCCTCACTGGGAATATGATTTCAGGTGGAAAATTACTACACACGAGTTTAATGAATGATTTTTAAGTGCTTTCCTCCTGCATAAAGGCCATTTTTGAGTCTGTTTATCCCCAAACTGCCTGCACTGAGCACGGATCTCCTAAAAGAAAAGGATATTGCTGTCGCTTCATGAAATGCAGTGTCACATGACATCCAGATGAAACACCAATAAATGTCCTAATAGTAGGGACCTGTGCAGGTTTCATTTTATTTGTTTGTTTTCCCCATTGAGATGTGAGAGAGTAGGACATCTGAGAGATTACAACCCAAAGTCAAATGACCAGATTATATTCGGCTGCACGTGCAGAGAATAGGACAGCCATCCTGGAGACAGGAGGGTTTTTTTCTTATTGCAAACCTGTGTAACACATGGAAAGAATTGTCACTATTTTAATGCCACTAAGTATCCACACCTTTACTGCAAAAATAAGTGTTGTAAAAGAGGTAAAGCTCACTGCTAAAATAGCATGAAATTATTGCATATCAAAGTGACATAAATGGTGCAGAAATAAATATAAAAGAGGGTGCATGTGTAAGGAAATCATGGTTTATGTTGAATCACGTATGAATCTACTTTAAAAGCTGTATTTTTGTGTTATGTTTTTTTTCTAAAAGAAAAGCTCTCCAAGGTCCACCTTTAAAGGCTGCTTAAATGCTCTGTATCTGAATTAGAGGATTACTTGTACTTGAACGTGAAGAACGTGAACGAAATATTTTCTTTGTTCTTGAAAGGAAGCCTCTGTGGCATGTTAATTTCTCTCGGTAACTGATATTTACTTTGAGCAGAGACTATGGAAGAGCGGTGATAATGATTAGGAAGACAAGCAAGTGAAGGAACAAAATACAGCAATACAGCAGTTGCACAGGTTATGCGGAGGCCAGAAGTCTATAAATGGAATTAAGAGAGGAAATGCTTTTGAACCAGATTGGACAACCTTCAGACTTGAAGCCACATCTATTCTTTCACTTAAATTTAATCTTTTGCATAAGACAAGCAGCAAGAGACGATATTTTCATTTATCCTGTGGTACCCAAACACCATGAAATCATAAACGTGACCATTGGCGACTTCTTTGAGAGCCATCAGATGGGGATTTGCACTGGAGCCTGAGGCACTTGGCCTTTGCGGCTTTTTAGTTACATACCTCAGTGATGATGATGGAGGACAAGAATAGAAAAAGAACTGAAAAGGAGGAGCCACAAGACCAGAAACCTGGCTCACAAGGAGGTGGGGGTAGAAGAGATTAGCATAGCCATTTACACAGCCAGGAAAACCAAGATCCTTCACAGTTATGGAAACTAAGATCCTTAGGCGCAGGAAGCCTGGATTACAAAGCATAACATCTAAGCAGGGATCAGGCTGCTGAATAGAGCACAGGCCCAAGGGTAAAGATGTGGAGATTGAGCCCATTGTGGAATCTCAGGTCCCTCTCAGATTCTACATAGTTATCCAAAATAGCAACCAAGTGACAGCTCATATGGAGTGACCCCTCCCAAAGAGAAGAAGACTCTATCAGTGCAGTCTCTGCACTGGCTTGGGGCAGCACTCCCTCTGCCCACCTGTAACTCGGCAGGTGCCCGTTTTCACCAACCCTCTCCCTCTGCAGGGCAGCAGCCTCCTGCCTGTCGGTGACCTGCCAAGGCTGCCCGCCTGCAACCATGCAGGCCTCTCTCAGCAAACCTGACCCTTCTGGGGCAGCTCTTCCTGCCTGCTTCTGCCTATGCAAGTGTCTTTAACTGTTTTATCCCTTCCCCACTAAACCTGCCCTTTAAATATAACTAATGTCTCCGTCTCGTGGAGAAACTCGCCTTGTATTGCTGAAACGGGAGCTCTGGGGACACCTTTCCCAGAGTGAACCAAGGACCCTGCACTCCAAACCCCATGACTCCAACAACGACAACGCTGTCACTGTTCTCACTTGATTCCCTAAATCAGTGAAGATTCCCTAAATCCTAAATTGATTCCCTAAATCAATTCCCTAAGCTCAGTGAAGAAGAGGCAGGCAGGGTCGTGTGAGGCAGTGGGTTTACAGACAGTAGAGTCCCAGACCTGGTTCAAGTGCTACCTGCTGTCTCTGAACCTCACCCTCCTGCGCTTCTGACTGTACCCAGTGCTTGTATAAATAAATAAATAAATCTAAAAAAAAAGAAAAAGAATGTGTGAGAAAAATAACACTTTTAAAAAAAAAGATTTCCTCGTATACAAAACAGCAATAAGCATAGCAACCTTGTAGGGTCCTTGGGATGATTACGTGGGCTCATTTATGGACTGCGATTCTGTCATTCTGTCCAACTGTTATAGGGCAGCCCCCCCCCCCCAACACAACCAACAACAGGGGATGTTTTCATGGTCACCCGGTGGTGTTAAGGCCTGTGTTTAATTATCTAAATCCCCCCTTTAAAAATGTTCACTGGAAATTTCTGAGCATAGTGCAGGTCCCTCAAATCTTAGGTTCCAGCATCCTCCATTTGCCCCCCAAGTTTGCTGCTGCTGCTCCCCACATTGCCTAGGAGGATGTTCATCCTGAACATAGCTGTCCTCTGCGCCTACAGATTCTCTGAGGTCACTGTGGCCTCAAGGGAGATGCATTGCTTTCCCCTGTCTGTCTTGTTGCCAACATAAAGAAGCTTCTCTTGTGTGCGTTGCAGCTCTTCATTTCTCTCTCTCTCTCTCTCTCCCCCACCCTTTCTGACTTTGAAAAAAAAAAAAAGCTGCCATGAATACTACAATTGCTAGGAAATCATTTCTGCTAACAAACTGAGGAAGCTTGGAAGCATGACCTTCCCTATTCAAGCCTCCAAATGAGGATACAGCACTGCCAACCCTTTGACTAAGGGCTTAACAGACCCAGCTACGCCATGCCTGGGCCCAAAAAACCTTGAAATTCTCTCTATTCTTTAATTTGAACTTCGATGGAATCTGATGTTTAAGTATATTTCTTATAAATGGCACATGGACAACAACAACAAAAAAACTAAGACAGTATTCAACTGAATGTACATTACATATTGAGTATATATTCAAATAAGTATGGATATCCCTATATGTTTATATATATATGTTTATATATATATGTTTTTATATATATATTATATATATATAAATATATATATTTAATTGCTCTCTTTAATTCTTTGAGTTTTATACCATCTATCAGTATATATTTAGAACACTATGAAATTTAATCATTGTTATTATTTCTCCTTTGTTTTTGATTTCCTGTTTTTTTTTTTAAGATTGATTTATTTGTGCATACAAGAACTGGAGTACAGGCCAGAGGTGTGGGGGAGGTGAGAGGATTCACCAGAGACAGAGTGGGGAACAGAACAGGTGGATTGAATGAAATCCACTGCTGAGGGGAGCAGCAGGCGAGACGGGAGAGGTCTGGTGCGCCATGTGGGTTTCTCCCTGGCTGGCCGGAAATCGAACCCGTGCTGCAGAGGCTGCGGATTGCTTCATAGTGAGGTGCTTAACCCATTGCGCCACCAGGGAGGCCCTCCTGTTAATTTTTAATATGAAAGAGGAGTCTTATATTTAATATTAACCTTTAAATAAGTTTATATACATATTTTCTGCTTTTTATTTATGTAACCTCCAAACAACTTTTTTTAAAAAAGATTTATTTATTTATGCATACAAGAGCTGGGGTACAGGCCAGAGGTATGGGGGTGGTGAGAGGATTCACCAGAGACAGAGTGGGGAGCAAAATGGGCAGATCTACTGAAATACACTGCTGAGGGGAGCAGCAGGCGAGACAGGAGAGGTCTGCTGCGCCATGTGGGTTGCTCCCTGGCCGGGGATCTAACTCATGCTGCAGAGGCTGTGGATAGCTTCATAGGTTGCTTTTTAACCTCCTGAGCCACCCAGGAGGCCCCAAACAAATTTTTCTGGTTGCCAGTGAACTTGTATAGAAAAATGCCCTCACGTTCTAGGCAAACACTGAAGCTCAGCTCAAAACCATGCTGCCTGACTGCAAAATGTTGGGTAGCAGCCTTGTTGCCAGCCAACCTGGCAGGAACAACATTCCAGAAGGTTCTTTGTGTTGGAGCAGAGCGGCATTATAGGAAGAAGGCAAAAGTGGTGTTATTGGCAAAAGCTTGCTGGCATGTGGGGCTGATTGCTGCAGGTTTAATCGAGCTCAAGTTAATAAGGCACATGTGGTTATGTTGCAGGACAACCCTGATATGAAATGGGTTGGTTGGCTGTGGGTCTTTAACCCACACGCTTCAAAGGCACTTACAACAATACTCAACTGCAGGCGCACACAAAAAGGTTAATAAAGGGTTTATTTACAAAAGAAGGGGAAATGAAAAAAAAATGAATAACTCAGAGGGCAAGAGAGGGAGATAAATCTGTGAATGCAGCCTACCAGTTCTTCCATAAAATTTACCTGTGGAGTTTGTTGAGGACATCCATCCCCCTGACAGTTGCAAAGTCAAGCCCCACTGCAAATGACTATTAAGACCGGCAACAGGGAACCAGAGGCAAAGTTCTGGACTAAGTGAATGGTTTTTCTCTAAGCCAGGCTGAACGCCATCAAGATAGCAGAGTTTTGAAGTGTTCCTACAACTACGTGAAAGCCACTAGGCAGAGCTGACTGCAGGTTCAAATTCCAGCTGGGTGTCTGCTACCTGACGTATCCTTGCTTGGCAAGCTCACGGGGAAGATTCCAGACCTTGGGTTAATATGGTGAGACAAATAATGGGTCAGATAAAGATTCAGGACTTCATAGAGACATAATCATTTCCAATTTCCAGCTATATCTAAATAGGACCAGCGCTCTCTGGACTAATGAGGTAATACATTTGCCCATGAAGACACTACTTTGTTCCAGGTTCCTGAGCACTAGAGCCCATTAGAATGATTTTAGTACCAATTCCTGTGTGTGTACTGAAGTCATTTTTGGAGGTTTTGGGTTGGGAGAGCGGAGTCCTTGGCTTCATGCTGGGAGAGGTTTCACCAGAGCTTTCTTTTCAGTGGCACCGGCGAGTTCCCATGGCATAGGTGGGAGTTTCTCCACGGCATAGAGACATTAGTTATAGCCAGAAGGGCAGGTTTATTACAAAAGGGGGGAGAAGAATAAAGGACACTTGCATAGACACAAGTGGGCAGAAAGGGCTGCCCCAAAAGGACAGGTTTGCTGAGAGGCCTGCATGGTCACAGGGGGGTGGCCTTGAGGAGAGTGACCTCTGCTGAGGGAGGTCAGTTCAGGGAAGTGCTGTCAAGGTCACAGGTCAAGGGTGGGCAGGAGGCTGCAGCCCTGCAGAGGGGCAGAGAATTGGCAAAAAGAAGCACCTGCATAGGCACAGGTGGGCAGAAGTGTAACAAGGTGGTCCCCAGGAAAGGGGGAGGTTCCAGGTTTCCTGCCCCACCCAAGGGAGGGTGGAGCTGAGCAGGGAGAAGAAGCTGCAGAGGAGACTGAGGAAGGAGGGAAGTAGGATGGAGATCCAGAAAGAGGCCTGGAGGAGGAACATGGGGCCAAGAGACACGTGAAGAAACTGTGCTTGCCTTTTGGTCGTGGACGGGGTGACACAGATGTGGGTAAGACCCGTGGGGAGGTGACAATGGCAGCTTTTATCTTCATTTTGATTTTGCTCTTTTCCTTTTGGGCTTGTCTGGTTGTTTCTGACCCTTTTCTGGGGGTCCCCACTGGAAGGTGCTTTAGACTATGGCAGGCTTTGGGGCCTTGCTCTGGGCCAGTCTCATTTGGCTGGACTTTTACCCACAAGGGGACGGGTCATTTTGGGTGCTTGATTTAGAAACTAGATTCTTTGCCTTTCCTGTATTGTTTCCTAGTTGTATGAAAGTTCCTTCCCACTAAAGTCTCACAAGTTTCATATTGATGCGGCGGATGGCAGAACCCATTTAGAACAGGCAGGTTTGTGGGGTCTGGGCTGCCCCTCTCCTTGCCCTGGAACAGAAGGCCCGCTGGCCTGGGCCAGGGCAGAGATTGCAGTGATATAGTTTTTTTGGGAGGGGCTCACTCCTTCGTGGAGTGGCCCATTTGCTGTTGATTTCGCATAAGTGTAGAATTTGGAAGGGAAGGGCCAGTCTGCAATGGCCCTCAATCTCCGTATCTTTACCTCTGGTCTACGCCCCTGACACTCTAACAGCATCTGATACTTCTTGTGTCTGTGCCTTGGCTAAGGATTTTTAGTTCCTACAGCTGGGTTAACAACTATATTAATCACCTTGACCCCCACCTCTGGCTCCTGGCACTATGTGAGCCAGGTTTCTGGTCTTGTGGTGCCTACTCCACCTTGTCCTGATCCTCCATCAAGCCTGTCGGAGTTGGGGGGTGGATTTCCACACCCCACCAAGCAATTCTTGGATATCAGCTAGTCTGACAATTCAATTCAATTGCAACACTCTCCACCTGGAGATAAAATCAGATCCTGCAGGGGCTAAGGGCTAAATCCCCTAAGATTGTTGCCCATTTTCTTCTTCAGAAACCAAGAACAAGCCCGGGTTGTTATCTGGGCTTCTGACCAACCAGTTATAGATCAAACTTTGAAACAGTCCAGGTATGGGTTTGATTAATTAGCTTGAGCAGGACAGAGAAATATTTTGCTTACGAGGTTACCGGTTATTCTAAAAGGATGTAACTCGGGAAAAACCAGGTGGAAGAGGGGAATAGGACAAGGTGTGGAGGAAGGACTGGGTACTTAATTTCATGCCCTCTCAAAGCACACAATGTCCCCGAATCTACACATTTTATGGAGACTTCATTACAGAGTCATGATTTAATAAATCACTGGCCATTATGATTGATGCAGTCTCCAGCTCCTCTGGCCTCCCTGAAGGTCTGAGGATAGGACTGAAAATTCCAACCCTCTCATCACCTGATTGACTTTTGTTCTTTTTTTTTTTTTTAAGATTTATTTATTTATTTATACAAGCACTGGGTACAGTGAGAAGCGCGGGAGGGTGAGAGAATCCACCAGAGTAAGAGCGGAGAGCAGAACAGGCAGAATGACGAAATACACTGCTGAGGGGAGCAGCGGGCACAGCAGGAGAGGTCTGTGCGCCATGTGGGACCCTTGCTGGCAGGCGGGAATCAAACCAGTGCTGCAGCGGCTGCGGGCAGCTTCGCAGCCCAGTGCTCAATGGCTGAGCCACTGGGGAGGCCCCTGATTGACTTTTGGAAAGCAACTATCTACCCCTTAGGTGCTTTCCAGAAGTCTTCTCATTAACCTAACAAAACGCCTAATGCCTTTCTTCACTTAGAAAACTGCAGTGGTTTAGGTACTAAGACTGCTACAGGGTGGTCCCAGGAAAGGGGGAGGTTCCCTGCCCCACCCAAGGGAGGGTGGAGCTGAGCAGGAAGAGGAGAAGCTGCAGAAGAGACTGAGGAAGGAAGCAGGATGGAGCCAGGAGACCTGGAGGAGGCGCATGGAGCCTAGAGACACGTGAAGAAACTGTGTTTGTCTTTTGGTCGTAGACTGGGTGACACAGATGTGGGTGAGACCCATGGGGAGGTGACAATGGCAGTTTTTATCTGGATGTTGATTTTGCTCTTTTCCTTCCGGGCTTGTCTGGTTATTTCTGACCCTTTTCTGTGGGTCCCCACTGGAAGATGCTTTAGACTGTGGCAGGCTTTGGGGCTTTGCTCTGGGCCAATCCCATTTGGATGGACTTTTACCCACGAGGGGACGGGTAACTTTGGGTGCTTCATTTAGAAACTAGACTCTTTGCCTTTCCTGTATTGTTTCCTAGTTTTATTAAAGTTCCTGCAACAGGGTGGTCCCCAGGAAAGGGGGAGGTTCCCTGCCCCACCCAAGGGAGGGTGGAGCTGAGCAGGAAGAGGAGAAGCTGCAGAAGAGACTGAGGAAGGAAGCAGGATGGAGCCAGAAGGAGCCCTGGAGGAGGCGCGTGGAGCCTAGAGACACGTGAAGAAACTGTGTTTGTCTTTTGGTCGTAGACTGGGTGACACAGATGTGGGTGAGACCCGTGGGGAGGTGACCATGGCAGCTTTTATCTGGATGTTGATTTTGCTCTTTTCCTTCCGGGCTTGTCCGGTTGTTTGTGACCCTTTTCTGTGGGTCCCCACTGGAAGATGTTTTAGACTTGTGGCAGGCTTTGGGGCCTTGCTCTGGGCCGACCCCATATGGATGGACTTTTACCCACGAGGGGACGGGTCACTTTGGGTGCTTCATTTAGAAACTAGACTCTTTGCCTCACCTGTATTGTTTCCTAGTTTTTATTAAAGATCCTTCCCATTAAAGTCTCATATGTTTTGTGTTGATGCGGCGGATGGCAGAACCCATTTAGAATAGGCAGGTTTGCGGGGTTTGGGCTGCCCCTCTCCCTGCCCTATAACAAGACCAAATAGTCATTTATTATAAATCATAAGATGTCTGTGATTTACAGACTCCAAAGCTCACAATTCACAGCACATCTTATAGTCTTTTACTCAGAACATGCAGCACGGACATTAGCTCCTCAAAGTTTATGGGGAACATAACAATCTCACTGAGGGAGGACAAGAATAGGGAGTTTGGGGGCCTCCCCAGTGGCGCAGCGGTTGAGCGCTGGGTTGCGAAGCTGCCTGCAGCCTCTGCGGCGCCGGTTCGATCCCCGGCTGCTCCCCGGCCACTGGAGGAGGGTCCCACATGGCGCGCAGACCTCTCCTGCCGCCCGCTGCTCCCTTCAGCAGTGTCCTTCGGTCCTTCTGCCTGCTCTGCTCCCTGCTCTGGCTCTGGTGGATTCTCTCACCCTCCCGCGCTTCTGACTGTCCCCAGTGCATGTATAAACAAATAAGCAAACAAACAAACAAATAAATAAATAAAACATGCCTCTAGGAAAAAAAAAAAAGTACATCTTAAAAAAAAAAAAATAGGGAGTTTGGAAAGGAGGCACCACAAGACCAGAATCCTGGCTCACACAATGCTGGGAGCTGGAGGTGGGGGTTGAAGTGATTAACATAGTTGTTAACCCAGCTAGAACTGAAAGTCCTGAGGCATCAATGTCTAGATCTCAAGGCACAAACCCAAGCAAAGTGTCAGATGCTGTTAGAGTGTTGAATGTTAGTATTTGTAAGGCAATGGATGTGTTGACTACATGATTTCTTTAATCCTCTAGAGTCCTATAACTCAAGATAACTGTTTTGAAATAAAATAATATTTTGAAATATTTGAAAGTACACAGACAGGCCATACTGTTTACCTGAGAATATCAGATATCAGCCAAGAATGTCCAATACCAAGACCCGATGTATTGGATTGTCAGAAAAGTCTTGACATTTTTGCATGGACAACAGAAAACATGTCACAACTTTTCTGATAACCCCATAATAAAGTTATTGGAACTTAAAAGAAAAACAAATCATTTGGGCATCTAACAAAAAACAACACACAATTTATGCAATGATAAATATAGATTAGCCTCTGACTTTATAACAACAGCTGATGAAAATAAATAACCATATATATATATATATTTTAAAGATTTATTTATTATTTATACAAGCACTGGGTACAGTCAGAAGCTCAGGAGGGTGAGAGAATTCACCAGAGCCAGAGAGGGGAGCAGTGGGTGGCAGGAGAGGTCTGCGCATCATGTGGGACCCTCCTCCGGTGGCCAGGGAGCAGCTGGGGATCGAACCGGCGCTGTAGAGGCTGCGGGCAGTTTCGCAACCCAGCGCTCAACCGCTGCGCCACCGGGGAGGCCCATAAATAACCATATATTAAAGAGAAAAATGAAAACAAACTTGAGTTCACCCCAAAACCTGTGCATGAGGCTTTACTGTAGAGCCCCATATGGTGGAATACTACTCACCAATGAAAAAATGCTAATTACATGGATGAATTACTCAAATACATTATGCTGAATAAAAGGAAGTCAATCTCAGGGTTAATGCCAAATTGTTGCATTTATTTTACATTCTGGAAAAGGTTATATGAATAGAGAGAAATCAGCAGTTGGTGGAGGATAAAGGTAGGTGCCTGTACCAGCCAAATCAAGCAGAATCTGAGGGAGGACCGTAGGAGGTTAAGGAAAGACAGGAATTAAGCCTGTTAGTGAAAGCTGGGACCAGGTGGGCTGGGCAGAGCATAATGCCCAGTCCTGGTGCAGCACATTTATTTATACAATATCGAGCACGGGGGCAGGCAGGGTAAGGTTGATGCATTTGCCACAGTTAGGGTGTTGGAGGTATCAGGAGGTGCCAGCGGTTGCAACAATATCAGGAAGCTGCATACCTATGGCCAGATTGTGCTGAGCTCAGTGTTCTAGCCTGAAGCTCGCTCTGGGGAGACATACTCTTTCTATGCCTCCTAACTGAGTGACTTTTGCCAACTCAGGTCATTTGGCAAGGGTGGTATGGCTCAGGACTGTTGCCCCAAGAGCACACACCCCTGGCTCCCAACAGGTAGAGGAAGGTTTGATATTAAAAAGAACAGCATGAAGGAACTGGGCAGAAATGGAACTGTCTTGTATCCCAGCTGTGGCGGTGGATGTAACAGGGTGGCCCCCAGGGAAAGGGGAGATTCCAGGTTTTCTGCCCCACCCAAGGGAGGGTGGAGCTGAGCAGGGAGAGAAGAGGCTGCAGAGGAGACTGAGGAAGGAAGGAAGCAGGATGGAGCCAGAAGGAGACCTGGAGGAGGCACGTGGAGCCGAGAGACACGTGAAGAAACTGCGCTTGCCTCTTGGTCGTGGATGGGGTGACACAGACGTGGGTGAGACCCGTGGGGAGGTGACCATGGCAACTTTTATCTTGATTTTGCTCCTTCCCAGACTTGTCTGACCATTTCTGTCCCTTTCCCATGGGTCCCCTCTAGGAGGTGCCTTAGACTTGGGGCAGGCTTTTGGGCCTCAGTGGTCCTGCTTTGGGCCAACCCTGTTTGGCTTGGCATTTACCCACAGGGGATGGGTAACTTCAGATGCTTGATTTGGAAAGTTTATTCTTCCCCTTTTCTGCATTGTGCAGTAATTGTATTAAAGTTACATTCCATTAAAAGTCTTACACACTAGGGCTTCCCTGGTGGCACAGGGGTTAAGACACAACCTATGAAGTAATCCGCAAACACTGCAGCATGAGTTCAATTCCCAGCCGGCCAGGGAGAAACCCACATGGCGGGACAGACCTCTCCTGTCTCACCCGCTGCTCCCCTCAGCAGTGTACTTTGGTCCATCTGCCTGGTCTGTTCCCCACTCTGTCTCTGGTGAATCCTCTCACCCCCCACACCTCTGGTCTGTACCCCAGCTCTTGTATAAAAATAAATAAATCTTAAAAAAAAAGATTTAAAAAAAAAGTCTTAGACACTAGAGTATTTTTGTCTTGACGTGGTGGATGGCAGAACCTATTTAGAAGGGCAGGTTTGGGGGTTCTGGGGTGCCTCTCACCCTGCCCTATAACAGTTACACAAATTTATGCATGCATTAAAGCTCAATGAACTATCCACATGGACAATTAATTTCACAGTACAGTCTTATCTAAAAATAGATAAGACAATACTTGGATTATAAAGAACCTCAATAAAAAAAATGATTAGTTTAAAATAAGATCGTGGTTGTTTTGGGGGTGGAATGGAGAAGTTGTAGTTGGAATGGGAAGACTTTAGGATGCTTATCCAAGTTCTGTGTCTTTATCCTGTAATTATTCTTTAGGTTATATGCTTGTGTGGTTTTTGCATCAATATTTAATTTAATAATAAAACAGATAATAAGTTAAAATTTCTACAGGCTCCAGTATTGTTTTGTGTGGAACTTGTCAAGAAAAGTTCTAGGGCCTCCCCTGGTGGCGCAGCGGTTGAGCAATGGGTTGCGAAGTTGCCCGCAACCTCTGCAGCACCAGTTCGATCCCCGGCCGCCAGGCAAGGGTCCCACATGGCGCGCAGACCTCTCCTGCCGCCCGCTGCTCCCCTCAGCAGTGTACTTAGGTCCTTCTGCCTGCTCTGCTCCCTGCTCTGGCTCTGGTGAATTCTCTCACCCTCCCGTTCTTCTGACTGTACCCAGTGCTTGTATAAATAAATAAATCTTTACAAAAAAATAAACTATGTATAGAGATTAAACTATGCTGATAATCCTTAAATACTTATCCAGCTTATGAGCTGACATAGAACTTTTCTTTTTAAAAAAAAAAAAAAAAAAGATTTATTTATTTATTTATACAAGCACTGGGTACAGTCAGAAGCGCGGGAGGATGAGAGAATTCACCAGAGCCAGAGCGGGGAGCAGAGCACCGCTCCCGCTGGGCCACCAGGGAGGCCCCTATACATAGTTTAATCTCTATACATATTGCATGCATGATCCATTCATGTTGAAAAACCCTCTTTAATTGAAATTACTTATAGCATTGCCAGTATGTCAAATGATTATACATTATGTATTAAACATGATCTTATAAGCACATATTTTATGTCGGGCATGTGTAAGGTCTTGTGGAACAAAAGAAAAATATCAAGCATGATTTGAATATTTCACATTGAGAAAGTGTTCATGTAAAAAGAAAAGTTGAATTAAGAGAAAGAAAACCATAAAGCTTTTTTTCTTCTGCAAAGAATTACTCTATTTTTTGAAGATTTATTTAATTATGCATACAAGAACTGGGGTACAGGCCAGAGATGTGGGGGTGAGAGGATTCATCAGAGACAGAGTGGGAAGCAGAACATGTGGATTGACTGAAATACACTGCTGAGGGGTGCAGGGGGTGAGACAGGAGAGGTCTGCTGTGTCTTGTGGGGTCAGCATCCTGGCTGGGGATCGAACTCCTGCTGCAGTGGCTGGGGACAGTTTCATAGTGCTGAGACTTAACCCCTTGTACCACCAGAAGGGAGGTCCCTTTTTCAATGAATTAGAATCTTATTAGGAGATGAAAACACAAATGAAGGGGGCTTGGAGAATGTTAAACTGATCTTCTGGGCCTCCTGCTAGGAGAGATGAGTGTGTAAATAAGTGTGTGTGTCCAGCATTAGCACTTGATGGAAGAATTGATGCAAGTAAGTTGCATTCCAAACTTCACACTTACGTGAAGTCTATTAGACTTAAGACTGTCCAAGAATATACAAACACAAAACAACATACTTTGAATTGAGATTCAACAGGAACATAAGCTATCATAAACAGAAAGTTATTTCACAGGCTGCTTTTCAGAGTTGTTCCTGTATCTATTTGTGTATTTAGCAAAAGGCCGACTCTGATTTTTCTATTTTGTTGTAGTTTATTACATTTTATTATAGTTTATTTGCTTTCCAGTGTTTCTCTGCAAACTTAGTACCTTAACGTTCTTCTGTCTCTTTGCCCTCCTTTTAGAAATGGATGATTAGCTGCCTGTTGATTTAGCAGACTTGGTGGATTGTTCTTTTTTTTTTTTTTTTTTTTTTTGGGACCCTCGCTGGTGGCCGGGGAACGAACTGGTGCTGCAGAGGTTGCGGGCAGCCTTGCAGCCCAGCGCTCAACCGCTGCGCCACCAGGGGAGGCCCTTGGTGGATTGTTCTTGAGCAGTCTCTTGGGAGCACTAGAAATGACTCCGATGGAATTTCTGCATCCTCTTCTGTGCCTCACAGTTGAAGCTGAGCTGAACCAGGTGACCACAATTTAATGTCCAAACTGGCACACTTTTGGAAGGGGGTGCCACGAATAATTACTTGAGTGTGTGTAAATGTGTGTAAAACAAGGCTTCCCTGGACAAACAGGTACATGTCACCCTGGGTATAACAAAATTGTAACATACAGAGGAGGGCACAGGTAGTGGGTGAGGAATGATGACAGGTGCTGTGGATGTTTTGCCAGGTAAAGAGATGAAGGCAAAGATGTGACAGTCACCTGGCAGCCAGCCCTTCATGCATGGGTGGGTAATTGATCGGACAACATCCATGAGTCTGTGTGTTCTGGCTTGTAGGTGCAGATGCCAATCTCAGCACCATCAGGGCTGTGAGAGTGTGTATATGTGATAGAGTCTGTTCAGTGGTGAGAGTGTGTGTGTGTGTGTATGTATGTGTGTGAGGTTGTGTGGCAGAAGTGACGTTTGCCAGGACCCCCTCTTTTTTTGCTCTCTGAATGCTCTGAGAGCTCCCTGCTGATGTTTTTACCCAGCCCACGGCTGGCTTTTCTTGAAAAGACCTGCAATCTACTGTTACTTCTAAGGCTTCAATGTGACTCTTTTTTCTTCCTGAGTCATAACAGTTTATGAAGTTAGACCTGTGGATCATGCGCAGGCAAATGGAGGTGCTGGTTAAATGAGATTTTTGCTTGAGTGCACAGAGACAAAAATCAGAGGAGAATGAATAGAGGGCTTTGGGAGGCACTGAGAGAACAAATGCATATTATACAGTGATACAGAAGCTGTCTGTCCCCAGAAGCTCTCTTACTTAAATACATCACATCCCTGGCCTCACTGTTTCCTTATTGCATCTTTGCTCATTGGTCTCCAATATATACCCACCTAATGTTCGTTCATTCATTCATAACACATTTATTGAGTCCCTACTATGTGCCACTCTAGATACTAGGGGATAGAGTACTGAATAAATCAGGCAAACTTCCCCTCTTTATTGTTTGGGGTTCTGAGGGAGATAGGTAAACACACCAAAAACCAATAAACAGGGACCTCCCAGGTGGCGCAAGGGGCTAAGAAGCAACCTATGAAGCTATCCGCAGTCTCTGCAGCACAAGTTTGGTCCCAGGCTGGCCAGGGAGCTACCCACATGGTGCAGCAGACCTCTCCTGACTCACCCGCTGCTCCCCTCAGCAGTGTATTTCAGTCAGTCTACCTGTTCTGTTCCCCGCTCTGTCTCTGGTGAATGCTCTCACCTACCCACCCCACCCCCCAGCACGTCTGGCCTGTACCCCAGTTTTTGTATGCATAAATAAATATTTTTAAAAAACCAGTAAGTGACCATAAACAGCTCTGAGAATGTCAGAGAGCTAGGTATGCCAGGCAACTGATAAAAGCTAATCAACATTTATTGGAAAATTATACCCACAGAGTGTTTACTCTGCATTTGATATAAAGCACATGCTCTACATGTATTCATTCACTTAATCCCTCCAGCCCTCAGATGATCAATGGCATTATCACTCCCATTTTATGGATGAAAAAACTGAGGTACAGAAACAAAGATTGAGTGGCTTTGCAAAGTCACCCTGCCAGTAAGTGGTAAAGAACTTTATTATTTTTTTTTGTTTCTTTTTTTTTAATAAATTTTATTTTTATATTCCCCACACAATTGCAACCCCCTTATTTTGACCCCAATCCCTCCCCTCCCGCCCCTCACCCCCCATAGAGTGTCGCTGGTTCATAGTTTTTTGTTGATTTTGATTTTCACTTTCTTATAGTTATTCATTTTCCTGGTCCCTTATTTAAGTTTTCTAGATCCCTACTATGAGTGAGACCATCTGGTATTTTTCTTTTTCTTTCTGGCTTATTTCGCTGAGCATGATCCCTTCCAGGGTCATCCATGTTGCTGCAAATGGCATGTGTTTATCTTTTTTGAATGCTGAGTAATATTCCATGGTATATATGTACCACATCTTCTTGATCCAGTCATCTATTTTTGGGCATTTGGGCTGTTTCCAAAGCTTAGCTATTGTAAACAGTGCTGCTATGAACATAGATACAGACTTGGCTGGCATGAGGCACCTACATTAAGTAGGGTGGTCAAGGAAATCCTCTCTGAGAGGGCACTTCTGATAAAACTTAAATAATGAGAAGTGTCTGGAGACGTCAAATCTGAGTGTAGAGTTTCCCAGGCTAAGAAATCAGCTAGTACAAGGATTGTAAGGCAGAAATGAGCTTGGATTATCTGAAACAGAACAGTGGGTGAATGTGATGTTCATGAAAAAGGAATCCAAATTGAAAGGAAAAATCTGGCTTGCTATTTGAGCATCAGTGTCTTCATCTATAAAAAGGAAGTGACAGAGTCAACCATACCCACTTGTTATAAAATTAAAAGAAATTGCTGCAGACATATTATAATCCCTATTATAGAGAACGTGTTCACAGTAAACATAGCCTTTTTCCTGTTAGAACAGGTCCAAGTCACTACTTAGCGCTTAATTGAGCAGGGACTATGCACTTAACACAGCACACATATAATTTAAAGTCATCACATTGATCTTATTTTTATTTTTTGAATCATTTTATTGATTTGTCATTTGTTTACAAAGCCACATAATATCATGAGGACAGTTGCACAACTTAACATGTGTTCACATTTCACTCACTCACCCCCAAATCTTCATTATATTATTCTTTTTATCCTCTCCTGCCCCCCCCCCCCCCGCCCCAGGCAGGTCCTCTGGTAACCACCATGATTTTCAGAGTCTAAGAGTCATTTTTGTTGTATTTTACATTTGTTTCCTTTGGTGATTTTTATTTTACAAATGAATGAAACCATTGGCGATTGTCTTCCATTCTTTGACTATTTCACTCAGCATCACCTCAAATTCCATCCATTTGTACCAAAAGGCACTATTTTATCTTTTTGAATAGGTGAGTAGTGCTCCACTGGGTGTGTATATATATTTCTTTCTCTAGTCATCTGCTGATGAGCTTTTACGTTGATTCTACCTCTTGGTCTTCTTGAACACGGCTGCTATGGACACATAGGGGTGCATACATTTTTATATTAGTGTTTTCATATTCTTTGGAATTCCTCGACATGAAATTTCTGGATCATAAGGTATTCCCATTTCTAGTTTTTTAAGCAATATTCATATCATTTTCCATAGAGGCTGTGCTGATTTACATTATCAACAACAATGAATGAGCATGCCTTTTCTTCCACATCCTTGTCAGTATTTGTTTTTTTTTTCCAGAGTGTTTGATATGAGGCCATTCTCACAGGGGTGAAGTGACATCTTATTGTGGCTTTGATTTGGTGTTCTTGATAGTGAGTGATGCTGAGCATTTTTTCATGTGCCTAAGGGACATCTGTATATCATTTTTTTTCTTAAGGATTTATTTATTTATGCATACAAGAGCTGGGGTACAGGCCAGAGGTGTGGGGGCTGAGAGTATTTACCAGAGACAGAGTGGGGAACAGAACAGGCAGATCTACTGAAATCCACTGCTGAGGGGAGCAGTGGGCGAATCAGGAGAGGTCTGCTGCGCCATGCAGTTTGCTCCCTGGATGGCCAGGAATTGAACTCATGCTGCAGTGGCTGCTGATAGCTTCACAAGTTTCATCTTAACCCCTTGCGTCGCCAGGGAGGATCCTGTATATTGTTTTGGGAAAAGAATCTATTTCACTCTTTTGCCCATTTTTTTTTAAAGATTTATTTATTTCTTTATGCAAGAACTGGGGTACAGCAGATGCGCTGGAGGGTGAGAGGATTCACCAGAGACAGACCGGGGAACAGAACAGGCAGACAGACGAAACACACTGCTGAGGGGAGCAGCGGGCGATAGAGGAGAGGTCTGCTGCTCCATGTGGGACCCTCACCCTCCTGCCGGGATCAAACTGGCGCTGCAGAATCTGCAGACAGCTTCACAGCACTGCGCTCAACCGCCTGTGCCACCAGGGGAGGCCCCACTTTTGCCCATTTTTTGACTGGCTTTTTTTTGTTGTTGTTGAGTTCCATGAATTCTTTACATGTTTTGGAAATGAACCCATTGTTGGATGTATGACGTGCAAGCATCTTCTTCCAGTCTGTAGGTTGTCGTTGATTTTAAGATTTATTTATTTTTTTTCATTTTTTAATTTTATATATTTTTACATCATTTTTCATTTTTGCACAATATGCATTGTCATCTTGGTTATAGTCCCCATACAATTCCCACCCCCCTTGTTTTGCTCCTACTCTGGTTTTAAGATTTATTTTTATGGTGTTTCCTTTTGCTGTGAAACCCTTTTGTCTGATGCAGTACCGTTTGTTTGTTTTTGCCTTTCTTTCCCTTGTCAGTTCACCTGCAACACCTCTGAGGTTGATATCCAGGAACATCACATATTTCTTGTAAGATATTTATTATCCCCATTTTGTAGATGAGGAAATCGAGGTTCTTGGGATTGAATAATATTACCAAAGTCAAAAGTCTACTATGCACAATAAGACAGCAGTTTGAATCCCCATTTGTCTGACTTCAAAGCCCATGATATTTCTTTGCTGTCCTTTGTGAATTGCAGATCCACCCATCGCAGGCAGGGAGCAAGCTCTGGGGGGTATTATGGTGTCTCCGATGGATGATCGCCTGCAGGCACTGCGTAACAAGTCCTTTCCATTGGAGGTTCTGATGAAGACGATTGGAGTGTGGATGGAGTAGAACGGAATGAATCGGAGGAATGGATCTCCTCAGCCATGTTCCTATTCTCAGATGTCCAAATGCTTTTGACAAAAGCACCCTCTGCTCTTAATCTGTGCGGGCTTGGCCTGAGAGAATCAAGAATGAAGCTGATTGCAAACTTGGTACATAACAGAGAAAATAAAGACATCATTTACTGACTGATTTGGACTAAGAAAAGATGTATTTACTTGCAGTTTATTATGTTGAATGTGACAGGCATACATTTGTGCTTTTTATTGAATGATGACTTACTACATACAGGAATTGGTGCAATTTGTAATGCAGATTATGTTTTTAAACAAAAAAGGGTGCAAATACACTGATGACTGTCACATGACTTGCTCTGCACTTCTCAAAAGTGGCTTGAGCGTGGGCGGAACGACAAATATACCCTGAATGCACAAATGTAATTTCCAAAGAAGATGATTCTGGGCAGCTTCCAATTCAGTCGGGCAGATTTAGACAGAAGAAATCCATGGCTAAGAAAAGCTAAGTATCTTAAAATAGCAGGAATTGGAGTAGGATCATTTGAATCACCCCCATTAACTGCTGAGATGCCTCCAGACAGAGCAAGAAGAGCCACGACGAAAATCAGGATGTGGGATGAAGCGGCACATGGTGAGTCTCTAAGATTACAAAAGTGAAACACCTGGGAATCACATTTTACTTTTAATAACGGGAGGTGGGGGCAGAAAAGACGAAGTTTTCCACAGTGTGGTGGAATGAGATAGAATGACAGTCTGGCCCACGGCTTGTTTCCTGAGTAATGAGTTTTGTGACCTCATCAGCTTCTAGGCATTGAGCCAAATCTTGTCTTGTGCAATTTGTGCAATTCCTCGAGGTTGCAGACTTGGATTTTCCACTCAAAGCACATTTGTAAATTTACCCGTGGGCAGGATTCAGTCTATTTTTCCTGATAATCAACCACCATATTCATTTTCCTCAACACGGAACGGCAGGAGCAATCCCAGTGTCTTGTAGATGAAGACAAATTCTATTAATTGCTTTGCTCCCTCTCACTGCTTGGCGCTGCTTGGGCTTTGCAACCGGTTTTCTCCCAGATGCAGCCATTAAGAAAGAGTATTCATTCATGCTAATAACTTCCATTTAAGCTCCTCGTGAGTAAGATAAGAGAGATTGGATGACCTAAGGAGCAACCCATGGAGAGTTTTGAAAATAAGTGGAAACAGTTTTATTTCAAGCCTTGTTTTTTGCCTTGGGGTAGGTAACACAGGGCATGGCATAATTTTCAACTCATGTTTCATGTCTCCCTCATCATTTCAAATCGGAGCTTGTTTTGTTTAACAGAGATGTTGTAGCATACACGACATGACATGTCAACATGCTTTCTTGTCTCAAAATCGTGGCACGTCACAGTAAATTCCGTGGGGGAGACTTGGATTCCTAGGCTAGGCAATTTTCCCTTCTGATCACGGGCAAACTGATGCTCACACAAGCAGTAAAGTCCTGCCTCTTGAGGGAGAGCAAATGGCCATACCCCGTCTACATTTCAAAGAAAAGCTCAGCTTGCCAGCACTTGTCAAAAATTATCACAGACAGTGATTTCACTGAAGGCCTAGGCGCATTGCAGGCAGGAAGGATCCTAGTCTACACTGCAAATTCCAGGTCCCAGTAAACCAGGGGTCCAGAGCCTTGCAATGGGGGCCTGTGTTTGTTTTCCTGGGTGGGGAAGCCCCACCCTGGTCTATTTTTAGGTAGTCGATCATAGATTTCTTTCCACAAATCTGCTTTTCCTCTTCTGATTACCAAAAAAGGGAGCTTGTGTCTGTGAGTGTGAAAATCAGTGGGTGAGGGAAGCAGTGAGGGGATTTCCAAAGGTCTCTCTGTTCCTTGACGACTCCATGCTATGTGGGCGGCGCTGCTGCTTCGTCTTGCTCTAAGAAGCTGATATTTTGATCAAGGGCATTTGGTCTTATTTGTTTTGTTTTAAATTCTTGGCAGGACATGAAGTAAGAAAAAAGGAACTTCAACCGTCATCTCTCCCACCAGTTTTCTTACCCTGACCTCTCCTCCATAAGCCCATGGCTTATGGGCTTATCTCCCCATAAGCCCAATCCCTGTAGGGCAAAGCATGAGGGGTGACTGGGTGGGGGCAGCATGAAGAGCGAGAGGGAAGAGGAGGGCCTCCCTTGACCACATTTAGAAGTAAAGAAGTGGCATTCTGGCAAGTTCCATTCTCTGCCCTACTCATGCCAGTTCAGGTAACTCTTGTAGAACTTGTGTTCATTTTCCAGGGCTGTCATAAGAAGGTATCATAGAGTGGGTGGTGTCAATATCACAGTTCTGAGGACCGGACATCTATGATGAGTCATCAGCAGGGTTGGCTCCTTCTGAGGGCTGTGGAGGAGAATCTCACGCTTCTTTTCCGGCTTCTGGGGATTTGCTGGCCATCTTTGACATTGTGTGGGTTATAGAAACATCACCTCAATCTCTAACCTTCATGGTCTACAAGGTGTTCTTCCTGTGTGCGTGTGTCCAAATTTTCCCTTTTCAATGGACAAAAGTCACTTTGGACTAAGGCTTCCCTTAATGACCTCATTATAAATTGATGACCTTGCCTAAGATGCTCTTTCCAAGAAAGGGCACATTTTGAGGTCCTGGAGGTCAGGATTCCAACAGATCTTTCTTGCGTATGCGGGGGCAGAGCTTAACCCATAACAGAACCCATGTTGAATTTCCTTTCTAATTCTAGTAAGTGTGTTTATAGCCTCTCAATTGGTTGTGTGTTTTTCAAGTTTCCCGCTGCTGCTGGCGTTCTGAGACTGAGGTCATGGATGCTTTTGACATTCTTTGAACCTGCCGTTCCGTAGCAGAGTAAACGTTTTCCTTGTCCTTATCTTTGACCTTTCTTTTTTTAAAAAAAAAAAAATATTTATTTATTTATGCATACAAGAGCTGGGGTACAGGCCAGAGGTGTGGGGGTTGGGTAGGGTGAGAGGATTCACCAGAGACAGAGTGAGGAACAGAACAGGCAGACTGACTGAAATACACTGCTGAGGGGAGTAGTGGGCGAGACAGGAGAGGTCTGCTGCGCCATGTGGGTAGCTCCCTGGCTGGCCAGGGATCGAACTCCTGCTGCAGAGGCTGTGGATAGCTTCATATTACTGTGCTTAACCCCTTGGAGGCCCCCTAGTGACTCTTTCCTGGATTCTAGTCTTGAGGGCCAGGATCCTGAAGGGAAAAAGGGGGTTTATTTGGCACATGTTTTCTGCGAGAGCCACACTTACTGGCTGGCCCTAAAGGCAGAGCCCAGGTCCTATGTAGAAAGAAGCAGTTGTTCTGGAAGCTGCTTCTCTCCGTAGTCTGACACACACAGAGGATGGAGCCAGTTAGCCAATCAGTATGTGCCCCAGAATCAGAACTCACTTTCCATATCTCAGATGTGCAGATGGCACTCTTACCTGTGCCTGCTGGACTCCAGACCCGGCCAGGTGCCTTCAGGTCTAGCAGATGGTCTGGGCCAGCTCTCAGAATGACCTGGGTCACCAGGGCCCACCTGATCTTTGGCACATATTTTCCTCAGGAATTTGATTCCTGACCCACCCTGGAACTAGCATAAATCTCTCTCTGGCAAATGGGCTCTGGGTCCTGTACCCACCTTATGTCCACCCTCAAGCCCATTCTATTTCTCAGATAGTCAATAGGACATTGAATGTGGGAAGCAATGGCCGTCTTGCCTTCCTCAGAGGATCCTTGGCTTGAACAAAGCTAGCTGTGACCTGTGAGATATTTCACAAATGTCAGGTGATACTATAATTAGACAGAGCTGATGAAATCACACCAGAATAGACAGAAAGCTGCACGCAGTCATGCAGACTTAACAATGATGGGGACACATTTGGAGAAAGACATAGCTGGATAGTTTTATCATTGTGTGAACATCCTAGCATGTCCTCACCCAAGCCTAGACGGCGGAGTCTTCTATACTGGGCTAAGTGGGGGACCACGGTCACCCCTAGGTGTAGTGGTTGATTCACCAGGTTATGATGCCCAAGCTATGAGGACTATGACCTTGCCAACGTGTGTCCCACACACAGCCACGGTTACTGCTCATTCCTGTCTTACCAGTGAAGGGTCAGAGACGGATTTGAGCGAAGGTGCCAATTTAGTGAGGGATATATTGGGGATCTGAAGGCAGGCTTTCTGGTTCTGAATCTGTGTTTCTGGTGGTCAGGAATGCGCCAGCATGTCCCCGGGAACATGAGGGATGAGTCGTGAAAAAGGTTTGCAAGGCAAGATTCTGCTGCTCAGTGAGCAGAACGCTTGCTATTTATTAGCAGTAATGAACAAGCATGATTAAGTATGTGACAATGGCAGGAGAGCAGGGTCCAAAGGGTAATCAACTTTGTGGAGAAAAGGAGGGGCCATGGGGCCTCCCTGGTAGCGTGAGGGGTTAAGCACAGCACTGTGAAGCTATCTGCAGCCTCTGCAGCATGCGTTCGATACCTGGCCGGCTAGGGAGACACCTACATGGTGCAGCAGACCTCTCCTGTCTCGCCCGCTGCTCCCCTCAGCAGTGTATTTCAGTGGATCGTCCTGTTCTGCTCCCCACTCTGTCTCTGGTGAATCCTCTCACCCCCTGCACCTCTGGCCTGTACCCCAGTTCTTTTATGCATAAATAAATAAATCTTTAAAAATAAAAAAAAGGAGGGGACATGTTGGCCATGCATACAGGGAGAAGTTCCCATATAGGGTCTCATTGTAATTTCTGAGACTACTCCCAGACCACCTCAGCCCATGGCCACACAGTCAGTCAACAGCTACCTAGCTGTCCCTGGCTGCCTCATGAATGTGGGCCATTGTCTTAAGGCAGTCATGCAGGAGTGCCCTATCCAATTTTTTCACGCACACACAGGTGCATAAAGAGGCCACACACCAACAGGTGCAGAGGCCCCAAGTGGTAGAGAGGCCACATGTGTTCTTTCCAATGCCCCAGGAGGGACAGCCTCAGCACCACGCTGCTCCTGCTGCGGGGACATAAGTGATGATGCTCAGAGATCCATATCTGTGCTCAAGTTGGGGCTGTGCATGGGCTGCTCTGGGTAATGAGCTGGCTCTATACAGCTCTGACACAGCCTATCGCTGTGCAGGAGACTTTATTTTTATTTATTTATGTTTTATTAATTAATGAAAAAATTTTTTCTTACATCATTGTCGTCCCCATAAGTTTCCCATCACCACATTCACCTTGTGTACATCCCTCCCCTGTTCTGCCTCCCTCCTCCCTCCTTTGCTACTTACTTCAGTTCTACCATCAGCTTGCTAGTTTTGACTTTTTCTTGACCTTTTGTTTGGTTTCTCTACATTCCACACATGTGAGACCGCCAATATTTATCTTCTTCCTTCTGACTAATTTTGGCTGACAAGGTCTCTTCCAGCTCCACCCATATTGCCACAAATGGCATGAGTTTGTCCTTTTTGACTGCTGAGTAATATTCTATTGTATAAATATACCACAACTTTTTGACCCATTTGTCTATTTTGATGCATTTGGATTGTTTCCATATCTTGGTTATTGTAAATAGTGCTGCAGTAAACGTAGGAGTGCAGGTTTCTTTCCCAACATTTGTGCAGGACACTAGCTGGAGGACTTCATAGTTGGTACAGGAAGGTCTGTTATGCCATGTGTGTCAGCTCCCTGGCCAGGGATCAAACTCAGGCCTCAGTGGTTGACCATAGCTTGATAGTGCTGAGACTTTAACCCCTGCTCCACCAGGGAGGACCCAAGGTACATCTCTGTAATTACCAGGTAAGTGAGGTGACATTCCAGGTGAAGAAAAATTGCAAGTGGAATAAGTATATTCCTGGGAAATCGTGAGATAAGTTACATGAGTTTGGGTGTTTTGGAAAGGGGCATATTTTTCCTCTCTGTGTCTCAGATTCCTTAGAGTGAAACGAGCGAGAGTAAGATTATCTACTACACAGGGTTTTTATGTGGGTTAAAGATTTAATATTTATAAAGCATTTAGCACAGTTCTTGGGAGAGTAAGTTAATTTAAGTCCTTGTTAAATAAATTGCCAGAGGTAAGTCTGAATTTGGGGAAGCAAAGGGAAGGAATTTGAGGTAAAGAGAGGAAACAGTCAGAAAACGATGTAGGAAAATGCCTGATAGCAGGAAATGTAGTAGAAATGAGAGTCAGTTGTTCTGTGAGGAGAAATAGCATGATTAGAAATGACTTTAGGGCAGATTTGTTTTGCAGTGATATGAGGCAGTAATTGGAAACAGGGAACCTGGGAGAGAAAAGGACACACTCCAATAAATATTTATTCTATTCTACAAGTCTATGGACATGCATGCAGGGAATGAAGGGGGATAAAAAGAGAATTAAACATGGTTTCAAACATGATTAAAACGTGAGTGATTGAAGAGGTCTTGGTGCCATTAATAAAGGCAGACAAGATAGCAAGCGAAACTTGTTTGGAGAAAGAAGATACCATTTTTGGACAGAATTGGCTGGGGAAGGAAATCTAAAATAAAAATTATCCGCTGAGTCATCAAAAGATGTGGTACTGAAGGCAAAAGAAGGTTTTAAAATCCAGATTTTAGATTCCTTAGCATTAGTCATTGTAGAGATAAATAAATCAAGAGGTGAAAACCTTAGGACTCAGCTGTGAAGGGCACTGACACGCTGGTCAGTCCTAAAGCAGGACCTAGCTGATGGCCTCACTGCGCAGAACACCACAGAGCCTTCCAGCAAGTAATACATACGACCTTTGCTAATATGTAATGTATCCTGCAGTTCTGGAAAGAGCTAATAGTTCATTTAGCTTTAAACGCTTTCTATCCTTTTCTCTAATTTTCTTTCTCTAGACAACTCTATGTGGAAAGTCTCCATCAAAGAAGTTGTCATCCTTAATTCATTCATATCTAGCCACACTGCAGCCTGGGTGGGTTTATTATATTAGCTTACAGTCACTTGGGAAAAGTAGAAAATATTTTAAACATAATGACTAACCTGGCTTCCTGCCTTATATCTTGTTTCAAATCAGATGTTTTCAAACTTCTTTTGACTGTGATTTTAAGAAATATATGGTACATCACAACACAAGACACATTCCTAACGCAGCAACCTGCCAGCGGACCAGCACAGCGATGGACGAGGAGGCCCTCTCAGGGTTGAGAGATTGCGCCGAGTGGTCAGGGATTTGGCGAATAAATGACACACAGACACACTTCAAGAGAGTGAAAATCTGAGTGTAACTTTATTTGAGTTAGTGGCCAGTATATATATGTTCTTCTAAAGGCATAGGATCGGTTATCAGTGAACTAAACCAGCTGGCTCATAGGTTTAGCTTATCATTGACAGGGCGGTGATCTATGTCCTAAGTTACATCTGGACCTAGCTGCATCCTTAAGTAGTCAGGCTATTAATTTTTCTTTTGTTCTCTGTAATTACTTTTTTGTTTTAATAACTACTCGCTACCACTAACTTATTTTTAATTATTATTGATTATTATGGGTGAATTTTACTTCTTATAATGCAATGCTTTTTTATTAACATCAAAGCTATCAAAGCCGAGCATATAACCTAGAAATTACTAACCATTCTATTATTACACAGAGTTTTGTAATGTTTCATTTGAGTTAGTCTGGTTATTAGATTGCATATGTTTTTTTAATCAGCAATCAATGACCTTTTTAGACCGGGAAAAAGAAAAGATTTTAGAAAGACAGTTATGGTAGAATAAGGTTTGTGGGCCTTGAGAAAGCGAGATAAGGTTCCATGTGGGCAGCGTTCCTTCTTACTTTCCTGTGGCGTCTTCTGGTAGTCATCTCCTGAACAGGCATCTGGCTTATCTATGCTTTAGGGAGTTTGCTGTTCTCCCCCTGCGCGCATGGTTCCTTGCCCACGCCAGACCTCAGGGACCATGGCAACAGCCATTAGTCCTGAAGGTCACGCAGGGGGAGGTGCAGCAGCAACCTTTATGATATACAGTGGGGTTCACTATCTTTTCCCTTTTATTTCATTCTAGTACATTTATTTAATTTAAAGAATGTTCTTTATGATCCATTAAACCAATTTTATGACCATTGATAGGTCATAACCTATAGTTCGAAATCCAGTGGCTCTGCCATTATCACATACTCATTGGCTGCAGGCTGAGCCCTACCAAGCCAACAGAAATGGATTAAAGTCTCAGATGAGTAGCTCAAGGTCAAGGCAAACTTACTGTTTGGGTGACCCTCATATTGAGTCCCATACTTGTTTTGTTTCTGGTATTCCAAGTTCAGTACTGGGTCACTCTTTGGGGTCCCCAGCACAATGCACTCGCTTTTGCTTTGTTCTTTTTACACCAAAGCCTTATTTCTAAACTTCCAGTCATGTGGTTGTATTCTCACTGCATGCACTCAGACTTCCCTAGGGTAGACAATGTTCATGGTCTTCTGCTAACCACTAATCAGCATGGTGCTTACTCTCTACCTCTGGGGTTTGCTGCTAAGCCCATGGGGTCTGGTCCAGGATTTCAGTTACATCTGCCATTACCTTGAGTTAAAGGACCCCCAACTGTACCGCGGAAGGATGGAGGAAGATAGAGTCTGAAGCCTATCAGAAGGATGACTTAGGAGTGAGAATCCTTGCGTGGCAGGGGTACAGGACAATGGGTATCAGAGTTGGGAAGTCAAGGGAGCATTGGAGGGAGTCAAAGGTCAAAGAGAAGATGGGGCAGGGGAGAAATGGAGATAATGTAATGAATCCTTCCTGCCTGGCACTTAGTCCTCACTCTCACTAGCTCTGTACCTCACTCTCTACAACTGTAAATTTGGTATCTTCTTTCCACTGAATACATGGGGCTGTGGTAAGGATAAAGTTAGATGGCAGCCAATGTAGTCAGCAATTCTTATATTGTAGTTTTGTTTGCAGTTAAGTTTGGCAATTGATTTGAATGCAGAGTTTTTAAACCTGGCTATGGTCAGCTTTAGGCAGGTTCTTCCTTTCTTAATATATTCATTTATTTATGTGTACAAGAGCTGAGGTGTAAGCCAGTGGTGTGGGAGGTGAGAAGATTCACCAGAGACAGAGTGGGGAGCAGAATAGGCAGACTGACAAATGCACTGCTGAGGGGAGCAGCGGGCGAGACAGGAGAGGTCTGCTGCGCCATGTGGGTCACCTCCCTGGCCGGGGATCGAACTGGTGCAGCGGTGGCTGCGGATAGCATCATAGTGCTGATGCTTAACCCTTTGTGCCACCAGGGAGGCCTCCCTCTTTCTATTTTAGTAGTCCCCTTCCTGTTTGCCTCCTACTCTGCTAAAGAGGAGGTTACATTAAGGTAGATAACCATCTGAAGAACATCCCTAGAAGATAGATGTTGGCATTTTAAGAGACAACGTGGATTAAAGGTCTTACTGATATAATTGCAATGGCTACTAATTGACTTTCAGACATTAGGATGAAGGCAGAGTGTATTATTTTGGCTAGGAAGTTCTTACTGTTAATTGGGGTAGAATTTATGTCTAAAGGTTGGCACCACAATTCATGGCCTCTGTTTTCATCCTTAGCCTTGACCTTAGTGATATATAAAGCAGAAGAAAAAATGCTTTTTGGCTTTGCACAAAGATCAGAGATTTTTATGTTCTTAGAGCACAATCTCAAATCCAATGAAGTCAGTTGTTGTTCCATCATGAAACACTGATAGATCTTTCATGATATTTCATTTAACTACTTCTAATTATTAATTCATTTACTGCCCAACAATTCTTTGTTCCCCTTCCTGAACTAACCCTTATGACACTATTTTTTAAGTGAGGTACAGTACTCTGTGTGGAAAATGTGGGTAAGACGTGCAATTTAAAGTGTATTAGGTACTCTTATATCACACTCTTCTGTTTATACCTCTCCTAAGATGGTATATATGTGTGTATTTGTGTGTGTGTGTGTGTGTGTGTGTGTGTGTAATCTGGATATGTTTATATTATCCAGACATATGCTTATAAATATTCATAAGGCAATTCTACATAAATGAATAATTTAAGTTCCTTAGCATCCCTGATCTGTTTATAGAATTCCCTTCTTATCCCAGTTGAGCATCATTTCATGAAGTTCTTTTCAGACACCTTTTCCCAGCTAGCACTCTGAATATGTGTAATGCCAGTCATAAAGTTTACAGAACCATACTTGTTTCCTTTTGTAGTATAATAATTTCCAGAAACAATGGCTTAAAACAACACACATTTATTATCTTACTATCCCAGCGGTCAGCAGTCCTAAAGTCAGTGTCAGCTTCTCCTTGACTTTTCCAGCTTCTATATGTTGCCTCCATTCCTTGCTTCTTTTCCTTTATCTTGAAAATTTAATCACAAAGTCCCATATGAAATAAGAGTTTCTTAGAATTAAAACCTGCCATTTTTGGGTGGCCATTATTCACTCTATCATAAATATAAAAGAAAAAAGTATAATATAATGGTTTTCTATGTCTTGAATTATTTCTTACAAATGGAAGGAATAGAGTTGGCTTATGATGACATGTAAGTTTGGTCTAACTCACAGGGTATTATGCATTTGATGACTTTGCTATTTAAAATACCAAATATATACAGAACTCCAGAGGATGAACATTGGAGACTGTAAACAGGCCTCCAAGACTGGAATATCTCACTACAAAACAGAAAGTCTAAAGTTACTAAAAAATAATTGATAGTTCAGTTCTTTAACTCATTTTTTGGAAAGTGTTAGGCCTTACATGCTTAGGACAAAAGAAGTCACCACCTTCATATTCTTCCTATCTGACGATATCACTAAAATCTGTGTGTTTGAAATCACTCATTTTTTATTAATCCACTGATTAACCAATGTGTGCCAAACACCTGCTATCTACCAGGCATTGTATTGAGCTTTGGGACCTGATGTTGATCAAGATTGAAGTGGTCTTGCCCTCATAAGCTTGCAGCCCAGAGGAAGACAGGAAGAGGAAGAAATTATTACAATACTGTGTAGTATGCGTTATGGAAGATCTACACTGTTGTCTAGTTATACCAAAGTTATCTCTGGGTGTCAGGACCTCATCTCCCTCTGCTGGGAGAAGAATTTATGAGTATCCTGAATTCTTTTTTTTTTTTAAAGATGTATTTATTTATGAATACAAGAACTGGGGTACAGGCCAGAGGTGCGGGGGGTGAGTGGATTCACCAGAGACAGAGTTGGGAGCAGAACAGGCAGACTGACTGAAATACAGTGCTGAGGGGGGAGCAGTGGGTGAGACAGGAGTGGTCTGCCACACCATGTGGGTAACTCCCTGGCTGCTCTGGAATGGAACTCATGCTGCAGTGGCTGCAGGTAGCTTCACAGTGCTGTGCTTAACCTGTTGTACCACCAGGGAAGTCCAGTATCCTGAATTCTTAATAATTTGAGGGAAACAATTAGTATCCAAAAATTTCAGATAGGAAGCAACAGCTGAATTATCCTAATGGAAACTGCCCTTACAAGTCAGCTTGTCCTTACAAGATGTGGAGCTGTCAGGACTTCCCCATTTGGTAGTGTGTGATATGCCCTAGAAGGGAACAAATAGTCTGCAGCTTTGGCTTGCTCTCAGCGGAATCCCTGGTGCTGGTTGCCAAGGTTTGCAAAGATAGTGACTGGTTAAATGTGGAGATACAGGAAGAAAGTCCAAGGGTTACTCATAGGGTTCTGATGTGAACATTTCTCCCATGCTGATGCTGCTTCTCTGTGCTTGTCATTCCTAGCCCCCACCTCCTCTAAGACTAGGCCCACACTCTGCCACATCGCAGTCTCATGCCTCAGCCCAAAGGACTCTCCGTTTGTACACAGCGGTGGGAAGGCAATGCCTCATTTTTCTCTTATCCCCTTTCTTCTATTTTTATATTCTAAATTATTTTCTCTCATTCCCTTGGGACTTCCCTTCAGCTTTTCAAAAGCCTGTTTAGAGGTTTTTTTTTTTTTTTTTTTTTTAAAGAAAATGGTGAAGTTGACTGTTTCCTGCTTTTTAACTTCTTGCTTTAACAGTCCTACTGTTCCTTCAGGCAAAGTGGATGACTCTGATAAGCAGAAGTCACGCAAGCTGAAGGATGCTGGGAAAGCAAAGGCACAAAGACTGATGTTCCAAGATATTATCATACAATTAGTGTTGAGACTGGGGAAGTGCAGGATGTTAAGGAGTGGCTGATCACCAGCTAGATCACACAGGATCTACAGGAATGTGAAAAGATTAGACTTCATTGTGAGAGCAGTGCACAGCCACCTGAGGTCTTAAACAGGGGGTGTCACTGCAAGATTTTAGAATACCAATTTGCTGCAGTGTGGAGAACAGAGTAGGGGAAGAAAGGCAGAGAGTGAGGAGAAAAATTAGAACACAAATGTAGAATCAAAATCAGATTTGATGATGGATAGCATTAAGATAACATAGTGGGGTTAGAAGAGATTGAATGGCTTTGTAAGATATTTAGGAGGTCCAGGGGGCAAAATGCAATGACTATTTTTTTTTAAAGATTTATTTATTTATGCGTACAAAAACTGGGGTACAGGCCAGAGGTGTGGGGAGTGAGAGGACTCACCAGAGACAGAGTGGGGAACAGAACAGGCAGATCGACTGAAATACACTGCTGAGGGGAGCAGCAGGCGAGACAGGAGAGGTCTGCTGTGCCATGTGGGTAGCTCCCTAGCAGGGGATATAACTTATGCTGCAGTGGCTGCGAATAGCTTCATAGGTTGCATCTCAACCCCTTGCACCACCAGGGAGGCCCGCAATGACTATTTTAATGTGGGTAACCAAGGTAAAAAGGGGAGTCAAAAGTGACTTCCAGGCTGAATGTAAACGACTGAATTTCCCATTCCCATGAGATAAGGAACAAAGTAACAGTGTTGATGAGGAGTCACTCTAATGAGTCCAACACATGTTGAGTTTGGATACTGAAAGGATAGGTTACAAAGGCTGTTAGATATAAGTTCTGGAACTTTAGAATGGAAGTTGAGCTAGAAATAGAAATTTAGAATCCATCAGGTTAGAGATAATTAAAACAAAGGAAATGACATACAATATCCAGGGGCTTTTTTCTTGAAATGAGGGGACAAAAAAGGACTAAGTCAGGACTTTGAAGAGTACTGACAGTCGAAGGGAAGAGGAGAAGAAAACAGAACCAGCTGGTGGGCAGAGAACCAGGAGAATAGTAGGTCACGGACACCAAGGGGAAAAAATAATTTTAAAAATATGAGTATTGGGCCTCCCCTGGTGGCGCAGCGGTGGAGCGCTGGGTTGCGAAGCTGCCCACAGCCTCTGCGGCACCAGTTCGATCCCCGGCTGCTCCCCGGCCACCGGAGGAGGGTCCCACATGGTGCGCAGACCTCTCCTGCCGCCCGCTGCTCCCCTCAGCAGTGTAGTTGGGTCCTTCTGCCTGCTCTGCTCCCCGCTCTGGCTCTGGTGAATCTTCTCACCCTCCCACGCTTCTGACTGTACCCAGTGCTTGTATAAATGAATGAATGAATGAATGAATAAATAAATAAATAGATAAATAAATACATCTAAAAAAATAAAAAATATGAGTATTGTAGAAACAGCAATTAGATGTTGTGGAGAGGTCACCAAGGTGAAAATAGAAGATTAAGTACTGGTTCTAGCACCAAGACCATTTGTTGAGAATTTAAGAATCCTAGGGAGTACCGAAGCCAACCACAGTGCTCGAAAAACTAAGAAAATCGGGTGCATGAGTATAAGTCATGTTTTCAGTGACTGAGGACAGGGGGTGATGGATAGTTGGGGAAAAGGGGGAAGAAGTGGTTTAAAGTGAAAAGAACAAATATCTTAAAACACTTTTAAGATTTGAATAAATCAACAAGCATTTCTAGGTTGAAAAGTTCTCAGATTGTACTTTTTATTCACCAATATAAAAATTGATTAGTGAGTAAATTATGTGGATAAATTAAAATCAAACCTGTCTGTTGCCTGAAATAGCCAGAAAACAAAATGAAGGTAAAGTATTTGAATTTAAATCTCTTCTATTGCTACTTCCAGAGCAGTATGATTCTCCTATCCTTTAAAATCGAGACAGACTATCTTATGCAGGGTTGCAGCCAAGCAGCTACTGCAAAGTATTGCAGCCTGAAACAGAGTTAGTCTTTCATTTCTTCCACTGAACCTCTAAGAGGTTGATGATGTTATTATTCCATAAGGTGGTCCAACTGTTTCCTTTCTTAGTCATACCTTCTGTGACTTATCAGATGATTAGACCATCATTTTTATTTCCTAAAATATCTCTCAAAGAGATAGTTTTAAGCATAAGAGAATTTGATATTGGGTTGTTTTTCTATCTTCATATTCGATCTTAAGTTTGCTTGCAGATATCCTTATAAAGTGCTAGTCAAAATTGCAAAGATTCACTTAGTCAAAACTAATAATATTACCTGTAAATCCCCAGATGAACTGCATATTTCAGCATAATGTGCAGCAAATGAGAGGAGTGTTTGTCACTCAAACCCCAACTGCTCGGGAAGCCCACATTCCTTTCAGGAGATCTGTGTGTGTCATGTGACTATCTGATCTATAAACCAAGCAAGCACAATGTCCATCATTATTTTAAATACTAACAAAGCATATCTTTCTACAAATTATAAATATGGACAAGAGTTCCAGTTCAAATAATTGTAGAGTAGCTTATATTGGACTGATAATAATTATAAACTGTGAACAAAATATATAAAAGCAGCTCTTTGAAGTTGGTTGAAAGTAACCCCCAGTGGACAAAAATAGAAGGATATTCTATCCTTGATGAAAAGTAAGATTCAAATTTATGTATCTCTTACCCTGAGGGGACTGCCAGTTGTTCCTGTGAAATTCTGGTGTCGCTAGAACTGAAATTGGAAAGTATTTCTTCTTTCTCTATTTTCTAAAACTGTGCAGTATTGGCATTATGGTTTTCTTTAACATTGATATAATTCAACAGTTAAATCATCTAGGCCTGGAGTTTTCTTTGTGAGCAGTTTTCTTTTTGACAATGAATCCAATATCTTTAATAGATAAAGAGGAATCCAGATTTTCTATTTTCATTTTGGTTTTAGAAAGTTGCATTTATTAAGGATTTTTAAAATCCATGTTGTCAAATATTAGTATTTATAATATTCTGTTATTCTTTTATTAGTTGTATAATCTGCAGCACCATCTCTTCTTTTTTCCTAATATATGCAATTTGGAGTTCTAACCAAGGCAGTAAGTTGAGTAAAAGTAATGAAGGTGTTTTGATGGAGAAGAGTAGAAAACAGAGTATATATTGACACAGGAAACTTGACAGGAATGGATATATTCATTATCTTGATTGGGACAATGATTTTATGGATCTAGACATATGTCACAACATCAAACTGCATATAGAAAACACATCCTCTTCCAGGAGGAGTTTATCTTGAGGCTGTAAGGAAAAAAAGCATATACAATTTTGAAATAAGGAAGCTGTAAGGGAAAAAATATATACAATTTTGAAATAAAGAAGTCTTTGCTTATAGATAACATGATGGTTTCATGTAGCAAATTAGTACATTTAATGTCTAGAATAAGTGAATTTAGCAAGCTACAGTATTCTTGATCAACATGCACAAAATAGTTACATTTCTATAAGCTAATAATAAAGAATGGGTGTATGAAATAATTTTAAATCTTTTTAAATAAAAATTAAAAAACTACAAAGTACTAAAAAATGAATGAGAGACATACAAAGCACACAAGACTGAGTACTATAAACCATTCCTGAGGGAAAATAAGAACAGAACAATTGGGGGGTATACCATGTTCATGTATAAGATAATTCACTAGTCTTAATATGTAATTGTCCTCATTTCATCTGTAGATTCAATACATTCTTGATCACAATACCAACAGGCATTTTGTAGAAAAGGACCTAAAACAGTCAACACAATCTTGGAAGAAAGCAAGAAAGAGAGAAAGCACCAAGTTGGAAGGCCTCCAACACATGATATAAAGACTTACTAAAATTTTAGTAAGAAGACAGTGTAATATTGGTGTAAGTATATACAAAGAAATGGAATATATACAGAGAAATGGAATACAATATACAGAGAAATGGAATACAATAGAATGGAATACAATATACAATAGAATACAATAGAAATGGAATACAATATACAGAGAAATGGAATACAATAGAATCTAGTCATAAACCCATATATGCATAGTCAATTGTATCAAGATAATTTAATAAGGAAAATAAAGTTTTTATTAACAAAATAGTTCTTGAGCAAGTGAAAAATACATGAGGAAAATCAACTTCAACCCCTACCTTAAACCTCATAAAAATGAATTTGAAGTGGATCATGGACCTATACTTACAGGCTAAAACTATAAATATACCTTCTAGAATCTAGAAAAAAATAGAGTACCTATATGACCTTGAGGTTGGCAAATATTTCTTAGAAATGACATAAACACAATAACAAAACACAAAACAAAAAAAAATTTGACTTCATCAAAATTTTTCGTTGTTGTTAAGAAAATGAATCTGTAACTCACTAACTCAGAAAAGATATCCGCAACACATATAGGTGGCAAATAGAGATATCCAGAATACACAAATTCAAAACAAGGTTGAGTTGTCATACCAACAGGGTATGTGTGAGTCAACTAAGTTTGTGTGGATATGGTGCCCTAGACAGTCTTATGGGTATCCTGAAGGTAACCTCAGGGCCAGAGGAAAGTGTCTAGGCAAGAGTTTTCTTTTCCTAGACATCTCAGAACATGATTCGGTAACTCTCTAGTTTCATTTATTCACCAAAACATGGTTACTAAAATCTTACCAGAGAACTTTTCTAAGCCAACTTGTAACACTATTATTTCTGTGCAATACTCAGTTTAGCTAAATCCTTTGAGTTTTGCAACTACACAAAACCCTGGAGGATTTGGGAAGCTGCTCCCAGTGATTTCTGAAAATCCTGCATGTGGGTGGATAAGCAGGGCTGTAGTTATTTTAATTCAATAAAGGATAAATATAGAAACTTATCAAAGAGTCTAAGAATCTCAAAAGGAAACATTTATACAGTTTCTTTTCTCAGGGAATCATGCTTCAGAGAATTGGTTGGTGAATTCAGTCAGAAGGTTTATATGATGTTTGAATTTCTGTCCTCAAGTCTACAGTTTTCTGAGGATGAAATTAGAATGCAAGAATGAACCAAGAGGATTATTGTAATGCTATAAATGAACATTTTAGCTAATCAAGCATTGTGTATTGGTGAGAAGAATTTAAATTTTTAGATCACAATCAAAGTATCAGAAAACTGTTACCTCTCAGATTAACACCAGAAGAATTCCATTTCCTCTGGATTGTTAGAGCAACACTTATTTATTGTAGAGATTTTTGAAAGACCAAAAAAGCAGAAGAAAAAAGTTATTTACTCCACATTCAGTTTTTCTTATATCATCAGAGTTTAGATCATTTCATATGTTGTTCATGTTCTCCTAATATTTTACTGTAAGCGTTTCCCTCTACTTAAAATTCTCTGCAAACTATTTTGCCTTGACTATTGTGCCAATGGTGGGTATTCAAGTTTTTTTTCTAGTTTTTCTTTCTTTATGCAATGATGAATAATGCTGTAATGATATCTCTGTGCATTGAGCTTTAAAAAATCTACTTTAGTCTATATCCTTTAAATTCTACCTTGAATTCCATGTTACTGTGTCAATAGATATGAAAAAAAAATTAGGATTTTGATGTTCATCAAACTAATTTCAAAACCTTTGTACCCTTTAATAAGTCCCCTAAGAGGGGCCTCCCCCGTGGCACAGCGGTTGAGTGCTGGGTTGCGAGGCTGCCCGCAGCCTCTGCAGCACCGGTTCGATCCCTGGCTGCCGGACAAAGGTCCCACATGGCGCGCAGACCTCTCCTGCCGCCCGCTGCTCCCCTCAGCAGTGTATTTCGTCAGTCTGTCTGTTCTGTTCCCTGCTCTGGCTCTGGTGAATTCTCTCACCCTCCCACACTTCTGACTGTACCCAGTGCTTGTATAAATAATAAATAAATATTTTAAAAAAAAGAAAAATACAAAGCCACTGAGTTTAAAAAAAAATAAGTATCCTAAGAGTCCTTTTTCCATGATACCTTCAACAGCCCTGGATATGCTCAGTTTAGAATTTATGCCAATGTAGAAATTAGTAACTGTATTTTTATTTATTAGTGTCCATTTCTCGATTCACAACATACTTATTCCAAGTTTAAAAAGTTGTTTTCCTTTAATGTCACCCAATCTGATCATATTTTTTACTATTGCAATATTGCATTTTCCTCCTTTCAATTAGGGGAGATTGGTTAAGATTCTAGTCAGAATATCCACCAAATGTTCATGTGACTGCAAGATAGGACTGTGGGAGAGAGATGGAAAAAAAAAATAAGGTTGCTTTTGCTTCTATTAATCAAAAACTTTTAAAAGTCTTGTTTGAAACATTCCTTAGGCAAGGGTTGAATAATACCAGTTTTCTAAAATCATCAGAGTAGCTTTCATCTGAATCTTGATGCATGTCACTTGAGCTTCAGCTGCATGTAACTTCAGGAAGTTGTTAAGTTCCTGATTATTGCCTGGCTTTGGCTGGAAGGTGGAACAGTCATTTCCCAAAGGCACTTCTTCCCACATGTCTTTGACCACTCTTAAATATCCAAATCTTGGAAACACAAAATGTCAATTTCTTCTTCTCTGGTAAACCCTTAACCTCTCAGTTCTTTAAGAGACAAGAATAACCAAAAAATGGGGTAGATCATACTAGTAGTCACTTGACAGTAGGATTTTCTTGTTTTATTTTTATTTATTTATTTATTAAAGATTTATTTATTTATTTATTTATTTATGCAAGCACTGGGTACAGTCAGAAGCGCAGGAGGGTGAGAGAATTCACCAGAGCCAGAGCGGGGAGCAGAGCAGGCAGAAGGACCGAAGTACACTGCTGAGGGGAGCAGTGGGCGGCAGGAGAGGTCTGCGCACCATGACCCTCCTCCAGTGGCCGGGGAGCAACCGGGGATTGAACCAGCGCTGCAGAGGCTGTGGGCAGCTTTGTATCCCAGTGCTCAACCGCTGTGCCACCGGGGAGGCCCAGGATTTTCTTGTTTTAAAGGGAAGGGATACAATGGGGAAAGTAGCTGGGAGAGGTAAATGGATAGATACACAGAGACAGGGTCGGAGAAATGAAGAGAAATAAATAATAAAAAGTCAGCAGAAAAGACAGACACAGAAACAGACCATGAGAAATAGACTGTGTCTTTGTGTCTCCTGTGTGTGTGTGTGTGTGTGTGTGAGAGAGAGAGAGAGAGAGAGAGAGAGAGAAATGTGTACCAGGAAATTCAACTTTAAATATTCAGTGCTGATGTCCCAAAATACACCTCTGCCTGCGAGGCTCCTGCAGGTTCATTTCAGCACTTGGAAAGACTGGCTCAATTTGCATGGTCGCTCAAAAGTTTCCCGCTGTCCCTGTTCAGGTGTCCATCCCCCTGTACCCGAGTGCCTCCAGGCAGAGTTGCCCCGGGCAACAGGAAAGGAGTGAGGTTTCCAACTATTGAGCTTATTATTTCCATTAGGTGACTCTAGAATAGGTAAGTGACCAGCAAATGAAGACTCAAAGAGAGGGAACAAACTCCATCGATAAGGTATGAAAGGCTGTATTTCCATTCTGCAAATAATTAGAAAGCTTTCAGCACTCCTGGGAAATAATGAATGATTTTTCAGACAATGAGAGACCGGGATGCTTGAAAGTTGCTTTTTGGCAGACTGTCCCGCGAAGATTCTCCAGGAAGGAAGTCCTGCTTGCCAGTCTTTTCAGATTTCAAGTTGAGATGCATGTTCTAAAAAGACCCCTATGAAGAAAATGACTTCAGATACTGCTGCTGAACTCACAAGCTTCTGGAAGAGCAGGTGGGCAGCAGACTACGTGAAGCAATGAGGGACCATTCTGGAAGGAAATGCCTAGAAAATGTGAAAATGATTTTGGAGCACAGAAAGCAAGCTCTTTGGGGAGTGCTATCATTAGTTTTTTTTTTTTAAGATTTATTTACTTATTTCACTGAGCATAATTCCTCCTAGTTCCATTCACAGTGCTGCAAATGGCATGAGTTTATCTTTTTTGATTGCTGAGTAATATTCCATTGGTTATATATCCCACATCTTCTTGATCCAGTCATCTATTTTTGGGCATTTGGGTTGTTTCCAGGTTTTACCTATTGTAAATAGTGCTGCAATAAACATAGCCCTGTACAGGTGCTCTTTTGAATCAATGTTTTTGTGTCCTTTGGGAAGATCCCTAGGAGTGGAATTGATGGATCATATGGTAGCTCCATTATTAGTAGACTGAGGAACCTCCACACAGCTTTCCACAGTGGTTGGACTAGTTTGCACTCCCAACCAGCAATGTAGGAAAGTTCCTTTTTCACCACATCCTTGCCAACATTTGTTGTTGCTTGGTTTTTTTGATGTGTACCATTGTTACTGGTGTAAGGTGGCTTCTCAATGTGGTTTTAATTTGCATTTCCCTGATTACAAGGGATGTTGAACATTTTTTCATATGCCTATTGGCCATTTGCATTTCCTTTTGGGAGAAAGAACTGGGGTACAGGCCAGAGTTGCAGGGGGTGAGAGGAGTCACCAGAGACAGAGTGGGGGAGCAGAACAGGCAGATCAACTGAGGTACACTACTGAGGGGAGCAGCGGGTGAGACTGGAGAGGTCTGCTGTGCCATGTGGGTAGCTCCTTGGCCGGCTGGGGATTGAACTCATGCTACAGAGGCTGCTGACAGCTTCATAGTGCTGTGCTTAACTAACCCTTGCACCACCAGGGAATCCCTATCAGTTTTTATCAGCTGGATATATTTGTCTTGTTCAATATAGGATAAAATGCCGTACGTCCCCATATACAGATGAAGGGAGCTAGGTAAGCTTGGGAACTTGCCTAAGTTTTCCAACTTCCTAATCGCCTCCATAGGAAGAGACTATGCAACGTTTACATATGCAATACAACCTTTACTTGTTGACATTTAATGAACTTAACAGAGCTTGGCTGAGGGTTGACATGCTTGGGGCTCCTGAAAAGGAGCTCCTGCAAGATTATGTGATTGTTTCCTTATCATCATGGATTTGCTCCAATCTTTTTCTCATCTTGAGATTTCCTGGCTTTAGGGGGTGCTGTCCATGGCTTGTTCAGCAGGTGGAGCTCTGTAACTATGCAGGAAATGACATGTTTAGGCATAGAGATTTTTTTTTTTTTTATTTGAAAGCCATCAGACTTTTTTTGGAGAGTGTAGAACACCATGGACTATGGGGATACTTTTTCTTGTGGGATTTTCTGAGGAGAAATTGTTTCTTGATGCAATGCTTCAGATAGTGTGCAAATAGAAAGTTCATGCTAAGCATTTTCTCCCTTACTATGAATGGTATTCTTTGCAATTATTCCAGCTCAATTAAGTTTGGTTTGGGGGATTGGATTTATTAATGTTATTAGCACACTTGGCACTGATAATGATTGCAATTTGCCAAGTGAGCATTGGGGAATTCCCTGTTTAACGTAGAACTGGATGATCATCTCTCTACATTTGTTCGTTAGGCTTTGAGGTTCTAGCTCTATTAAAATCTCAGGATTTTGACTTATTTACTCATGATTATTTTCTTAAAGTAGTTAAATAATATTTTACTTTCTTAAAAAGGTAATTTCTCCCCAAATGCAGCCTATTTATTATAAGCTATGATAAGAGGGCTTATAACTAGATAAAAATGACAATAATAAATGTGTCAAGAAGAAAATTGACATCTATATCTTTTCTTCTGTTCTTTTAATGTTGAAAATTCTGTAAGAAATACTGAAACTACAAAATTTCAAAGCATTGAAATGAGTCTGTTTATACAATTGAAGCTTAAGCAATGGTAACTAGTGGGTGGTGGGTGGGTGGGTGGGTGGGTGGGTGGATGGATGGATGGATGGATGGATGGGTGGATGGAAGGAAGAGGAATAAAAAGATGACTTCAGATCCTTGCTGAAATCTGTCTACTGTACAAAATTGTTATTGATGCTCCAGAAAGTACACATAATTATTTTTATGGGGACTACTATGAAAAGTTAGCAAGAATAAATGTTTCTTTTCCATTCATAACTTATAACATGCTGGAGCATATTCTATCTCAAAAGTTTGAAGACTTCTGAAATAATCAGAAAAGTTCATGATTGCAGAAACAAGAAATAAATAAATAAACAAGAACTGGTGTAAACTATTTTTTTTTTTAATGAATTTAAGACTTACCGAATGTATGCCAAGAGTTTGGTAAGACTGGAATGATGAACTGTGAAATATGCCCAGTCTAACAAACATTAAATAAGAACCTACTATGTGCCAGAAAGTGTACCAGGCACTGGGAGATTAAGAGTGAATATGTCCATTTTTGCTTATGAGAATTATACATTACCGTGAAGAAGGTTGGTAATTATGATAAAGTGATATGATTATCGCTAGTGACTTGGGAAGATGATTATACTCTGATCTTATTCATCTTTATTTGTTAGTGTCTAGAGAGTCTCTGGGAGGCTAAAGGGGTTTTAAAAATATTATTGAATGAAGGAATAAAACCTGAAGGTTGAACAAAAATTTGTTGAAGGAAATAGTGCCTAGAAGATGTGTGACTATAAGGAGACAGTGATGATGACTAATGTTAGTTGAAAGTTTCTTATGTGGTCTATTTGAAATCTCATAAACATTCATAGCTGCAGTGATTATCCTTATTATAATGACACTACAACTAGTACAGAGATCAGTTAAAAATGTGTCCTATATCACCCACTTAGTGGTGGAACTAAGATTCAAACTCAGCACTACCCCCAAAATATGGAAGGATGTCCCAGACATAAGAACCATTAGAGGAAAGATGGAACAGTGAGAAATCAGTGTTCACAGAGATCTTCTAAGAAGCTTGGATTTTCTGCTGTAGGAGAGCTGGAACCACTGGATTGTTTAATCAAAGGAGTGACATGGTTAGATCTGTGCTTTAGATCATTCCAGTTGCTGGATGGAGGCTCACTGAAAAGTCTGAGGGGGTAACATTGAAGGTGATAAAGATGAGGTCACCATGTGAAAGCTTTGAGGAAAGAGAAAAGTCTTCGGGGGAAAAGCATGTGTAAAGACTTCCTGATGACAGAGTAGAGTGCAGTGAGGGACTTTAAGTACTTCAATCTGATGGTTGCATAAATGACAGGGGTCATGAGAGACAATGGTAATAAGATATGATGTTGAAAGTGTTGAGAGATGATGGTAAATTGGGGAGCAGATACAGGAATTTAAACTTTTTTTTCTCAGAAAATGTGGAATCACTGAAGAATTTTTAAGTATGGGGTAAGATATATATATATATATCTACATATATATTTTAGAAAGGTCTCTCTGTTAAGGATAAAATAGATTGGGAACTTGCAAGACCATGAGCAGGGAAATGTATCTGGAATCTCTCACAGTAAGATGGCAATCTGAAATAGGGGCAGAGAGGCCTTGGGTGAAATTGACTGGACTTGATGATTGATCAATTCATTGATGAGAAAAAGCAAGAAATTGAGTCACCGTAGGTCCTGGCTTATCCAGAAAAATTCTGTTAAACCAGAGTAATTACTAATTAGCTACTCCTTTCACTATGTCACTCCCTGGTGACATGGGGTTTAAGACTTGGCACTATCACCACTGCAGCCTGAGCTCAATCCCCAGCCCTGGAGCTACCCACACATGGCACAGCAGACCTCTCCTGTCTCACCCGCTGCTCCCCTTAGCAGTGTATTTCAGAGAACTCCTCTGTTCTGCTCCCCACTCTGTCTCTGGTAAATTCTCTCACCCTCTGCACCTCTGGCCTACACCCCATTCTCCTACACACGAAACATAAAAATTAAATTAAATTTAAAAAAAATTAAGAAAAGAAAGTTTAAAAAATTATATGGAAGTGAAAAATTACTCAGAAGTGAAAGATGTCTCACTGGATTTTGACTTGAGCAACAGCCTTAGAGGCCATACGCAGAGACAGGGAACAAAAAAGAAAGCAGGTATAGGAGTGGAGGATAAATTCTGTGCATGTTGAATTTAAGTGCCTCTGCAGGTTAGAGAACAATGGAGATCTTGAAGATCATGGGACAAGTCGGGGTTAGAGACACAGCTTCAAGGGTCATTTGCATAAAAGTAGTGGTATCGGATCCAGTGAATTCTTTAGAGCTAATGTTAGAAGAATAGGCCATGGGTTGAGATACTTTGTCTTTATGACCAGCTAAAATAAAATATTATGTGTGTGCCTGCAATTGAAGGGATGAATATTTCCAGGACTAGTTAGTGAGATGCTTCTAAGTAGGGTAATTTCAAAACTCATATAGCTGGAACCAGGACTGGTGCCCCAGGGCTCAGGATCAGGATACTTATAGAAGAATATATCTCGAAGTTCCTCATTTTCCAGTTAGTGATACATAAGAAAGAATTAAATAATGAATTTATTTTTAAAAGTATTTATTATACAATTTATGCCAAATTTATAGTACAAACTTAGAGTGTTTTATTTTTATTTTAAAAAAAGATGTATTTATTTATGCATACAAGAACTGGGGTGTAGTTCAGAGGTGCAGGGCGGTGAGAAGATTCACCAGAGACAGAGTGGGGAGCAGAACAGGCAGATCTACTGAAATACACTGCTGAGGGGAGCAGTGGGTGAGTCAGGAGGGGTCTGCTGTGCCATCTGGGTAGCTCCCTGGCCAGCGGGGATCAAACTCGTGCTGCAGAGACTGTGGATAGCTTCACAGTGGTGTGCTTAACCCCTTGCACCACCAGGGAGGCCAAACTAAGAGTGTTTTAGAATTTCAAGACAGAGAGCAAGCATTGTGTGGACTGGAGTTTGTCTGCTAAGTTGGCATATTTCCCTGAGATGTTTTTAAGGAATAGGAGTAGAAGGACTTTGGTATGTTCTTTTGTATGAGTTTGGACTAGCCTTCACATTCTGATAGTCTCCCTTGACTCAGTCCTGGACATCTCGGATAAATCCACATTAATCTTATTTCTCCCACTAGCTATAGGTGGGGGGAACCACATGGAAAGCTTCAGGGAGGTGCTAAGCCTTGGTCTTTAGAAATGGGCAGCCCAGTCTTGGCATACATAGCAGGTAATGAGCAGAAAGAGTGGGCAAAAAAATAAGTCTGGCAACCATGAGAAACATTTAGGAAATTGGAAGTATTTCAGTGTGATGTTGAGCAATAAAAGGAGGTTTAGAGAGAGCCTGTTCTCTTTCCTGGTGCTCTCATCTGTCTGATGCAGCAAGTTGCTGCTTATCTTTGATACCTAATCCACATGTCATCCCCTTTGTAAAGATTTCTGTACAATCAGGTAAGGCATTTTGCTCACACATGTCATAGAATCAACCATGCTGTTTTGAACTTCTTTGCAAGTCTAATTCCTCCACTAGATTATGAGTTATTTCAGGAAATAAACTGTGTCTTTTTTTTTTTTTGTCTTCCTCCCTAGATTTCTAGCACAGTGCTCAGCCTATAAAAGGATTTTTTTAAAAAAGATTTATTTATGCATATAAGAACTGGGGTACAGGCTAGTGGTTTGGGGGGGTGAGAGGATTCACCAGAGGCAGAGTGGGGAGCAGAACAGGGAGATCGACTGAAATACACTGCTGAGGGGAGCGGCAGGAGAGACAGGAGAGGTCTGCTGCGCCATGTGGGTAGCTCCCTGGCTGGGGATTGAACTGCTGCAGTGGCTGTGGACAGCTTCATAGGCTGCATCTTAACCTTGCACCACCAGGAAGGCCCTATAAAAGGCCCAATAAAAGATTCACATTACAGGACTTAGCTCTGCTGCCAAATTGGTTTATTAACTGTCACCAGGACAGGACTCACCCTTTTTGCCTCTGTCCTTTGCAAATCAATACCCTCTTCAAGCAAGCACTTTCTTCCTCTAAATCCTGTGTGTTCTTCCATGTTTTGATCAAAGCTTCTGTGCATGACATGTGTCCGAAGCCCTTATCATGATTCATTGCTTCCTCTGAACTGAATCTCCTAGACCTGAACTCCCCTATTTTATAGATGAGAAGGAGGCCTACCATGTGGGATTGGTTTTACCCTGAAGTTGGGAAAAATATTCATCCTACAGAATTAATGAGAATGAGAACACAGCTCAGTGGAACTCTTTACCATTGTTTAGGCAAAGCCTGGACATTTGAACAATCCTAAAGGGCCAACTTGGAGGGCTTTTCTGTGCAATAGAAACCCCCTTCTTCTCCTCAGGCTGAGCTGTGTTTCGAGATGATTATGAATCAAAAGTCTCTCAGCTCAGTGCTACAGTTGCCTGTGCTTTTTTTTCTTTTTTTAAAAAAGATTTATTTATTTATTTTAAAGATTTATTTATTTATGCATACAAGAGCTGCGGCATAGGCCAGAGATGAGGGGTGTGAGAGGATTCACCAGAGACAGAGGGGGGAACAGAACAGGCAGACTGACTGAAATACACTGCTGAGGGGAGCAGCGGGCGAGACAGGAGAGGTCTACCTCGCCATGTGGGTTTCTCTCTGGCCGGCCAGGAATTGAACTCGTGCTGCAGAGGCTGCGGATTGCTTCATAGTGCTGTGCTCAAACCCTTGCGCCACCAGAAAGGCCCTGCCTGTGCTTTCTGACTTCTGCTTTGTGATTGAGCAGGTGAACCTGTATCAAAGAGGCAGATATACCGACTTTTCTTTCTAGATATTGCTGATCATCTTGCCTCAATTTCTAAGCACAACCAAACATCAGTAACACAGATTTTTCATTAGCAAGTTCTTTGCAGAGCACTATATCGGGTAAATCTAAATAAAAAGTGCCAGGACAAATAGTTCAAACACTCCGGTGTCTCAGAACGACTGTCCTATCTGTACTTAAACTAAAAGGGATCATATATATATATATATATATGATAATGGCTTTTCTCTCCTGGAGAGCTTTCACTAGTTTCAAAGTGGGCCAGTAACTCCCTAACAGAAGAGGAAGCAAACTATATTTAAAGCAATGCCTGTTTGTTTCTGTTTTAGCCATTTTGGCAAACTCCTTGAAAAATGAAATCTTTTGGCCTAAACTCAGCTAAATCTCAGATACAGTTACTGTGCCAAGATAAATCCAGTTTAGCATTACCTAACATTATTTAAAGCTGTGAGTGAGAAAGTATCTATGGAGGCCATTGAACAGGACTGACTTGAAATTTTGGATCTTATTTGTCTTTTGTTGTTGTTGTTTTCTTGCAAAGAGGATTAGGGCTGGATACCAAAATATGTGGCACATGGAGGTGAGTGACAAAGGTAATCCATTGATTTGTCCATTCAATGAGCATATATATTTTTTAAAGATTTACTTATTTATGCATACAAGAACTGGGGTATAGGCCAGAGGTGGGGGGTGGTGAGAGGATTCACCAGAGTCAGAGTGGGGAACAGAACAGGCAGATTGACTGAAATACACTGCTGAGGGGAGCAGCAGGCGAGACAGGAGAGGTCCTCTGCACCATGTAGGTAGCTCCCTGGCGGGGCATCGAACTCATGCTGCAGTGGCTGTGGCCAGCCTCCTAGTGCTGCGTCTTAATCCCTTGTGCCACCAGGGAGACCCTCAAGGAGCAAATTTTTGAGCACTTTGTACTATCTACTATAATGAGTGCTAGAAATAAAGTGATAAGTATCAAGCAATCTCTGCTCGAAAGAGGCTCATAGGGGTTCAAATATTTATATATGTGGGGATACTGAGAAAGGAGCACTTATACTCATAGAAGAAGATTTATTTGAGTTGGAAATTTGAAAAAAAAAAAACATGTAAAGGATGCCCTGGGTGCATTCAAGACAGAGGAAAGAGCTTGTGAGAAGACAGAGGCAGGAAAGGCAGGGAATATTCTAGGTACAAGAAGTAATTGTAGGAAATGGAATGTTGCTGGGTGTGAGGGACATATGTTCAGACAGATTCAACCAGGTCTGATTAATCATAGGAAGTATTTGAGATTTATCCTATAAGAACACATTTATCAGTGATGTTTAATATGAAAGTCATCAATATTTGGAAAGGAAATATTAGTTAACTTCCTCTTAGACATGTTCCCACAATGACCACATTTCTTCTTCTAAAAAGAGAATGTTCACTGCATTATGGATGATACACTCGGAGTTCACAGGCACATTTTGGAGGTTATTACAAATATCAGATAAGATGATGAATATCTAAACTAAGGCAGTTGGCAAACTGGGAAAGAAAGAGGTATTTTGGTGATAAAATAAACAGGACTTTGATGAAATTAAGTTGTGAAGGTGTAGGCAGCTTAGTTGACATGAGTTGCCAGTGTCCACAATGGGCTACAAGATGAATCAGTTTGGTCAGGGGGCTGGAAACCAAGAGTGAATGAGAAAAACAAGATGAGTTTGGTTCTGAACTTGTCAAATTTGATGTGGCTACAGTGTGTCAAAAGTTCACCAAGGGCCTCCCCGGTGGCCCAGCGGTTGAGCGCTGGGTTGCGAAGCTGCCCACAGCCTCTGCAGTGCCGATTCAATCCCCGGCCACCTGGTGAGGGTCCCACATAGCGCAGCAGACCTCTCCTGTCTAGCCCGCTGCTCCCCTCAGCAGTGTATTTCGTCAGTCTGCCTGTTCTGTTCCCCACTCTGCTGTGACTCTGGTGAATTCTCTCACCCTCCCGTGCTTCTGACTGTACCCAGTGCTTGTGTAAATAAATGAATCTTTTAAAAAAAAAATTTTCACCAAATATCATGCCCAGCTTACACAAGACCCGAGGAATCAGTATATCTGGTAACCTAGCAAGATTCTCCTACTTTACTGGGGTTGAAACTATTTATGCAGGTGATTTCCACTTGCCCTTAGAATAAAATCCACATGCTTTACCATGCATGGCTGAAAAGGCCTTGTGGTTCTTAGCCCCTCTTACCTCTTTGACTCATCTTCACCCAAAGACCTGCTGGCTTTGTTTCTGTTCCTGAAACTTCCTTGTCTCACAACCTTTTTTTTTTTTTAAATATTCATTTATTTATTCATTCAAGAATTCAAGAACCAGGGTACTGGCCAGAGGTGTGGGAAGTAAGAGGATTCACCAGAAACAGAGTGGGGAGCAGAACAGGTAGATCTACTAAAATACACTGCTGAGGGGAGCAGTGGGCAAGACAGGAGAGGTCTACTGTGCCATGTGGGTAGCTCCCTGGCCATCTGGGGATAGAGCTCGTGCTGAAGTGGCTGCGAATAGCTTCATAGTGCTGAGACTTAACCTTTGTGCCACCAGGGAGGCCCATCTTACAACCTTTTCATGTGCTATTGCCACTGACCTTCCAGATCTTCCCATTTACAGCTTTTTTGGGTGTCATCAAAGTCTCTGCTTATAATGGTCTCATGAGAGAGGCCTTCTCTCTCTATCTTATCTAAAGTAAACAACCCTCTCAGGTCACTACTCATGACCTATTATAGAACTTTTATTATTCCAAATTATATTGTTTATAACTTGGTGGGGTTTTGGGGGGGTAGGGACTATATGTTTTGCCCATCCCCAAATGCCCCCATGAACATTATATGAAACAAGGATGCTGCTATTATAGCTCCAGTATTTAGAATAGTCATTAGAACATAGTAGGTGCTCAGTAAATATTCACTGCAGTGTCTAATAAGAGAGGGAGCTCAATGGGAGGAGCAAGAGGGTGCTCTAAGAGCCCGGAGCACTGGATATGACTCAGAAGACAGGAGCCAGTGAAGTCTTCTAAAAGAACTGAGGTTGGTTGGGTCTTGAAAAACAAAGAGGTACCAACTTGGCTGAGAGAATGGACTATCTGAGCAGGAATGGTTAGCGATGAGGCTGAGATGGCTAATGGCCAGCTGGTCCTAGCTTCAGGAGACCAGAGACCATACCTTAGTGGCTGCAAAGTGCTAATGTGAGGCCATAGGTCTGGTTACTGGTTCCTGCTTTTCAATGATCTTTGCAGAACTGACATGGCTTGCCTGCTTGACCTCTTGTATTTCTCAGTCTGACTTCTATTATTAAATTTTTATCAACTAGAAGCAATTAGAAGTGGGATTTTAAAAAAGAAAAAAGAAGCGGACTTTAAAAAAATCCTTTTTTTTTTTTTGGTTGTCACCATCAGGAAAACTCCGTGTTGTTGGCTGTTAGATTGAGCCACTGCTGTGTGGCTCTTTGTTGGCAAGAAAATGCCAAGTGCCCGCTGTTTCTCTGGTCCCCTCCAGAAATGAGATGCCTATCTCTTCAGGCCACTCCAGACAGCCGAATTCTTAATAAAATAGAACCGCATCTCCAGGAGACTGTTCACTGCAGTCAAAAGATTTATTTCTGCTAATTTTCTTTAACTCATTTCAGAATTTGCATGTAAGGCTTTCTCTACTTGCTTCTTTTTCCTTCCTATCATTGCCCCTTGTCTATCCTTTTTCCTTTAATTCGAAATCAGAAATAAAACTCCACAAATTTAGAATCATTTGGTTATAGATATGAAAACTAAACAGGCGTCAACTTGAAACAGTAAGAGTCAACATTGTTCTTCCTCAGCATTATCCAAAATTTCCATTATTCACAAGTCACCATCCTGATTTTTTCCATTGCTACATGAAGTCAGTACTTTCGCTATTTTCCTTTGCAAATATTTACCTAAGTCTATTTTTTGTATTGAGGTAATACTGGTTTATATCACTGTTTGTAATTTGGATGTATGGGATACCCCCTTTCTGGTGTGGCTACCATAGTGCTCATACCATCAACACACCCATAGTGAAGAGATTACCTTTTAATTTTTTAACTCATCTTAGGCATGATAAAAATCATGAGTAAAGTACTACACTTATAAATATTGGGTTGTTGGAAAAGTCATGATGCATTTTTACTTGAAAAACAGAAAAATACGTCATGATTTTTCTGACAACCCAATAGCTCAAAGGCACATTAAAATAACATCAACTATTTTTTTAAAGATATATTCATTTATGCATAAGAGAGCTGGGGTACAGGCCAGAGATGTGGGGGGGTGAGAGGATTCATCAGAGACAGAGCGGGGAACAGAACAGACTGACTGACTGAAATACACTGCTGAGGGGAGCAGCGGGCAAGACAGGAGAGGTCTGCTGTGCCATGTGTGCTGCTCCCTGGCCGGCCGGGATTCGAACTCGCGCTGCAGAGGCTGTGGACAGCTTCATAATGCAGTGCTTATCCCCTGTGCCACCAGGGAGGCCCCGACATATAAACTATTAAAAATTAAAATCATCTACCTTTTTCGATAGAACTAGAAAATAATCTGTCCTTCACTAACTTTGGAAACTACAGTCCAAGGTGATGACCTGACCAGTTTACAACGGCAATGTCTGGCCTCACTGATACTAAGGATTCAACCCAATCACAGGATGTTATGTGCTGTCTCCAGGCATATTTGCTCCTCTTTAATTGGGATCCAGTATTACTGAATTCTAAAGAGTGTTTTTGCAGGTTGATCAAGTAGTTAATATTCATAATCATGCTTTGCAAATGAAGAGAGTTAAAGGCATGCTAAATATCATGATTTTGAAAACACTTTATAAGCAGTAATCTCCCTTTATAGCTAAAAGAAGAAAGTTCTCTTTCAGGCTTCTAGAACTCCATTGTGCCCATAGCACCAGACCCGCCTTCCTTTCGCAGTTGAATGTTTTATAGAGCCCCCAGTTTTGTGGCTTTTATCTATGGTCTTTACAGTTTTTCCTCTGGTGCTCTCCAGTGCCAAAGAGAACAGGAGCTTGTAATCTCAAATTTTTTCTGAAGGTATTGCTGTGTGTTGTGTAACCTTTGTAGATACCCATTCATCTTAGAAGGCAATGAAGTATTCCATAACAATAATTAAAGCTTATCTTTTATGAACTTCCAAATATTTTAAAAAACTGAACAGTTTTGATAGAAATCTTTCTAATATATTATACACCTGATTGCCTTCTTATATAAATATAATATAATTTCACCCAGGGAGACAGCACTATGTGTGTAGCAGAAGGAGCATCTGAAGGATGCCTGTACTTGTGATTTTCTCTTTGACCTGAGAATGACACCATCACATACTAATTAGGTTGATTTTTTTTTCTGACTCTCTAGCCCTGTCATTAAGAAGCTCACATTTTATTGGAGAACTGGACATGTAAATATGTCAAAGAGATAATTAGTAATGCATGTGGAAGTCTAAGAACAGAGGGCTAAGGACAAGTCATGGCCTCATTTGACCAGGACGGATGAACAGGAGAAACAAAAAAAAGATATCTAAGCTGAAGATGAAACAATAGCAGAAGACCACCTTGGGGACAAATAAAGTCAGTGTATTTCAGGGGAGGGAACAGTGCAATCAAAGATAAAGAGGCTTGAAAGAGTGCTATGTCTGCAGACAAAATTTTCAGCGACTGGAATGGAGAGAGTCTTGTTTACTAAGCCAGTTTTTAGTTTAATTTTAATTGCATTGAGCTCTAAAGATCCATAAAGAGAGGGCCTTCCCGTGGCACAGCGGTTGAGCACTGAGTTGCGAAGCTGCCCACAGCCTCTGCAGCACTGGTTTGATCCCGGCCTCAGGGTGAGAGTCCCACATGGCGCGCAGACCTCTCCTGCTGCCCGCTGCTCCCCTCAGTAGTGTATTTTGTCAGTCTGCTTGCTCTGTTCCCTGCTCTGGCTCTGGTGAATTCTCTCACCCTCCTGTGCTTTTGACTGTGCTTGTATAAATAAATAAATAAATCTTTTTTAAAAAAAGATTCATAAAGAGAAAAGTGGCATGATCAGATCTAGGTCTTAGGAATATCACTCTGGAGCATACTCACATTCAATAGCTATTTATTAAGCATCCAGTCAGCAAACATTGATCTAATTATGCATGACAGAGAAGTGAAAAAAACAGATGTAATTCTTGTTTTCATAGAGATAGAACTGGAAGGTGAAATGAGAGTTAAACAAATAGGAGCTAAACTGTCCAAGAGATAAAATTTTGAGAGATTTTTTTCCATGTAAAACTGATAGAAATTGATCAGAGGTAGATTATGATGGTAGGACAACTCCCAAGATTCAGGTTTGTCTGGTAGACTGCTAGTGATAGGCATTAATCAAAATTAACTATGTGATATTATAACGTGTAAGAAATATATCATCAATAAGATAACCAAGATGTAGTTCTCATACATTGTTGGCCTTCATCCACAGTTCCTAACTCCCAGCTCCCAAAAGCCTGGAATTTGCTAATTGCTGAGAGTAAAAGACTATTTTGCTATTTAAGTAAGTAAGTTTTGGGAAACATTTCAGGTTGGGGGCTGGTTGACAACATGAATAAAGGATGGGACTTTCAGTCTTGTCCCCTGAATTCCTGGGACGAGAGAAGTTCTGGAGGTTGAGTTCAGTTGCCAATGGTCAATGATTTAATAAGCCTGAGAGAAGTAATGAGCATGTCACAAAAAACTCAAAAGAAGGGGCTTTGGAGAGCTTCCAGATTGTGTCGGGGAACTTGCGGAGATTTGGGGAGAATGGCACACCTGGAGACAGCTCCACACATTTTCCCCATTTCTCTCCCCATGCGTGTCTACTATTGGACTGTTCTGACTTGTATCAAATGAGTAGGCACATTTCCTGAGTTCTCTGTGACATTCTAAGTGAACTTGAGGAGGGTGCCTTGGGAACCTCTGATCTATAAGGCAATGGTGAGAAGCACAGGTAGCTGCCTGGATTTGCTACTTGCATCTGAAATAGATGGCAGTTTGGGGAGACTAAGTCCTTCATCTGTGGGATCTGATGCTAGCTCTGGGTAGATCATGTCAGGATTGAGCTGAATTCTTGGACATCATTCTTGTCTCTGAGATTTGTTTGTTGATGTAGGAACTCACATGGTAATTGTGTCCTGGACACCGCACAGATCAGCAGATTTTTGAGGGATATCTCTCTTGGGGGCATTCCCTGGCACTACTGACTTGATTTCACTCCTACTCTGACCCAGATAAGTTACCGCTGTATCTTGTACAATCTTGTAGTTTTGCTTCTATTGTTAAATTACAACATATATTTGCCTGTCTTTCTTTCATACTCTGCTCTGCAATCTCATTTATAAGATTAGGACCAAATGGGCCTCCCTGGTGGCATAAGGGTTAAGTATCAGCACTATGAAGCTATTATCAGTCACTGCAAGATAAGTTCAATCCCCAGCCAGGGAGCAACCCACATGGCACAGCAGACCTCTCCTGTCTTGCCCCGCTGCTCCCCTGAGCAGTGTATTTCAGTCAGTCTGCCTGTTCTGCTCCCCACTCTGACTCTGGTGAATCCTTTCACTACCACGCCCGCCCCGCACCTCTAGTCTACACCCCAGCTCTTGTATGCACAAATAAATAAATCTTTAAAAAGAGATTAGGACCAAATAACTAGTTACTTGGAACTTCAAGAAACTTTAAATTATCAATAGTGGAATTAAGAAGCTAAGGAAGAGACGAGAGTTGTTGATGGACAGGGGAGGAATAATAGAGTAAGATGATGATTAGTTTAATTTTGAACATGTCAAGTTGAGAGAGACTCTGGGATATGAATGTAAGGGGAAAGAACAGGGTTTTAAATAGATACCTGGAATTCATCATCATGTATTAGTACATGGGTGTGGATTATATTTTTGGGTAGAGCATTCCAATGCATTCTCCTCTTGGAATAAAAGAAGTGAGGACTTAGGATATAAAAATGGAGGTTGGGTGGGCAGCAGCTATTTGAAGAAACTGGATAATACCAAAACAAAGGGGGATCAAGGAAGGGGACTTTAAAAAAAAGTTTCCAAAGAGGTACAGGTAGGAAGAAAAAAAAAAGCAGGAAGAAAATAATGTCTTGTTAATCAAAGGAGGATATAATTTCAAGGAGGGCGATGCCAAACACCATGGAAATATCAACTCAGAGACAACCAGAATGCATCCATCTATTTCAGCAGCCATCTTGGCTAAAATAGCCTCAGTGTAATGGTGATGCCAAAAGCTAGACTTGCAGTGGGATGATACAAAATGCACCTGTTGAATGCAGTCTATTCTTTCAAGAAGCTTCCAGAAGGGAAAGAGTAGAAGAAAGTAATACTGAGGTTAATGGGAGGAAGGGGAATGTTTCCTAAATTGAGAAGAATTAAATCTTTTTTTTTTTTGGAGAACGTAACCTTTATTTATTTTATTTTATTTATTTATTTATACAAGCACTTGGTACAGTCAGAAGCACAGGAGGGTGAAAGAATTCACCAGAGCCAGAGAGGGGAACAGAACAGGCAGACTGACGAAGTACACTGCTGAGGGGAGCAGTGGGTGCGGCAGGAGAGGTCTACGCGCCATGTGGGACCCTCACCCGGTGGCTGGGGATCGAACTGACACTGCAGAGGCTGCAGGCAGCTTCGCAACCCAGTGCTCAACCACTGTGCCACCGGGGAGGCCCAGGATTAAATATCTTTTATACTAAACAGAACTTGAAGAGGCCAGGGACATGTAAAGGAAAATCACTGATGGAGGAAGTGCCATGAGAAAAGCAAAAGATACAGAGAATTGTTTGAGGATTTGACTCTGAACTTGAGGGGTACATATATTCTTGGGGACAGAAGTGGCATAAAATGGACATTTATAGGAAAGGGGGCAGGAGCTTGATGCACGCATGGTGGATGGCCTGGAATTTCTCTGTGAAGTGAAATGTAAGGATGTGCAAAGCCAAGAAGGAACAAAGGATGAGGATGAGGATCTCAAGAAAAGTCTTGAGCATCGCCAGCACATGCATGGAGAAGAACACCTGAGAAACAGCTGCCACACAGGTCTTCCCACCTGACTTCCTTGCATTGTTCTAATACCCAAGTCTCCTCCTATACAGATTTCAGCAAACTGTGATCTTTCCTTGCAAACTGCTAGGGGGAGTGAATTATTGTTCCCCTGTGCTTTCAAGTGACAGGAATCGCTCCAGCACAGTGCAACTAAAAGCACTTCCTCTTGGAAACAAATGACTTTCTTTTCTCCCACTACCTACTGTTCCCTTTGCAGCATCTGGCCAATGAGGATTTAAGTGTTGCTTTCATGCACATTAAACTTGTCTTGAGACTTGCTTTTTAAAATTTCCTCTGACTTTTCCCTCCAACTGTGTGTGTGGGCTCCACTAAATTGTTTACTCTATTTAAAAGTCCCAATAGGCTGTGCTTTTACTGACCTTGGGTCAAGTTTTATAGTTATTCTGACTGTGCCATCATTCCTGTTACTGCATGTGATGGCCCTTGTGCAGAGTACACAAATTGGATGACTTGAAACAACAGGAATGTATTATCTCACATTCTGGAGGTTGAAGACCAAATTCAAGGTGACAACAGGGTCACACTCTTTCTGAGGACAATAGGGAAGGATTCTTTCTTGCCTTTTCCTAACTTCTGGTGGTTGTGTCAATCCTTGGTGTTCTTTGACTTGTAGCCACATCATTTCAATCTCTGCTCCATCTCTGTGTGGCCATCAGCTCTGTGTGTGTGTGTGTGTGTGTGTGTGTGTGTGTGTGTGTGTGTTACAGGACACCAGTCATTGGATTCAGAGGTGGCCTACTCCATTATAACTTCATCTTAACTAATTACATCTATAGTAACCTTATTTCCAAATAAGATCACATTCTAAGGCTTTGGATGGACATGCATTTTGCGTCCAAACCAGAATGACCCTCTTCTAATTCTCATTGCTAATGTTCTAAAATCTAGGATGTTAGCATAACTAAGCGTAGCCTCTTCTTCCCCAAAATCATGAGTCAGTTTGCTGTCTTCAGCCTTCAAGCTGTCTCTAGCCCCATTCTCTCTTCCAGACTCTTACCAGATTTCTTAATGTGCAAATGTTACTATCTCTACTGTAAAAGGTAGATGTGTAAATTCTACTGTCCAAATGGAGCTCACACCAAGATTTTGGAGCAGGCTAGGGATTCTTGACCTATGACCAGTTCCCAGCAAGACCTCTAGATGGGGGACGGGATTCAAAGGGCCTCACCTATGAATAGTAATTATTGTCTTTATACCAAATAAAAGCTTTGTACCAAATGAAGTCCCCAAAATGGTATTAAAGTGAAATAGTAAAACTCATGTTATTTTGGATTTCAGAGCATGGATCCTTGTAGCTAAGTGTATTTGACATCCACAGATGAGAGGATTCTTTTTATTATTTTTTTTTCCCTTTCTGCCATGCTGAATTGGAATCGTTTGTTGGTAATTTAGCCATAAGGTATAATTTTTGCCCCTTCCTGAATTTCCATTTTTAATTTGCAGACTTCCACTTGACCTACTTATTAGGGAGCTAGGCTGAAGAGCTATAGGCCTCTCGTGTTTTTCTTAACCTGGTGCAAAGCCATACAGATCAGACATGTGTTTTCTTCCCACTGAGATCAGAACAATGCTCCTAGGGAACCACAGGCAGAGAGACTCACTTGTGCCTTCATCAGAGATGGTGTTCTCTGTAACAGGCACTGGTCTAAGCATCCAACACCGATATGCTGACTTAATCATCATGTACCTCTGAAGCTTTTCTCACACCTCTTGTTCTGATGTGGAGGGAACATTCTCGACAGGCACAGTAACCATTGCCTAAGCCTTGAGTGTTTTCTCCAAGGTGGGATTTGACCCCTCTCTATAGATAAACCCACTCTCTGCCTTCAGAGAAGAACATATGGGAGTAAACATGAATTGAATCAAGAGTGGGTGCCAGCAGTGGGTGCCAGCCAGAGCAAATAGGAGTATTTAAAGGATGACAGCAAAGGAGCTCGGGGGAAAATGTATAGAGGAGTAAACAGAGGTGTTTGTCCAACAAAAGAATTACCTTTCCACATTTTATTTTCATTCAGTAATTGTCTTTTAGTCGATCCTTGAATTATTATAGTCCTGTAAATTCTTATTATATAGCACTTCTGTTCCTCTAATCATTGATTCTCATTTTTAATCCACCTTGGCTTTGGGTTTTTTTTTTTTTAACCCTGTTGGAATATTTATGACTGAGTAACTTGTAGTGATTTTGGTCTTACATTAATTTTTCTTTGAACACTTTCTATTTCCTTTGTGGCTTTCTCTCCAACAGCTTTATCCTGTTTCATTTCCCTCAGCACTTTCTTCTTTCTTCCAAAATTAGCTCCACTAAAATTTAATGTCTTTAGTTTCCCCTTCTGCTGTGGCTTCAATTCTCCCTGGTATAAACACAACTATTATTAGCCAATCCCTTTGCACATAGGCAAGTCTGTCATTACACCCCCCGCCCCCACTATGCCCTTGGTCTTCAATTCAGACAAACACAGCTGATCTTGCTCCACCTTGTGTGGCTGGTTGGCACGAAGAGCTGGCCGGTGTGGGATGCACACCTCGTGTGCATGCTTTTTCTGCTCTCAGAGTGTCCTAGTTGATTGCAGAGTATGGGGTGTCCATCTCTTGCACCCCTCCATCCAGCACTATCCACTCTGCCCTAATATGCTGTGACAGTACATCCTACAGACAAAACACAAATTCCCTTTGGACTGTTAAAAGGAAGGCATTGAAGAAATTCACAGACTGAGGTTTTTAATGTGCTGCATTTTCTGTCACTGCCGAAAGAGTTGCGTGGAGGGTGAACACTCTTTCTTTCAAGATGCTCAGTCTGGGCTTGCTTTCTGCTGTTCAGGGTATTTTATGCAGCCTTAAACTTGAAAGCCTAATTTGATGGACATGACTGAAGGATGGATGCAAAAATTGTTGCTGTTTATGTTTCCAGCCTTCTGGAAGAGTGGAAAAATACTCACCTCTCCTGAACATTTGCTCCACTGCTGTTGCCAAAGGATCTAAGAGGCAGCCACTATCCAACTTGACAGCATGGCCTTTATTTTTTTTAAAAAGTATGCATTGTGGGGGCCTCCCCGGTGGCGCAGCGGTTGAGCGCTGGGTTGCGAAGCTGCCTGCAGCCTCTGCAGCCGGTTCGATCCCCGGTTGCTCCCTGGCCACCGGAGGAGGGTCCCACATGGCGCGCAGACCTCTCCTGCCGCCCGCTGCTCCCCTCAGCAGTGTACTTCGGTCCTTCTGCCTGCTCTGCTCCCCGCTCTGGCTCTGGTGAATTCTCTCACCCTCCCGCGCTTCTGACTGTACCCAGTGCATGTATAAACCAAACAAACAAACAAATAATAAATAAATAAATAAGACATGCCTCTAGAAAATTAAAAAAAAAAAAAAAAAAAAAAGTATGCATTGTGGTGTCTGCTTCCGTCTGTGGCAGGTTCCTTATAATAAACATGATAGTTTTGCCTTTATGTAATGCCTTTTAATTCAAGATCTTCCGGTGCTTTGGACTTTCATCACCTCTGTGGAATTTCGCAGATGAAGAGGGAGGGATGTATATTAAGGTTGGAGAGGAAGAAATCTGTGTGGTGGGGGTTCAGCAGCCCTGTTGTCAACCAATAGGAAGGTCTCATCTCTAATCTATGGATCCAGTGTGCTCCATTTTTCCTACTCCCTTCCCATGCCCACACTCACCATCCCTTTCCCTGCTTTCTTGTTAGTGATCAGGGACTTTCCAAATCCCTCCCTTTCTCTCTGCATTCCCCCCAACATTCACAGACTCTCTGGGGTGGTGCTAGAGACATTTATTTCAAAAACACTATCATATCCCAGTAGAAGTTCTGTTTTTCTCTTCTGCTATTTCTTGACTTCACTAGGATATTTGTGGTTAGGCTAATAAAGGGTAGTATGAAGACTGGGTGGAAAGATATTCTTTCTTTTTAAAGGGAAGAAAGACCACAAGTTCTCCATGGACTTTTCTTATCAAATAATTTATTCCCATTGCCTTGTCTAAGACTTGACATTTCTTTCCTTGCTTATGATTAAATGGAAAATATATTGGTTTGGTTCCTTCCCACAGATATCACCTTTGAGCAAGGTCCTGTGCTATAGGGGTTGGACTGTGGCAGAAAGATAAAGTTGGGACTAAAAAATGGATCGACCATATGAGCCAGTGATTCCACTCCTAGGAAACTACCCAGAGGATGCAAAAAAACACTAGTTTGAAAGGACCTGCACTTCCGTATTTTTCTAAAGATTTGTCTATTTATGCATAAATAGATATGCACAGAGCTGGGGTATAGGCCAGAGATGCGAGGGGTGAGAGGATTCACCAAAAACAGAGCAGGGAACAGAACAGGCAGACTGACTGAAATACACTGCTGAGGGGAGCAGCGGGCAAGACAGGAGAGGTCTGCCTCACCATGTGGGTAGCTCCCTGGCTGGCCGGGGATCGAACTCATGCTGCAGAGGCTGCGGACAGCTTCATAGTGCGGTGATTAACCCCTTGTACCACCAGGAAGGCCCTGCACTTCTATATTTATTGCAGCACTATTTACAATAGCCAAAATATGGAAACAACGCAAACACCCCCTAAACAGATGACTGGATCAAGAAGATGTGGTATTTATACACAACAGAATATTACTCCGGAATCATGCTATTTGTGGCAACATGGATGGCACTGGAAGGGATTATGCTAAAGGAAATAAGTCAGAAGGAAAAAGAAAAATATCAAATGTTTTCACTTATAGGTGGAACATAGGAAATTTGAACAAAGGGTCAAGAAAAAGACAAAACTTGCAAGCTGACCACAGTTCTGAGGCATCCAGCAAGGGTAGAAGGGATGGGGTCAAAATATAAAAACAAAAAGTGACGTAAGAAAATATAGAAAATATATTTAAAAAAGAGATAAGGTTAGGACACGTTCCCTGCTCTTAAGGAGTTAATGTCCTCACTGGAGGGAGGGTGGAGGCTGAAGTAAATACACAGGTGTAGACCTGTAAGAGAAACACGAGACACAGCAGTTACTGAGAAAGGGGAGGACCATACACAGTTAGGAGAGGCAAGAAACATTTTCACAAATGGATGGGATTTGAAGAGGGTTTTAGGGGGAAAGTGTGTGAAAAGGTCGAGAATAGGGAAAAAACTGTGCAAAGATACACAGAGAAAAGACAGCCGTCCATGTTTGCTCATTGCAGAGTATGCATAGGAGGATTGCAAGGAAAATGTCTCAACTATTGACTGGAATTTCATCCCAGTGGGTGTCTACTGTAGATGAAAGTTTCTACGTCAGGCTAAGGATGAAGAGCTGCCTGTGATGGCAAGCCTGAGATGAGGCTATCAGGAGGGAAATCGACCTTGCAGTGTAAGAGAAACAAGAGTAAAGAGACTTGTAAATGGGGTGAGTGGGGAACAGTTTTTTAGAGGAAAGAATTGAGGCCCAGAAACATTGCACTCCTGGACTCAACAGGCCCAATATATTGTCTCAAGGCTCTAAAGTCATGTATTTTCTGTTGTCTGTGCCACCAGGTCAGAAGCATCCATTAGTATCTGTGACAACTCAACGGTAATAGCCCTGACTCCCAGCAATGCATTTGTGTTGTAGTGGGAGGGACACACAGGGGTTCTTGGGGATGAGTGGTTATAAGGGTATTTCTCACATCACTAAATTCACATTCATGGCATTTCCCCTTGTATAGACTTAGCTTCAAGCACACTCAATTTATTTCCATGTCAACCTTTCTTACTAGACAATTAAAGATTACTAGAATGTTACTAAATCTATTTCCAGCCTTTTGTACTATAATATTATAGAATGATAAGGCCTTGATTTCTGCAGAGATCATGTGGCTTATCTTGCCAATTTTCTTGCCTTTTAAGAAATATGAACAGAAAAGAGAAAGGAAGATTGTTCTCATATGCACACCTGGAAAATACATGCAAACATACGTCTCTATACATGGAGAAACAAGTCCTCCAGGCGGAGAAGGTGTATTTTCTTTTTTTTAAAAAAAAAATTATTATGGGCCTCCCTGGTGGCACAGGGGGTTAAGCACCACACTATCAAGCAATCCATAGCCTTCATAGCACGAGTTCGATCCCCGGCTGGCCAGGGAGCAACCCACATGGCAAAGCAGACCTCTCCTGTCTCCTCCCTGCTCCCTTCCGCTCTGTATTTCATAGATCTGCCTGTTCTGCTCCCCACTCTGCCTCTGGTGAATCCTCTCATCCCACCACATCTCTGGCCTGTACCCCAGCTCTTGTATGCATGAAGAGCTGGGGTACAGGCCAGAGGTGCACGGAGAGGGAAGTGAGAGGATTCACCAGAGACAGAGTGGGGAGAAGACAGACAGATTGACTGAAACAGGAGAGATCTGCCGTGCCTGTGGGTCAGCTCCTTGGCCAGGGATTGAACTTGTGCTGCAGTGACTGCTGATAGCTTCATAGTGCTGAGACTTAACCCCTTGTGCCACCAAGGGAAGCCCTGGAGAAGGTGTATTTTATTGCCATCTTGACGTATCCTGCTGTGTTAGAACGGACACTAGAATTGGTGAAGCATTGCCTATCCAAGGCCCACTAATTAGAGTTACGAAGGGAGGTCAGGGCCATACTACCTCTTAGGAACTTCACATGTTGAGCAAGGGCGCTGCAGGATGGATGTTCCCTGCTAAGGCCCGCAGTCCTGGATGCATTTTCCCTTTGTGTACGTACTTTATCATTTACTAAAATGCCTCTTTCTGATTATTATTGTTGAGTCAACCTTGGAAATTGAATAGCTGACAAATGCCCCAAATTGATGTCTAAATGCATCTGAAAGCAGTTATCCTGTCAGTCAAAGTTCACTGAAAAAATCTTGCTGTGTTTTAAAAGCTGCTTAACTTCCACTAATGGTTTGGTTGAGATATGGTTGTTAGCATTTTTCCAGTTGCTCTTATTAGAAATAAAGAGTCAGTAGTCCCATGTTAGTGGACCAATACATTGAGGTACACTGGAGCCTTTAATTCGAGCAATGAGGTTTGAGACTTTACTAATATGATTGACTACTTCACAAAATAGCATTATTTGGATGAAGTGAGAAGCTGAACTTGACTTTCTTTTCTTGTGTGTGCAAAATAGAATTTTATTGCATTACAGGCGCACATACCTGCATAGCATAGCCACACCTCATGCATGTGTATGTGTAGAGGTGCTTATAAATTATATATTAGAAAAACAAGTGAACTTTGTATTTACTTTTTAAATTATGAACAGTCTGAGAAAATTAAAACAATAATAAGTAGTATAAACAGTACCCAGAAATTTATGCATTGCAAGTAAAATTTGTTTTTTAAACTAGAACACCTCCTTTCTCTTTTTTTAATCTTATTTTGTTTATTTACATTTTAAAATGTCAGGCTTATTAGGACAAGGAGAAAGGAAAAAAGAGAACCTGTATAGTCACTGGCAGGCAGGGAGGAGAGTTGTCTTTATCTTTTTTTTTTTAAATTGATATATATTTATATAAGTTTAGGTTGTTTTTTCTTAAACTCATCTAAATGAATGAGTAAGCAGTCACTTGGCTTCCATGACATTTTGCACTTGCTCCAGAACCCATCATTTAAAATATTTTTTTAAGGTCTGTAGTAGCTACTTTTTTTTTTTTAAGATTTATTTATTTATCCATACATGCACTGGGTACAGTCAGAAGCGCGGGAGGGCGAGAGAATTCACCAGAGCCAGAGAGGGGAACAGAACAGGCAGACTGACGAAATACACTGCTGAGGGGAGCAGCAGGCGTGGCAGGAGAGGTCTGTGCGTCATATGTGACTCTCCCTGATGGCTGGGGATCAAACTGGCACTGCAGAGCTGCAGGCAGCCTCACAACCCAGCGCTCAACCACTGTGCCACCTGGGAGGCCCTATAATAGCTACTTTTGTGAATGATCACTAACAACTCTACAACTACAACCAGTTGTTTGTTTGCTTTGATATGTTTATTTCATACTTTTGAATAAAGATACAAACTTAAGAAAGCCAGTCAGATTTATTCCTCTCACTCCCCAAATGAGACATTTGAACTTAGAGAGCAGATATAACCAAGGAACCTTTATACCTAGGTCACTAAAACCGAAAGCCCCTTTGTGTGCACGAAAGTTGTTTCACCCCTTCTTTGAAGTGTGGATAGTTTCCCTTAAATACCTTGATTTTTGCAGAGATCATATGGTTTCATCTTGACAGTTTTCTAAGTTTGAAAGTGATATATTTATAGTGTGGTGATCATAGTATATTGAGTCTCATTTATATATATACATATTAAGGCAAATTGGGAGAATTATGTTGATAATAAAATGCAAGCTTTAATGTTTTCATGAAGAAGGTTGACTTGGAAATAGTTTTAGAGTGCATAAAGCAAAGTCTACACAGGGGAAAGCATGGAATGACAATTTTGTCATGTAAGAAATACCCTCATAGGGCCTCCCCTGGTGGCGCAGCGGTTGAGCGCTGGGTTGTGAAGATGCCTGCAGCCTCTGCAGCGCTGGTTCGATCCCCGGCTGCTGGCGAGGGTCCCACATGGCGAGCAGACCTCTCCTGCCGCCCGCTGCTCCCCTCAACAGTGTATTTCGTCAGTCTGCCTGTTCTGCTCCCCGCTCTGGCTCTGGTGAATTCTCTCACCCTCCCGCGCTTCTGACTGTACCCAGTGCTTGTAAAATAAATAAATAAATAAACAAATAAATAAATAAATAAGTAAATAAATAAATAAATAAATCGTTAAAAAAAAGAAGAAGAAATACCCTCATAACCACCCTTCCCCAAGAACAAATTATGAGAAAAGAACAAAAGCTGTTTTGACCTTGTCTCTCAGATATTGTATTCTCATGTAAAATTGCATTAGAAATCATTTTCTCAAATGATTAAGCAAGAAAGATTAAGCTAGAATCATATGCTCATACATCTCAGACTCTATCTTCTTCCACAACTGGTGCTTTTTCATCCACTGACCCCAAGCCAAGTTGCTTCCTTGGTTCTTTTTTTTTTTTTTTAAGATTTATTTATTTATGCATAAAAAAACTGGGGTATGGGCCAGAGGTGTGGGGGGTGAGAGGATCCACCAGAAACAGAGTGGGGAGCAGAACAGGCAGATTGACTGAAATACACTGCTGAGGGGAGCAGCAGGCCAGACAGGAGAGGTCTGATGTGCCATGTGGGTAGCTCCCTGGCTGGATGGAGATTGAACTCGTGCTGCAGAGGCTGAGGATAGCTTCACAGTGATGTGCTAAACCCCTTGGACCACCAGGGAGGTTCCTCCTTGGTTCTTTTTTTAGCCTATGTGTTTTCTTTGGGTGATCCAGCTCACCTCTCTTTTACCTGAAGCATCCCCATGAGTCTCACCTCATGACCAGGTCTGAATCTCTTTCCTAAGCTCCAGATCCATGACTCCAGCTGCTCACAGGACCTCTATTCTAGATCACCCTGCAGGCAATTAAGGACAGCATTTGCAAAACTAAAGTTTCATCTTTCCAGACAAGAGCACCAGCTAGCAATCTGGGAGACATCCTAGACCAAATTTAACTGGTCATTACATTCTATCTTTTCTCCTTCCAAAATATCTCTCTAATCTATTCTCATAGCCAATCCTTGAGATGAAGTCTAGGTCATCTGTCATGGGAATTATTGACAAAACTGTCAATCATCCAAACTCTGGAAAGGACATCCAGTGGCTGGGATGTGCTGGCAATCCTTCTGACTTGGAATCCTGCCCCTCCATGTTAGCTAGAGGTAGAGGCTATTGCTTTCGTGGGAAGAACATACAAAGGGAGCAGTAGTGAAAGACAAGAGGACAGGAGAGAAACAGATGGAGAGAGAGTTGGTACAAGGAAGCGTGACCGTGCTGGCTGTTACTTAAGAGCAGTCGATGCTTGCTCTTGGAAAGCCATCCTCTGAAGAACCACTTAAGTTCCATCTCAGGACCATCCTTCTAGGGAAAAAGAGTAAATGTGTTTTCATGGAACGATACGTTCCTGATTGTATAGGGTGAGTACTTGTGAGGACTGAGCAGGGTCCTGTGAATCCCTCATGTTAATATCAACAAGAGGATCTTGTGGTGGGAAAGAGCCATATGGCCCTTGGGAGAAGCACACAACCATCAGGATGTACCTTCATTGACTAAACGAGTGTCCATGTAGAATTGTTTGTTCTAGCTACGGCTAGAACAAGAGACTGGAAAGCTCTGAAGTGGCACAGACACATGTATGATAATCCCTCTAACAAACTAGCATAGCTGCAAGAGTGATCTCCTTAAAGCACAGATGTCATCATGCTCACGTCTTCTTTACAAGACTCTACTAGTTAAAGCAGTCATTTTCACACTGTAATTGTCAGATTCCTGTAACAGATGACGTTGCCTCAAAGGACAGGAGGAAACCAAGGGCAGATCATCTACTCCTGCTTCTCTGGGAAACAAGAAGACAGCTGTTCACAACAGATTTGCAACTGATTTTTTTTTTTAAGATTTATTTATTTATGCATACAAGAGCTGGGGTACAGGCCAGAGGTGCAAGGGTTGAGAGGATTCACCAGAGACAAAATAGGGAGCAGAACAGGCAGAATGACTGAAATCACTGCTGAAGGGAGCAGCCAGCGAGACAGGAGAAGTCTGCTGTGCCATGTGGGTCACCTCCTTGGCCGGGGATCAAGCTCGTGCTGCAGTGGTTGCAGATAGCTTCATAGGTTGCATCTTAACCCCTTGTACCACCAGGGAGGCCCAGTTTTGAAACTGTTTGATGAAAGGGATCTGTCCAAACACTTAAGCAGTGCAGCATCCATTGAATATTTAAAGATTGAACTGAGATTTGATAGTCAAGCAGGGATAGAGGGAAAGAAAGGAGAAAGATTATTTACAGGAGAGAAAGCAGCACATGCAATGTCCCTGTGGTGAGTGGGAACAGAACAGGCAGATTGAATGAAACAGACTGCTAAGGGGAGCAGTGGGTGAGCCAGGAGAGGTCTGCTGTGCCATGTGGGTAGCTCCCTGGCTGGGGATCGAACTTGTGCTGCAGTGGGGGCAGACAGATTCATAGGTTATGTCTTAACTCCTTGTGCTACCAGAGAGGCCCTTAGCATACTTTTGAAGAGGGAAGTGCTGGAAAAAAGTTGAGTTTTTTTTAAAAGACTATCCCAATCATGAATTAGTCTAAAAACTGAATTGAATGGCATTCTATAACCAAGCTGGTCATGAGGGGTACAGGACCAATGTTGAGGTGATGGCTGGGGTTGGGATGAGGAGGCCACAGAGTGTGGAGACCTCAACTCCAGGGCCATAAATACTGGTGCCAGCATGATTCCCAAAAGAAAAAATGAGGTAAGCCACACCGCCTCAGATTCTTGAAAAACCCAAGAATAGTCTCATCAACCAAACAGGGAGAAATGCTGAAAGACTCAGTAGTTACCCCAAATGGATTTCTTTAAGCTAGAAAGGATGTCAAGCTCATGTTTGTGTCACAGGCTAAAGAGCAAGATGAAATTAGCAAATGGAAAAGGAAGTGTGTGGTATGTAAATTCAAAACCAATACATAAAAAATTGAGTCAACCTTGAAAAATGACTCACTTAAGATGCCTTCAGAATTGACTAATCTTATCCAATTTGATTTGCTCGTAGTTGCCAGCTTCCATTGATTTTCAGAGCTGCCTATTTGAAAACAACTGCTGATCCTCATAATGGCAACCCTCTCTGGCCCTGAAGGATGTGAGCTTTGTAAGATGTCATTTTTGACTCAGTTTGAACATAAGAGAATTGCAATTAGAATATTAAAATAAGCACATAAAATATAAGTGTATTTATTGACAATAGCAAGGGTAGTTCTGGATGGCTTGGACATCTGCACTGGCCTGAACAATGTTTTCTCCCCTTTGAAGCAGGTTGTCTGGGAAGCCAGATCTAAGTAGGGGACTCAGCAAACATGGCGTCAGCATCGGATGAATGATTCATATGTGGAGTCTATAGTTGGATGTGTTCCTTGCTAAGGAGGAGACAGCTCCCACCAGCCTGAGATATCTTCTCTCTCACACAGTGCCTAGATAGGTGTTGTCAAAGTTTATCCTAACAATTTTTCTTTCTCTTTGTACCATAATCTTTTCACTTTAAGCCACCAGTTTTTCAGATATTTGCCCACAGAGATGAAGGCCCATTTGCAGAATTTGCTATTTCTTTCTATCAGGAGCTTCCTAGTAAGTTTAAGAGAAGCCCAAATCTTGGTGCTTTTTAGAGTGTAAGATCCAGACTCAAGTACTGTTCTACCTTCATTCTAGCAAGACTCCATAGTTGGAAATTAACCAGTTGCACATTCATCACGAGACAGCTTCTGATGAAAGAACACAGTCACTCCATTCATTGTACCACAGATTTGTCCTCCAGAGGTGAGTAACTCCAATTTTCATTACTCTGATGCTGAATCTGCAGTACTTGCTTTTGTAATCACACACTATGCAAGATGAACAGAGGCAAAGTCAAGGAGTGAAGAAACAGGAAATTATCAGCAAGACCTTTCTCTTCTTGTATTTCCCTTCCTTGCACCGCCCCCCCCACTCTTCTACATAGGCATGAAGTCTCACTAAGATGGAAAAACAAAACCTGGGCTCAGGTGAGACCACAGGCTGGACAGGTGAATTAGCTTTGACATGATTTCTTCCACTGAGTCCTCCATGCCTCACCAATGACCTTCACTTCTCTTAGTCATTGCTCCAAAGCTTCTTTTGGCTGCTTCACCTGTTATCTTAGTTCCTTTTTTGCCTAACTCATGGCTTCTTCTCTCTCCTTAGTTACTCTTCCCTTTCTCTTCCAGGTAGAGATGAAGGCAGGGGTGTGTGTGTGTGTGTGTGTGTGTGTGTGTGTGTGTGTGCGTATGTGTGTGTGTGTAAAAGGTAAAGTGGATTGGCATGGGCCAGAGAAAAACATCTATCCACTACTTTAGAAACTGTCCCCCTAGAAAGGAGGAAGGATTGTTAAAATCCCCAGGTAGAATCTCATGGCATGGGGCCTCCCTGGTGGTGCAAGGGGTTAAGAAGCAACTATGAAGCTGTCCACAGCCACTGCAGCACGAGTTTGATCCTTGGCCAGGGAGCTACCCACATGGCACAGCAGACCTCTCCTGTCTTGCCTGCTCCCCCTCAGGTGTGGTCCCCATAGAGTTTCCTTCCCCAAGGCACCCGTGCACCATCACCTCAGTCCCCTGTGCGCCTCCCTCCCTCCCTCTGATCCCTCTCCCTCCTGCTCCCCTGCAGGATGTCTCTGGTTTATGAGTGTCTGTTTTTGCTTTGTTGTGTTTTGTACTGTTATTATTTTTTTACACTGATGTCGTATTTGGTTCCCCTATATTCCTGCTATAAGTGAAACCACCCGATGTTTTTCTTTTTCCTTCTGGCTTATTTCACTGAGCATAATTCCTTCTAGTTTCATCCATGTTGCTGCAAATGGCATGAGTTTGTCTTTTTTGATTGCTGAGTAATATTCCATTGTGTATATGTGCCACATCTTCTTGATCCAGTCATCTGCTTTTGGGCATTTGGGTTGTTTCCAGGTTTTACCTATTGTACATAGTGCTGCAATAAACATAGGTGTACAGGTGCTCTTTTGAATCAATATTTTTGTGTCCTTTGGGTAGATCCCTAGGAGTAGAATTGCCGGGTCATATGGTAGCTCCACTTTTAGCAGATTGAGGGGATTTTCATTTTTAAGGATCTTCTCTACAGAACTGAGAGTCATTGACAAAGACTTGGTAACAGACACTATTACACTACATTGCCTAAAGATGAGCTACTTTTAATTTTGCTCATTTAAAAAAAGGAGAGTAAATGGCATGACCTTATTGTGTCAAATGAAGTCATGTATAAATCAAGCATAATAAATATTAGTGAAACAATTTATTTTGAACCTATAATAATGATGGATAGATGATAAACAAATATGTATGTGCTAGATAAATAGGTAGATGGTAGCTAGGTAGGTGATTGATAGATTGGTAACAAATAGAGAATATAATAGACTATAGAGATAGATAGATAAACAGACAGATAGATAATAGATGATAATAAACAGGTAAGTAGATGGTAGATGTGTTGATGGATAGACAAATAGCTAGATGATAGACAGATATAGACATATACTCATGCTATTTTATGTATATTTATATCGAGATAGATCCATTCACTTCTTTACCCGTGGCCAATCTATTTTTAAGTTAGGCAAAAATCAAGAATTTTGCCAATGGTCTCTGTATATTCTTTCTGCCTCTGAAGATTAAATGGCTTGTATTCTTTGGCGGCACTTACACTCTGTCTTTAGACTGCAGGGATCGCCTGTTGACTCATGTTCTGTCTTTATGGTTGGAGAATTTACCAAGCCACATTGCTTGGGCTATAACCAAGGATGTCTGTAACCAGGCAGGCCTGTTGCCTGAAAGATGTCTTTTAAGGTCATTCCATGGTCAAGTTCATCTTGTCTCAGGGTGGCAAAATCCCAGCAGGCTGGAAGGATGCATGCGGAGCCAGACAGGATATGATGAGCAAAGGTGACCAGAATATGAGAGATGTGAGCACATTGGGGCACCTGAAATTCTTATTATACATTTTCACTGAGGTTTCCTAATTGCCAGCGATGCCACTTTGAGAGATTCCAGACTATGGGACTCTCCACAGCAGCACGTCTTACTTCTCCTTTTTCCTTCCTAAAGAATGAAAAGTCACCTTTGACTGGATCTAGTAAGCAGAGAGCCTGTTCTCGCTTTTCAATTCAGCAGGCAACTAAAATTTAGAATAGAGAAATAAACAAGCCTACTTAGTCTTCATCACTTGCCCCCTTAGAGTTTATTCATTCTGCTCTTTATTTTCTGGGACATGGAAAGAGAAGGAACAAAGGAAGATTAGATTTTTTTAAAAAGATGTGTCTGTTTTTGTCTGATTTGATGAATGTTATTATTCCAAACATTAGAAATGTGTTAAGAGGAAATATTTGTTTACACCTTCAGCAGCAGAGAGAGCAATATTGCTTCAGTCTTGTTAAATCAATTACTCTCTGGGCTTTCTGGAGTTGGCAAGCAATTCTGCATGCCCTCATAAACAGCTGAAGTTGCAGAATTATTATTTTCAACCTATATCATTCACTCCCCTCCCCCAAACCAAATATAATCCCTCTGAAATTCAGATTGGACTATTTCGATAGCAAACACATTCATTTATTATTTCTGGCACTTCCCTCGCATTAGGAACTCCTTTGGACATTCAGTCAGGCCCAGCTTTCATAATGAAATCTATCCCTTAGATAAAGGAAAATAAACAGACTTGGTACCTTAGGCTAACATGATTTTCTGGGTTTTGGAGGGCAGAGCTTGTTTATTTTTTTTTAACCTGATAAGTTTCCAAGGCGAAATGATTTATCTCCGTCCAGTTCTTCTTGGGATATTCAGTGGACAGAAAGTGGATTAGGGAAGAGGTAGCGAATGGGCTGAAATAGAAAGGAAAGGAACTGTAGGGCAACGTTGAAATGATGATGGCCTAACCTGATTACTGTGTATCCTCTAAAGAGAGCAAAAATCAAATTAAATTGGCAAAAAAGAAAGTGAAAAGAGAAGGAAATTGCAATATTTGGGTCTAAGGGAGATTGCATTGTAGGGTTAATAGAATTTGGATGGCAACATCATTTTTAAAACTAGATTGGCTTATGCCTGTAATTCCTGAATGTACTGTTCACAGGCAAGGTTTGTGTGTATCTTTTTCTGACATGACACAAGAAAAAAAAAATGTTCACAAATGATAATTGCCTAGTGCCAGCAGTCACATAATTCTCTTTCAAAAGAGAACAGGGGAAAGAGCTGTTGCCAAGGCAAGCTTGGATGCTGTGAGGCCCCAGAGTTCTCCTTTCTCTGAGGTCCCGCCCACAACCTGTCATCTCTCTCCAAGGCTTCCCTTTAACACCTGGGGAAGTTCCTTTCCTGAGTCTGACTTGGTGGAACTGCCCACCTGGAGTCAACTCCTCCAACACGTGTTTTCCACTCACCATGAACCTGTGGACATGGGACACTCATCACTCTTCGGAGGAGGTACCTGGATATGTCACCAATGGTTCCTGCCCTCCCAAGACAACACACACTCAGTGACCCACTCAGTCATCATCTGAGCTGAATGGATGTCAAATCGGTGTCCAGACCAGCTGTGCTCCATTTGGGTGTTAGATCACAGTGAGTTGCATGATCGGAGGGAGAAAGGAGTATAGTCCTGGCCACTATTGCTTTAATAGCACCTCACCTTGCAAGCTGCCATATAACAGGAACTGGAAGGATTTAGATGGTGCTGATAGTGAGCCAGGCACGAGGTAGAGTGCCTTGCATGCCTCACAGTAATGCCATGAGTATAGTCAGAAGAAGAGAATGAAGAGGGGCCTCCCTGGTGGTATAGGGGTTAAGTCTCAGCACTATCACCACTACGGCTTGAGTTCGATCCCCGGCAGGCCAGGGAGCTACCCACATGGTGCAGCAGACCTCTCCTGCCTCCCCCCCACCCCGCTCCCCTCAGCAGTGTGTTTCAGTCAGTCTGCCTGTTCTGTTCCCCACTCTGTCTCTGGGGAATCCTCTCACCCTTATACTCCAGTTTTCTATAAATAGATACATTTTTTAAAAAAGAAAAGAAGGAAGAGTAACCTACCCCTTAGGAGAGATTATCCATGTGATGCACTGAGTGACGGAGGGAAACATGAGATGTTATTTCCATCATCCTTCCCAATCGACAGATGAGAAAACTGGGTAGCAGTAAGTAATTGATCATTGTTAGTAGGACCCGATGTCTTTCTGTTTCATGGTGAGTGGGCTGGTGCTTACAGCCTGGTCATAGCTATCATAAGAGCCTGCATTAAGCACCACAGGAGAGAACTGTAGGGTGAAGTTTAAAGGACGTTTCGGTGGAGGAAGAGAGGCATGGAAAATGTTAGGGTTGAGCAGGTAGAGGAAGGCAGTTTAGATGGTGGAGAGTGACTGGCGACTGAGTATCGCGGACCCCCTGCTCATAATGGCTCTTTTCTATGACCAGTCTGTGTTTGAATATAGACCCTTGGTATTAGGAATAGATGACTATATGAGGAAGCAGCAAGCCAAGTTTCAGACACCCAAATTTATGCTCAAGTTCTCTCTTTTCTGGCACCAGTGCCACCCTACTACACCCTTCCAGTCATGTGGCCCAATATGGCTGCTGGAGTGCCTGCCATCTCATTTACATTCCATAAAGCTAGTGGATAACCATCTCTATTCTTCAAGGAATGTCCCAGAATTCCTACACAACACTTTCACTTATAGCTCATCAGCCAAAAGCAAGTCACAGCTAAAACCTGGCAACATCTAGCTGTGAGGAAGGCTTAAAAATCTTTTGTTTATTTTAAGCAACAATATAACGGACTTAACAAGTTAATATATTCTATTACCAAGGAAAAAGGAGAGAATCGGAAAATAAGTTTCTCTTCTCCTCAACCAGTATTGAATTGAAAGCACCTGTTCCCACACATTCTCACCATCAATAAGTATTACCATTTTTTTCCATCGTTGCCAATCGGTGTACTCTAAATAGCATCATGTTGCTTTTACTTATATTGCTCTAATTACTGAAAAGGATTGAATATGCATGTTCTTACCACATATAGTCTTCTCTGCTATTTATGTCCACAATCTATTTTTAATTCTTAGTCATCCTTTTTCTTATTGATTATTGAGTCCTGCATGTATGAGAAATAGAAGTCAAGGATCTTGTAAACATTTTGCCCAGTTTTTCATGTTTTAAGAAAGTATTTTATGTCCCTCACACCCATCCAAATGGCTAGTATCAAAAAATACAGAAAATAACAAGTGTTGGTGAGGATGTGGCAATAGTGGAAGACTTGTGCACTGTTGGTGAGAATGGTATAAATGATGCAATGCTATGAAGAAAATTATGGTAATTCTTCAAAAACTGCAAAATGTAATAACCATATAACTCTGACATTCCACTTCTGGAATATATATATATATATATATATATATATATATATATATATATCTCCAAAAGAATTGAAAGCAGGATCTTGAATATCTATTTGTACATTTAATTTCATAGCTTTGCTCACAATAGCCAAGATGTGGGGCTAATCCAAATGTTCACCAACAGCTGAATAAATGAACAAAATGTAGCGCATACATACAGTGGAATATTATTCAGCCATGAAAAAGAAGTAAAGTCTGACACTACAATATCTAGTTTACAACACGTAAATGTTAAGGACACATAAAATATGCTAGATGCAAAAGGGAAAATATTGTGTGATTCCACTTAGGTGAGATACCTTGAGTAGTCAGATTCATAGAGACAGAAAGCACAAAGGTGGTTTCCAGGCCTGGGGGCAGGGGGAGTGGGGAATTGTTTAGTGGGTACAGAGTTTTAGTTTATAAAATGAAGAGCTAAGGAGATTGGTTGCATGGCAATGTAATGTACTCAATCAGTACACTTAAAAATGGATAAGATGGTAATTTTATGTTATGTAAATTTTACCATAATTTTAATGAATTATCTTTATTATCTTTTCCTGCATGGTTTTTGTCCTTAGCATTATGCTTAGAAAGTCTTTTCTTACCCCAACTTGATAAAAATAGTTACCTGTATTTTCTCCTTCCATATTTCAGTGCAGGGCACTCAGGTGCAGTTGATTCAATTAATTATATCTTACATTTTATAAGATATCAGTGGTTGAGTCTTCCTAGACTTCCTCTCTTTTTTTTTTTCTTCTTTTTTTAAAGATTTGTTCATTTTTATACAAGAACTGGGGTGTAGGCCAGAGGTGTGGAGGGTGAGAGGATTCACCAGAGACAGAGTGGGGAGCAGAACAGGCAGACTGACTGAAATACACTGCTGAGGGAAGCAGCGGGCGAGACAGAAGCGGTCTGCAGTGCCATGTGGGTATCTCCCTGACAGGTTGGGAATCGAACCCGTGCTGCAGAGGCTGCGGACAGCTTCAAAGCGCTGTGCTCAACCCGATGCACCACAGGGTGGCCCCTAGGCTCTATTTTTATGTATTTATTCCTTTCAATCTCCATTTCCTATTCTAATCCCTCCCCCATAGAACCACTCTAATGTGTTAAATATGTACCTTTTTCTTTTGCATATGCTTTTGCTAAATATATACTATAAACTGTTCACATTTTAAAATGATATTGTGGTACAAATCTCATTTTTTTGAGGGGGGAATTTACTCAGCACTACTGTTTTAAGGTGCATCCTTGATCTTGTGAATGCATTTAGTCCTTTGGTCCTAATTTCTGCTCAGTCTTCCATGGTTTATGTCTATATCTCACCAAGCCACACGCCCAGCAATGGACACTAGGATGGCCTCCAGTTTCCCACCACAAGCAACATTGCATCACTTATGGATCTGTGCAAGATGGATACCACGGCATCAGAATGAAGGCCGTCAGTTCGATGAAGATTAACATCATAAAGTTAATAGATGACACAGAAAATGGTAGTGCCTAAACTAACAAGGGATTAATGGCTAGGAAAAACAAGGAATCTCCTCAGGTCAAGAAAAATACCAAAATTGGGGCTTCCCTGGTGACAGAAGCGGTTAAGATGCAGCACTGTGAAGCTATCCGCAGTCACTGCAGCACGAGTTCTATCTCCCGCCAGGGATCTGACACACTTGCTGCAGCAGACCTCGCCTGACTTTTTTCAGTCAATCTGCCTGTTCTGCTCCCCACTCTGTCTCTGGTGAATCCTCTCACCCCCCCACCTATGGCCTGTACCCCAGCTCTTTTATACATAAATAAATAAATCTTTAAAAAAGAAAAAGGAAAATACCAAAATCCCATTAAAAATTGGGCAAAGGATGTAACCAAAAACATTTTATGAAAATAGAAGCCGAAACCATTCACAGACATTTTTTAAAGAGATCTTCAGATTCATTAGCAATAAGAGAAATGCATCTTAAAACAAGCCGATACCTTATCCGAAAGGCAAAACTAGAACCCAGATAATACCAGGTATTGGTGTAGATTACAGACACGGAACTGAAATGCATAACCAGGTGGAGTAAACTGTTTAAATCAAGTGCACCCTCCCTTCTGACCCCGAAATTCCACCCTCCCACCAGTACTTTTAGAGTTTAGATTTTTGTTTATTTTTAGCACATAAATATTTAATCCATCTGGGATTTATTTTGTTGTGGAGTATAAGTATTTAGCAATATTTATTTCCCCCAAATGTTTGGGAACTGAACACATTT